>NC_134719.1:0-637500 GCF_049634645.1 Pelodiscus sinensis | reverse complement strand
ACATGGCCACTGGGCAGCCAGCCCGTTCAGCCCCCCGTCTCCTGAGCGAGGGGCATTTCCGGAGGAGATGGGCCGGGTCCCGCTTGTGGCTTCCCAAATCCCAGCCGGCAAATTCTGCCCCGCAAAGCCCCCGGGCTCGCGAGGCCTTTGCATCCGGGCTGCTCCCGGGCCGGGTCTCTGGGCTGCTCTCGCCTTCTCGTGAGCCCCGCACCTGCAGCTGGGCCCTCCCCTGCTCCCCGGGATTATCATAGAATCATAGAATCATAGGACTGGAAGGGACCTCGAGAGGTCATCGAGTCCAGCCCCCCGCCCTCAAGGCAGGACCAAGCTCCGTCTACACCATCCCTGACAGATGTCTATCTAACCTGTTCTTAAATATCTCCAGAGAGGGAGATTCCACCACCTCCCTTGGCAATTTATTCCAATATTTGACCACCCTGACAGTTAGGAATTTTTTCCTAATGTCCAATCTAAACCTCCCCTGCTGCACTTTAAGCCCATTACTCCTTGTCCTGTCCTCAGTAACCAAGAGGAACAAATTTTCGCCTTCCTCCTTGTGACACCCTTTTAGATATTTGAAAACCGCTATCATGTCCCCCCTTAATCTTCTTTTTTCCAAACTAAACAAGCCCAGTTCATGAAGCCTGGCTTCATAGGTCATGTTCTCTAGACCTTTAATCATTCTTGTCGCTCTTCTCTGTACCCTTTCCAATTTCTCCACATCTTTCTTGAAATGTGGCGCCCAGAACTGGACAAAGTACTCCAGCTGAGGCCTAACTAGTGCAGAGTAGAGCGGCAGAATGACTTCACGAGTTTTGCTTACAACACACCTGTGTTAGACCCGGCCCCCCTCTCCACTGAGGAGCTGTTTCATCTGGGGCAGGGTTTGCCGTGAATACGAGTTCAGCAGCTGGGATCGAGGGCTGACCAAGGACCATCCCACACCCCAATGCCACGAGGAGCCGAGCGCCGAGTGCCAGCAGCCTGTCCCTTAGCCTCAGTCAGCTCGGACGCCCTCACGGACAAGATCCTATCCCCCGTTTTTTCCCTCCCCATCCCCCCTCTGTCTCTGCTGCGTATTCGTACCTGGACCCCTGAACTCCACTCGTCTGCAGAAGTGGGCTGTGCCCACGAAAGCGCATGAGCCCATCCACGGGTTTTGTTAGTCCCAAAAGCGAATTTTAATGGTAGATGCTGCTTCTCATTCTACCTCCCAGATTTCATAGCGGCCTGCCCGCAGCATCAGCCGCTGCCTCCCCATCTCTTCCAGCTGGGGGACCCCCCCGCAGTGCTGTCCCATCCCCTCCCGGCTCAGCCAGAGACCCCCCAGCGAGTGCCCCTCACTTCCGACCTGCAGCCCCGCCTCTGAGCTGGCGTGGTGCCTGTGCCACTGCAGCAAGAGAGCCTCTCTCCTGTCACAGGGCCGCTAGCCCCCGAGCGCTTCCCCGCCCCAGGAGAGGAAGAACTGTGCCGTCTTAACAGCGCCCTGAGTCCGAACGGCTCCTCCCCGCCAGTGTCACTTCATAAGGTTTAACTAGACAGCACGAGGGACGTTCAATTTACTGTAATCGACTACTCGGTGGATTTTTCATCGATTAGTCGATAAGCGGGGGAGGTGCAGCGGAGTTAGTACCCGGCCCCGGGAGCCAACCCTGCTGCAGCTCTGCCGTTTAAACGTATTAAGAGCCGGCGGCTTTCTAGACATTTAAAAAGCAGAGGCGCAGCGTCTGGGAGTGGGCGTGAGCCAAGAATCATCCCGCCACGTACCTGGTCCTCGCTAGCTGCCCCCCGGGGAGATGGTGCTGGGAGGAACCGGCTTTTAAGCCAGCTCCCCCAGCACCAGCTCCTGCTCCCCCCCTTGCTGGTAGCAAGAGGGGGGGGGGGGAAGTGACTAGTGGAGGGACTAGTCGACTATTTGATAAGCTTTTGCTTAGTCGCTTACATCCCTAGCCAGCACCACTCCCCGGAAATGCAGCTACCACTGGGATGGCCTGAGGAAGCTGTTTCACAGCACACTGTAACGCGGGAAGGGATGGAATAAAATCGTTTCTCTTTGAACCTGGGGGGAATGACGGGAGGGAGACAGTGATGTGCTGAGCTGGAATTTAGCCAGGATGGGGGCAGAAATCATAGAACCCCAGGGCTAGTACTCACCCCCCACGGCTGCGAGCCTCCCTTGAGCCCCGGGAAGCTGTCCCAGGCGTCGTCCCCTTTCCCAGCCTGTTTTCCTGAGGGTTGAGTTCGGGTTTGCGTGGGCGAGGGGCTGCCCGCGGCACCAACCAGCGCCTCTCCGAGGTATCGCTGGGGCCAAGGCGCTGGTGCTCCGGCCGCGGCGTGGGAAGAACTCTCTGAGGACTCATCGCAGCCCGGCCGGTGCGCTCTAGTAGCCGAAGGATGGCCTGGCCCAGCTGTTAACTGCCCCGTTTAACATCATAAATTATGACCCTAGTTTTGAGGAGGGTCGGTGCGGTGCACGCCGGCCTCGCCAGCCTGGGCATGGGCCGATTCCGCAGCAGCGTCTCGGGGCTGCGGCAGCTCCGCGGGGGTCTGTGGAGAGGCCGGAGGTCAAGGGGTCACTGCACCCCACCATAAAATGGGTGCCCTGGCCCCCAAGCAGCTGATTACAGACCTGCCTTTTGCATTCCCTCCCTAGTTTCTCCCCCTTCTTTCATAGAATCATAGAATCACAGAATACTGGGACGGGAAGGGACCTCGAGAGTCAGCGAGTCCAGTCCCCTGCCCCCACGGCAGGACCAAGTACTGTCTAGACCATCCCTGATAGACATTTCTCTAACCTGCTCCTAAATATCTCCAGTGATGGAGATTCCACAACCTCCCTGGGCAATTTATTCCAGTGCTTCACCACCCTGACAGGCAGGAAGTTTTTCCTAATGTCCAGCCTAAACCTCCCTTGCTGCAGTTTAAGCCCCTTGCTGCTTGTTCTATCCCCACAGGCCAAGATGAACAAGTTTTCTCCCTCCTCCTTAGGACACCCTCTTAGATACCTGAAAACGGCTCTCATGTCCCCCCTCAGTCTTCTCTTTTCTAAACTAAACAAACCCAATTCTTTCAGTCTTCCCTCCTAGCTCATGTTCTCTAGACCTTTCATCATTCTCGCTGCTCTTCTCTGGACCCTCTCCGATTTCTCTGCATCTTTCTTGAAATGTGGTGCCCAGAACTGGACACAATCCTCCAACTGAGGCCTAACCAGTGCAGAGCAGAGTGGAAGAATGACTTCTCGTGTCTTGCTCACAACACTCCTGTTAATGCATCCCAGAGTCATGTTTGCTTTCTTTGCAACAGCATCACCCTGCTGACTCCTATTCAATTTGTGGTCCACTAGAACCCCTAGGATCATGAGCTCAGATTTGTTTTCAGTTTGATTCGCTGCCTTGCTATCCACTGGGCAGGGGCCAAGCAAGCCGGGATCATCCCTCATGGCCTGCCCTTGGAGTAACTCCCCTCTGCGTACAGGGTCCCTCTAGGGGGACAGGTGATGGGGCAAGGTAGCAGGAGTATCCCCTCCGCCCCAGGGCTCCCGGCCGTCACTCCCATACTGGAGCTTGAAGGAGAAAGCAGGGAGAAGGGCTATGCATCAGACTGCCCCTTTTTCCTGTTCTCTTCCAAACGGGCAAGCACATTTGACCCTTAAAAGTCTTAGCCATTAATATGATTTACTGTTCTGCACTGGCTAATGTGGGTCTCAGCTGTGTGTCACAGACCCTCCGGTGCTTACAATTGATGGGGATTCTCCTTGAGCTCAGCGGCAAGGGTTTGTGTGCTGGGAGCAGGCGGGGCTGGGACGGTCCCCAGTCTCTCGGGGTTTTCTGTGATGTTTCAAGCAAAAATGCAAACATTTCCTTTTGGGTAACGTGTCTCAGATTTGGTTGATTTTTCAGCAAACTGAACTGAAATGAAAAAGCCACTTTGTGTGACCCCCCCTTTCCTCTACTCCACTTTCTTCTTCCCTTACAAACGAAAAAAGGAAGAGAAAACGGGGGGGGGGGGGGGACCGAAACCCCAACCCAAAGCAGGCGTGTGGAAGGGCAATGGAATGAAACCGTCTGAATCGCTTTCTTCGCTCAAGAGCCAGAGAAATCTCAGCCACAACGACACCCGTTTGATTTCCCTGCGATGTCTCTTTCCTTCCAACTGCAACTGATCACTGAAAAAATACACAGACAACCCGGGCCGGCCAGCTGTGCTTGGGAGCCCTCCGCGTCCTTGGGATGCAGCCTAGACAGCCCCGCTGGCTCGGCTGGCAGCGTCCGAACCAGTGAATTCCTGGAGCCTCCGCCTGACCGGGGCCCCGCCCCGCCCCGCGCGCCCCCACGCAGGCAGACGCACACACTGGCTCGGCTTGGGGCCACCTGGCCGTGGCGGGGGATCGGGCGAGCCACCCGATACAAACTCGTCTGCCCCCTGGGTGTGCGCTGGGAGCTGTCGACCCGGCCACTCAAGCAGAGCTCGCGCAGTCTGGCTGCCCGCCCTAGGATCCATGCAGCTGAGTCCAGACGAGCAAGGGACAGGTCCAGACCCTGTCCCCTGTGCCTCGGGAGACTGCAGCGGAGGGCGATTGCTCAGAGACTCCGCGCAGGCTGGGGTTGGACAGAGCCTTCACCTTTCCCGCTGGCTTTCCCAGGCCCCTGGCTCGGCACCCGGGGCGTGCTGCGTGGCCACAGCCGGAGGGGGCGGCTTCGCCTGGGGTGCCGCTGAACAATCGGAAGAGCCAAGAAACAGCCGGGCTCGGGAAGACAGAGAGGGGTGCTGCCGACCACGCGCCAAGAGCAGGAGCCTGTCCTGTCTTGTTCACCCCCAGACTCCCCTCGCTTGCAAGCAGACTTACTCTCAAAGGACAGGGAGCAAACGCTGGCCCTGCTGGAGCGTGGACCCCCAGGAGACAAAGAAGGCACTCCAGGCCCAGTGAAGTCGGGGGAGTTTAGAGCCCCCGGCACCGCACTCAGCCTCCCCAGGGCAAACCCCCCGGCATGACCACCCGCCCCTCACCTCCAGTCGGTCTATTTGGTAATCCCTTTCAAGGGTTTTTTTTTTCTTTAAACCCCTTGCCCCAGCTCCCTCCCCACTCTCCCCCCCCCCCCCAAATTATTATAAAGAATTATTGCCATTAGTATGTCTTTCCCGGTGAAAGGAGAAAATCGCCTCATTCATAATTTATACCCTCAATTACTATTAATAAAGAAATATTTCAGCAGAGAATCGCCTGGGAAAATTGCACGTAACATTGCATTAACATTCTATTTGAACATTTTCATCACATTTGTTATAGAGTTAATAAGAGGGATACGCTCCCCTGACTTCTTCATGAAATTATGGGCTGCCTATGATAGTTTAATCTTTTAGACTTTATATAATATATTCACTTTACTAATTGAGCTATCTGAGGAGCAGTTAGGGATGTTCTTCAACGCGGAAGACAAAGTAATCCAGGCCGTGACTTCCTGGCGAGAGGATCCGCTTCCGGAGAGCAGGCGCCACCCCTGGGAATGGCACACGCAGCCTCAGCGCCACCCCCGCCTTCGTCGGCGTCCCCCGCAGCCCTGCCGGCGGGCGAGGACCTGGCACGGGCTGGGGGCTCTGAGCTCTTGGAGCTCCGGACCGCTGAGAGTTTGCAGTGTGCCTTTGGGAGAGGGCCGGCCGTGCTCTGCAGGGCGGAAGGGTTTCCAGCCAGGCCCGAATCTGAAACGTGTGTCAGGTTCCAGGGAACCGGCCGGGGAGATAGGACCAGAGAGCGGCAGCCAATTCGCCAGCTCCTAGGGAAGGGGGTTTCGGGATGCGATTTGCCTCCACTCGGGACACCAGCCTAGAACAGGAAGGGATGTCAAGAGTCATCAAGTCCAGTCCCCTGCCCTCACGGCAGGACCCAGGACTGTCTAGATCTGTATTTCTCAACCTTTTTTATAAAGTACCCCTTTTTCCCCCCAAAAAAAAAGATAAGTACCCCCCTACCTACACTTTTCAGACACACACATTTTTTCTACCGTTGCAACACATTTGTTTAAACAACTTAATCGGAGCCAGGCGGGCGATGAAACGTTTGGGTGTCAAAAGTACAAAAATAATCAAGCGCTGTAAAACTTAACACAAAAACTCCGTTTTCTCCACATTTCAGTTGTGCCGCTGTGCCCCCCAGACGTCTCTCGAGTTCCCCTCAGGGGATTCTGCTTGAGAAACACTCCTGGCAGGCGTCTGTCTAACCTGCTCTGAAATATCTCCAGAGATGGGGATTCCACAACCTCCCAGGCAATTTATCCCAGTGTTTCACCACCCTGACAGGCAGGAAGTTTTTCCTCGTGTCCAACCTAAACCTCCCTGGCTGCAGTTTAAGCCCGTTGCATCTTGTCCTGTGCTCAGAGCCTTGTCTCAGAGGCCATGGCCCTAAGCAAGCGGAGGTGGGAAGCCCCAGAAGGGCTCCGGAAAGCTCCTTGGGAGGAGGACGGATGCAGGCCTGGGGATCTGGGCAAGGCAGAAAGAGAGAACATGGCTAGCATGGAAACAGCAGGAACGGCAGCTCGTCGGGCGCTGGCTTCTGATTGGCCAGCGCTGCCGGGATTTGCACGTAGACGTTGTGGCGAGAACGGCGTCTCTCCGGAGTGTGGAGCGAGGGGCCGTCGTGGCTACTAGGGATGTGAGATAAAGGTTCATTGGATAGTCGAGGGACCGCGGGAATTCTTATCGGTTACTCGACTCGTCCAGCGGTGCGCAGCCTTTTTTGATCTGTGACCCCCGTGCCGTGGGGGCCGCCAACTGCCGGGCCCAGCCGCATGTAAGTGCTGCGCCGTACCCAGCCCCTGGCCAGCCGGATCTGAGCGCCGCGACCCCCCGGCAAGACATCCACGCCCCTCTTGGGGCTCATGACCCACGGGTTGCGCACCACTGGACTAGTCTATAGTCCCTGGGGTGGGGCTGGCAGCCAGTGCGCTCTGGCCCCACCCCAAGCAGCCCCCGCCACTCCACACTGGGCTGGGCTGCTGGCCACCCTACTGAGAAAGCGTGGGGGGGGGGGGGAAATGCGTGTAGTCTATAGCAGTGATCGACACGCTTTTGCTAGTCGGTTAATGGGTTAATCGACTGCACTATGACCCCCCTAGTGGCTACAGAGCAGACGGCACAGAGCGCGTGTACACGGCTCTGGGTGGCATGTCCGCACTCCCCACGCCTACGGGCAATAATCCGCTCCTCTGCTCCAGCCGGCAACTTCACACAACGCCGCCTCGCCCTGCAGCCAGGCTTCAGGAACTGGGCTTGTTTAGTTTGGAAAAAAGAAGATTAAGGGGGGACATGAGAGCGGTTTTCAAATATCTAAAAGGGTGTCACAAGGAGGAAGGAGAAAATTTGTTCCTCTTGGTTTCTGAGGACAGGACAAGAAGTAACGGGCTTAAAGTGCAGCAGGGGAGGTTTAGATTGGACATTAGGAAAAAATTCCTAACTGTCAGGGTGGTCAAATATTGGAATAAATTGCCAAGGGAGGTTGTGGAATCTCCCTCTCTGGAGATATTTAAGAACAGGTTAGATAGACATCTGTCAGGGATGGTGTAGACGGAGCTTGGTCCTGCCTTGAGGGCGGGGGGCTGGACTCGATGACCTCTCAAGGTCCCTTCCAGTCCTATTATTCTATGATTCTATGAAGGAGGGTGTGGTTACCTCCTCTCTCCTGCTGCTACAAATGGGGAAACTGAGGCACAGCATCACTTGCCCAAGGTCAGATGGCCAGAGTAGCACACTGCGCATATCTTCCAGCCCCCCCCTTTCCACAAGACCCTCCTTCCTTTCCGTATACATACGTGCGCACCCTGCATGTGTGATACCAAGCCAAAGGCACGCGTGGCCAGCCAGGGCAGAGGCCAGGACGTGGCACTCAGCTGTGGCCAGCGCAGACCAGCGCGGCGTACGTTGAGGGGCTGAGCTCCCGCTGCTACCCCAGCTAGGACACGACTGTCTTTTCCACCACGTCCAGCCCAGAGCACATGCAGGGCCCCCCACGTGTGCCCGTGTGTGTGAGACGCGCCAGAGCGTCTCTGGCTCAGGCCCGGCTGAAAGGAGACAGCTCTCAGGCCGGGGCTGAGGGAGCCAAGTACGCTGGAGGTGGAAACAGAGCTCCAGGATTCCTTGCCGACCTAGCCTCTGACCCGCAGACCGGCCTTCGAAGAGACACAGTGCCCTGGTGATGAGCCCCGGGGGAGCGCCGTAGGCAGGAGGGGTACTCGCTTTGGCCCCACCTTCGCCGAGGTAAACACAGCACAGCCGCACGGACACACATCGCCACCTCCTCGCGGTCCCTCGAGCATCCCTCCCGCAGCAGCGCACCCGCTTGCGCTCAGCCTCCCGGGGGGCAGGAGGGGAGGAAGGCAGAACGCGGGCAACGGGTGCGAGTCCTGCTGCCTCTCGCCTGGCGGGAAAGGGCTCAGATCCGCTGGGATAGGAACTGGCGCAGACCAGAGAAGGACCCTGCCAATTCCTGCTGAGAGGGAGCCGCCTGTCCTACTACGAACCAGGCTCGGCCTGGTCAAACTAGACCCGAGGAGTCTACTCTGCGCGGATTCGGCCTCCGTTGCAGTCTTGTGTCCAGTTCTGGGCACCTCCTTTCGGGAAAGATGTGGAGGAACTGGAGAGGGCCAGAGAAGAGCCACAAAAGTGAGGAAAGGCCTAGAGAATGTGAGCTAGGAGGGAAGGCTGAAGGAACTGGGCTTGTTTAGTCTAGAAAAGAGCAGGCTGAGGAGGGACACGAGAGTGGTTTTACGTATCTAAAGGGTGCGGCAAGGAGGAAGGAGACAATCGTTCTCCTTGGCCTCTGAGGTTAGGATGAGAAGCCAGGGGCTTAAACTGCAGCAAGGGGGGTTCCGGCTGGACAGGAGGAAAAACGTTCTGCCTGTCAGGGTGGTGAAACACTGGAATAAGTTGCCCGGGGAGGTTGTGGAATCCCCATCCCTGGGGATATTTAAGAGCAGGTTGGACACACGCCTGCCAGGGATAGTCTAGATGCTTGGTCCTGCCATGAGGGCCGGGGATGCTTCTCGAGGTCCCTTCCCGTTCCAAGTATTCTATGAAGCTAGTATCACCGGTGAGGCCACTCAGCAGCCGCCAGAGGTAACAGGTCCACCCCCCCCCCTGCCCCGCTGCTGCCTGAGGCTGGTTTTCAAGTCGCAGCCCGGCGGTGAAAGGCCTGAGAGCTGTTCAAGCCCTTTGCTCTGCCCCCGGCGCCCCAACACCATCCAAACCACGCCCGCCTGCGCCCACCTGCCTCTCCGTCACGGGAGGCCACAGAAGACAAGCCGGAGCGGGTCTCACGCGGCTGGAGCTTTTCCTTCTCCATGGGATCCCTCCCCACCCGGCTGAGGCCGGCGGACCCGACTGTACCAGGCTTTGCAGGGCAGCCTCAGAGCCGCGAGTGCTGTGAGCAGCTCCCTGGTCCTGGCCTTGCCCCAGAGCAGCTACCGAAACGGCTTCGAGCCAAGAACGTGCCACGGGCAGCGCCCTGCCCTCCCCCGCCCCCCCGGCGCGTGCCCGTGGAGACCAGCGACTCAGCCGAGCGCCTCCTGGGAGAGCCGTCGGGAACGCCAGGTTCCCGTCCCATCACTCCGCTCGCGGGAAGGCTCAATCAGACCCTGCTCTGACCCAGGGCGCAGAGCGCTTTGCAAAGGGGGAGGGCAAGCACCATTCATCCCCATTGTACAGATGGCAAAACCGAGGCATGGAGAAGCCACGTGCCCGGCCCATACGGCGAGTTGGCAGCAGAACCCTGATTCCCTTCTCCTAGCCTCTCCCGCTGCCCTACTGCGCCATGGGGCGGAGAGGGGATGGGCTGTGACATCGTCCTGCTGCTCCATCACACGGGGGCATTGGGATGCAAACGGGAGTCCTGGCCCCCAAGTGGGGGGGGCTGCCCTTAGTGGGAGAGGGTTACACTGGGCGCCCCAAAGCTTTGTCCCGTCTCCACTCGGGCTCCCGACGCGTCCGTGCCAAATGCGCACAGACGACATCTGTATTCCCCGTCTCCCTTGCACAGTCCCGTTGTGCCAAATTCAAACCATGCGCCGGGAGAGGGGCTGGCCCGTCATTAGCGCGCTCACGCCCCGGGCCTGGTTCACTCACCGGGGGGGCGTGAAAGAGCTTGGCCCTAACGACATCCAGACGGCGCTGCCTCGGGAGCCGGTCTCTGCCCTGTGCGGAGCCGGCCGGCGTGTCCCCCGTCCACGCCCCCAGCTCCCGCCCAGCCCCTCCTCGCCGTACCAGCGGGGGCGGGAGCCCCAACATGAAGCAGGGAGTGGGGGGCGGCCCAGGAGGTCGCTTCCCCCGCCCATGGGGGACAGCACGTGGAGCGGGGCGCCCCGAGGGCGGGGGAGAGGCGGGGAGCAGGCTGACACGTGTGAGCAATAACTGGAGGCTGAAGCGGAAATAGCTCCAGTCGGCCCATTTAGAAAATCATCATTACTGTACAATTTATGGCCGGCGCGAGCGCGCCTGATGGATAGGGCTATTTAACGGCAGCCAGAGCCTCCATTTATAACCGCGCCGAAGCCCGGTGGGAGGGGGGACCCGCTGAAGGTGGCGGGGGCACAGAGGGGAGGCCAGGCAGGAGAGGCAAGAGAGGGGCTGGCATGTGTGCGCGGGGAGGTCCGGGCGGGTGAGGGGTCCCTTCCCCTCACAGTGTAAACCATTATCACTCTGCTAACACAACCGGGGCCAGCTGCGGTTTTAGGGTTCTGACGCAGTCTGCCACGGCTCATCCAAACATCTCTGGGCCACATTTTCAAACCTTCACTGCAGCAGGTAAGGAACGGCCCGGCCTCGTGGTCCAAATACTAAGGCCCCTCAAGGAAACCTCTCCCCGTGAGACGTGAGCTATATAGGGCCTATGACACACATCCTGTCGGGAGGCAGCATTGGGGAGCCCTGGGCTTTACATCACGACGTATTAACGAGCAGTGGTGGTTGAATTTGGTTTAAAAGCAGATGCCATTACAAACGAAGAGAAACCAAAAGTAATGTCTGGAGGAGGAACGTCTCATGGCTTGCGGGTTCACATTCGATTTGGTTAATGGGTGAGGAAACTGGGACGGACTTTTGCCCAGGCTTAGACAAACTACTGGGGCATGGGGCGAGGTGGCCTCAGTTGTCGCTCCCAGGCCTGCTGTGTCCTTGCTCCTCCACGCAGAGACAGGAATAGCTCCAGCTCCTCCCTCGCGCTTTCCAAACCAGCTCTCGCCCTGGGCGCAGTGGGGAGAAGCGATTTGCCTCAAGCCACCCACCCGGTGAAGCCGGGAATGGAACCCAGGGCCCCGTTTACGATGGAAACAGGGGCAGGCGACTGGGCGGCCGTTAGGACGCCGGGGTCCGTGCCCAGCGCGAGGAAGGCAGGGATGTCTAGTGGTTTGAGCAGGCAGGCCAGTGACTAGAGCAGCCGGGACCCCCCACTCCGTCCCCAACAGTGCCAGGCCCTCTGAGCGCGGCAGGCTGTTATTGGCAGGAGAGAGGGCAGGGCCGTGCGTGGCGCTTTCCTGGCCAATCAACCCCCTCTGAGGTGTGGGCGAGCGGGGGGCCCAGTAGGGGGCGCAGGAGAGAGCCTCCCCACCCCGGCTCTCCCGCTCCCCGTCTCCCGCAGGGCGCATCCAGCGGGCGGGCGCATCCCGTCTTCGGGGACCACGGCTGCCTCCTCCCCTGATTGAATTTCCAGGCTCTCGCTTGCTCGCGCTGCAGCTGCGAGGCACGGCCGGCCTCTCGGCAACCCCACGCTCACCCCGTCGGAGGAGGGGCTAATTCAGTTAGCCCGGTGGCATTAGCTGCCGTGAAGGATAACCCGCCACCGCGGCCCCGCGAGCCTGACACAATATTAAAGACCCCGCTGCCCTGGCTCGGGGCAGATTAAGCTGTGCTCATCGGTTTAATGCGGCGCTCCTGGCCCGGGCTCCCTGCGCGGCGCGCCCCCTAACTCTATTACCCCGCGCTGAGGTGCTTGACCTGCCAATATTGCTCCCCCGACCATTCACCTCCCAGGAAACTTTGCCTTTTTGACCTCCCCCTGGAGCGGGTCCCCCCGTCCTCCTCCAGCAGGTCCGCTCCAGCAGGTCCTCCATACAGGGCTCCCCTCCTTCCTGGAGACCCATCACCCCGAGCCTCCCGGCTGCTTCTGCCACCAAGGCCTCCTAGCAAAACCTTGGCCCTACGGCGCGTCTAGCAGCCCGGCTGCCCTGCGCGGAACAAGCCGACGTTGGCATGGCAGGGAAGGGGGCACCGCACGGAGCTGGAGGGTGGGGGAAAGGGAATGAATTCGCAGCGCACAGATATGCGCAGCGCACAGATAGCGCACTGACCCGGCAGGGGATGTGCATCTCCAATAGCCCGGTGTTCCCCGTAAGCCGAGCGCTTGGGCGCCCACCCAGGAGAGATTCAAGAGCCGCCCGGCGGATTAGCAGAGCGCCCACAGCTGGCAGTGTGCGTGTCTGCCGGTGGTGCACATCGCACATGCCTTGGTGCACAGAACAAAACTTATTCTGCGCACAGTTGGAAACAATGAAAGGGCACCTTGGCCCCAGTGCGGCAAAGTGTTGAGAGAACAGACAGAAGCAGACGCGACTCCCAGGTACACTGACTTCTAAAGCAGGCCGAGAGAGAGAGCCCCCGTCGCCAACCACGCCAGTAGCAGGGCACCGGACAGACAGGAATCAAAAGGAAGCGCTGGGAGGCCACTGGATTGGGCAGGAGGGCTGAACGATCCTCCCTGGCTGGGGCATGGCCAGCACCGGGCCCCCCGACCCGACACCCCACTCTACACATGGGAGCCTGTGGCCCTGCTTGCTTTGCTTGCTGCCTCACCCCCTGCGTGGCAGCTGTCAGAGGCTCTGAGACGTGAGGCAGAGCTGCTGGGAAACCCGGAGGCGACACTTCAGGGTGCTTTCTCCTCTGACCGGGCAGAAAAGGGCACAGGACGGCCAATGTCTGCAAAGCCAACGCGTCTGAAACACGGCTCAGCGGGAACGTGGGCACGGAGAACGGCCGCAAAACAATTCGACGCGACAAAGCAAAACGATTCGTTTCTCGTCTCCTAACTGGAAAAATCTAAGTATTTCGTTGGCACTGAGGGTGGCCTGCCCAAAAGATCAACTTGGGGGGACCACTTTTTTTTCAGTCAAAAAATATCCCTCAGCCCTCCTATGTAGCCAGTCAGATCGCTGCAGTGAGATCTCTGCTTCCCATGGCGAGAGGAGCAGAGACAGGTAGCCTGAGCTGAGGATTGTACGGTAGCAAGTCGTAATTCCCACTGGACCTTTTCATGCATTAAGGATGTATTGGGTTAACCAGTTAACTGGTTATCTAGTTAGCATTACCCTTACCAGGTAAGCAGTTAACCAGTGGCTTGGCCGGTCTGGAGCAGCCCCCTGCCCGCGGGATCCTGGTTAAGTGGTTAAATTTAACCCCTTAACTTTTAAAACAGGATTTTACGTCCCTACCGTGCATTCGTTTCTCCCTCTGTAAACAGAGGCATGAATACCGGTGTCACTGGCTTAGTGCTAGCACAGTGCAACAAAGACGACACGCACACGGTGAGCCTCACCTACGATCGTTCACGTCAGGCTGGCGAGCTGCCCGCAATAAGCTACGAAGCAGACACTTAGCAAACCAATTTTGCTTTATTTGTGGGTTGTATTGTCTTATGAGTTTTTTGGGGGGATGATGGAAGGGGAGTTTAAATTAAAACAAAACCAAAAAGGGGAACCATGAACCTGCCTAAACTTCCACCCAAAACTCAGACCCAAACTTTACTAAAGGCCTTGGGAACCTTTTAAAATGCCACCCAGAAGGAGACTGGTCTTGCACTTACAGGGCAGTGTGGTCCAACAGCTAGCCCACGGACCAGGCTGGCAGGTTTCGCGGTTCACCTGTGAGACTAGGAGCCGGGTACTTCTCCTCCCACTTTGTCTATATGGGGGGCAGGTGCTGTCTCTTACAACATTAGCACCGTCGCTTACAGGACGGGACTCCGATCTGTGCTACATCGCAAATATCACTTCCTTGACTTTATCTCCCACGGCCTTGAGTTCACACCAGCCAATCTATTTCCAGCAGGCAGACGCTGGAGTGGTAGTAGAGGTGCTGTGCTTTCTGAGGACTGTCACTGACATACAACACAGGCTGCGTCTAGACTGGCAAGTTTTTCTGCAAAAGCAGCTGCTTTTGTGGAAAAACTTGCCAGCTGTCTACACTGGCCGCTTGAATTTCCACAAGAACACTGGCGATCGCATGTAAGCAATCAGTGCTTCTTGCGGAAATACTATGCTGCTCCCGGTCGGGCAAAAGTCCTTTTGCGCAAAAGCTTTTGCGCAGAAGGGCCAGTACAAACAGCTCAGATTTGTTTTACGCAAAAAAGCCCGGATGGCGAAAATGGCGATCGGGGCTTTTTTGCACAAAACCACGTCTAGATTGGCCACAGACGCTTTTGTGCAAAAAGTGCTTTTGGGGAAAAGCGTCCGTGCCAATCTAGATGCTCTTTTCCGCAAATGCTTTTCACGGAAAACGTTTCCGTGAAAAGCATTTGCAGAAACTCATGCCAGTCTAGACGTAGCCAGTCACTCTTTGGACTTGGGTCTCTTACGAGAGCCCGGCTGGGCTAAAATGGAAAGCAAAACTGGCTTCAAACGCAAGTGTCCCCAGATGGAGCACTACAGCCCTGCGACGGTTAAGGCGATTCAAACCGGAAAGGGGGCTGGAGGTCCAGCCTCAGAGGGAGCCGGAC
This sequence comes from Pelodiscus sinensis, assembly GCF_049634645.1. Taxonomy (NCBI): domain Eukaryota; kingdom Metazoa; phylum Chordata; order Testudines; family Trionychidae; genus Pelodiscus; species Pelodiscus sinensis. Next base: position 622,751 of record NC_134719.1, on the reverse strand, counting down.
GCTCTGTTCTGTCGCGTGTTCCCGCTTCTGGCCGAGGTTTTCTAGCTTTCCTGCGCCCGGCTGATGGGGGACCAAATTCTGTTCGCACCTGCCCTGGAGTGAGGCTCTCCCAGCCGATGGAGTTTCTCCAGATTCCCTCTGCAGTAAACCAGGGCAGACCCAGCCCTCGGTGCAGAAAGTCGGGGAAAGAACGTAGATGTGCTGGGGGGAGGGTTGGTTTTCTTAATTCGATATAAAACTGGAGAAAAGGTGGGAGCAGAGTGGGGCCCCAAATGGAGGCGCGGGGAAAAGCCCGGGGCCCTGGGAAATCCAGGTCACAAATGGGTTCTGCAGCCGTGGCAGCCCAGCCCGCAGGGCACTGCTGCCCTCAGCGAGATGCCCAGAGCAGAGCGGCGGCAGAGACCGGGCGGGCGCCTCCGATGGCAGCAATCTGGGCATGGCTGGGAGCCCCAGGGAGGGGCTTTTCCCCCCGCCAGGTCCCTTCTGGGCGTGCCCGCCGAGGCCAGGCGCCAGGTGCCCCGTCTCACCGGCTGCGCCAGGGAGGAGCCAATCAAGCCGGCTGCACAAACCCATGAGACCAGGGCAAAGAGGGGTGCCCATCGGGTTGGCTGCAGGAAACCTCGGCCTCCCCGCCCAGCACTCCCGGGCGCCCGCCCCTCCCGCGAGGGCCAGCTGGGAGGTGCCTGCTACCCCCCTGCCGCAAACAGCCTCGTGAAAGCGACAGGACGTGCCGAGCGATGCCCGGTCACAGTCCGCTCGCTATTTCACTCGGGCGCGGGGGGAGGGCAGGACGGGGAGATCCAGCCTGGAACACCCAGGGATGGGTTCGTAAAACCCGGGGCCCGTCAGTCGTGAGACAAATCAAGCCCCCAGCCGCGGCGTGCCGCTCCCAGCCGGGCCTCTGCCAGCAGCCGCAGGGTCGTGCGATAAAGCCCCCAGATGGGACTCCAGGCCCCGAGTCCGCGCCCTGGGACTCTGGTCTCAATGCTCCGTGGGGTCAGACCCTTCCCGTCCTTTCTACTTGGGACCCTCAGCTCTTCAGAGCGGAGCCCGCCTCGCTCCCTGCCGGTGCCCAGAATCCGCCACCGGGGCCTGGTCTCTCCTGGGACCGCGGAGTGCTCCCGGAATACCAGGAAGAAGAAAACGCAAGCGCCGGGTACTGCCCCGGGCCGGTGGGGGAAGGGGGCGTGAGCGAGCGCGTGGGGGAAATCCCAGTGCGGCGGCGAGGAGAGCTCCCGGCAGACCCTGCTCTACACCCCCGGGGTGGGGCCCGGCGACGGGACGGGGAATCGCGTGGAGGCGGCTCACACGGCTTGTCTGGACACTGTTCCGCCGAGGGCTCCCCAGCTCCGCGGGGCAGGGCAGGACGCAGAGGGGCGCAGGGCGGTGCGGAGAACGGCTTGGAGCCCCGAGGGGCCGGAAAGACGGGGACTGGCACAAGAAATACAAACCAACAAATGGGAGGGACTGAGAAGGCCCATCCAGCCGCGGGCCAGGCTGGGCGGGGAGGGCGTCCCTCGTCTGTGTGTCGGGGGCTGGGAACGGGGAGCAGGGGAGGGGTCACTTGGCGATTCCCGGTTCCGTTCCCCCCCTCTGGGGCACCCGGCCCTGGCCGCTGTGGGCAGACAGGACCCCGGGCTCCATGGGCCTTCGGTCTGACCCAGGCCGGCCCTGCGCAAGGCCACCCGGGGGTCCCTCTTTGCCCCTGACCCCGGCGCAAAGACCGTTCCGGCGCAAGGCTCAGGCGCACGGCTGGGATTCGGGAGACGCAGATTCGGGCCCCAGGCCGACCTGAGCGTTAACCCGCGAGGCTGCCATGCCCCTCGCGCACCACGCCGCCTGCTCTCTCTGCGCCCGGAATGCACGAGCCGGGGGGCCGGGGTGAAGAGCACACGGACCCTCTGAACCGGCAGGGGCTCGACCAAACAACCGGGAGCGGCGCTGAGCCGGGAGCCAAGGGGCCCTCCGGCGCTTTGATGCTCGCACGGCGCGTTCACGGGGCTGTTTGGCCTGGGCGGTAGGAAAATATTTGATGGCCGCAGCGAGGAAGGGAGCAGAGGGAGAGCGGCGCGGCAGTGAAAATAAACACGTCTCTTCTCGCTCGATAATGGCATCCATGTGGCCGCAAGTCTGCGGGGACCAGCCAGCGCCCCACGCTGGTCCCAGCCGCCGCAAGGGGCAGAGATCGAAGGCGCTGCCCCCCTGGGGCCGCGGGGCCAGCTGCAGCGCTGCCTGTCTCGGCCCCCTTGCGCCCTGCTGTTTCCACAGGGACTTTCCCCCCCACCCTGGTTTTTTCCGCCGCTTTCCGGAGGGCACGGCCCTGACACCCTCCAGCTTCGAGCCACGCTCCCCTGCCTGGCTGTACGGGGGGCCACCCCCCCTCGCAGTGGGGTGCTCCCTCCCCCTCAGGACTACGGTTCCTCGCCCGGCCACTCCTTTCCTGGCACCAGGCATGTCCGGGAGCTCTGGCAGCCGCACGGTCTGTCTGTCCATCCATCTTTGAAGCCCCCTATAAATCTCCCGCTAGCGCTGGCTAATTAACGTGCCCATAAGCAAAGTGCAGCCTTTCCCCCTTCCTAAGCAGCCAGCTGCCTTTATTACAGGCTTTCCTTTCACTTAGCGCCGGGGCGCGTTAAATCATGCTCAGGAAAGCGCTTACCAAGGCAAACGCAGCGGCCGAACCCCCATGCCGCGCCAGCCAGCCCCTGGGCCCGGGCGGGCGGGCGGAGGAAATGCCGCAGGATGCGCACCGAGCGCGCAGAGCTGCCAGGCGGCCCAGGGGCAGGTCAAAGGCCACCCATGTGTTGTCTGGCTGAAGCCAGAGCCCAAGCAAAACAAGGTGTTAAATGTCTGCTAATTAGATGTGTCAAGCTCTGGCCGCCCCAAGGAAGGCCGGCTGGGGCAGGCAGGCAGGGCTGCGCTAGGGAAACTGGCCAAGGATTCCTGGACCCAGCTGCAGGTGTGCTCCGAGAGCCGGGGCTGGCACAGGAGACGGCAACATGCAGCCAGGGGCGTCTGGACTCCGCTCCCCAGCCGTCAAGAGGCAGGTGGGAGAGGAGGCTGCAGGGACACAGCCAGAGAGCTGGGGGCTCCTCGGACAGGTCTGGCGGATTCCACCGCCCACAGCATGGCTCTGCGAGGAGAGGCGCTGGCGGGTAACACCAGACCTGCCTACTGGGTTTCACTCTGCCACTGGCTCACTTTGAGGCCTTGGTCAAGTCATCTCTCCCTCTATCTCCTCATGTGTTTCAGCTGCAAAATGGAAAAACAAAAGTTTAGCACCTTCGGGGCTGAGCACCTATGTTCTTTGGGGGGCTGGAGCATCCCCTTGGTGTGAAAGGATTTCCATCATGTCCCAGCTGCACAGTTCGGTTCAGTGGCTCTCAGCACCACGAGGGTGCAAACTGATCCAACCAAGGGAGGAATTTCAGGGCGGCAGGGACGGGACAGCAGCCGTGCTCACCGGGATGTGGCTTGCTTTTCATCCTGTTCCCCGGACCATCAGGGAGCGAGGGGAAAGTACTCGCATCTCACGCAGGTCTCTCACACCTGGCTGGTGCAGGGAGGGGGCAGAGGAGTAAATCGTGGAGGTACTTTCCCCTCGCTCCCTGACAGTCCAGAGAGCAGGATGAAAAGCAAGCCGCTTCCCTGTGCACACGGCCGCTGCACCCCCGAAACTACGCCCTCGGTTCCAGCGCCCTGGAGCACCTGGGAGGGCGAGGGGGCCGGGGAGGGAAGGTGCCGAAGGTGGAGAGGCCATGGCGCCATGGTGGCCGTGTGGGATGAGGGTGATGCTGCCTGGGCGCGAGGCAGCCGACCTCAGACTCACGCCTGCTGCACGTACGGCTCGTTGAAAACACAAAACGAGAATGGCTGAGTCTCTGCGGGGCACCGGGCTGGGCTGTGTCTCAGGAACAACCAGGAGGCCTGGGGCACCCGAGAGACTAACAGACTGATTTGGGCATCCGCTTCTGTGGGCAACACCCACTTTGTCAGACGCGCGGCTCTGATTCCATGTGTTTTAGCCACACCCGCGGCTGACCAAAGTCATCTGCTGGCCTCTGAGGTGCCCCCGACTCCGCGTTGTCATAACGGTTACGTTTTCTCTTTTGAAAGCGCATCCACGCCCCCCCACGTTCCTAGCCACGTCTGAGATTATTCACAGGGAGAAAACTTTTTTCAAGTCGTTTATTTGTTACCTCCCTCCCCCCGACTTTATTCTGCCGGTGTCAGTGCTACCCGCATGGGCCCGTTTCACTTCCTGGCTCCCATGGGTTGCCCCGGGAGGGCTTCGGCAGACATGCCACCAATGGTGTAAGGCACCGTTTCACAAATAGCCCCCATCAGAAAGCGTTTCTCATGCTGACAGGCCGTCAACACCCCCGGCGCTTTCTTCGGTCTTTGCCGAAGTTCCACTTCTGGGTGTGAGTGATGCGAGCGCGCCGCCGGGAATCCCCCCGCCCGGGGACGGTGGAGGGGAAAAGAGCCCCAGCGCTCCATGAAAAGAGCTTCACACTCTTCAGATTAAGTGACTTGCCTGAGGACACGCAGCGCGGGTGTGGCAGAGAACAGAACCCGGGCATCCCAGCCCACAGCCCGGCCTCAGTTGTCTTGTGGCTCAAGACAGAACCAGACTGTGAGGGACTCCAAGAAGATCTCACCAAACTCAGTGATTGGGCAGCAAAATGGCAAATGAAATTTAATGTGGATAAGTGTAAAGTAATGCACATCGGGAAAAATAACCCCAACTATACGTACAGTATGATGGGGGCTAATTTGGCTACGACAAATCAGGAAAGAGATCTTGGGAGTTATCGTGGACAGTTCTCTGAAAACTTCCACACAGAGTGCAGCGGCGGTCAAAAAGGCAAATAGGATGCTAGGAATTATTACGAAAGGGATAGAAAATAAGACCCAGAATATCTTCCTGCCCCTGTATAAAACTATGGTACGCCCACATCTGGAATACTGTGTACAGATGTGGTCTCCTCACCTCAAGAAAGATATTTTGGCCTTGGAAAGGGTTCAGAAAAGGGCAACTAAAATGATGAGGGGTTTGGAACGGGTCCCATATGAGGAGAGGTTAAAGCGACTGGGACTCTCCAGTTTAGAAAAGAGGAGACTGAGGGGGGATATGATAGGGTCTATAAAATCATGAGTGGTGTGGAGAGGGCCGATGAAGAAAAGTTATTTATTAGTTCCCATAATAGAAGAACTAGAGGGCACCAAATGAAATTAATGGGTAGCAGGTTTAAAAGGAATAAAAGAAAGTTCTTCTTCACACAGCGTGTAGTCAACCTGTGGAACTCCTTGCCAGAGGATGCTGTGAAGGCTAGGACTATAATAGAGTTTAAAGAGAAGCTAGATAATTTCCTGGAGGTTAGGTCCATAGAAGGCTATTAGCCAGGGGATAAAATGGTGTCCTTGGCCTCTGTTTGTCAGAGGCTGGAGGGGGATGGCAGGAGACAAATCGCTTGATCATTGTCTTCGGTCCACCCTCTGTGGGGCACCTGGTGTTGGCCACTGTCAGCAGACAGGCTACTGGGCTAGATGGACCTTTGGTCTGACCCAGTCCGGCCGTTCTTATGTTCTTATGTTCTGAAGCGCTCTGGGAAACTGGAGAGATTTCTGAAGCGGGACCAGCTGCACAAAGGACCCCCATCGGCGGTAAAGGGTTCTAGTGCTACCCCCTCCCATGGTTTTCCAGCGGGAGTCAGAGGCCGGCCCGGAAAGGGTTAACCTGCCCCTGCTCCGGCGGAAGGTGAAAGGGTGAGGCGTGTTGTCCTCGATCCCGGGGCCGTAATGTGATTTCTCAGCTCTCACGTCTATATTTATTCAGTTTTGTCAACACTCCCATCCACTCCCCTTGGCCTCCCCCCACCCCCCGCGGTGGCTATCGATCAGCCTAATGGATGGGATCCGATTGCACCTGCTCTGACATGCTGCTCAGCCTCTCCCATCCCGGCCCCGCCAATCAATGCTGTGGAGCCCCCGAAAATTTCCCATAATCGGATTTGAAAATGTGTTAGCACTTAATAAAACCCGGGCGCACTCGTCCTCTTCTCCCGGGCTCTTAAAGGCACCCGCGCAGGGACGCAGCCCCGCCACGGGGACATGTGGGTCTCTGAGGAAGAGAGAAACCACTGGCCAATACTGTGTGTCATAGGCCCTCTACTGCTAAGAGCGCCATTAGCTCAAAGGCTGGGGCATAGTTTGGAACCCAAGAATTCCCCCCCCCGCCCGCTGGTCATGACTTTTGGATGAACCCCGTTTCGCTCAAGAACATTCTTGGGGTGTCAGGAAACAACACACGTCGCGAGGGATTGCTAACCCGTTTCTGGGGCGGATGCACAGGCCTGGTTTAAAGCCGTGCCGGTCATTTCTGTGACCCGACATTTTCCTTTATGCGTCCGCTCCTCCACCAGCGGCCACAGCAGAGCCCTGGCTGGCCACCGAGAAGAAGCCTCGCCGTGGATGCTCCCCTTCTCTTAAGCTAAGATCGGCTTCTCTACTGGGGAGACGCAGGCTTTCTTCCGCCGTGGGCTGGTGCGAGGCACAGTCTATCCTGCAAGAACTTCCACCACCTCCCGGCAGATGCTTGAAAGGCCTCTTCCCGACTCCTGCGTCACAGAAGGGGAAACTGAGGCACGGATCGGGGAAAAGGGACAGGCCCAAGGTCACAGTGAGTCAGTGGCAGAGCCAGGAAAGGGATGAATTCCTAACTCCTGACTCCCACTGCCTTTCTATAACCACAGCCCTCTCAGTAGCCTGCAGAATAGGAGGAGAGATAGCAGCGCGATGCAAGAACCGAGCCAGAGGAGAAGGGAGTCCTGCCATGCCCTGTTCTGATGCTCCCTGGTTTGCCAGAGGTGGCGCCGACGGTGCAACGGACAGCCGCTGGGCCGCGCTGAGCCCTGGGCGAAGAGCCTGGCCCTGCCCTTTTCCCTACCATCCTTCTCTCCCTGCATTTTTTCCTTTGTGTTTTCTATATTGGCCATTATTAGGCCATGCTGTCCTGCCCTCCTCCTTCCCCCCAGAGCTGGGACCCTTGCCCTGCTGCCCATCACTGTCTTTAGGCTCTTCCCAACAGGTGCGTGGGATGGGATGGGATGGGATGGGGTGCAGCCCGGCATCCCGTCTGAGATCTGCACAGACCAGGGAGATCACGGCCGTAGGGGGACGCTGGATAATCTCAGCCCTGAGCCCAGCGACTGGCGTCTGCCGCTAGCATCACCTCGGCTTGGCTAAAGCAATCCCGGCGGATCTCGGGGGCGGGGGTGCCTGAGGGGGCTGGCCCCTCCCCCGCACTTCCGCCCTGGGTCTCTCTGTCCCGCGTTCCCGTCCCAGGCGCTGCCCGCCCCGCCCAGGAAGGGACAGCCCGTCAGTCCGTGGGGAGGACGCCTGCCAGCCCAATGGAGCAATAGGGGCCGTGAGGCGGGGGGAGGGGGCCAGCCCCCCAGGGCAGGGGAAAGAGGCGGGGAGCCCTGCTCTGAGCATTCCCGCAGACCACAGTGCCCCAGGTGGGGCGGGCCCCCGCCGGCCGCCAGCTGAACCTGAGCCCTGTGGATCAGCACGCGAGGCCGCTCCGCCGGGGCCGAAACCCGATGCTGAGGCTCAATAATTCAGAGGGAGAACGAGCGCCGGCTTCTCAGCTCTTCAGAGGGCAGAGCAAATTGAAAGGCTTGTCAGGAGTCAAAACAGAGCTGGGCTCAATGTCAGAGAGGTTAAACAGCCCGGAGCCACAGGCAGGGACGGGCCACGGCACAGCCGGCCACGGGGGTTTGCTCAGTGGGAACCGGCTCCGAGCACAAGCCGGCAGCCTGGGGCTCTGCGCCACGACGCGGCCCCCTCCCGCGTGCCGGTGGGGAGAGGCTTGAACCTGAGTGCCGGCAAACTCGTCACACCCAATGCCCCGATGTCATTCCCCATGCTGGGAAAGGCAGGCCCTGCCATTACCGAGCGAAGCGAAGAGTCGATACCGGTTGTATCGGCCACACGACTAGTCGATGGGGCCGCGCCAGGAGCTGGCGTGAACGGGGCCTAAGCAGTCCCGGCTCGTGCCGGCTCCGGGGGTCACGCGCGCTGCGGCTCTGCACTGTAAATGTAGTAAGAGCCACCGGGCGGCTCACGCTGAGTCCAACAGCCCTTGGCAGCAGCAGCCTCCCCTATCCCACCCTGCTGCCTCTGCGGCTCCGTCTAGACTACGGGATTTTTGCAGGATACACGTTTGCTCTTCTGCTGTTTTTTGCTCTTTTGGGGAGCCCTGTCGACCTTGTTTCACGAGGCATAAGGCTAGACTGGGCCAAATGGCGGGAAAGCTTCTTCGCAAAAGTGATCGGAAAAAGCTACGCAAAGCGCGTTTTCCGATACAGCCCCGTAGTCTAGACCTAGCCCGACAGAGGCAGCAAGCGGAGGGCGACCGGGCGAGGGACTAGTCAACTATCTGATGAGCTTCTGCTCATCGGATTGTCGGCTCGTGGTTACATCCATCCCTAGCTCCCAACTAGCTAGAAATGCGTCTCAGCCAGCGCTCGCGGCCATAGGGAGAGCTTAGCCCCCACAGCGCCTCCTGCTGGGAGAGGCGGAGATGAAACGCACGCTGACTCGGTTTCCACCGCCAGGCGCGCCAAGGCCTCCAGCACAAAACAACGCCTCTCGTCCCAGGCAAGGCGCAGCGCCAGCTGTGGATGACAAATACTGGTGATATTTCAATAGACCCAGGTATGATAATGAAGAGCTATCCTTCTTTTGCAAAGATCACTTGTAGGATTAAATATTTATAAATGATATTTAGACTCCCCAGCCTGCAAAATGCCTTTTTTACACAGATAATATATGTTGACTTGTTGGAGAACCAAACGAGTTTGATCTGATTAAATACAGAGCTAGTGACATGATTCATGCTCCTTATTCCCTGCTCTCCAGCCGGTAGCACATGTAAGAGTCTCGCCATCCATTTCCACCGACGTCCACTGAAGACAAATAAATCCCCTCCCCTAACCACTGCAAACGGCACCGAACTCCTCCCGATGCTGTCAGCCCCGCGGTGACGCACACAGCGCCTGGCCTGCGACACGCACTATTTCGCCCTCTCCCGGGCCGGTTGGTGTTTTAAGGGACGGGGTTTCATTTGGGTGCCAGTCGACAGCTTTGGAACGGGCCGAGGTTGGGGGGAGGCGCAGTGGCACGAATCCAAACTCCACCCACAAAGCGAGCCCCGCCCACTTTCGAGGCCAAAAAAAAAAAAAAGATGCCACTCATAGCAGCTTGCGACACCTCTCTCCGCGCTCGGCGCTCTGGAGAAAGAGCTAATTCAGGGTATGTCCACACTGCAGAGTTTCTTCGGAAAAACAATACTTACGTCCACACGGCCATTGCGTTCTCTCGACGGAGAGTCGAAAGAACAGAGGGGTTTTCCCGGCGGCAATAAACCTCAGTCTACAAGGAAGAAGCCTTCGTCCGAAAAAGCGTTTTTGGAAAAAGGCGTGTGTGGACGTGGAAGAGGGTGTTTTTTCGAAAGAAGAGGCCTCCAGGAAAAAGCACAGGTGCCCTGGTGGCCACTCCGTCCACAGCAATCACAACGGAAATGCGAGATAGCGTCCAATCAATGTGGACGCTATCTTTCGAAAACGCACGTCGCTTTTTCGTTGCGCTTTTGCTGCATAGAGGCTCTCCTCCGAAAGAATCTTTCGAAAACGCCTCTCTCAAAAGAGAGCGTCTAGACTACCCGCAGATGTTTCTAAAAGGCGCGCCGCTTTTTCGAAAGAGAGTCCAGACGCTCTCTTTCGAAAAAGCAGTTTGCATTCAACAGTGCCTTTTTTCGAAAGAGTACTTTCAAAAGAAGACGTTATTCCGTGTCAAATGAGGTTTACCGCCATCGAAAAAACTGCCGCCTTCTTTCGATTGACTTTCGAAAGAGTGCGGCTGCCGCCTAGACGCAGGTGACGCTTTTTTCGAAAAAACTCTAGAGACACCCTCCGAGCGTTGACACTGAAATTGGCATTAGGCGTCAGAGTGAAGCGAATGGGGTGTTTCCCCCGCCCCGCAGGGGTCTGTAGACACGATGCAGCCCTGTTCCGGTTGGCACTTGGATCCCATGTGGAAGGCAGAAAGGAAACAAGGCAGCCAGCCTGGGGAACAAGATGGCCGCTGCTGGCGTCAGCACAGAGAGCAGCCGCAGGGCCGGACCAGGCCCTTGGTGTGCAAAGCGTCTTGCACACCTACCAGATCCGGAAAGCTGGCTCCGTCCCCAGCCCGGGGGGAGAGAGCCTGGGGCGAGGCTGGCTTTGGAAGGGGATGGATGGAAGGAGGGTCCGGGCGGGGGTGGAGAGAAGGACGAGAGCTGCCCATGCGGCGGAAGAGATCGAGCGAAGAGAGCCGAGGCGAGGCCGGCGACGGGCGCTGAGGGCGGGGAGCCGGTGAGGCCCCGCCGAGCCAAGGTGTTTTATCGACAAGGAAAGGGGGCTGACTCGGCGCCCCAGACGGCGAGGGGGGACGATCGCCGGCACGGCCACGGCGACGTCTGCCAGGCTGGGCAGGCCGAGGGCGAACGGCCGGGGCCGAGGGGAGCAGCGAGCCCCCAGCCCTGGGAACGGCGGGCCGGACGGCGTGGTAACCCTTTGCGCACGCAGCCACCGGGGTGACAAGGCACGCGCCGGCCGGGAGGGAGAGTTCTCCAGTCGCTTGCAGGTGGCGGAGGGGAAGCCAGGTGCTTTTTGGAAGCAAGCCCCCCCCCCCAGCGAGTTTCCATCGTTTCCCAGCTGCCCCCCCGGGGCGCTGCCAAGGGGGTTCGGAGACCCAGGAACACGCGGCGCGACAGCAGACACCTCGTAAAACGCCTTGCGGCAGAGCGGGCCGGGAACAGGTAACGAAGGGGGGCGGCAGACATCAAAGGCTGGGCTTTGGCCGGGCGGCGGGGGGGTGGACTTTGAAGTTTCAGCAGGGGCGGAGGAATTGGCGGGAGGATCGCTTGGACGCCCCCATTAAGAGCCAGGCAGGCCCTCGGAGACCGGGGGATCGTGTTTAACGGGAGGCTGCTGGCGAGAGGCGGCGGCTGCTCCCGGGAAGGCGGCCGGCGGCTGGACTGTGGCGAGAGGGACGCCGTCAGGTTCCTTCCCCCCCTTGGGGTCTGGTCTCCGTCTCTCCCCTGCCCTGTGCCCCCTGCTGCACAACGCCCGCCGGTCCGGAGCCCCTCCAGCGTGTCGCCACCCCCGGAAGCCTTCTCCCCCGGCGCGGCGCGGCCGCTCCGAACCCGCCTCTGCTCCTGGGGGCTCAGCGGGGCCCCCCCAGCAGTCCCCTGCCAGCCTGGCCCGCCCGCACTGCATCCCTGAGCGCCTGCCGCAGGAGACGCGAGGTTGCTGCCGAAGACCCCTGGGTCTGCATGAGCCCCCGCTCCTGCGGGGGAGCCGGGTCGCGCACCCCGCACGGCCGGTCAGCCCACCGCAAGGACGGGAGGTGATGGCGGAGTCTGGCTTCCCCCAGCACCTGCCCTCCCCCCTGCGCCTGGCCTGGGGGGCGGGAACCACGCGACCACCTCCCCTGCCCGCTGCTCCGGGAGCTGCTCTGCCTCCACCACCCGGCGCTCCAGGGAGGCTAGCAGCACTGGGTACCCTGCCCCGTCTCCTTCCCTCCCCATGGGGGCAGGACGTCAGTGGAGCGGGGGGCTGTAGGTGGGGCTGGGGACCTGCCTCCCCCCGCCCCAGCTGCACCATCTGCCCACGAGCCCCGCGAGGCGCGGCGGCGGCCGCTAGGGGACGCCGACGTCCGGCGCGTTCTATGCTGCATGCCCTGGGTTCACGCCCTGCCTAGGTCTCCTAGGCCTCCGCAGATGCCCCTACGCTGCCCACCGGGGCCGCCTGGCGCCAAGTGGCAGCAGAAGGGAGAGAACGTGGATCCTCTCGTGCCACTGGCGCCAGGAGCCTGCTCCTTGAGCTACAAGCGCGTCTCTGCCGGGTCTGAGCCCCGAGGGGCTGAGATTCAAACCGCTGGACCCGAAACCCCCTCCCCCCCGGTTCCCGCTGCGACTCAACCTGTGACCCGCCACGCGGAGGAGAGGTCCACGCCCCTCCGTGGCGCAAACGCTGCAGCCGGCCGCCCCTGCAGAGCAGCGGCACACGCGGCCACGCCTGCCTTCTGCCATCCCGCTCGACGCCAGCCTCGGTAACCCAGCCCGGCCACACGCATGGCCCCTCTCCCGCCACGGGGCGGAGCCCGGGCCTAGCGCTCGCAGGGGTGAACTCAGGTGCCTGGGAAGATCTCGCCGGGATGCCCACAGCCGGGTGACCTGCCAGACACACAGCAGAGCCCGTGTCCAGAGAGCAAAGAGCTTCCCCGAGGAAACGCCCCCACCCCACCCAGACGCCTCTGCCTGGTCTCACTGTGTTGGGGTTCCGGCTGACGGTCGAGCGAGAGCCACGCTGATCCGGGTGCCTGGACTGCCCGCCCGGGCGCCCAAGGCAGGGACAGCCAGGGGCAGCCTTCCCCCTGCACGGCCCGGCTAACGCCCTCAACCCTGCCCTCGGGATGAGGCCTTCGCAGCCGCGGGCTCCCACCGAGGCTGCAGACAAGCCCCGGGGAGTTGCTACGTGGACATCCTGCCCCGTTCCCTGGACAAGCACAGCCAGCCAGCGGTAGTGGGGACTAATGGTTACTAGCCTCATCCCAGCCTCATGCCGCACAGGGCCCAGGTGCCTACAACACGACACATTATGCCAGCGTGCCGCAGCGGACAGGCGGGGGCATGGGAGGGACAGACGGATGCCAGCGTGCCCCAACGGACAGACGGGGGGATGGGAGGTACAGACGGGTGCCAGGGTGCCCCAGCGGACAGACGGGGGGATGGGAGGGACAGACGGGTGCCAGGGTGCCCCTGCGGACAGGCGGGGGGATGGGAGGAACAGACGGATGCCAGGGTGCCCCAACGGACAGACGGGGGGATGGGAGGGACAGACGGGTGCCAGGGTGCCCCAATGGACAGACGGGGGGATGGGAGGGACAGACGGGTGCCAGGGTGCCCTAGCGGACAGGCAGGGGGATGGGAGGGACAGACGGGTGCCAGGGTGCCCCAATGGACAGACGGGGGGATGGGAGGGACAGACGGATGCCAGCGTGCCCTAGCGGACAGACGGGGGATGGGAGGGACAGACGGGTGCCAGCGTACCCCAGCGGACAGACGGGGGATGGGAGGGACAGACGGGTGCCAGCGTGCCCTAGCGGACAGACGGGGGATGGGAGGGACAGACGGGTGCCAGCGTACCCCAGCGGACAGACGGGGGATGGGAGGGACAGACGGGTGCCAGCATGCCCTAGCGGACAGACGGGGGATGGGAGGGACAGACGGGTGCCAGCGTACCCTAGCGGACAGACGGGGGGATGGGAGGGACAGACGGATGCCAGTGTGCCCTAGCGGACAGACGGGGGATGGGAGGGACAGACGGGTGCCAGCGTGCCCCAGCGGACAGGCAGGGGGATGGGAGGGACAGACGGGTGCCAGCGTGCCCCAGCGGACAGGCAGGGGGATGGGAGGGACAGACGGGTGCCAGCGTGCCCCAGCGGACAGGCAGGGGGATGGGAGGGACAGACGGGTGCCAGTGTGCCCTAGCAGACAGACGGGGGGATGGGAGGGACAGACGGATGCCAGCGTGCCCCAGCGGACAGACGGGGGGATGGGAGGGACAGACAGGGGGATGGGAGGGACAGACGGATGCCAGCGTGCCCCAGCGGACAGACGAGGGGATGGGAGGGACAGACGGGGGGATGGGAGGGACAGACGGATGGACACGATGCCTCTATGCCTGCAGGCCCAAACGTCGCTGACCTGCTTTGCTGCCGTATCTTGTTGCAAACTCCTGTCTGATAGGCTGCCCCTCTCAGTTCCTCCAGCTCCCAGGGGCCCTGCCTCCCAGCGAGGACCCGACTTCGGGCTTCAGTCTCTTTTTGCTGTTTTCCACCTCGGCCTCCCTCTCTTATATGGTTTCTCTAGCCTGTGCTCACCGGCGCCTGTACCTCCTCCCAGCTGTGTACGGCCAGCAGACCCCAGCAACACGGCCTTCACGCCCCCTTCCAGATTGCTAGCGGATACAGCGGAGACCGCACCTAAGGCTGATCTCTGCCTTCCCCTGCTAGGCACCCCTCGAGTCCACCCAACATCATTCCCAGCCCTGGCTCTGGACGAAGTCTGTCTCCTTGGCACAGTATTTATTACCCTTTAAACACCATCTAAGATGTAACTCTGACACAACTGCCTTTGTCCCGGGTCTTCTATGGTGCACAGTCACATGATGCACAACCTGTGGAACTCCTTGCCAGGGGATGCTGTGAAGACTAAGATTACAACAGGGTTTTAAAAAGCTAGATCCATTCCTAGAGGTTAGGTCCATCAGTGGCTATTAGCCAGGCAGGGCAGGGAGGGGTCCCTGGCCTCTGTTTACCAGAAGTTGGGAATGGGTGACAGGGTGGAATCACATGACTCCCTGCTCTGTTCCCTCCCTCTGGGGCATCTGGCGTTGGCCGCTGTGGGCAGACAGGACGCTGGGCTGGAGGGACCTTTGGTCTGACCCCGTCTGGCCGTTCTTATGAACTCAGCAACGGCATGTAGGTCGCATTTTTCAAGAACAGCCATTTCCTTTTGGGCGTCCGACAGAAGACGCGGAGGGCCAGGTTTGCTGAGCGCGCCTCACTAGGTAACAACGGGAGCTCCTGTTTCGGAGGCCAGCGCCTCTGATGACGGTGTCATCTCAGGAAGCTCCAGAATTAGGGGCCCCCAAATCAGTTGCCCCTTTGGCGTACCCACGAGGGGAGCCCTTCCCGGGGCTGATCCCGGCCCAGCGTCTCGCCCGCGGGCAGGCCACGCTGCGCCTCCGCAAGCCAGGGGGAACGGGGGACAAGGCCCCATGCGAAGCAGCATTCACAGGCCACGGGATCCTTCCTCAGACAGTCTCTTTCATGTCTGGGAATATTTATGTACTTTTCCCAACTCTTGTTTGCAGAATCTCTCTTGGCGGCTCCCACCCTTCGGCGCAGCCCCGGTTTGAAGTTGGACCAGATGGGAGCCCGGACCAAGGATAAATAAACCAATCAAATCTGAGAAAACAACCCCCACCCCCCTCAGCCAGCCCACCCCCCACCCCGGCCCAGTGTGAGGGGAGGCGTCCGGGTGGGGTCAGGGGCTGCTCTTCCGCTAGGACGGTTCCCCTTCATCCACTCGCGAAGCCCGCTCCTCCGGCAGCGCCGTGTGTGCTGTTCGCAGGGGGCTTGTTTTTCTAACATGGCGAACACATGCTCTCGCCCGAGAACCGTTTATGTGACTTCAGAAATCCTGGGGCTCTTGAGCCGGGCTCTGCAAGATGGTTTTGTACTTTCTCGCTTGCGGAAGGAAGAGGCATTCCTCCAGCTACCGCCGCACCAGGGCAGGGCCCGGACGTCGCCTCCGTGAGCCCGACGGCGCCTCATTTCCCACCCACGCGGGAGGTTACAAATCACGCCCTGCGTTCGAGCATCTCTCCCCTGCGCCTGTCTTCTGCAGCCTCGAGGCCCACGGCCAGGGCTGGGCAGAAGGAGGACGTATGGAAATGCGGAGCGGGACCTGGCCAAAGGGGGATGTATGGAAACGCGGAGCGGGCCTGGCCAAAGGGGGATGTATGGAAACGCGGAGCGGGACCTGGCCGAAGGGGGACGTATGGAAACGCGGTTCGGCCAGGCCCTGCCCGAAGGAGGACGTATGGAAACGCAGAGCGGAACCTGGCCAAAGGAGGACGTATGGAAATGCGGAGCGGGACCTGGCCAAAGGGGGACGTATGGAAACGCGGAGCGGGGCCTGGCCGAAGGAGGACGTATGGAAACGTGGAGCGGGACCTGGCCGAAGGAGGACGTATGGAAACGCGGAGCGGGACCTAGCCAAAGGGGGACATATGGAAATGCGGAGCGGGACCTGGCCAAAGGAGGACGTATGGAAACGCGGAGCGGGACCTGGCCGAAGGAGGACGTAGGGAAACGCGGAGCGGGACCTGGCCGAAGGAGGACGTATGGAAACGCGGAGCGGGACCTGGCCAAAGGAGGACGTATGGAAACGCGGAGCGGGACCTGGCCAAAGGGGGACGTATGGAAACGCGGAGCGGGACCTGGCCGAAGGAGGACGTATGGAAACGCGGAGCGGGACCTGGCCGAAGGAGGACGTATGGAAATGCGGAGCGGGACCTGGCCGAAGGGGGACGTATGGAAATGCGGAGCGGGACCTGGCCAAAGGGGGACGTATGGAAACGCGGAGCGGGCCTGGCCAAAGGGGGACATATGGAAACGCGGAGCGGGACCTAGCCAAAGGGGGACATATGGAAACGCGGAACGGGCCTGGCCGAAGGGGGACGTATGGAAACGCGGAGCGGGACCTGGCCGAAGGGGGACGTATGGAAACGCGGAGCGGGACCTGGCCGAAGGAGGACGTATGGAAACGCGGAGCGGGACCTGGCCGAAGGGGGACGTATGGAAACGCGGAGCGGGACCTGGCCGAAGGGGGACGTATGGAAACGCGGAGCGGGGCCTGGCCGAAGGAGGACGTATGGAAACGCGGAGCGGGGCCTGGCCGAAGGAGGACGTATGGAAACGCGGAGCGGGACCTGGCCGAAGGAGGACGTATGGAAACGCGGAGCGGGGCCTGGCCAAAGGGGGACATATGGAAACGCGGAGCGGGACCTAGCCAAAGGGGGACATATGGAAACGCGGAACGGGCCTGGCCGAAGGGGGACGTATGGAAACGCGGAGCGGGACCTGGCCGAAGGGGGACGTATGGAAACGCGGAGCGGGACCTGGCCGAAGGAGGACGTATGGAAACGCGGAGCGGGACCTGGCCGAAGGGGGACGTATGGAAACGCGGAGCGGGACCTGGCCGAAGGGGGACGTATGGAAACGCGGAGCGGGGCCTGGCCGAAGGAGGACGTATGGAAACGCGGAGCGGGGCCTGGCCGAAGGAGGACGTATGGAAACGCGGAGCGGGACCTGGCCGAAGGAGGACGTATGGAAACGCGGAGCGGGGCCTGGCCGAAGGGGGACGTATGGAAACGCGGAGCGGGGCCTGGCCGAAGGAGGACGTATGGAAACGCGGAGCGGGGCCTGGCTGAAGGGGGACGTATGGAAATGCGGAGTGGGGCCTGGCCGAAGGAGGATGTATGGAAACGCGGAGCGGGACGTGGCCGAAGGGGGACGTATGGAAACGCGGAGTGTGGCTAACACAGGAACACAGGAATTTCCAGACTGGCTCGGCCATGCAGCCCATCCCGGCTCTGACAGTGGCCCGCAGCACAAAAGAACATAAGAACGGCCATACTGGGACAGACCAAAGGTCCCTCTAGCCCAGTATCCTGTCTGCCGACAGTGGCCAGCACCAGGTGCCCCAGAGAGGGTGAACTGAAGACAACGATCAAGCGATTTGTCTCCTGCCATCCCTCTCCAGCCTCTGACACACAGAGGCCAAGGACACCATTTAATCCCCTGGCTAATAGCCTTTTATGGACCTAACCTCCATGAAATTATCTAGCTTCTCTTTAAACTCTATTATAGTCCTAGCCTTCACAGCCTCCTCTGGCAAGGAGTTCCACAGGTTGACTACACGCTGTGTGAAGAAGAACTTCCTTTTATTAGTTTTAAACCTGCTACCCATTAATTTCATTTGGTGTCCTCTAGTTCTTCTATTATGGGAACTAATAAATAACTTTTCTTTATCCGCCCTCTCCACACCACTCATGATTGTATAGACCTCTATCATATCCCCCCTCAGTCTCCTCTTTTCTAAACTGAAAAGTCGCAGTCGCTTTAACCTCTCCTCATATGGGACCCGTTCCAAACCTCTAATCATTTTAGTTGCCCTTTTCTGAACCCTTTCCAAGGCCAAAATATCTTTTTTGAGGTGAGGAGACCACATCTGTACACAGTATTCAAGATGTGGGCGTACCATAGTTTTATACAGGGGTAGTAAGATATTCTGGGTCTTATTTTCTATCCCTTTCCTAATAATTCCTAGCATCCTATTTGCCTTTTTGACCGCCGCTGCACACTGCGTGGAAGTTTTCAGAGAACTGTCCACGATAACTCCAAGATCTCTTTCCTGATTTGTCGTAGCCAGATTAGCCCCCATCATACTGTACGTCTAGTTGGGGTTATTTTTCCTGATGTGCACCTCATGCTTTGCAAGAAACCCGCAGCTGCGGGATGAGACAATCTGCCGGCCATGAAGGCCACTTCCCGGACCCCACCACTTCCAGCCTGCCGCCGACGCGCCCTCGGATCCCAACCCACCAGGCAGAGGCTGGGGGGCCCCAGGGAACGACACAGGAAACGAGACTGGCGACTCAGGTGATGCTCTTCTCCCGGTGCCGGGATAGAGGCCACCAAACGGCAGCGGTCCCCTTTTAGAGGGCGGGTCCCGACCACCCCCACAGCCCCCTGGGCCGCCGGAGACCCCTTTCCCCTTCCATCCAGCAGCGCCTGGACTGCGGCGTGCGCCCGCCTCCCGGGGCCGGGTGGAACGATGGCGCAGGAGAGCAATGCATCTCGGAGTAACCCGATCCGCTAACGCACAGCGCCTCTGATGTGGGCAGCTTGTGCTTTACAGCATTAGGGGAGCAACATTTCATGGAAAATTCAATAAATACCCCTGTACAGCCAGACGTCTGTAAACAAAGGCTTCCAAATTCAATCAGGCTGTGGGCTCGCAGCAGCCTTTATGGGCCATGGCATGGAATATTATGGAGGAGAGCAAAGGCGACGGGGGAGGGGGGTGGATTCCTGGAAACCGAAAGACCTCATAGCCCTCACCCCCACCTCCCCACCCCTCGTGCGATGATAACCCTTGCGGTGCCACGGCGGTGCCACGGCGCCGTGCCGGGCGAGGCCGGGGCGGCCCGGCTCCCCTCTCCAGCATCCCACCCCATTCTTAGGACACCGGCTGCCAGGGGGAACCTGCCTTCAGCACTTAGACACAGAGCCGGGCCCTCCAGCAAAGCCACGGGGAGGTGGACGGCTCCCGCGAGCACCAGACCCGAGCACCCAAATTCTGCCCCTCTCCTGCAAGATCTCTGGCACTGCAGAGAGGCGGGTTGTGGGAGAGCCCGAAGCGCCAAGCTTAGCGCCGGATCGGATGCCTCCCAACGCCGGCTCCTCTCCTCAAACCTCCTTTGGGAGCACAGGACTGGATTTCCACCTGGTTCTTGGTGGCTTTGCTCCTCCATGGCCTCAGGGAAGGGAATCTGTCACAAGTGATAGACAGTCTTGTTGCTCGTCCGAGCTGGCTGCTCCCCCGGCCTGCAAAGCTAGGGCTAACCACAGCTAGGAGGCCGTGGCACCCTGTGGCCACGTGGAACTTCTTAGGACTCGCAGGCCCAGAACGCAGCTCCTCCTGCTCCCTCGTGCTGTCAGTTCTAAAGGAGACTCTCCATTAGCAGAGAGCAGTATAAGGCTTATGGGACACAGTTGAGTCCACCCAGAAGAGGGCAGGGCCACCCTCAATCACTCCCTTTGCCTCTGACCTGGACGGGGCTAGTTGGGGGTCGGAAGAGGCTCTGGGGAAGGAGCAAAGGGAGAGGGGCCCAGGGCAAGCGTGGAAGCTGGCCGCTGCTGCTTTAGAAGGGCACGGAGGAGCCGTTTGTAACCGTCTGGCAGGGATCTGGCAGCACGACCCGCGTGTCCAGCCGCAGGGCAGCGCTGGACACGGTCCGGTCTGGACTCGTCAGAGCCCCCACGACGGACGCGTCCTCCATTTTCTCCGACAGCTGCCCCCTGCCAATCCCCAAGCGGCTCAAGTTTTGTAGCCCCCCAGGGTCCCTAAGCTCCCGCCCCTTGCCGGGGGGGCTCTGGACTTCTCTAGGCCACGCAGGGCAGCTCAGGGGAGAGCCACGTGAGGGGCAGGCAGAGGCCCTGTGGGAGACACGCTGCATTTCCACGCTTGGGTGGGGGCCCGTCTGGTCCCCCACTTGCGAGAGGCAGGCAGACGCGGGCAGAGCGCGAAGGGAGCCCGCGAAAGGCCACTCAGACCAGCGGGGGGGAGGCAGCTCACGGTCGGTCTGGTTCGGGGCCCCAGGCCCAGGCTGAAGCCCCGAGGTGACGCCCTTGGCACATGAGCCGGGGTGAAGGCAGACCCTGGCATTCGTCTCCCCCTGCCCCGCGAGGGCAATCAGGCTTTCTGGGCACCCCGACGCACACCCCCGCCAGCCTGGCGCCGCAGGGAGAGCTATGGCTCAGGGGACGGGAAGGTAAGTGCGGCCATGATCTATACCCCAGGCTGGGCACTCGGAGCACCCAAGGGAGAGAGCTTCACAGCCACTGCGGGGACAACCGCCACACCTGCCCTTCTGGCCCTCCAGGCACTGGCTTGTTTGGGGGGTCCGGAGAGCAAAAGGGGCCAACCGGAGCCCTGGCTCCATCACCTGGGGAGAGGGAGCCGGCTGCACGGGGGGGTGTGACTGGAAAGGGTGAAGAAACCAACAGCCCAGACACAGACGGGGGAGCTGTGACAGCAGCTGGCCCCATCACTCCGGTGCGGGTGCATCTGCCTCCTACCAGGCCTTCGTTGCGTCGTCAGACCCAGCCCAGGCAGGCGGGAGAACGGGACCGGCCACACGCAGGCACCTGTGGGCTAGAACCAGAGGTTCTGGGCCAAACGCTCACCATCCGTCTGGTTCCACCATCCCAGCTCTCCAAAGCAAAGTCAGCCCCCCGCACTTAAGGCCCTTTCCAACCCCGGTCCGGGAAATGCTGGTGAATGCTGCGTAAAACCTCCGCCCGATGCAGTGTCACGGGAATGAAAGACATGCAGCTCACGTCAGATTCAGCCACACTGCAAGTCCCCCGGTGCGCTGCTCTGGCAAGCCACGCAGCCCTCAGCTGTTCCAAGTTAGGTCCCATTCCGCTGCCAGCCCGGGAACTTCCATGGCAGGTTTCAAGTTCTGCAACTTCTTGCAAACTCTGTAACTTCCAGCTACTGCCTGTGGGATCTTTAAGCTCCAGTCTATCCCGTAAGAAGGGAGTGCATGGGTGTGAGTAAGTGGTGGGACCAGGGCATGTCAGTGGCATGAAAAGAGAATGTGTCAGTGGTGAGAATAGGGGGAGGCAGTGGTGTGAGTAGGGTGTGCGAGTGGTGTGAATAGGGTGTGCGAGTGGTGTGAATAGGGTGTGCAAGTGGTGTGAATAGAGTGCTACGTCTACATTGCACTCTCTTGCGTGAGAATGTGTGCAAATGAGGCGCGGCGATGAATATCGCCACGCCTCATTTGCATACATAATGAGACACCATTTTTGCACAAGGGGCTGTTGCACAAGAGCCGTTCTTCCTGAAAATCATCGGCAGAACGGCCCTTGTGCAAGAGGGGTTTTTTGCACAAGAAGGAGCAGTGTAGACTGCTCCTTCTTGCGCAAAAGCCCCTTGCGCAAAAATGGCAGCTCATTAAGTATGCAAATGAGGTGTAGTGATATTCATTGCTGCGCCTCGTTTGCATATGTTCTTGCGCAAGAGAGTGCAATGTAGAGGTAGCCAGCGTGTGTAAGTGGTGAGAATAGGGTGCAAGACAGTGGTGTGAGTAGGGGTGCGTGTAAGTGGTGTGAATAGGGTGTGCAAGTGGTGTGAATAGGGTGCATAAGTGGTTTGAATGGGGGTGTAAGTGGTAAGAATAGGGTGTGTGTAAGTGGTGTGAATAGGGGGTGTGCCAGTGGTGTGAATAGGGTGCATGTAGGTCAGGCATGTCCAAAGTCCGGCCCGCGGGCCAATTGCGGCCTGTGTTCCGGTTTAATACGGCCCCCCAGGTAATTTGGCAATATCTATCTTTTATGGCCCCCAACAAATCCATATGTATTGAGATGAATACATTGTAAAATCTCAGTTAATGTCAGTTGGTCTAAATCAGTTATAAATATATTTGGACACAACATGTATACTTGGTGTTATGTTCCTGTTCATATTTTTTTAACTTAAAAGTTGACAGACAACCTTTATTACCAATAATATGTAATGTACTTTACAATGTTCCTGACATATATTTCAGCTTCCTGGATTTTTTTTCATCTGGCCTTCAGATATGAAAGGCAGAGTGATTTAACACCTGTTTAGATTTGTCATCCATGTGACGAAATGAAAAGAATGCCGTTTGCAATAAACTTTGCATAAAATAGTTAATTTGCATTTAATTTTAATGGTTCAAAGAATGTCAGGCAAAATGGTCGGCCCTCACGCATGTTCACTTCATCAAATCTGGCCCTCTTTGAAAAAAGTTTGGACACCCCTGATGTAGGTGGTGTGAATAGGGTGTGTGCGTAAGTGGTGTGAACAGGGTGCATGTCAGTGGTGTGAATAGGGGGTATGCCAGTGGTGTGAACAGGGTGCATGTCAGTGGTGTGAATAGGGGGTGTGCGTAAGTGGTGTGAACAGGGTGCATGTCAGTGGTGTGAATAGGGGGTGTGCGTAAGTGGTGTGAACAGGGTGCATGTCAGTGGTTTGAACAGGGTGCATGTCAGTGGTTTGAACAGGGTGCATGCCAGTGGTGTGAATAGGGTGCATGCCAGTGGTGTGAACAGGGTGCATGCCAGTGGTGTGAACAGGGTGCATGCCAGTGGTGTGAACAGGGTGCGTCAGTGTGTGAACAGGGTGCATGCCAGTGGTGTGAACAGGGTGCATGCCAGTGGTGTGAACAGGGTGCATGCCAGTGGTGTGAACAGGGTGCGTCAGTGTGTGAACAGGGTGCATGCCAGTGGTGTGAACAGGGTGCATGCCAGTGGTGTGAACAGGGTGCGTCAGTGTGTGAACAGGGTGCATGCCAGTGGTGTGAACAGGGTGCATGCCAGTGGTGTGAACAGGGTGCATGCCAGTGGTGTGAACAGGGTGCATGCCAGTGGTGTGAACAGGGTGCGTCAGTGTGTGAACAGGGTAAATGTCTGTGCCTTTGTGGAGAGGAGCCATGAGGCTACAGAGAGGAGCCAGGGGCCAGGTGGGGTCTGATCTAATCTTCGCATGCACACGAGGAAGACAAGAAACGGAGGTGTCGTGAGGATGAGAAGGAAGAATTAATATGCAGGAGGAAAATGGGGTCTGGGTGGGCCTCTCGGTGACGGACACAGAGAAAGAACTCCGTGCGCGTGACGGGGCGGCCCAGCTCAATAAAAAGAAAAGCCCGCAGACCCCAGGCCATACGATCAGCTCTCCGGCCCGGATTGGTGACTGCAGGCCAGACCCCCCAGCTTGGCTTCTTCTGTCCCCTCTGCACAGCCCACCGCCCGCTAAGTGTGGGAGTGCGCGGGCGTGAAGGAGTCCTGGTCCCTTTTCGCTCGATCCCACAGCACCGCGGAATAAATCGGTACAAGCGCGACCCAGCTCGGTCTCCGGTGCACTGGGGTAACAGAGAACGGCTTCCCCGCTCCACGCGGCCCGGTCTCGGGAACGAGACGCAGCGGCACTGCTCTGTGTTCGGTGTCGGAGCGCGGGGGCTCCGCTCCCGGGAGACAGTGACCCCCAACTAGCAGCGATGCGGCTGCGGGAGCCAGGCACACCCCTCGGTCCTCGCCCAAAGCCGCCACCGTCCCTGGAGCCCACAGAAATGGGCATTGGGTTGCTGACGGGATTCAAGGCACAAGGGGCACGTCTGTCCCTCCCCCACGCCAGCTGTTCCGGAAGTCTCCCACTAAACTCCTATTCATGAGTTGACATTGGGCTGTCCTAAGCCCCTGCCCTCCACCCGGAGGGAGAAGTGCCGGAGCGGGAGGTTGAGTCTTGGACACATTCTTCCAGGTGATATTTCAGCCCCTCGTTAGGGAGGAAACGAAGGCAGGTGTCTCCCCAAATCACCCGTGCGCAGCAGACAACCGGGTTACGGCCTCCTCCCCCGCCCCTCGCAAGTGCCTGGGAGGGACCTGGGAGGGTGGATCGCATCCCACGCCCTGCGACCACGGCCAGGCCGGAACTGCACCCCGTCTGCGGCTGGTCAGCAGGTGCCGTGTGTCTCGGCGGCCCGTACGCAGACGCTGGGGGTCTGCCACAGCTCTCGGCTAGACTCGAGATGGGCTCCTGGCTTCAGCTCATGCTTTCGGCGCGAGAGCCACAGTCCAGCCCCGGCGTGTCAGCCAAGATGGTGCCCATCCCATACCCAGCAGCTCATCCCAACGGAGAAGCCCCAGGAGAGAGGCGTGTTGGGCACGCAAGACAGACTGGAGGAGGGTGGAAATTGGGGCGGGGGCAGGTCTCTGTGGCGCGGGGGAGAATCCTTTCAATCCCAACAGCCCACACGATGACGTGGCAGCCTCTAGCCAGCCCTGACAGCCCTTCACGTCCTCCCACATCCACTGTAGCCACGTCGGCCGCCCATGAAGGGGAAGGTGCACGGAACGCGTTCTCCGGCTCCTTTTGAAAGGGAAACCCGGGACCTTGGTCCCAAACCCCCCCGGACACAACTGCCGACGAATTCTCTTGCCTTTCCTGCCTGTGAATTCCCACTCTCGTTCGCCGCCCACACTCTCCCCGCCGCCCCTTCGGCACGAATGGCTCCCTGGCCACGGAACAGCCACGTCGGGTTCCATCCAGGGACCCAGCGGTCAGGTAGAGACCCGCGAGGGTTCCCGTGCGAGGCGTCCTCGGCTCTTCATGTCGCACGTCGATGGGAATCGGGCCTGGGGGTGCACCCCTGTGCGTACCCCTCGGAATCCCTCCCCGAGAGTCGCCCCCCAGGTTGGCGCACGGCCAGTTACTCCCGCACAGGGCTGGGCGTGGGCTGGGGGAGAACCAGCCAGGCAGACCGAGCCACGGGCTGCACCGAAGTGACAAAGTGAACGGGATATTTGCAAAAATTCTCTCCCTCTCTCCCCGGCTTCTGCCCGTCCCCCATCCCTTCCCCCTCCCTGGCTCTCACACAGGGAGCTGCTAGGATCAGCCCCCACAGAAAAATGCCCAATTTGTCATGTCATGTCCAGCTGTTAACCTCCCGTTGCTGAGCCGTAGGGAAGATTTGCTTTCTCCTATTTATTTATTTGCCACTTGGACAATGGAAGGCCCCCGGCCCTGCTGAGCTCTACATAATAAAGCCACCAACGATCTCTTCTCCCCGTCCCTCCCGCCCCCCATGCTGCAGGTGTCCCTGCTATTAACCCATGCTTGGCTGCCAGCCCCATTGAAAGGCGGCCCGGCCCCCGCGAGGAAGCAGCCGGGGAGGGAGGGGCAGGCCGGGAGGTCTCCCGGGCTTGGCTCAGTGGAAGGCTGAGCACAAAGAGGACGCTGCGGAAAAGGCCAGCCGATAACCATCGCTCCGGAAAGCTTATTGCTCCGCTGTGGGGACGCTCAGCCAGGGAGCAGCCGGGGGAAGAATGGGGCTGTCCAGCCACCCAAAGAGTTTCCTGGGGGAGGCCCAGAGCCGGCGTGCTCACCGCTGCTCTAGGGACACTTAGCAACGGCCGGCCGGCGCGGGGGGCCTGTCACGGGCAGGCCGGCCAGGGCGCGGGCGAGCCCCTCGCCCCCAGCACCCGGCTCAGCGCCCCGCTGCCGCGGCTCGGCCAGGCCCAGGGCGCGTGAGGAGAGGCGGGGGGCCCTGCCGCTGTAGGTCCACACGGCACTCGGACGCGCTGGCCCGGGCCTGCCCACGTGTGTGCCGGGCGCAGGCTGGCCGGCGGGTTCACCGCACCGAAGGGGTCTGGCTCGGCCTGGCGCCCGGGGTCTCACCCCTGGCCGGCCACCGTGCCCTGCAAGGAGCGGGGCAGAATGGGTGGACGCCCCCTTACCAAGCCAGGCTAGGACCCTATAACACTGCACAATCAACACCCGCCCACTCACGTCCCACCCCCTCCGGCCCCACTGCCTCCCCCTCGCGCCACCCCCCCTCCGGCCCCACTTCCTCCCCCCTCGCGCCGCCCCTCCTCCGGCCCCACTGCCTCCCCCCTCGCGCCGCCCCCCCTCCGGCCCCACTGCCTCCCCCCTCCGGCCCCACTGCCTCCCCCCTCGCGCCTCCCCCCTCCGGCCCCACTTCCTCCCCCCTCGCGCCGCCCCCCCTCCGGCCCCACTTCCTCCCCTTCATACCATCCCCACTTCCTCCCCCTCGTACCGCCCCCTCCAGCCCCACTTCCTCCCCCCCTCGCACCACTCCCCTCCAGCCCCTCGCACCACCCCCCTCCAGCCCCACTTCCTCCCCCCCCTCGCACCACCCCCTCCGGCCCCACTTCCTCCCCCCCTCACACCACCCTCGTCCAGCCCCACTTCCTCCCCCCCTCGCACCACTCTCCTCTAGCCCCTCGCACCACCCCCCTCCAGCCCCACATCCTCCCCCCCTCGCACCACCCCCTCCGGCCCCA
The DNA here is from genome assembly GCF_049634645.1 of Pelodiscus sinensis. NCBI lineage: Eukaryota > Metazoa > Chordata > Testudines > Trionychidae > Pelodiscus > Pelodiscus sinensis. The sequence goes on along the minus strand of NC_134719.1, from coordinate 596,450 downwards.
CTTCCTCCCTCCCGCGCCACCCCCCCTCCGGCCTCACTTCTTCCCCCCCTCGCACCGCCCCCCTCCAGCCCCACTTCCTCCCCTCGCGCCGCCCCCCTCCAGCCCCACTTCCTCCCCCTCGCGCCGCCCCCTCCAGCCCCACTTCCTCCCCCTCGTACCGCCCCCTCCAGCCCCACTTCCTCCCCCTCGTACCGCCCCCTCCAGCCCCACTTCCTCCCCCTCACGCCGCTCCCCTCCAGCCCCACTTCCTCCCCCTCGCGCCGCCCCCCTCCAGCCCCACTTCCTCCCCCTCGTAGCTCAACCACCACAGCATTCACCTCGCCGCGCGCCCTTCCCTCAGGCCTCGGGGGGCAGAGGACCCAGCTCCTGTCCGGACGCACAGGGCCTCCCGCCTCCAGACAGACAGACAGAGGGACTGTGTTTCGTAGGGCAGCTGGCAGAGGCCCCCGGCCCAGGGATATTTGTTATGTTTGGAGAAAGCGCCTAAATACACGCACGTTCCACCTTTCCTGTGCGGGGACTCCATCTTCCCTCGCTATTTACTCAGAGCAGCTACTGGAGCATGAACGCAGAGGCCTGGGAGGGGCGCTGGAGGGGGGCGATGGGAATGCCCCCCAAAGAGCTGGAGCCGGGCGCCGCGGAGGCTGTTAACCCTTGCGGAAGGTGAAGGAACAAGGGCCCGGCCAAACCAGCGTCCCTCCGCCACTGCCGACGCCTGGGCTTGAACGAGGCCTCTGTCCCCCGCAGCGTCCGACTTCAGCCTGCGCCACGGAGGCCGCCCAAAGCCTCTCTCCATTTTACAGCAGGGCAACTGAGGCCCAGTGTGGGGAGACTGAGGCGTGGCGTGGGGAGACTGAGGCACGGCGTGGGGAGACTGAGGCACAGGGCAGGGAGACTGAGGCGTGGCATGGGGAGACTGAGGCACAGGGCAGGGCAGGGAGACTGAGGCGTGGCGTGGGGAGACTGAGGCACGGCGTGGGGAGACTGAGGCACAGGGCAGGGAGACTGAGGCGTGGCGTGGGGAGACTGAGGCGTGGCGTGGGGAGACTGAGGCATAGGGTGGGGAGACTGAGGGGTGGCGTGGGGAGACTGAGGCACAGGGTGGGGAGACGGAGGCACAGGGTGGGGAGACGGAGGCACGGCGTGGGGAGACTGAGGCACGGCGTGGGGAGACTGAGGCACAGGGCAGAGAGACTGAGGCACGGCGTGGGGAGACTGAGGCACAGGGCAGAGAGACTGAGGCGCGGCGTGGAGAGACTGAGGCATAGGGTGGGAAGACTGAGGGGTGGCGTGGGGAGACTGAGGCGCAGGGTGGGGAGACTGAGGCGCAGGGTGGGGAGATGGAGGCACAGGGTGGGGAGACTGAGGGGTGGCGTGGGGAGATGGAGGCACAGGGTGGGGAGACTGAGGCACGGTGTGGAGAGACTGAGGCATGGCATGGTGAGACTGAGGCGCAGGGTGGGGAGACTGAGGCGCAGGGTGGGGAGACTGAGGCGTGGCATGGGGAGACTGAGGCGTGGCGTGGGGAGACTGAGGCGCAGGGCAGGGAGACTGAGGCGTGGCACGGGGAGACTGAGGTGCGGCACGGGAAGACTGAGGCGCGGCGTGGGGAGACTGAGGCATGGCGTGGGGAGACTGAGGCGCTGCGTGGGGAGACTGAGGCGCAGGTTGGGAAGACTGAGGCGCAGGGTGGGAAGCAGAGGCGCTGCGTGGGGAGACTGAGGCGCAGGTTGGGGAGACGGAGGCGCTGCGTGGGGAGACTGAGGCACGGCGAGGGGAGACAGAGGCACGGCGTGGGGAGACTGAGGCACGGCGTGGGGAGACAGAGGCGCGGCGTGGGGAGACTGAGGCGCAGGTTGGGGAGACTGAGGCACGGCGTGGGGAGACTGAGGCGCTGCGTGGGGAGACTGAGGCGCGGCGTGGGGAGACTGAGGCACGGCGTGGGGAGACTGAGGCACGGCGTGGGGAGACAGAGGCACGGCGTGGGGAGCAGTATAATTTTCAAAGGGGCGGGACACAGAGGTTCAATTTGCGCTGAGCCCCGCACACTGCACAGGGCTCCCGAGAGGCGCCGCTCAGCAGGCCCTACACCCCGGCCGAGCGGCGCCCTGTCCGTGGAAGGGTCGTGCCATCGCCGTAGCCGCTCGGGGGGGGGGGGGGGGGGGGCTGGCTGCAGTGACAGCCCCTTCCCTCGCCTATGCCGGGCAGACCCCGTGGCATGGGCTGGGTGCAACAGCCCCGCCCGACAGACACCTTTCCAGCGGGCCACGGAGGCGCACAGGGCGGGGCCTTGTCCCTGTGCGTTTTGGGGAAAGCAGCCTGGGCCCTTGCGCCAGGCCACCCAACGAGCGTGCGCCAGAGCTGGGTGCAGCAGCTACGGGTCCAGTCCGGGGCTTGCATTCGGCTCAGGCAGGCCGGGCTGAGGCCCGTGCGGGAGCCAGTCTGAGCTCTCACCCCAGGGATCAGACCACTGGCAAGAAACCCACCTCCTCCTCTCCGCCTCCAGCGCAGGCACTGGGCAGAGTCAAGCTCCCTGCTGGCGCTGGGAAACCAGTAACAACCCGGGGCTCCCCGGCTCTACGATGCAGCCCCTTCTGGAGCGGAGCGCACAGCAGAGGCCAGCTACTTCTGGCGAGGCCTCCAGCACCTCCCGTGCGTGCCCCCTCCCCTCGGGAAGTCTGGCATCACCAGCGTGTGCTCTGCGTTGCTACCGACTCCGATTTTAAAGCACGGCGCCCGTGACAGAGGACCCGTGGGGGTGGAAAAACGGCGCGCTCTGTGGGGATTCAAACCCTTGACCCGGGATACCTGCCTGATTCCAGGCCTCCACGGCAGCGCGATACCGCGATGGAAAGCAACACAAAGCCGGGAGCAAGAATTTCCCCCCTTGCGCTTGCTCCTCTGACAATAAAATGCCTCTCCGGTTACTGCAAAGGTAACGGCGCCGCACAGCCGAGGGGAGCACACCCGGGCCAGTAACTCCTTCCTGTCTGCCCGGCTGGCTCTCGCGCCTCCCCCGCTCTGTCAAAGGCACTTTCTGTGCTGCTGAGGCGGGGGAGATCGCCGGTAAAGGCCCAGGTAGCAGACGTTCCAATGCATTTCAGTGCGGTCGGGATAATAAAGGGGGCGGGGGGTGAAAAGAAGGAAGTTTTAAGTCCCTAATAAAAATCAAATGCAGGCCGTTTGCAGGGAGGATTGGCTCAGCGCTTCGCCGTTCTCTTGTTAAGGGCCCGCGGCCATAAATAACTTCCCCGAACGGAGCCGAGGAGAGAAAGACGCAGCACCACCAAATTTTTCATTTTTCTCCATAAATCATCTCAGCGTGCGATAATATTTGTTTTTTCTAATGAGTCTCCTGTGATCCATTCGGGGAGCTAACATCAGGGCCTGTCAGAGGCTGATGTGTGGTGCACTTCAACGCTTTACAAAAACTGCCGGCTACACAGATTTTTTTTTCCCCTCCCTCCTTCCTTATGCTAAGTACCAATGCAGCCAATTTTTTTCTTTTTAGGGGCTCACGGATCTTTCGGCTCAGGCACTGAGCACTTCAGCATCCGGGCGTGAAAGAACACCTCCAAGAGGCACACGTTGGAATCTCTCTCTCCTGGCTTGTAGGTTTCCCCCACTTCAATCCCCTTCCGAGCACTGCTTTTCCTCTTCCCCGTTGGGAGAGCAGGTACCCGGAGGGGTCAGCCCGAAATGCGGGAAGAAAGCGAGAACGCCAGCCACAAAAAGAAAGGCTCAGAAGAAAACTGAAAAGGCGGATGTCTCGGTGCCAGGGCCTGGGAGACTGGAAGCTCTCTGGCTGCGCATGGACCCGTCACGTCCTGCTCCGGGGGACCTACGCACCCTCCCCAATGTGGATTCAGCTTCATGTCATGTATCTCTCTTCCTGCTCTGCACCTCAGCTGCTTCTCGTTGTCCCAACACCAGATTCCCCCAGAAACACCGGCTGCATGGAACACCGTGTTTGCAACCTCCATAGATACAGGCTCACCACGCTCAAACCCAACAAGCCGCCCGCTGCTATGACAGCAACCCGGCGGTCCCCACCCACAGCCCTGCCTGCTTCTTCCAGACCGGTACCCCCTCAGGGCCACGCAGGGCAGCGGTGGCCTCACCTCTTCCTGGCGCTCAGCCACCTGACCCAACTGCCACGGCAGGCTGCTTGGACACGTGACAGCTCAGGCCACGTCTTGGGCATCGGGAGACGGGAGGGTGGGCGGGCCCCCTTCCGTGGACACACACACGACCCCTGTGGCCTGCCCAGCAAAGGACCACGGGGGGAAGGAGGGTTTCCTGTGTTCAGTTTGCCCTTTAAGAATAACGTGAACCACGCACCTCGATTCCACGCCCCCTCCCAAGTAGGGCCACGAGCCCTGGCGACTTTCTGGGGACCTCTTGCAAGCGCTGCACCCCGGCTGGTCCCAGGGCCGCAGGTTGGGAACGCCAGGGGGAGACCAAACGGCCTTCCTGGGGAAGCCCCGAAGCCGCAGGGAGGAGCCCCGGGGTTCTGATAGGGGTCATCTTCCCACAGCTTGCGTCTCCCGTGGAAACTGACCACTGCCCTCGCCGGCAAATCCTCCGCTCTGCCTGCTTCCTCCTCCGCCACGGGCCCACGCCCAAGTCCAACGCCGGGAGCCAGACCAAACCCGACACCCCCCTGGGGCAATCTCCACTGGCGCCCGGCACTCCAGGGGAAAGAGACAGAGGGGGAGGAGGGATGGGCCAGGGGAAAGGACACGGCGCCAGATTAGTCCAACTCGGCTCACGATGACAAGAAGTCAGCTCTTTGGCACCCTGAGCACCAGGAGCTGGTGGTCCATCCTTGTGGTGATGGAGCCTTCAAAAATCGCAACAATGGTTCCCCCCCCCCCCCCGTGGAAGCCCAAGCGGGGGGTCGGCACGCCATGGAGGCGAACCCCACTCTCACCCTTCGCCGACAATGCTCACTCTGAGGTTGTCCATCCATGTGCAGAATAAATTTTGTTCTGTGCACCCTGGCCTGTGCAGATGTGCACCACCAAGAGACACACATGCTGCCGGCTGAGGGCAGCTGTGGGCGCTCTGTGGAGAAGCTGGGGACTCCAGACTCCATGGAGCTCAGGCCTCTCCCGAGTGCCCGTTAGAAAAGAGAGGTCAGCCCGGGGCCCTTGTGTTTGAGCCGAGGGGGAGGAGACAGCCAGGACCACAGCGAACGGGAGGCAAGACGGGCGGTGTCGGGCGCAAACAAGAGCCGAGCTGTGTCCTCTCCACAGCAGGGATGCCCTGCGCGCCGCCACGCCCATCCCGACTCCTGATCCGGCAAGCTCGGGACACACGCTGCTCGCGGCCAGACCTCCCCAGAGGAAGGACACCACAGCCAGGTCTGGAAAGCAGGGCCGGCCGGGCAGAGCCAAAGGGCCGTCTAAGCAGTGACTAGCCACTGCTGTTCCACCCAGGGCTCTCCCCTGGCTATTCCACGCGTGGCCGTCCCCACCAGAGCCACGGCTGCTCGCCCATCCACACCCCTGCGGCGGTGCGCCCGGCGGAGGCCTGTAGCGCACGGAGCGGGAGGAAGGCGGGCTGGGGGACCTTCAGGGAGCCGTTAGGTTGCCGGCCCGGCTTTGCGTGTGTTTACTCTGCCCGTGTGTGTGTAAGAGAGAAAGAGAAAGGTAGTGAGATAAACACTGTCATGGGCCGTTTCCATCATCTACTCACAAGAGCATAATAAAGCCCTTGTAATATACTAGAACTTGTGTGGTCCCAGGGTCTAATTTGCATACTAATTACTCCGTGCAAATGGGAAGGAGGGGCGGGGGGGAGGGCATGCGGGCGAGGGGACTGGACTATTTGCTCTGCCATTTCATATCATGCTAACAAGCTAATCCGGCGTGCAGTTAGCTCCTGAGTTATAACTGCTCATTAGTATTATAATAAAGTACATGAAACAACCATAAAACGTTATATACTGCACAAGTGTTGTTTTCTTGCCAATTATCTGCGGGCGGATTTATCACCGCAGTTGTTGCAAATTCCCCTTGGTGAGGTTTGGGTCGAATAAAGAAAGGTGTTGGGGGGGGAGGGGGGACTGCTTTCAAGGGGGAGAACATGTGTTTTCTTAAGTAGCACTTACCGATGCGCCACTTCATAGGAGCGCGGGAGAATACTGCATCCTCAGGAAGCAGAGAGGGGGCGCAGCGGCGCTCCCCACGCAAAGCAAAAACTTCTGCCCGGTGGGGGAGCAGGGCGCCAACGCCCCCCGCAGGGACCGGACCCTGCTCTCCGCTCTCGCAGGCCCAACCGCGAAGCCATCCCGCCCGTTCCAGCCGAGTTACTCCAGGCTGCGGCCCAGCATGTGGAGCCAGGCTAGCGTCGGCTCCGTAACATACCCCGGAGCACACTCAGCCTGTTTCCATTAACCCCACGCCGCTGGAACCAGGCTGGGTGCTAGAGCAAACCCCAACAGCCACACAAGGCCTGGGGCGGTAGCGGGGTTCCTTCCGAATGCAGAGCCACGGCAGCAAGCTACTGACAGTCACGCCGACGCTCTCGCAGATCCGGGAATTGAACCAGGAGTCCTGGGTCGAGGCTACCGCGTCGAGCCCTGAGGGCTACTGTCAGCTACCAACAACCCCAGGGCCTGTTGCCAAGGGCTTATGAGCTAAGGCTTGGCCCCAGCCCTCCCTGAAGCCAGGTGACAGGCACCTTCCCCTATAGCACAGGGCAAGCCGGGTGCTAACACAGTCTGTGTCTGACAGATCCCAGGATAACAGGCAAGAGTCGGAACAACCGGAGAGGACGACATGCCGGGGAGGGGGTGAAGCTGGGGGCTCCCCGCCGATGCCTGTAACGCCGATGATTGTGGTTTACCCATATTTACTGCCACGCCCGCCCTGGCGCCCAAACCGCAGGCGCTGGGGCTGTTACCGCAAAGGTTCTCCAGGAGCTTCTGCCTGGCGTCCCTCTGTCCTAAACAGCACAGCTCTGTACGCCCCGCCCAAACGCCTCCGCCTCCTTGCGTTCCACGGGGGAGCGTGGCCCCCACACCCCGATTCACAGAGAGCCACCCCAAAATCAGAGCCGCTGGCTGCTGCGTCGCCCCGGCTGCCGGCACCAAGTTACCCATTGTGCTCACCCTGTGTCCGAAAGGCGGGGGAGTGTAGTTAGCCTGGCCTGGAAGGGGAAACTGAGGCAGCGAGGCCTTCCCTTGTCGTTTTCTTTCCCTGAGACGTGCAGACCCGGTGGGACGGCTACTCCCAGCTGGTGCACGGCTGGTACCAAGCGTCGGGACCGGAATGGGGCACCAGACTACTGACACGTTTCAGTCCGGAGGAGCCCCACGTAACCTCATGCCACAGGACAAAAATCTTGAAGGGCAGAGAGCCTGGGAAAATGACTCCCTGCGCCGGCCATGCAGCGTTCCCTCTATTTTTTCCCACCCATGTGCAGAATAAATTTTGTTGTGTGCGCTGAGGCAGGTGCGGACGTGCACCACTCGTAGCAACACACGCTGCCGGCTGCGGATGCTGCAGGTCTTCTGAATTTCTCCTCAGTGGCCGTCCAAGCGCTCAGCTTAGCGGGAACCCTGCCATGGTGTTATCTGCAAACACGACCCCCCCCCCCTGCCCCGGTCAGTGCTGGGGCAGGTCCACTGCATGTGTCCCAACCTGGTGGTGGCTCCAGGATGGGGGCTGGCCTGTCACTCGAGAACAGCCAGCTGCTGCATTCAGGGGCACAACGGGGTGCTCCCCAAACCCGCTCCTCATTCCCCCTCATTCAGCACATGGCCTGCCACGTGCAAGCGGCCGGGGCCGAGACGTGCCAAACACGCACGCGTCCCCCCGACCACGACGGGGCCACCTCTTTACTGCCAGCGGGCACACCGATAACACAGTGTTCCCCACCACACACACAAGCTCCCCCCCAACATCCATGTCTAGCCCCCTCTACTCTGCAGTGGGGCCTTCGGCAACAGCCATGAGCCGCCCCCCGGCACGGACCGGCTACGCAGGAGCAGCCTGGAGAGGTCTGTTGATGGACGTGGACTTCACACACACATCCTGCGAAGAGAGGGCAGGAGAAGCCAGCAGGCCCCACGGCTGAGGGGGGCTGCAGGCAGCCAGCAGAGGCAGAGAGCGGCAGGTCAGCCCCTGCTTGCCTCAAAGTGAGCGGTGACAGATCCATCCCACAGCTGCCCTCGCAGGGCCGGCCACGTCACTCTGGTTGGCAGGGGCTCAGAAAGACTGTGGCAGGGTCAAGAGCTAAGGTGCCTCCCTCCCTGCCAACGGCTGCTTCCAAAGGACGGGCGAGCCGGAGACCTTCGCAGGCCCTGGTAAAACTTGCTGGCCATGCGTAGACGCACGCCTGTCGCCGGGACCAGCTCTCCTCGGCACAGTCACGCCACCAAAGTCACGGCCACCGTCTTCCTACCGCCTTGCCGTATGACCGCCTGTGTGCTCCCGCCCACCCCTACACCGTTCCATCCCTGTCCCGGCTCCATCTACACACTCCCATGGCACCTCCCGGACACGGGCCAGCCTTGCGCACGTCACACACGCACCGTTACACGCTCACACGCCCATTCTCTCTCTTCCTTGCACACACCCACACCCTGGCTGCCAAGCATTTGCTTATTTACGGCCTTTTTTTTCTTCCTGTCAGCGAGAAGCTGGACTGACAGCTCTCGGCGGTAGGCCTCTGTCTGTCTAACTCCATAATAAGGAGCATGATATCCATTCTGCTGCCAGCAGGGAGTGACGCGCGGAGACACCACCGCCCCCTCCCCAGCGCGGCGAGAGCAGAGCTTTCGCCTTCGCGAACTCCGCTGCTTGTTAGCATCACAATGTCGGGGGCAAAGGGCGACCCCGGCACCAGCACCTCCCTCTCCTCCCCGGGTCTGAAAGGAGACACGCACACAAGGGGCAGGCTCGCCTCCCCACCGGGGTTTTCTAGGACTTGAAACCGTTTTAATAAACTCACGGGGGGGGGGGGGCAGGTTAGAGAGGACCCCCCCCCCCCAGCTCGCCCTCCCTCTGGGAGAGGTGGAGGAAAGCAGCCACCACGCAGCAAACCTCAGCACTTACTGGGTCAGACTCGGTACCCGGCCCGTTGGGAGGTAGCCACCACTCAACTGTGGCTGAGCTGGGGGGGAGCAGAAATCAGCTTCAAGCCGTGGAAGTCCGGGCAGGAGCTGGAGCGCTGGTTCTGCGGCTTACAGACCCCGAAATCCCCGAACGTCCCAGCAGGAGTCACCGCCGAGAGCACCCGGTAACTGCAGTTCCGAACTTTTCCGGCTTGAAGCCCCCGATACAGGCCACTGACCAGTAGGGGAGCTGCTCGTCACAGGTTTTTCCCAGGAGATAATAAATCGAGGGCAATAAAAAGATTGCTACATCCTTTCAATAAAGATTTTTCCCCTCTTTCCCAGACAGCTTGTGAAATGTTTTAAAAGCGTCTCACATTTCCAGTGAAAGCCACAGAGAAGAATTTTGCTTGTTATCAGCCCTGGAAACCCCTGATAGACGGATGACATTTCCCCCTCCTTTTTCTCACTTTCTCTCTCTTCTTCTTCCCTTTTTTTTTTTTTTTACAAGCTGAAAAGAGAGTCACAGTGTGTTTTATAACCGGCTCTCTGCATTTCAAAAGCTCAAGCAGAGCTCTCTGCTAACCCCGATAAGCCCAGGGCTCTTAGAGTCTTAAATACCTTTGACAAGCTATACATTACAGCGCTAATAATTTGCCAAATTTGCGCCCATAATATGATATCTGTAAAACGTCAAGGGCGGTAATGCGATTAGCGGCCTCAAATGAAATATCGAACATTCAGCATTTAGGCCCTGAATAGGGGAGAAAGGAAAGGAAATCAATTTCAAAAGCAGGAGGGAAAGAAGCGATAAGCGTGTAATAAAAAGGGAGAGAGAGAGGAGAGCAGGCGGATAGGGAGAAAGAGCATCTTGTTTTCATTCTTCCCCGCTTGGCATTCAACCCCTTTACAAAAAAAAAAAAAAAAAACTTTTACAAATGAGTCAAATGCAAACCTGGGACATAACACTGGGTTGCCGTAACAACGCTGGGATTTCGTTGATGGGGGTGGGGGAGGCCGGGCTATTTACTCTTTGACCCCCCCCCGCCCCCATTCTACTCCCCACCCCAAACAGTTTGGGTCCATAAAACACAGGATGTGAAATTACAAGAAGTCTGAGGGTGGGCTGCCGGGCCGCCCCTCCCCTCTCCCCCACACAGGGTGGGGGGATCGTAATGTACTAATTATCTGAAACCACTCTGAGCAGCAAAGAAACCGTCACATACCAGGCCGTAGACTAAATAACAACATCCCACACCTGCGGGTTTACGAGCCCTTCTGAGCAAGGGGGGGAGAATTCCCAACTTCCCAGGGACACGCCGGACCCTCCCCATAAGGCAAACGCCAGCGCTTGGCGTGACCGATCGAGTGTGGCCTCCCAAGCATCCATCTGCATATGCAAATTTCTTGCCATGTGGCTCAGGGTGGAAAGCCAGCTCTCTGCAGGACCAGTCACTCCCTGTGGCCTGGGGGGCCCGCAGAGTGGAGGGGAGAAGGTGCAGGGGCGCACACGGGGCGTTCTGACCCACGCACCCACATGTGGCCCGTGGGTAGATCAGGGGCATCCCAAAGCCCATCTACTCTGAGACTGCCCCCTGCTGGCCAGGTTTAGCAGAGCCCTCACTGGGACGGTCGCTGAGGCTCATACAGCGCCACCAGGCCAGTTCCCGCCCACGGTTCCGTGGCCAAGAGAGGGACCACGAGCAAAGCACAGGCCTGGGCCAACTAAGCGGGTGCACCAAAGGGGAGGGGGACAGGAAACAGCCCTTCCCTTCTCTGAAGAAGGCCAGAGGTTCTGTCTGACCCCCAGCCCCTCAGAGCTCCCAGCCTGCCCCCTGGCCCCCATATCCAGGGCCTCGCGAGGGAGCTGCGGCCTCCCGGGTCTGCCGCACGCTGATGCCAGGCGCTGGCGGAGAGCCGCGTCCGAACCCAACTGCGGGGCAAGGAGGTGCAGCGGAGACCTGGGCCCAGCCAGGATGGGAGGGCTCCGATTCATGGCGCTGGGGGCCAGAAGGAACAAACAGATCCTCCTGTGTGTGACTCTATATAGCCCAGGCCTTTTCATTAAACACACCGTCTCCCTGTGCTGCTCCGGGGGCCCTGAGCCTTGTGACTCCTCCGGCGCACGTCTCCGTGGGGCGCGCCCCTCCGGCACGCCAGCCCAAGGGCGAGGTGCAGACTCACGGGGCAGACCTGCGCTGCCTCAGTTTCCCTGCCACTGGCTCTCCTGCCAGCAGCGCTAGAGCTCGCGCTGGGAGACGCCGTGATCACCCCCTGCAGCCAGCGCCGTGCGGCCTGCCCGCCGGGGGCCTCGAAGCTCGCTGTGGGAGCACAGAGTCTCAGCCACGTGGCAGGCTGCCACGCCCAGCCACGGAACAGATCCACTGGCCCACCCGCGCCTGTCACGTCCCAGGCTCACCCTTGCGTCCCCATGGCCCCGGCTGGTCTTCGGCCCCTCGGCCCAGGCTGCCAACCATGGGCCCCGTTTGCAAGCGGGTTTTGCACTCTGGACGCCTGCCCATTACACCCTGGGCTGGGGCCCACCCAACTCCTTCCGCAGCGGGTTAAATACGGCGCGGGGAAGACACAAAGGGCTGCTAGCGGCATGGTTCCCTGCCCCTCGGGGCGGCCAGCACAGGACTGCAGGCTCCATTCGTCATGGGAAACGTGCTGGGCCTCAAGGTTTTTACATTCACGACTGATGTGGCAGGCCCAGGGGTGCTAGGATGCTGAGCCGCCGGGCCCAGGGGTGCCGGGCTCTGAACCGCCGGGCCCAGGGGTGCTGGGCTCTGAGCCGCCGGGCCCAAGGGTGCCGGGCTCTGAACCGCCGGGCCCAGGGGTGCTAGGATGCTAAACCGCCGGGCCCAAGGGTGCCGGGCTCTGAACCGCCGGGCCCAAGGGTACTGGGCTCTGAACCGCCGGGCCCAGGGGTGCTGGGATCTGAGCCGCCGGGCCCAAGGGTGCCGGGCTCTGAACCGCCGGGCCCAGGGGTGCTAGGATGCTAAACCGCCGGGCCCAAGGGTGCCGGGCTCTGAACCGCCGGGCCCAAGGGTGCTAGGATGCTAAACCGCCGGGCCCAGGGGTGCTGGGCTCTGAGCCGCTGGGCCCAGGGGTGCCAGGCTCTGAACCGCCAGGCCCAGGGGTGCCGGGCTCTGAACCGCCGGGCCCAGGGGTGCCGGGCTCTGAGCCGCCGGGCCCAGGGGTGCCGGGCTCTGAGCCGCCGGGCCCAGGGGTGCCGGGCTCTGAGCCGCCGGGCCCAGGGGTGCTGGGCTCTGAGCCGCTGGGCCCAGGGGTGCCGGGCTCTGAACCGCCGGGCCCAGGGGTGCCGGGCTCTGAGCCGCCGGGCCCAGGGGTGCCGGGCTCTGAGCCGCCGGGCCCAGGGGTGCTGGGCTCTGAGCCGCCGGGCCCAGGGGTGCCGGGCTCTGAACCGCCAGGCCCAGGGGTGCCGGGCTCTGAACCGCCGGGCCCAGGGGTGCCGGGCTCTGAACCGCCGGGCCCAGGGGTGCCGGGGTTTGGCCGTGGCACACACGGAGCCCTGTGGCTCTCAGAACGTTCTGATTCAGTGTGAAGCCGGAGGGGAGACGCTCCGCCAGCCGTTCACCAGCGAGCGCCACCGCGGCCGGGTGCCACGCCTCTGCTGGGTGAGGGCTGACTTTACCGACAGGTTTCGTGACTGAAGCCAGCTGCTGACTACTCCAGGCCCGGATGAGGCCGACGCGGCTGCCTGGGGCAGGGGCTCTTTGGCCACTGCCTGTCAGAGACGTGGCCGATGGGGAGGGGCAAGTCCCATTAGGGGACGCGACATGGAAAACAGACACCGATCTGTCTGAGTAGCCGCCCCGATCCGGGTGAAGCGCGGCTGGGCAGGGGACCTGCCACGCGGTTGGGGGGGGCTTGGTCTCTGGGGGATCCACACAGGGGTCAGTGGGAATGAAGAGTCACAGGTCCTGAAAGGGACACAGGATAAACCCTCCAGCCCTCTCACTACTCAGGCTGAGGTGCCTCAGGGCTCCAGCTCGGACGGACGGGGCTCGGGCCAGGCCTTGCAGCAGCACATGGTCACTAACAGCAACATGAAGAGACTCAGCACGAGGCCTTCTGCACCACTGATGTCACCCCACCGGACACCCATCGACGCCTTAATACGAGGGCAAAGAACCTGCCGGCGCCTTCCCCTCCGCCCGAAATCCAGCGCGAGGCCCGGTGCGGGCGACAACGCTGTGCTGACCTCCCCCAGGGACGTAAACTCCTGGGTAGCTCGTTAACCGGTTACACCGCCGCACCGCGGGAAAAGGGGCGATGGAGCGCAGCGAGCAGGGGGCTGCTCCAGCCAGGCGGGGCGCCGGTTAACCACGGAGAGCACGCCGGTAAGGCAATGCTTACTGCTTAAACCGGAGCCTGCCTGCACTGTACTGACGCTGGGATCGGAGGGTTCAAGCCACGTTCAGAGCCATTTATCAATCATACGGAAGGGGCGCGTTTAGAAACCTCCGTCTGACGAATGCTTTGGTGGGAGAGAAACGAGGTGGGCGAGGTTATGTCTGTCCCTGGCTGGGGAAAGAGACGAGCGTCGGCGCTGCACAGAACTCCTCCTCGGGCCTCCCTCACCCGCGGAAGTCACTACAGTAAGAGATACGACCCCGCCTGCCTTGCCCCGATCCTGCAGCGATCAGCACGGCCCTGACAGCAGTGGCAACGTCGGTTTGAGAGGCCTTTCCCTGGCAGTCTTACAGCCGTGTTAGCCAGCAACTTTAAAACCAACGCACCATCCTGGGGCACCACGGGAACGTCTCCACCGCGGCAGTACTTCAAGATACCTCCAGCACCTCAAAGTAGCGTTTTCCGCATCTCGACAGCTCGCCTGTTATTTCAAAATGCAATGGAAATAAGCTATCCCGACGTCCCAGTAAACCTTGTGCCATGAGGATTAAGGGACTTGTCAGAATAGCGCTCTATTTCGACCATCTCGAAATGCGCGCAAAAGAAGGTAGGCAATTTGCGTAGCTCGAATTGTGTAGCTCGGTTCGAGCTAGCGCCGCAGTGTAGACGCACCCTTAGAGGTTAACAAAAAATAGAGGGTCACGTTCAGGGAGGAGCTGGTAATCGTACTACAAAGGGAAAGGACGTACGTCACGTTACTGGATTTTAAGGGGAGCAGCCAAGATCACCGCTGCACCCATGGAGGGGTGTTTGCCCTAAAAGTGTATACAAAAGGGGCCATGTGAGGTGTCAGACAAAAGCTCCCCTTCTACTGATTCTGTATAGACTATTCATGTAATTGTATAGTGTCTGTGTGTGGAGTTATAGACATGTACTCTGTGTGGATGCTGGAAACGTGTCTGTCTGTGGTTGAGCAATGGGCGAGGAATGCTCAGCCAATGGATATGCTAATGAGCGAGGCTACAGGGACAATGGATCGCTAAACGCCAAAGACACACCTGGCCACTGACCATGTGACCCACTCCAGCTTGGAAGAGACCAGGGTTGGATATAAAATGCCATGTGGCAGACTCCATCTTGGTCTTCAGTTTTGCTCCGAATGCCAGATGCAGTCTTGCAGGGAACAATGAGCCGGAAAGAACTGTGACCCATCCTGACATAGGATGTACACCAGAGACTTTTAAGACAGCAATTTATAACATCTCTGCTAAGAGCCTGCATTGAGAACTGGGAGATTCGATGCATGTAATGTATTCTCCTTTAACAACCTCACGCTCATGCTTTTCTCTCTTTTAATAATAAACCTTTAGGCTACGTCTAGACTGGCATGATTTTCCGCAAATGCTTTTAACGGAAAAATTTTCCGTTAAAAGCATTTGCAGAAACGAGCGTCCAGATTGGCAAGGACGCTTTTCCGCAAAAGCACCTTTTGCGGAAAAGCGTCCGTGCCAATCTAGAGGCGGTTTTGTGCAAGAAAGCCCCGATTGCCATTTTTGCGATGGGGGCTTTTTTGCGCAAAACAATTCAAGCGCCCAGTGTAGACAGCTGGCAAAAACTTGCCAGTCTAGACGCAGCCTTAGAGTTTAGATTCTAAAGGACTGGCTCAGCGTGATCTTGTGGTGAGATCCACAGTGTAAATTGACCTGGGAACTGTGGCTGGTTTCTTGGGACCGGAAGAACCCGTTTGTGGTAGGTGAGATTGGGTTCTGGATGTCTGAGGGGTTTTGCTCTTGAGGCTTCTGGCTGGCCAAGTAGGCAGCTGAAGTGCTCTGTGTGACTGGTTCGTGGCCTATTTGGGAAGGTCTCCAGTCTGAGGCTGTAAGGAGCCCTGAGTTTGAGCAATTCGCCCTGAGCGGACGCCCTCAGCAGTGCCAGACCCGGCCTGGTCCATTAACAAAAAATCGAGTGTCACATTCAGGGAGGAGCTGGCAATCGCACCACAAAGGGAAAGGGCGTAGTCAACGAAATGCCTTGGACATCCTGCGAAACATCATCCACAGACATCCAGGCCATGTGCAAGGGGCCAGTTGCGTCTCATTGCGCAGGTGGGAAACCGAAGCCCAGCCAAGGGGGCGCAGCCGGCAGGGCCGGGACTAGCCCTGGCGTCCTGACTCCTAGTCGGTACCCCGTGGGGTGGCTCACTCAGTCTTGCCAGCCCTTGTCGAGAACTCCGTCCTCTGCAGAATTCCGCTCCGGACGCGAATGTTACAGCGTGGGGGGCTGATCGGGACCAGCCCGGCTGCAAGGGCACTAGCCTACTGGCGGCCATTTCACCCTCGCCCTGCACGGTTAATGACCCCCCTATTGCCGACCCAGGGCTGTAGTCCATGGCATGGCTGAGCCAGCGGCTAGGAAGCTTCGTGTCCGGGCTCATTCTGAGTCACTGGGCCGGGAAGTGGGCACAGCAGAGAGCCAAGCTAACACCGAGCTGCTGTCCCTTAGGAAACTCCCCACGCACTCCCCTTACGAGGGGCACCTCACTGCCCCCTAAGCCCCCGGAGCCCCTACAAGCAGGAGAGGGAGTCTCCCGGCTGCCTAGCCCTGGGCAATCTGGAAGCGGAAAGCCCCGCTCCCCCGGCGGGGATGAGAAACCCCGTCTGCTCCCTTGGCCAGGCATGGAATGGCCATTACAGGGCCACTTCTTGCGGCACCACGAGTCATTAAAGCCAGGAATGCTTGGGGAGCCGGCCGGGCAGGCCAAACGACTTCCCCAGCTGTGGCTGGTTCTCAGGATGTGGGAGTCCCCGTGGACGCCCCCCTCCGATCCCGGCTCCTCCAGACAAAACATTCCCAGCGTTCGCCCCGCCACCCAAGACCCGCTTTCTAGGCCATTTAGCAGGAGGCAGTGTTTGGTTTTGAGCAGATGTTGCTTCCCCCCAAATCCCTGGCAGCCTGCTGCCTACGAGCCGAAAAGGCCAACGACTTTCACACACGGGCAGGTGTGCGCGCGCGCACACACACACACACACACACACACACACACACACACACACACACAGTGCACTAATACATCTACAGGCTGCTCTCGCACACAGCCGTACATGCACTGGAACGCCACAGAACAAGTGCAGACAACCGGGAGTATCTGCACTGGGGAGTGTGTCTTTGCAAACTCCTACCCCGTGCCTCAGTTTCCCCTGTGTGCAAGAGGGATAACAACACTGCTGTACCTCACAGGCGCGTGTGAGCCTCTCCGTACGGCAATATGTTAAACTACAGTAACTGTGGCCATCCAGGACTCTTAGACCAGTGGTGCATAATCTTTTCCGGTCATGCCTCCTTTCCCATTCACAGAATTTCCCCCTCCTCCCCACTCCACTCCCCCATGACTTGTAATCTGAAGGGCTCCCTGGCTTCTGTGCTGCTTCCTCCGAGCTGGGCGGCTGGACAGCAGCGGCTGCTGGCTGGGCCATTCATGTTTTCTGCAATGTGGGAGGACTATGTTTTCAACCCTGCTCCCACTCCACCCCGCAATACCTCCTCTATTTTTATCTCACGCCCACTCTCACGGCAGCTGGTCCTGAGGGGGAAAAGGGATCCCTCCTTCTTCATGCGCCCCCGAGAACCTCTTGCACCCTCCAGTTTGGGCACTGGTGATACGTGAGGCCCTGGGACAGGATACAGGGGTGGCTCCATTCCCTCTGCAGCCCCTGTCCTGCCCCAAGACCTCACCCGCCACAATTTCATCCTGTAATTGGAGTAGGAAATAGCTACTTGGGATCTGCAGGCTGGGGCTGAGCTTCTAACGGGCGACCCCAGCCAAATACGGCCTGGATCTCAGCACAGACAGCTTCCACCGACTGCAGAGGAAGGTGCCCTTTTGTGTGTGCGGCTGGCTAAAATGCATCCCGCACATCCGGGAGGGCCCCACATAGCGTGCGTGCTCCCCGCTTAACGTACTGCGTCCCTTGCCCGTGTTCTGACCTCTGCCTCCGCGCGGCCCGCAGAGGAACCGCACCCGAGCACGGCCGTTCACAGCCCGTTTCCAGCTGCACCCACATCGCGTTAACGATCGGGGAGTCCCCGGGCGGTGACCGCCATGAAGGGGAAAAGCCCTTTGGGGCCCAGGGATGTATAAGCAACAGAACACCCTGACCAGCCTGCACCTCCGCTCTGCGAGCATCCAAGGGAAGGGGAACAAGAAAGGTTTCTACAGGCGTGTTAGCAAGAAGAAGGTGATGAGAGAGGGTGTGGGGCCCTTACTGGATGAGGGCAGTAACCTAGTGACAGATGATGTGGGGAAAGCTGAAGCACTCAATGCTCTCTTCGCCTCTGTCTTCGCGGACAAGGTCGGCTCCCAGACTAATGCGCTAAGTGACGCAAGATGGGACGAAGGTGACAGCCCTCGGGGGGGAAGAACGGGTTAGGAACCATTTAGAAAAGCTAAACGTACACACGTCCATGGGTCTGGACTTAACACAGCCGAGGGGACTGAGGGAGTTGGCAAATGTCATTGAGGAGCCTTTGGCCATTATCTTTGAAAAGTCGTGGAGATCGGGAGAGATCCCGGATGACTGGAAAAAGGCAAATGTCGTGCCCATCTTTAAGAAAGGGAAGAAGGACGACCCAGGGAACTATAGGCTGGTCAGTCTTACCTCAGGTTCCTGGAAAAATCATGGAGGGATCCTCATTAATCCATTTTGAAGCACTTGGAAGAGGGGAAGGTGATCAGGAATAGTCAGTATGGACTCACCAAGGGCAAATCGTGCCTGACCAATCTGATTAGCTTCTATGAGGAGGTAACTGGCTCTGTGGACGTGGGGAAGTCAGTGGCTGTGATATACCTTGACTTGAGCAAGGCTTTTGATACGGTCTCCCACAACTTAAGGGAATGTGGATTGGATGAATGGACAGTAAGATGGATAGAAAGCTGGCTGGAAGGTCAGACCCAACGGGTAGTGATCAACGGCTCGATGTCAGGATGGCGGTCGGTTTCTAGGGGAGTGCCCCAAGGTTCGGTTCTGGGACTGGTTTTGTTCAACATCTTTATGAATTACCTGGATGAGGGGATGGATTGCACCCTCAGCAAGTTTGCGGATTATTCCTCTTTACTCAGCTCTGATGAGGCCACATCTGGAGTATTGTGTCCAGTTCTGGGCCCCCAATTACAGGAAGGATGCGGACGCATTGGAGAGGGTCCAGCGGAGGGCAACCAAAATTATTAGGGGACTGGAGCATATGACCTACAACGAGAGGCTGAGGGAGTTGGGTCTATTTAGTCTGCAGAAGAGATAGCAGCCTTCAACTTCCTGAAGGGAGGCTCCAAAAAGGCTGGAGAGAGGCTGTTCTCTGTAGTGACGGAACAAGGAACAATGGTCTCAAGTTGTGGTGGGAGAGGTCCAGGTTGGATATTAGGAAAAACTATTTCACTAGGAGGGTGGTGAAGCCCTGGAATGGGTTATCTAGGGAAGTAGTGGAGTCTCCATCCCTAGAGGTGTTTAAGTCTCGGCTTGACAAGGCCCTGGCTGGGTTGATTTAGTTGGGGCTGGTCCTGCCTAGGGCAGGGGGCTGGACTTGATGACCTTCTGAGGTCTCTTCCAGCTCTATGGCTCTATGATTCTATGAATCATAGGGCCTGAGTCTGCACCCTCCTTCCTAGGGATCGTTCCCTTTCCTGGCCCTTTTGGAGTGCCAGGAGTTCCACTGGCACGGGGACACAAGGAGAATAGAGGGGAGCGGGCTGTTCTCGCACGGGGACACGAGGCTGCAGGAGACGGGGCTGTTCTCGCACAGGGACACAAGGAGACCGGCACAGACAGGAGGGAAGTGGGGCTGTTCCCGCACGGGGACACGAGGCTGCAGGAGACGGGGCTGTTCTCGCACAGGGACACAAGGAGACCGGCACAGACAGGAGGGAAGTGGGGCTGTTCCCGCACGGGGACACGAGGCTGCAGGAGACGGGGCTGTTCTCGCACAGGGACACAAGGAGACCGGCACAGACAGGAGGGAAGTGGGGCTGTTCTCGCACAGGGACACAAAGAGACCAGCACAGACAGGAGGGAAGTGGGGCTGTTCCCGCACGGGGGCACAAGGCTGCAGGAGGCGGGGCTGTTCTCGCACAGGGACACAAGGAGACCGGCGCGGACAGGAGAGAAGTGGGGCTGTTCCCGCACGGGGTCACGAGGCTGTGGGGGGTGGAGCCGTGAATAACATCTGGCGGCATGCTCGTGCCCTCTCTCCTAGTTGTATCCTGCACTCCACCCTCACCTGCTAGTACGGGACTTCATTCGGACAGTTTGGCCCCCACCTGAGCACCCCGCCCCCGTTCTTAGCCCACCGGGAAATAACGTCCCACGGCCCATCTCTCTCCCCAGAGGACGTCCAACTGCGCAGGCTTTCTGCACCCGCCCCGGCGCTCTGATCTCCAGGCGATGCACCACGGATTCCCTTGCCGGGCACTTGAGTCCTGGCGTTGACGGAGTGACGGCCGCGGAGACACACGCGCGCACAGCGCCAGGGCCCATCCCCGGAGGGGAGAGGGAAGAAAGAGAGAGAGAAAACAAACAGCCGTTTTCACCCCCCAAACCGTATAATTTTGTGTAAATTTTTACTTTAAACATCTCTTTTTTTCCCGAGCCGTGATATAGGCCCTGTCAAAACCAGGGCCAATTACTGCCATTAGGTTCCCATTATGTCACTGCTTCTCCCCCCATTATGAAGGTCTTCAGCACACAGAGCTATAATCTTCACTCACTCTCGCTCCATCACTCCCAGAAGGAACAAAATTGTTTAAAAAAAATAAAGCCTTTATTTTGCCCCTGTCAACTCTGAAAAGGAAGGAAGAGGGGAGAAAAGGAAAGAAAGAAACTGGTAAAGTTTTTAACTGTGAGGTTGCCGAAAGGAGCGAGAGGAAGCCGGCGCCGGGCGTGGAGCCGCCGGCGTTTTCACTCGATACGTAGCCGTTTGCCTCCCTTCTTCCCAGACTAAGCCCAAGAAGGATCTTCTAGCCCACGGGCCCGGCTGACATGCCACCTGCCGCTTCCGGCTCCGCCAGCCCCACGCTGGCGCCCGGTCGGCGGCGTAACGCCGGAGGAACTGCAGCCCGCTGCATGCTGCTGCCACGATGCCACCTGTGCAACGCCGGAGAGAGGAGCCGCGTGCGGGCAGGGGCAGCGCTCCCATGGCGTTCCTCAGGACCACGCGAGAGCGCGAGGAGGATCCTGGACCTACTATGGAAGGGGGCAGCGAGCAACCTGGCCTCCTGGGGGGCACAGCCAGGGCATGGCTTGGAACAGACGTGCCAGGCCCATGCTCACCCCTGGCCAGGGCTGGCCCACAATCCCACAGGGCTCTGGCCTAACATCAGAACAGGTGCTTCTGGGACCCGCCTCAACGTCCCTGCCTGGAACACCAGCGTAGGGCCCGTTTCCAGGCTGGGACCCAGAGCAGCCGGCCCCGAGTCTATCGGCTCACAGCTGCGCGGGAAGGAGAAATGGGGGCGGATTCGTAAGAGCGGCCAGACAGGTCAGACCAGGGCCCCCGCAGCCCAGTGGCCTGGCTGCCCAGCCCATGCTGTAGAAGTCTCTTGATCTTAACTGTTGCTGTGGTCTAGGCACCACTTGCATTGCTCAGTAACCACACTAGCTGTGCGGGTTACACAAGCACTGGAGACGGGTGCGCCGGCTCCATTAGAAATCAAGGGGGAGAGACCCTGGTCCCAATGCCCCCTGTGCCCCAGCTTTGTCTCAGGCGGGAGCCCCGTGGGAAAAGGCGGTTCTCTTGCCATCCCCACAGCCGCCGAATGCTAGAAGAGCCAGGGAGAGCCGGGCCCGGCTGGACGGCCAAGTCTGAGAGGGCTGGGGAGGGACCATTTGGCACCCAGCGGGCTCGGGAGCCACCGCGGGGTGTCTCGGACCCAGGGAGAAGAAAGGCCCAGCCAGCCTAAGGCTTTGGGGACAGCCGGGGGGGGGGGGGGGAGCAGGTCCCAGCAGCCGCAAGGAAAGGCCACAAGGCCCCAATGAAGCCCTGAGCTCGGCGACTGCTCCTCAGCTGAGACCCCCCATCTCTCGGACCTGGCCTCGCGCCTCTGCTAAGCCTGCTCCCTCCCACCAGCCTGCCCTCTGGATGGGGCGCCGCGTGCGCCCGCGTGGGCCTTGCAGGGAACCGCCCCGGAGGCCGCGGGCTGGCCGAAGAGGGCCCCTGAAGGAAGAAGCGTTGCCACTACAGCCACTTCCCTTCCACCGCGAGCGGGACGGGGCCTCGCAGGCCCCGCCCGGCTTTGAAGGGCCGGCCAGCTCCTCGGGGCGAGAGGGGAAAGAAAACGTGAGCGAGCCGGCAGCGGAGTGACGGTGCGGAAGGGCGGCGCGCTGAGCCTGGGGGTGCGAGCCCCAGAGCGGGGCCACGGCCGCCAGTCGCCGGCTTTAAACCAAGCCCCCTCTTGGGTTTTGTTACGTCTAACCCAGGGCCCCGGGAAGTTGGGCAGCTCAGCAATTGGTGGCGTGTTCTGTGCCTGCCTGGCGCCAGCGTGGCCACGAGGCGGCCCCCGCAAAGCAGCGTCGGGGGGAGGGAGAGCAGCCCGCTGGCTCTCAGGACAACAAGGGACCCGAGCCGGGGAGGGCAGCTGGGGACGGCTCCAGGGACACTGAGGGGAAAGGGGCTGGGCAGGCAGCCCCTGCCGGAGAACGGCCCCGCCACGGGCTGCAATAACTCCCCTGAGAGCGTGAGCTTGGCTTCCTGGGCTTCACTGGGGAGGGGACACAGCAGGTGCGGCGCTGCCCACAGCCAGCCTCGGGGGGCAGGACCCAGCGGCCGGGCGGAGCAGGCAGGCCTGGCTCTGGGGAAAGCCTCAGCCCTTGGCAGGAGAGCGAGGGGGAAGCCAGGGCTGCATCCATTGCAGCCTGGCCAGCGGGAAGAATCCTGAGGGGGGGAGGGGGCGAGGGGCAGGATTTCTAGGAATGCCGAGTGGCCGCGGCGTGGCCTGGCTCCGTGGCCAAGTGAGGGCCGGGAAGGGTCACAATGGCACCGGCAGCCGGCCCACGCTGCTGCGGAGACGCCCGGCGGGGGTAGCGCTGTCTCAAGTCAAGGGCCCCCTTTCCGCTGCTCGCGGCCAGCGCAGGGCCAAATGGCATCACGCCCGTCTCCTCCATGCAGGCTCACCCTGGCGGCCCGAAGCGAGACGGGAGGGCCGCAGGGCTCAGAGAGAAACCCACAAGCCAGCTGGCTCATGGGGAAGCAGCGGCAGAAGAGAAGGGCCATTCGGTTGCCACGCCGCAGGCAGCGGGGACATGGGGCTGCCAGGGCCGGGGTGTAAAAAAGAGGGGGAGCTAGGGCACCCGCCCCGCAGTTCTGCAGGGAGGTTCGACCGCAAGGGCTGAGCGGCTCCCCAAACAACCTTATCGGACAGTCAACAGGATAGGCGACTAGCTGCTTCCCCCTCCCCCTTGATAGAGGGGAACGGGGGTACTTCAAAGAGGCAACTCCGCACGGAGCCCGGGGTCAGCTGCTCCATGCGGCGCTGCCGCTTTGAAATGCCACCAGGAGCCCAGTGTGTCACAGTGGCAGTGCCACACGGAGCCCAGGGGCTGCGGGGGAGTCCCCAGCTGACCCCGGGCTCCAGCGCTTTTGCCTTTGAAGTGTAGCAACAGCCCTATTGACTAATCAGCTAAGCGCCCTATCGACTCATCGAATAGTCGATGCAAAAATGCATCGACTACTCGATTAGTCTATTACCCAATACTTAACATCCTTAGCCTGCTCCACACTAGACAACTAGGTCAACTCAACAATGTCATTCAGGGAAGTGAAAAATTCACACCCTTGTATGGCAAAGTTATGTCAACCGATGTCCCCCTGTAGACAGCACTAGGTTGTTGGAAGATTTCGTCCATCAGGCCTGCTACTGCCTCTCGGGGTGCGTCTAGACGGCATCCCTCTGTCGACAGCGGGAGGCAGATTAGGCCCATCAAAATTGCTAATGAAGCAGGGATTTAAATATCCCATGCTTCATTAGCATAAACATGGCCACCGCTTTTTTCGACACGGAGCTTTGTCGACAAAAAGCGACAGTCTAGAGGAGGAATACAGGATCTGTCAAAAAAGGCTTTATTTTCGACAGCTCCTCCTCTAGACTGTCGCTTTTTGTCGACAAAGCTCCATGTCGAAAAAAGTGGCGGCCATGTTTATGCTAATGAAGCATGGTCTATTTAAATCCCTGCCTCATTAGCAATTTCGATGGGCCTAATCTGCCTCCCTCTGTCGACAGAGGGATGCCGTCTAGATGTAGCCTCAGGCAGAGGGATTAATGGGAGCAGTGGGAGACTGGCGCCGGTTGTGTCTACACTGGAGCCCTAAAGCGGTGCAGCTAAATGTTCCAAGTTTACACAAGGTCTGAGAGGCAAGGTTCTGTCTCAGATTAAAAACAGATGTTAATGATCTGCCATTATTAAAAACAAGGTGCTTCTCTGAATGCCACGCCAACGCTGGGGGGATGGGTGGCATGACGAGCGATGAAATGAAATGCTAACACATGCAAGGTAACGCGCAGTGGAAGGAATAATTTGCATTCCTAACACCCATGTCTGCGCTCTAAATTAATGGCAGCCACTCAAGAGAAAGACCTGGGAGTCAGTCTGGACAATCAATAGAGTCCTCAGCTCACGACGAAGCAGCAGGCAAAACAAGTAAACAAAATGTGAGGCTGCATAAGAGGAGGGATGAAGAACAATATGGAAAACATCGTGAAACAAGTTTGTAAGTCAATAGCTCATCATTGGCTGGGATATTGTATTCAGCTTCAGTTCTGGTCACCCCATCTCAGAAAGAAACCGAGGGCGGGGGAAGGGGAGAAAAAATATGAAAGGCCTGGGGGGAACATTACATCCAAGGAGAATGAAAAGACAGCTTAGAGAAGATGAATATGGATGCCCATGATGGATGTATCAAAATAATGAATGATAGGCAGAAGAGAAACTGGGTTCTCCTATTTCACACATTTCCCCAGTGAGGAAAGTAAGGAGATGTCTAATGAAACTGAACGGCTACAAATTTAAAACTGATCAAAAGGCAATAGGTGTAAACATAAGATGCAGTTAAACTGTGGAACTCACCGCCACAAGATATCACTAAGGCAAAGGTCACAGGAGGATTTTTTTTAAATGGGTAGCTGGGTACATGGATCTTGAGAGCATCCCCTGTTACATTAATTAGGCTAAACTCTTCTTTTATTTGCTAGGAGAGATATGGACCCTTTTGCTTCAGGGGATAAATCAACCACTTAGCCATAGTGGGAAGGAATTTTTGTTCCCCTAAAGCCAGTTTATTCCAGAATCCCTACCGCATGAGGTTTTTTTAACCTTCCTCTGAAGCATCAGGTGCTGGCTACAGTCCCAGACAGGAGACTGGAGGTAGTGGACTGCTAATCTGATCCAGTGTGTCAATTCACACATTCCTACCACCTCCCCGCAAAGCCCCCACAGAACCCAGCCCCGACCCAGCCTCCTCCCAACCCAGGGGCCGTAAAAGGGTTAAAATAAAACTTCCACACAACAGGAAAAAAGAGCCGAAAGTTAATTGAAAATGCTGTTTAATTTTTCAGCTCCACTGGATTACACCCCGGCACAGATGGTTCATCGAGACGGTCTCTGTATGGCTGCCTGTCCCCGTCTCTCTCCCCTACACCCACAGCAAAGGGAGGGGGGAGGGGAAAGAACCAGCAGGCAGTAGCTCAAAAAAAAACAAGGCAACTTAACACAAAAGAGCGTTCTGTGCAGCTCTTTTCAAGGCGCTGGGACAATGCTCCCGACTTGATCCTCTCACAAAGCGAACGTTTCGGGGTCAGAAAACAGGCCACATTAAGCCTGGAGAGGCTGTGCTGCCCATTTTACTGCTGACTTTGGTGGCCGGGGAGCCATCTATAGGAGAGCGGGATTGTTTTAAGTTACGCTCCTAAGGAGCCAGCTCCTTTAGGGTCACTCCAATTGGGGGGTTCCGAGGGCCAGAGCTAAGCCCTGCTCCTCTCCCCTGCGCCTCGCTAAAAACCGCCTGCCAGCTTTCCCCGACGAGACGAGAGCCTCTAACCGAGATGAAAGGCAACGCTTCTAAGTGGATTGCCCCAGCAAGCTACCATGCTAGAGCCCAGCAAATATCTCATTAAAGCTGTTCAGCTACTCAGAGAAAATCCTTCCTCTCCCCCCGGCCTTGCCCCGGTTCATCCCTATTTCCACTCCTGGCTTTTCATTGCTCCCTCTGTCGCCGTCCGGGGAACGGAAGGGGCGACAGGGACCCGAACCTGACCAAGGCTCTGATGTGCAACACCCATTTACTCTGGGCCAGGACGGCAGCCCATCGATTGGTGCACTGAAATGGACGATTAGCAATTTCTAATTAAAATAACCTCTTGCTCCTTGCAGAAAAAACCAAACAAAACACCCCCCCTTTGTTGCATAATAATTTTGCTTCACTAAGCAAGCCATTTCTCAGAGACACAGGTAAGGCAGAACCCCCCCCCCCCCCCCCGCCCCGCCTTTGCTTTTTCTTTCCAGTCATTTTGGGGTCTTGAGAGGGAGTTGAAAGTTGGGGTCAAACAGCTCAGCCTGGTTGCTCTGCAGGTTGGACGGTGCACTCCTGATAAAGGCAGACCTCCAAACTGTGGCCAAAACTCACCCCAGGGCTATTTCCAAGCGAGCGTGTTTGAGGGGGCTAGCCTTGCTCCTCTGCACTTGCAGGGGTTGGGTGGGAGGTGAGAGACTGAAGGTCCCAAGAGAGAGGCCAGGTCGAAAAAGAACTCCAGAGACTTGCGCCCAAAGGAAGCCAGGAGAAGCCTTTCTAAATCAGACCCACCATGGCAGCGTCTCTCCCCCAGCAAAGCAAAGATCCTGAGTGCAGCCGGCGTGGGAGCCGGACCCCGGGCAGTCACAGCACCGTGGCACGTACTGGACCCAAGAGGGGCTCGCGTGTTCCAAAGCAGATCAGCCCAGATAACTGAGCCAGCCAGCATGGCCTGCTTTCCCCGGCCCAAGAGGACACCTGACGCTACTGACGAAAACCCTGACAGCTGCCGTGGAGAAGCAACAGGTGAGCCCCAGGATTGCACAGCTCCCTCCTCTATCACCGCCGGGGCACCCGCTGGCTTGATTTTCAATCAACCATCCGCCCTGTACAACTTCGCTCTGCTTTCTCATCAGACGCCTCCGCGCCGAAAGCCGGTCGGCAGCTGTGTCTGGAATGAATCCTCACACCCCCAGAACTGCCAAGCAGGGAGGGGGCATTAATCCCGGAGATGGTCCCCACGTACAAGCGGGGAAACTGAGGCACCAGAGCGGCCAAGCGACTTACTCCAGTCGCACAGAGAGGAGAGGGCGGAGACCAGGCGCCCGTGGGCGGCGCTCCCGGACCCTTTTCTCCATCAGCCCCAAGCGGCACCAAACCCCCTTTGCTGAGGTTGAATCTCACCAGAAAAAACTGCAGCCCAGCCTTGCCAGCTCATTGGGAGGAGAGGGATGGGGAAGAGGGAGGCTAACAGGGCCCTGGAGCGACTGAGGTATCGGTGGGTTTGCTCGGCTGCAGGGACCATCCGCTCTTCGTAGCTCAACCGCAAGTGCCTGTTATGATCAAGGGGGCAGCTTTGTGCTAACCGGAGCCCAAATCCACCTTTCATCACTGCTAACGAGGCAATTCTCGGCCAGGTCAGAGCGGCACGGCCCTTCCCGGGGAGTCAGCACCCAACCAGCGTGGCTTCGAAAGACACCCGTCACCCTGATTTCTCCTCGCCGGTCACCCGAGGGGCCAAGTCCACCCGGCTGCCATGCAGCTGACGGACTAGGCCCCTCCGCCAGCTGTTTGCACACAAATTTTGCCCGCAATGCAGCGACGGAATCAGCTGGCGTGGGGCTCAGCCAGAAACACGCATTCGGCTCGGGCGCGGGCGGCGCTTCCCCCCTTTATTTTGCTTGGCTCGGGGACACGACCTGCCTTCAAGCTCACCTGCCCTGAAAAGGACGCGGGGAAGCCGGCAGCGGCCGGTTAACCCGCGCGGCCGAGAGGCAGGAGAGAGCCGGGGTGGGAGGGGGAGCGCAGAGGACTGGAGGGAGGTCGAGAGAGGAACGAAGAAAGAGAAAAGAAAAGAAAAACCCAGCAGTGCACCATGTTGCATTGTTCATGCTCAGACCTTCAATTTGCTCTCTGCATTCTCCTGCGGCGGGGAGAATGTTACGCTGGCTTAAGAGACAAATCGGACACAAAATAAAGACCAAGCACTCAGCAGTAAAGCAATTATCACAACATTTTATGCCGGGCCTGTTCCTTTTGAAGGCAGCCTGGTGCTACCCGCATGTACCTTAACCCGTTCCTAATAACCATAAAGTCACCATTATTTACGGTACAAGACATTAAATAAATAATGAAAAAGCTGCCGGCGACGGAGCGAGGCAAGGGGGTGGCGGAGGATCTCCTGAGACCAGAGCCCGCACAGGCTCAACCTGCCCTGCGGGATGCACAGGAAAGCAGTTTTACTAAACCAGCGGGGACTTTTCTTTTTTTTTTTCCGGAGGGATCCAAGACGTGGGAATCGGGTCAGCCCCGGGAGCGTGGAGTAAATCCTCCGAGTCTTTTTCAAAGGCAAAAGCAAAACACCGTGTGGCAGGAGACGCCCCAAACGAACCGCAACTCCCACAGGCCCCGCGCCGTCGCCCCACGCAGAGCGAACGCTGCGGGGCCGCCGTCTGGTCTCCGTTAGGCGGGTGCAAATCCAGAGTCACTGCGCTGAAGTCAAGGGGGACACGCTGGCCTCCCGCGGACCAGAACCGAGCCCCGAAGAGGGGCTGCTCAATCACACCGCAGCTCAGTTCAGAGAGAGGCTGGATCCGAAAGCCAGCTGTGAGGCCCCCCGCCATACACCCCCCGATTTCTAAATAAAACAAACACACATTTCCTGGTGACAAACAGCCCTTCTTGCCCCTCGGCCTGGCCTCTGCCCCAGGGAGATTAGAAAAGGAAAAGACCCCAAAACAAAGCAACACACTGCAGCGCCCACAGGGCAAGCCCCTGCTGAGGTCCCCAGCAAACTCCCCTGATTCCTGTTCTCTGGATCACACATAGAATCCTAGGACTGGAAGGGACCTCAAGAGGTCATCGAGTCCAGCCCCCCGCCCTCAAGGCAGGACCAAGCTCCGTCTACACCATCCCTGACAGATGTCTATCTAACCTGTTCTTAAATATCTCCAGAGAGGGAGATTCCACCACCTCCCTTGGCAATTTATTCCAATATTTGACCACCCTGACAGTTAGGAATTTTTTCCTAATGTCCAATCTAAACCTCCCCTTGCTGCACTTTAAGCCCATTACTCCTTGTCCTGTCCTCAGTAACCAAGAGGAACAAATTTTCGCCTTCCTCCTTGTGACACCCTTTTAGATATTTGAAAACCGCTATCATGTCCCCCCTTAATCTTCTTTTTTCCAAACTAAACAAGCCCAGTTCATGAAGCCTGGCTTCATAGGTCATGTTCTCTAAACCTTTAATCATTCTTGTCGCTCTTCTCTGGACCCTTTCCAATTTCTCCACATCTTTCTTGAAAAGTGGCGCCCAGAACTGGACACAGTACTCCAGCTGAGGCCTAACTAGTGCAGAGTAGAGCGGCAGAATGACTTCACGAGTTTTGCTTACAACACACCTGTTGATACAACCTAGAATCATATTTGCTTTTTTTGCAACAGCATCACACTGTTGACTCACACGAGGAAACATTCCTCTCTGCCTCCGGATCGGGGCCAGAGACCTGCAACTTCCTGCAACTGGATCGGGGAGGGAGAGCCACGTGTCCACCCAGCATCCCACTGGAACCAAGGGGCTCGGCAAACTGGGCCGACGGCACGGTCGGGCCGCTACTGGCGGGTCTGCACGCCCCAGGACTGTCCCCGCTCCACGCCTGCTGGGTTTTTAAAATTTCCCTGGTGGCAAAACCTTTCCCCTTCACCCAGGGTGGAAGGATCCAAGCGCCACCCCAAATCAGCCACCGCTGGAATTTCTGCAGGTGGTTCCGGTCCGGTGCCCTGCCCTGGCAGAGTCCCCAGCTGGTGGCAATGAGGGAACAGACCTGGCTGCCCGCAGCCAGCAGCCACCGCCACCATAGTACTATCAACAGCTGGAGCAGGAAGGCAAGTGATCAAGTCCAGGCTCCTACCCTCACGGTGGGACTAAGCAGTCTTGGGGCTAAGCCCGTCTGTCCGGCCACACTTGACCCCAGGGGCAGGCTTCCCATCCCCCCTCTTCCCCCCCCCCCCCCGGCGACCCTCACTCGCGCTCCGCCATGGAGCCAGCTGCACAGGGCACCCGTCCGCCATAGCGCCTGGCAGGACAACCCCACCCGTATTGCCTGGATCTTACACGCTGCGAGAGACCTGCCGGTGTAGCACGGGGCAAAGCCTTTGCCCCAGACATGCCCAAGCACTGCCCAAGGCTGCGGCCGGAGAGGTGTGCGAAGCCCGGGAAAGCGTGGCCAGACCCGAGAGGGGCGAGGTTTCCTTTTCACCAGGCACTTGGGGCACAGAGAAACTCTTGCCGCAGGACGGCAGATCTTCCCTGCTCAGCCCCTCTTCCCTTCTTTTAACCTCTGAGCACCACACACCAGCCAGACTGCTCCGTGGCCAGCCTGGAGACCTTAGTGGCTGTGGAGGGGGGCTGGAAAGGTGGCAGTCCCATCCGCCCCGGGGAACTGGAAAAACAAGAGACTCAGTGAAGCGACTTTGCACAGTTGTGTGATCTGTGAGGGACTCCAAGAAGATCTCACCAAACTGAGTGATTGAGCAACAAAATGGCAAATGAAATTTAATGTGGCTAAGTGTAAAGTAATGCACATCGGGAAAAATAACCCCGACTATACGTACAGTATGATGGGGGCTAATTCGGCTACAACAAATCAGGAAAGAGATCTTGGAGCTATTGTGGACAGTTCTCTGAAAACTTCCACACAGAGTGCAGCGGCGGTCAAAAAGGCAAATAGGATGCTAGGAATTATTAGGAAAGGGATAGAAAATAAGACCCAGAATATCTTCCTGCCCCTGTATAAAACTATGGTATGCCCACGTCTTGAATACTGTGTACAGATGTGGTCTCCTCACCTCAAAAAAGATATTTTGGCCTTGGAAAGGGTTCAGAAAAGGGCAACTAAAATGAATAGAGGTTTGGAACGGGTCCCATATGAGGAGAGGTTAAAGCGACTGGGACTCTTCAGTTTAGAAAAGAGGAGACTGAGGGGGGATAGGATAGAGGTCTATAAAATCATGAGTGGTGTGGAGAGGGCCGATAAAGAAAAGTTATTTATTAGTTCCCATAATAGAAGAACTAGAGGACACCAAATGAAATTAATGGGGAGCAGGTTTAAAACTAATAAAAGAAAGTTCTTCTTCACACAGCGTGTAGTCAACCTGTGGAACTCCTTGCCAGAGGAGGCTGTGAAGGCTAGGACTATAATAGAGTTTAAAGAGAAGCTGGATAATTTCATGGAGGTTAGGTCCATAAAAGGCTATTAGCCAGGGGATAAAATGGTGTCCTTGGCCTCTGTTTGTCAGAGGCTGGAGAGGGATGGCAGGAGACAAATCGCTTGATCATTGTCTTCAGTCCACCCTCTCTGGGGCACCTGGTGCTGGCCACTGTCGGCAGACAGGCTACTGAGCTAGATGGACCTTTGGTCTGACCCAGTACGGTCGTTCTTATGTTCTTATCTGAATGGGAAGGGAGGCGGTGTGCTCTCAAGGCTGTTTAAGAAACCCCCACGTCAGGTGGAAAAGGCCGGTGACAAACACCGTCCCATAGGTGTGGGTCGCGCCCAAACAGGGGAGATTATGGACATCGTTACCGGCAGTCACGCTGAACGGCAAACACGTCTGGGTTTAGAAGTGGACAAGCGCTGTCCACAAGCATGTCCCGCCCCCCCAGCAGATAAGGAGGAAGTGGTAGGTTTCGCTCTATTCCTTTAGCGACGTCACATGGACTCTGCCCACTGCTCATCTCGGCTGGGATGACCCTAAGCCACTCACGTGCCTAAGCAGCCTCTGAAATAAAATATCCTATCCCGAAAGCATGGAACATCCTTCATTTCATTTGGTGAACCCTAGTTCTGTCCTCAGAGGCCAGGAAGAATTTTTCTCCCTCCTCCTTTTAGAGCCTTGAAAACCGCTCTCATGTCCCCTCTCGGTCTTCTCTTTTCCAAACTAAACAAGCCCAGTTCCTTCAGCCTTCCCTCACAGCTCATGTTCTCTAGGCCTTTCATCATTCTTGTTGCTCTTCTCTGGATCTTCTCCAATTTCTCCACATCTTTCCTGAAATGCGGTGCCCAGAACTGGACACAATACTCCAACCGAGGCCAAATTAGTGCAGAGGAGAGCACAAGAATGACTTCTCGTGTCTTGCTCACAACACACCTGTTCATGCCTCCCAGAATCAGGTTTGCTCTTTTTGCAACAGTGACACCCTGTTGACTCCTATTTCGCTGTTCTTCAATCATGATTCTGCACGGCCTGCCAACTCAATGGACCTGCACTGGCCCAGGACCGCATGTAGCCACACCTGGATCTTGGGCCAGTAATTCCTGCTGTGGTTCCACCCAGTCTGAGGAAAGATGGACAGAGGGGCCCGCAGATAAATTCTTGGCACTTTGGTTGTGTTTGAATGGAAGGTGGCTGCTATGGGTAGCGCTTTAGAGGGTGGGAAGCAGCAGCACGAATAGGCAGATGCCAGGGCACAGCTGTTTGTAACAGGGCAGAGGAAACGGGCGGTAGCACACGCACTGCGTGGACAGCCACGGGATACGTCCACAGCTCACCCTGTGCACACACCCCCATCCAGACAGCTGATTCCTTGGTCGGGAGTGTGCTGCTCGCTCTGTGGTTTACGAACTGGAAGGCAAGACTCGGCCTTAAGGATTCCTGTCGGGTTCTCATCAAGTTTGAATGACCCTCACCCCGGCAGGCGGCTGGTTCCCCCACCCCCGCTTCTTCATTAGTGTGCTTGGCCTGAGAGGGGAGTCACTGGTTAACCAGTTACCCGGAAAGCATTCCCCTTACTGGGCGACGCTTACTGGGTAATAGTTAACCGGTACCTGGGAGCAGCCCATGGGCTGGGGCAGGAGCCAGGAGCCCTGCATGAACCCTGCACAGGGCTAGGACAGCTGGAGGCAGCCTCGCCCAGGCCACAGGGGCTGGGGGAGGCAGCTGGAGTCAGGAAAGGCAGCAGCTGGGGCCAGCAGCAGCCCTGCTCGGAGGAGCCAAAGTGGCCAGCAGCAGCTGCACGAAGGGGGACGGCGGCAGCCCGGCTACCGCGGTCCTGCCCCATCCTACTTCATGAGTTAACCAGTGAACTGACCACCCAGGCTGCTCCGTCCCTAGTCCCGCTGCAGCGCGGGGGCAAGCCAAGGCGCGGAATGGAGACCGGCTCACCGCATGCGTGGGCGCGAGCGGCGTGTCCCTCTGGCCGCCGAGTGCCAAGGGGGCCTCTCTGGTTTTGTTTTAAACAGTTGACACCCAACAAAAGGGCAGTGATGTCTCCTGGCGCTGAATGGAGGAGCCCAGCGCAGAGCCGTACAAAAGGAGAGGGGGCCATCTGCACGGTGCGTCTGACAGCGCTTGGAAGCGGGGCCGGCGGGCTGGCGTCGCAGGCAGGCGGCCAGGGAACGGGCTGTGCCGCGGCGCGGCGGCTATTCGCAGTGCGTGCCCGAGAGGCAGCGACAGACGTTAGCCATTCAGCTGCCTCCTTCCCGCCCCCCGACAGCACAGCCCAGCTGCGAGGCAGAGGGGGGTGGGTGTCCCCACTTTGCCACTGCCCTGGAATGGAGGGGCCGGGGGAACCGGGGCAGGCTGCCCTCTCGCCTGCGCTGCCTCCTCAGAGAGCCGTGAGACTGGGAATCATGCGGCCCGCCCCACAGTTTTGGGGTTGTCAGCTCAAAGAAGCCCTCGGCCGCCGTGTCCTCTTGGCGGGGGGCTACACGCTTCACTGCCCTCCCCCCTGAAAGGGGAGGAACACACGCGGCCGGGCGGGCCGCAGAACCAGGCGGCCCCGGGGCGGTGCACCGCACGCCTGAGGGCGCCCGACAGCGTCGCCGGCGTTAATTCCCCAAGAGGCGGGCGGGGGGGGGGGGGACCAGACCTGAACGCTGAACCTGCCTGACACCCTCTGCCCCCTCCCAGCCAGGCGGTCGGACAGAGCCCCAGGGCGGGCGGCCCCCAAGGCGCAGGCAGGTGCTCGCGCTCCGCGCTGGTCCATTTCATTTCTCGAGGGGGGGCGTTTCTAGGCATGGGTGGGTTCATTCTTCCCCGGCTTACTCCCGTCAAAGCTGCCGTGGAGGCGGGGGGGGGGAGGGGACAGGCCATTCAGAAAGGCCTGTATGTTACGCACCGTGCTTTACAGCTCCCCGCCCCCGGGACAGTCCCGCAGGCGGCACACGGAGCCCTGCCCACCCCCCCCGGCGGGCGCAGCCACAAGGAGCCGTGGCTCTAAGAGGGCCCGTTTGGGATGGCTAGCCCCAGAGCCAACGTGGGCGTCATCACAGCCCCTGCAAACGAAACCCTGCCCAGCACCACCCCCCGGCCCGGCTCAGCTGAAACGCACCCCCCACACACCCACCCACACTCAACAAAAGCCAAACGCTTTCAAAGCCCAATCTGATTGAAATTCAAAAACTTCTCGGCCCCTCTCCCTCCTCCGCACCTTGAAAAGAGAGGGGATAAAACAGGCAGACAAAGAGCCCTTCCCCGGCCCACCCCCGGCATTGTGCCCCGCTGGCTGCTCCGGGCCGGCTCGCTCTATTGTCCTCCCCCCCAGCGCCTCTGCGGGCCTGGGTCGCGGCTCCACGGGGCCCGGCACACCCCACACGCACCCAAACGCAAGCGCCTCTGTGCGGGGCCCAGAGACAGGCCCTGCCGCGAGAGGGCCCGGCGGGTTGGTTTACTCGCCTGCCTCTTGAGAGCCACCAGGCAGCGCCGGGTTCCACCCCCTTGGCTGTTCGGGCTGCCTCCTGCCCCCTCTCGGGGAGGCAGCCCCTTCAGGACCTTCCACTTTTAGCTCAGGGACGGTCCTGCCCCGGGCACCAGGCCCCAGCGTCTGATGGCCACAGAGCACGGCTCCTTCCCCTTCAACCTGACACAGCTGAGACTCTTCCTCTTCCACCGGGCTCCCCTTTCCTCGCAGGCACGAGGGTCGTCCCTTCCCGACGGCGGAAGGGCTCCCGGCGCCTGCGCTGTGAAGCGGTGGCCTCACTCACACTTCCGGCCCGAGGTCCCGCTAACCGCCCGTCCCTTCCAGGTCTACTCTCGGGGAGGGAGCCGGGTTCGTCCAAGCAGCGAGAAGCTCCGGCCTCAATGAATCCGTTCGTCTTTACGGTGCCGCAGGACTCCCTGTTCTACTAGCCCCAGCGGGTGCTGCGGCGTTTTGGAGCGCCGCGCCCGGCAGCCCCGCTGCTCCTCAAAGATCAAAGCAATCCAAGAGCCCAGGCCCCACGGGACGTCTGGGAGGACTTGGGTTCGAGATGGATGGATCCGCCCACGACCACAGAGAGGAGCCCACGCCTGCACCGGCCACAGAATGCACACGCTGCTGGCCCTGCACGTGGACTCGTAACCCGTGTCCCCCTGCGACTGCCTCCTCTCATCTTTCTCCATAGAGCCAGTCTGGGGCAGCCTGCCAGAGTCCCCCCCGAATCAGAGGAGGGAGAGCTAGCTGGGGCATCCTCCCCCCGGCTCTAAAGAAATGCCACGCCCAGTGGGGGGAGACAGGGAAGCCGCAGCTTTCGGCGTCTCGGGCAGTTTGGCCCATACGGCGCTCGTGGGGCAGTCTTGGGCGCAACGTCTCTCATCTAGAGGAGGGCTGTTGCAATGGGGTTTCCCCCTCCAGGTGCAGCCCCCATCCTCAGGGGGATGTCACCGGCAGAGGGACCAACTGGCCGGTGTGAGCAGCCCCATGGTGGGAGAGGACTCTGCGGCCAGCCCCGTACTGCCTGGACATTCCCCCACGCACACCCCAGCCCGCTGTCAGGAGAGCGCCTGCCGCGGTGACTTATTACACGCGCTCAGGGGAAGAAGACAGACCCGCCTGGTCCCTGGGCAAGGCGGGGGAATGGTGCCACAGCCCCAGAGGGGACAGGGCCGGGACAGACACTCAGGCTGCACCGCACCGTCCCACCGGCCCTCCGTGAGGCACGTGGGGCTCCGGTGGAG
Source organism: Pelodiscus sinensis (assembly GCF_049634645.1). Lineage (NCBI taxonomy): Eukaryota > Metazoa > Chordata > Testudines > Trionychidae > Pelodiscus > Pelodiscus sinensis. The sequence goes on along the minus strand of NC_134719.1, from coordinate 560,806 downwards.
ATCTGGAAGCCTCTGGCCGCTGCCACTGTAGCATTAGTGGCCAGGAGCCATGGGCCCTTTTGAGTCACCGGGCCCCGAGGCAACTGCCCCAGTTGTCGCCCCCTCCCTTTGGCAGGCCTGTACGCGCGACCGGCCCCACTCTTCCCTCTAACTGCAGGCGCCAGGCTGTCGAAAAGTTTAACACCGAGCCATCGAGAAATGGGTCTGGAAAGTTCCTCTCCTTCCCCGCACCGGGGACGGCCTCGGGAAGAGACGGGATCCCAGCCGCGGTCCTGAAACGAGCCTGGGTCACCGCGTCTTCCTTCCCTGCCAGGCACCTGGTGCTGTAGCAAACCAGAGTGACTGCCACCGGACTTCCCTTCTCCTGCGTGGTTGGCAGGCCGTTCGCACGGGCCGCCCTCGAGGGCTGCGAGTTTCTGCTGAGCCGGAACATCCAGCAGCCTCTCGGCCAGCCTGGTTCGACCCTTCCAGGACCACGGTCCCGTGTGCTGGCGCACAACCCGGCTGCTTTCAAACCCACCGCAGCAGGAGCAGACACTCTGCGGTATAGTCTTGTCCCTGCTGGTTCATCGCAACCTCAGAGCGGCCACACTGGGTCTGTCTAGTGCGGTGTCCTGTCTTGTGGCTACTGCCAGGTGCTCAGAGGGAAATTAACGGGACTGGGGCAATAATCAAATGACGCATCCTCCACTGTCCAGTCGGATCTTCTGGCAGGCAGAAGTTTAGGAGCATCCCGCATGACTGTCTAGGCTAATAGCTACCGAGGGATCTATCTTCCATGAGCGTGCCTCGTTTTCTTTCAAACCCAGTTATACACATTTAGATGGGGTGACTAGGTCTAGACTGTGTTTCTATTTCAGGATACCGGAAGCCTCCCGAAAAAGCAATCCCGCATTCAAGGAATGTGTCTGCTTTTTCGGAAGAACGTTGGTGAGAACGGACGCGCTCTTTCGCCATCCCTGTAAACCTCGTTCTACGGGGAATCCGGGAGGGCGTGAAAGAGCACTCGTGTCTGACATTTGGCCCCAGGGAGACGCGCCAAATTTCAAAAAAGCCTTTCAAAATGAAATCGAAAAAGGATGTGCAATTTGCATATCTTTTCCCGATTTACGAGTGCAGTCTCAACGTAGCCTAGACCGCATGCAGCACTCCAGACCATGGATTGACATATTAGCCGTCCACTTAGTGTCTTCCTAACCATCCGTTTCCTGATAGTCTGTTTGCATTTCCCCTTCCCCGGCGCGCTGAGTAGATGCTTTCAGAGAGCGCCCCCACACTTTCCTGCGGGTAGCAGCTGCATAGCGATGTATCGAGCCGAGGCTGGTTTTCAATGTGCATTGCTTTGCACGTCCCAACCATGAGTTTCATCCACCTTTTTCTTGTCCCCGCCCCCAGGTCAGTGCAACGCTTCACAGTCTGCCCGGGGCTTGGCCATCTTGACTAATTTGTATCATCTCCACATTTGGCCACTTCACTCTCCCCTAGCCTGTCTTTCCTGCCTTTTAACCAGTCAGCAATGCGTGACGGGGCTTTCGCTCTCATCCCACAACTGCCTCCTTCGCGTAAGAGCTTTTGGCGAGGGACAACTGGCTCCCCCTTGGCCATACAGTCGATGACCTCAAAGAATTCTAGTCGATCGGTGGGTCATGATTTCCCGTTCCCCATGATTTCTGGTGCAGTGGCTGGGAGAGGACTGTACAGTAGGATGGAGCACAGCAGGCTGCCGAGACTACCCCTGCTGTTGCCGCCCGCCAGGGTCCCCCGTAATTCCCTGGCTCACATTGCTTGGGAGAGGGGGCATCAGGCAAGGGGACAGAGCAGGGGTAGGACTTGGGGGAAGGGGTGGAGTAGGGTGGAGCAGAGGCAGGCTTACGACCAAGAGGATTGCCCCGGGGGGTTGTCCAGACCCTGTGCCCACCCCCACAGGGATGACCTTGGCTGCAATTTCACATTTCGGTTCCTTCAGAACTCTTGGGTGAATACCGCTGGTCTGAGTATCAGAGGGGTGGCCGTGTTAGTCTGGATCTGCAAAAGCGACAAGGGGTCCTGTGGCACCTTTTGACTAACAGATTTATTGGAGCATCAGCTTTCGTGGGCAAAGACCCACTTTGTCAGATGCATGTTCCACAGGACTCCTTGTCACCTGGTCCTGGTGACGTATTGCTCTTCAACTAGTTTGTTCCACAATCTTCTTGACACCTCAATCTGCCACAGTTCCTCAGATCTGCCACCTAGAAAGAAAGCCACGGTGGCTTTTTTTTTCTTGGTGGTCCTCTTACTTTTTTTTGGGGGGGGGGGGGGGAGGGGAGAGTTAATTTGAGCCTCTGTTATGGTGTTTTTACTTAATTTCCATGCAGCTTGCAGGCATTTCACTACTGTGTATGTTCTGGTTTTACTTTTCATTTATTGAGATTCCTAATTTTTTGTGGAGTTGCCCTTTTTGAAGTTAAATGGGGGCTTCTTTGGTACTCCTTCCTCCCCCCCCCCCCCCAACACGTTAAATGTCATTACGTTATTGTCTCTATTCCAAAGCGCTCTTCGCCTCTTAGACCAGACCCTGTGCCCCATTTAGGACTAAAGCAAGAATTGTCTCTCTTATACTGTCGAGGACTAGCTGCTCCAAGATGCCGTCACTAAAGGGGCCAAGAAATTTTACCCATGCATCACCCCCAGAGCTGAGAAGTAGCCAGTCCATAGGATACACTGGCATTAGAAAAAGTTCAGAAAAGGGCAACTAAAATGATTAGGGGTTTAGAACAGGTCCCATATGAAGAGAGATTAAAGAGACTAGGACTTTTCAGCTTAGAAAAGAGGAGACTAAGGGGGGATAGGATAGAGGTCTATACAATCATGAGTGGTGTGGAGAAAGTGAATAAGGAAAAGTTGTTACATGTTCCCATAATATAAGAACTAGGGGCCACCAAATGAAATTAATTGGCAGCAGGTTTAAAACAAATAAAAGGACTTTTTCTTCACACAGTGCACAGTCAACCTGTGGAACTCCTTGCCAGAGGAGGTTGTGAAGGCTAGGACTATAACAGGGTTTAAAAAAGAACTAGATAAATTCATGGAGATTTATTAGAAGAGAAAATTAAAAAAAAAGTTAAAAATCACTTGGAAAAGTTAGATGTCTGCAAGTCACCTGAGCCTGATGAAATGCATCCTAGAATACTCAAGGAGCTGATAAAGGAGGTATCTGAGCCTCTAGCTATCATCTTTGGAAAATCATGGGAGACAGGAGAGATTTCCGGAAGACTGGAAAAGGGCAAATATAGTGCACCTCTATAAAAAGGGAAACAAGAACAACCCAGGAAACTACAGGCCAGTCAGTTTAACCTCTGTGCCAGGGAAGATAATGGAGCAAGTAATTAAGGAATTCATCTGCAAACACTTGGAAGATAATAAGGTGCTAGGGAACAGCCAGCATGGGTTTGTAAAGAACAAATCATGTCAGACCGATCTGAGAGCTTTCTTTGATAGGATAACGAGTCTTGTGGATAAGAGAGAAGCGGTGGACGTGGGATACCTAGATTTCAGTAAGGCATTTGATATGGTCTCGCATGATATTCTTATCAATAAACTAGGCAAATACAACTTAGATGGGGCTACTATAAGGTGGGTGCATAACTGGCTGAAAAACCATTCCCAGAGAGTAGTTATTAATGGTTCCCAATCCTGCTGGAAAGGCATAATAAGGGGGATTCCACAGGGGTCTGTTTTGGGACCGGTTCTGTTCAATATCTTCATCCACGATTTAGATATTGGCATAGAGAGGATGCTTATTAAATTTGCAGATAATACCAAGCTGGAAGGGGTTGCAACTGCTCTGGAGGATAGGGTCATAATTCAGAATGATCTGGACAAACTGGAGAAATGGTCTGAGGTCAATAAGATGAAGTTTAATAAAGACAAATGCAAAGTGCTCCACTTAGGAAGGAACAATCCGTTTCACACACACAGAATGGGAAGCGACTGTCTAGGAAGGAGTACGCAGAAAGGGATCTAGGGATCACAGTGGATCACAAACTAAATACGAGTCAGCAGTGTGACGCTGTTGCAAAAAAAAGCCAACATGGAGGTATTAACAGGTGTATTGTGAGCAAGACACGAGAAGTCATTCTTCCGCTCTACTCTGCGCTGGTTAGGCCTCAGTTGGAGTATTGTGTCCAGTTCTGGGCACTGCATTTCAAGAAGGATGTGGAGAAACTGGAGAAGGTCCAGAGAAGAGCAACAAGAATGATGAAAGGTCTAGAGAACATGAGCTATGAAGGAAGACTGAAAGAACTGGGCTTGTTTAGTTTGGAAAAGAGAAGACTGAGAGGGGACAGAATAGCAGTTTTCAGGTATCTAAAAGGAGGAGGGAGAAAAATTGTTCTTCCTGGCCTCTGGGGATAGAACAAGAAGCAATGGGCTTAAACTGCAGCAAGGGAGGTTTAGGTTGGACATTAGGAAAAAGTTCCTAACTGTCAGGGTAGTCAAACACTGGAATAAATTACGTAGGGAGGTTGTGGAATCCCCATCTCTGGGGATATTTAAGAGCAGGTTAGATAATTGTCTATCAGGGATGGTCTAGACAGTATTTGGTCCTGCCATGAGGGCAGGGGACTGGATTCGATGACCTCTCGAGGTCCCTTCCAGTCCTAGTATTCTATGATTCTATGGAGGTTAGGTCCATAAATGGCTGTTAGCCAGTATGGGGAGGATTGGTGTCCCCAGCGTCTGTGTGTCAGAGGATGGAGATGGATGCAGGAGGGAGATCGCTTGATCCTTACCTGTTCGATTCACTCCCCCTAGGGCACCTGGCGCTGGCCACTGCGGGCAGACGGGGTACTGGGCTAGATGGACCTTTGCTCTGACCCTGTGTGGCCGTTCTGATGTTCTAATGAGTTGAAATATCCCGTTATTATTGCGTTTTCTGGTTTTGTAGCCTGCCTCATCTCCTAAGCGTCTCACAGCCACACCCTGGCCAGGCGGTTGGTCGCGTTCTCCTCCTGCTATCCTCGTATTATTCAAGCACGGACTTTGGCTCCACAGAGATTCTATAGCACAGGTTGGTCCCTTTAAGATGTTTACTGTGTCACTCCAGGCTGTCTTCCCCTCCAGTGTCACTCCACTCCTCCGCACAACCAGACGTCTACTGCACCCTAATATCACTGTTCCACCAAACTTCTGGGATACCTATTTTATCACATTTTCATTCAACACCAGGCGCTCACATTCACCCATCTTAGGATTTAGCATTCACGTATTTGCATGCAAGCCTTTATCAAACTGGTCAATATTAGTCATCTGTCTTCACGTGAAGTAACCAAAATGGGACTCGGTTTCTCTCCAGTTCCTGCCTCTCTCAACTTTGCCGTGCTTTCTCACCCAGCACGGAGGGCGTACGTCTCCACACACAGTCAGACAAAACACGACTCCACATTGCATGTCTGAGAGCAAACAGCAAAGCCGAATACCTGCTCATGAGAATGCTTTTCACCAAACACACAGGGCTGGTCTAAGATCAACTGTACTGGATAACTTACCTCTAGCAGAGAAGATTAATTCTTACAGCTAGCTAAAGGGAGCGACTGCGTTCCGCCCCCTGACCAAGCACATCTGGGATAAGAGAAGAGCAAAAAAAAAAAAAAAAAAAAAAAAAAAACCCGATGAAAGGTCTAGAAAACACGAGTTATGAGGGAAGGCTGAAGGAATTGGGCTTGTTTAGTTTAGAAAAGAGCAGACTGAGAGGGGACATGAGAGCTGCTTTTAAGTACCTAAAAGGGTGTTACAAAGAGGAGGGAGACAAATTGTTCTCCTTGGCCTCTGAGGACACGACAAGACGCAATGGGCTTAAACTGCACCAAGGGAGGTTGAAGTTGGACATTAGGAAAAACTTCCTGCCTGTCAGGGTGGTTAAACACTCGAATAAATTGCCCAGGGAGGTTGTGGAATCTACATCACTGGAGATATTTAAGAGCAGGTTGGACAGACACCTGTCAGGAATAATCTAGATGGTGCTTATTCCTGCCATGTGGGCAGGGGACTTGACTCGATGTCCTCTCGAGGTCCCTTCCAGTCCTAGTGTTCTATGATTCTACAACAGGAAACTAACACTGAACACCGAGATAGGTGTGTCCCTGACCTGCATTTTGAGCACGCTGCTGGCAAGACCTGCACCCCCTACAGACGGCAAGACAGAAGGCTGGACGCCGTCCATACAGGCTGTCTTCGTGATAGTCTAAAAATCAGGTAGGAAACCGAAGTTCTTGACACCAAATTACTTGAGAAAGCAAACCTGCCCGTTCTAGTCACCCCTCCCAGACACAGGTGTCTGCTTAAGTAGATGGCTGGAGCAGCAGCAGACGGACGATAGATGCGTTACCAAAGGCCTCCGGCACGGACAAGTTACAGACGCTTCAAGGCCACCGGGCTGACTAAAGCTCAGGATCAGCGATATCTGCATGGTGGTGAAAAAACTTCCGGCACCGACCCGGCGAGCTGGGCAGATGCAGCTAGGAGCACTTCGGAGGGCTGCCCCCAGGGCTGGACTCCCACCAGAGATACCCTGGGCACAGAACCGTCCGTGCCCCCCTTCCTAGAGCTGACCTTCCTGCTTTCTGTAAAAAATGAAACTTTTAACTTGCAGGTGCCCTTAAACACCTGTCGTCTGTGCCTAATGGGAGACCCAGCCCCAGGGAGTCAGAGAGGCGATGACGAGAGAGGAGAATAGCAGGACTCGTGTGCAAACAGTGTTTAGTTTCACTCTTTGGCCTTGTGCCCTGGGCCTGTGCTATTTGGGGTTACAACAGTTGCTGAGGAACTGGACTTTTTAGCCACTGACGAGGCTTCCCGGGGGGGAGCAACAAGGTCAGACCTTGTCCGTTGGGGAGCCGGGGGAAGGCTGCCCTTCGGGAGCACACTCAGGCTGCGTCTCCACTGCAGGCTTCTTGCGCAAGACGCTTTTTGCAGAAGAGATCCAGGCTGCAAAAGCGCATCGAAAAAGCCATGCACTTTTGCGCAAGAGCGCGTCCAGACTGCAAAAGCGCATCGAAAAAGCCATGCACTTTTGCGCAAGAGCGCGTCCAGACTGCAAAAGCACATCGAAAAAGCCATGCGCTTTTGCGCAAGAGCGCGTCCAGACTGCAAAAGCGCATCGAAAAAGCCATGCACTTTTGCGCAAGAGCGCGTCCAGACTGCAAAAGCACATCGAAAAAGCCATGCGCTTTTGCGCAAGAGCGCGTCCAGACTGCAAAAGCACATCGAAAAAGCCATGCGCTTTTGCGCAAGAGCGCGTCCAGACTGCAAAAGCACATCGAAAAAGCCATGCGCTTTTGCGCAAGAGCGCATCCAGACTGCCTGGATGCGGTCTCAAAAGGAAACGCTGATTGCTATTTATAGAATGGCCACCAGGGCACCAGGCCTTTTTTCGATTGCCTCTTCTTGCGCAAAAAACCCCCATTCCCTGTCCACACACACATTTTTGCACAAGAGCTCTTGCACAAAAAGGAGTTCTTCCTCGTGGAAAGAGGAATACCTAGTGTGCAAAACCCCCTCTGCTCTTTGGATTTTTTTGTGCTAAAACACGCTTGAGGTGTGGACGCTCTGCGAGTTTTTGTGGGAAAACGGCCACTTTGCCGCAAAAGCTCTGTAGTGTAGCACACACACCCTGCCGAGACCAGGTCCTGTTTCCCAGTCTGTATTTGTGGCAGGGCCTCCAGTTCTGACACATCCGAGCTTTCTCCCTCTCAGCCTTCCTCAGCGCAGGAGACCGGCAGTCCGGTTTCTGAGCTTCCTGTACACACAGGCATTAGGGAATCTCTTAGACCCTCCCGGCCTTGACAGCCAGCCTCTGCTATTCCAGGCATTTTTCCCCCACCATCCCAGCCTGCCTACTGCCATCTCTGCTTCTCCAACCATGGAGCAGAATCCAGCCTCTCGCTTTTTCCAGGACGGCTTCACTTCGCTTGGGCACTTCTCTCCCACGAATGCTGGGGGTCTTCCTTCAGAAAGCTGGGGTGCTCTCTCCTTACTATCCTCCACAGTAGGCAGCTTCCTGGCCAACCGAACCCAGGTGTCTACAGCCAGTAGAGGTCTCTGACCACTAGACATCGCTGCCTTCTTTTGTAAAAAATGGTTTCATTCTAAAACATTTGCCTAACCCGTTTCCCTTAGACTTCGTAGAAAACGGCAGCAGGACTGGGATGGCTTTCTGAAAAGTTTATTCCCAAAATATCAGACAGCTTACACTTTAAAAAAAAAAAATCCTGATTAGTCAACTACATTGCTGCAGCATTTAAGCCGTTTACAGATTAAACATTCATGGGAGAAAAAGATTTTGGTCCTTTTGTAAATCACACCGTAACAGCTGAATTTAAAAATAACTGGCCAATCTAGTGGTAGCCAGTCTCGCTAACTCTCAGGTTAATCTCCACTGTTGTGATTAAAAAAAAAAAAAAAAAAAAAAAGAAGAAGAGAAGTTCAGTTGCGTCCATCCAAAGGTCAGGACAGGAGATGAGTGGGTAAGATTGAGCTGAATAGATTCTTGTTTTTCCTTTAAAAAAAAATTTGGATTCACCTAAACCTTCCAATGCAAACAGCTTTAAAAAGCCACAGTTGCAACCTCCCTGATTTTGCTCAGCTTGGCTGTTGATTTCGGCCCACCCTGGTACCTCTGGGGGAAATGCACGGGATGATATGGTTACTCTTTCAAATCTATTCCATCTCCTCTCAAATAAAAATAAGTTAAATTAAAAGTCAAGGCCATATCCTTAGGGCGCTGAAATAAATAAATAAATAAATAAATAAACCAAGTGCTTGTCACCCACAAAGTCTGACAGCAGTAAGTATGTGTAAAGTGGGGCAGCTAGCGACAGAGTTGCTTTGAACTTCAGCACCCGAGTGCTCTCCGAGACGACGGATTCATGCATCTGCTCCAGCAAGCCAGTTCAGAGAAACCCTTTCCCGACATCCTGCCCTGCTCGGATCCTTAGAAGTCGCTTGCTTTTCCCCACAGCTTTTCACTTTTATTGTTTAAATTGTCACTGTTCTCCGCCCGAGGAGGAAGGGCAGGGAGGGGCGATTGGGGAGGAGAGGGGAACCAGCTTTAACTGTGACAGCTATTGACAAGAAAAAAAGAAGAAAGAAAAAAATCTATTTTTCCTCTCCCGAAAGAAAGGTTTTCGCCTTATTTTGGATTTTTTTTAAATAACTGGGCTCTGAAGGAATTGGGCCTATTAGCTCCCTCAATGAGCTTCAGAGTTTTCTCCGCCTGTTGCGTTCAGGAGAGGTGAAGAGGAACAACTTGTGTGAGGCCGAGGAGAACAAATCTCTCCGTTTGTTCTCTGGGAAAGGCTTTGCTAATTGCTATTGGCCACACTTTGTGTTCTCTGTTATCGCTCCAAGACCAAGAGGGCAACGGCAGGCTCGGAAAAGAAAAGGGAAACATTTTTCTCCTTTCTCCAAGTGGCTGGAGAGACGCAGGAACACGGCGACTGAAGAAAAGAAAAGACCGAGCGCGCGAGGCCAGAAAAATAAATAAATGACCAACGGCTGCTTCAGAGACCCCCTTTCTCGCCTATCAGCTTTTACAGGGGGCAATACATTTTATTCATTGCCAGGTCTGACTTATCGCAGCCTTGTTTTTAATGAGGTATAATAAGGGGAACATTTTGTAACAACACGGTTCCTCTATTTTATCCGACAAACAGCTGTGTCATGGCCGTCGCCGGGAGAATGAATCATATCTCCCTGCCTGCATATGCTAACTCCCATGTAATTACCCTCGCATCTTAAATAAAGCAGGCCCTAAACCTGTCGCTCAGATTACAAGCAAACGGTGCAGACCTCGTAACGTGGGCCTCTATCATTACAATTAATTTATCACAGGAGCCGCTGAGATTAGAGACTAGAATTAAAACACAGCGTGGAGGGTGCCTGCCGCAGCTCTGACAGCGAGGGGGAAGCGGGAGCTGCGGCGGGAGTCGGGAGCGATACAGGGGCTTTTTTTGGTTTAGATCACTCAAGCGGCTATTTCACTGAAGCGATCTGGGGGCATCTTTCTCCCTGAAACGTCAGGCCGTAGAAAGGGAAAGGATCTTTGCTCCGTCGTGTGCCTATTAATAAAACATAACTAAAAAGGAGCCCATCTGGGTATATCTGTTTTCTCGTGTATTTGCATGCATGCATGTATACACATGCACAGTGTGGGTAGAGATACAGCGAGTATACACACACATATGGACACATACACCCCTCAAAAGCTGGAAACGGAACTCCTGGGTCCATCTGCACGCTTCCGTTCCTCCCCTACACAGGCATAAGCCCGTAGACCTCTCTCGCCCAGGAGCCTGCCTCTAACCGTGGCCAACACGGCATGCTTCAGAGGAAAGGCCTAAGGAAACAGATGTGAGCTAATCTGCCCCCAGTGAAGTCTCGTCATAATCCCTAACAGAGACTGGTTTAAGCCCTGGACCTTGAAGGGTTTATCCCTCCCAGCACTCGTCGCTTGCATTAACTACAACAACTCTGGATATTCTTGTTATCCTTATAAATATCCAATTCTTCTTCCGACCCGGCTGAGTTCCTGCCCTCCGCAACACACCATGACAAGGAGAGCCGCCGTCTAGCCAGTCGCCGAGCGCAAACACGTTTCCTCCGCTCCCGTTTTGAATTTCCTTATTCCTGCGGGCTCGTCCCCTTGGCGCTGGATCGGTTTACAATCTGCACACGTGGCCCTCTTGCTCGTCCCCTTTCCACGGGAGCAGGCTCCAGTTTTTCCACTCGCCCGTCACCCGACAGCCAGGCTTCCTGGACCGCTTCCCCTCGGGCTGTCCCGCAGGCCCTGGCATGCCACTGCAGAGTGTCTTCTCAGCCCAGGGCGGCCTTTACAAGACGGCTCTTGAGGGCCTGAGCACACACGCTCATTTGAATGCTGCCCTTCACACTTTCGTTTGTTGTGCTCGGTTCCTAGGGGGCTGGCCCTGACGTTTCCCCACTCCAAAAGGGGCGGGGAAGGAGCACTGAAGCAGATTCAAACCAAGGCTTAGTCTGCAAATAGTTTCTGTATTGGTCTAACTACTTTGGCTAGGTCGGCAAGAGATTACGTAAGCAGCGTCTGGCCCCTGTGTGGTTTATTGCTCTTCTCTTGTGTGCACTAAGCCCATTTATACCAGTATAACCGTCTCCACACAGGGAGCGGAGGGGGCTTTCCCACTGTTGCTATACCAGGGCAGTCACGGCCCCCCAAGAGGCGTGTGTGGGCAAGTCGCCGGGAAGATTTGCAAAAACTCTACAACCACACAGAAGCAGAAGAACAGACACAAGCGTGGGCTTCCGAACCCGGCCAAGCCTCTTTCACTTCTTCAGAATGATACGCAGAACGATACGGCCAGGAGCAGAGATTTTGTTCTCAACCCCGTTCACCCCTCCCTACTCTTCATGTCTCCGTATGACAATCATATCCTTTGAAGGCCAGATCCTGGGACGCTTAAGTCAGCCCGAGAGCAGAAAACAAGCCTCCCGTTAGAGAAGTGTTTCCCAATGTTATTTGGCCACGGAATCCCTAGGGTTGCCTTTAAAAAAAAAAAAAAAAAAAAAAGCCCCGCCGCCGCGGCTCTGTCTCTTTAAGAGGAGGCGGGGAAGAGCCGGCTCTTCGCGGAACCCCAGGGTTCCGCGGAGCACCAATTGGGAAACACTGCAATAGAGTCACGGGTCCTTTTACATGAACCTGGAAGATAAAATGTGGTGCCTGGCTTTAAAAATATCAGACGTGATGCATGTGCATGTCCCCGGGCTCTTCTTGTAGGCACAGCCTGGGGTTGAGACACTGACCAATCACTGACCACTACCATTCATGGATCGATTACATCCAGTATAAAAAACTAGAGCCAACCCCCTTCCACCTCTGTCTAGAGTTTGCTCCACATTATAGAAGAAACCAGTGACCCAGGAGCGGATGGGGTGAACGGAACTGCTTTACTGCCCACGCACGTTAACCTCAGACCCCCAGCGCCACATTCCAACTGGCAACAAATTGGCACCCATGATGCCCTTTTATTTATGTTAGTATGTTAATGATTATTGTTATTATTTTTTTAAACTTTGCTTAGTCATGTTAACTAGTATGCACTGAATATTAACAAGCAGGTGATGAAGACAATGGTACCCACCCCTGTTTGTTGTTTACTGGGTTTTAGTTAAATTAACGTTACGTACTGTTTTAATCAGCAGCTTACAGGGAGGGGGAAAACTCCGACCCTGGAAGTGTCTGTAGAGCAAGTGCAAAGACAACACAAGAGGCTGTTTGGTGTAACCATCTTTTAAGGCTGCCAGGACAAAGGGGGGAAACATGATTAAAAAGCAGTGCCCGCTGTGGCTGGCCCCTTACCACTATCCCAGGCCCCCATTAATTTTTACGCAACCCAACACTCGTAACATCAGCCCTTCGGCACGTCCACCAGCACTAGAATTGCGGGACAAATTATAGATGAACGGCTCGGGGCGTCTGCGAGGGCAGTTCACAATATCCCTTCAATGGGAAAAAGGGGGTGTCCTTGTGTCGGCACCCGCTTTCCCCCTGGGATTCTTCTCATGCCTGGGTTTGCCTGGAAAGATCTTATTGCAGGTGCAAAGCCTCAGCCAGTAAAATAATAGACTATAGGGCAGGCTTAATGGGATACAGTCTGGTTTAAAAAAACCCATCACTCTCCTCACCTCTGTTCCTAGTAATGTCTGGAGTTTATGGCATCTGAAAGATCTTCGAAAATGTATGTTTCTTTACATTGCTAATGCTGACGAATTTGGGATTTCTTGGGGGAGGGAAAAGTGACTGAGTAGGGTGAATGTTTTTGGGTTTTGCATTTTCCTCAGTTTGGAGGCTGAAAATAATTTAGTTGGTTTCGCCTTCTTTCAAGCCACTTTCTAGTTAACTGGACTGTGCAGTGGGTTAAAGCTGTTGTGTTTGAATTCCTGATGTTGCAGGAAAGGGGTCTTAAAAACCCCTCAAGAAAAACAAGGGGGAAAGGTGGGTTTCTATTGGACTCATTTAAGTAGTCAGATGAAATTGCAGAATGTTCTCTCTGCTAAGGGTTGGTAAACATCTTAAATATCTTTTACAGAACCAAAACTCAGAGCAGGCACCACTCAGAGAGGAGTCTCGCGAGGGAGGTGGCCGCGTTGGACTAGAACAATTGCCGGACTGGATCAAACCTGACGCCCATCTAGCCTGGTATCCTCTCTGCAGTGCTGGCCAGTGCCCGAAGCTTCCGAGAAAGACGCAACAAAAGGGAATTGAAAAAAGACCCCAAGGCGTGACAGTGGGAAATTACCGAATATCCACCCCTGGGGGTAGCTCTGTGCCAAGCCCTGTGTGTCACTGGGTTGTTCGGGGCTGCTGAAGAGCAGCTTGGAGGAGGGTCCCGGCGTGGAGGCAGCAAACGGGCCTTTTTCTTCTCTGTCTCCCCACTGGTAGTCCCCTCCTCCCACCCAAACAGGCTCTGCAATGGTTTTAAAATGCAGGCAGCAGCTGGAAAGTGAGGAGGCTTCTGGCTCCTATTGAAAGTCTCCCAGCAAAGCTGCAGCTTTCCCCGGACCACCCCGGGTCATGTAAATTCAGCAGATTATCCATCCCTAACTCCCCTCATCTATCACCCGCCTCCGCTATCGATCCGCTCCTCGGAGTAAACGGGGCCCGGGCTGTCCGTGGCTGAGTCCTGCAAATCCGGCCAGGCGCGTGTGACGGCCCAGGAAAGCAAGGAGGACAGGTTCGATAACGCGGGGTTACGGGCATCACCCAGGCTGAGTCGTGGTCCCTGCAATGGGAGGATGTGAAACAGGAACGTGCCAGGGCCACAAGAGTCTCTACAGCCCACTCAGAGCTCACGGCAGGCTTGCAGGCACCAAGGGCGAGGAAGTAAGAAGACAGCATCACCCAATGGGCGGGGTGCACGAGAACCCTGACAGACACGGCCCCCAGCTGGAATAAACTTCTACTGCCCCTTCGCCATTCTTGGGATTACATGTCTGGGATACCCCGTGCTAAGGGGAGCTGGCCCCAGGCTACCAGCTAACACTCGGCACGGTGACCGTCGCCAGCTCACCCTGCTCTCGCTTGCCAACCCAACAACTCCACGGCCGGAGCACAGGAGCTGCTAAGCAGAACAGAGCCTGTGGCTCCCAGCCTAGGCCCCGCGGATCCACAGGCAGAATTCGCTGCCGTATTATCCCTCCGGCCCTTCACTTCCCTTTCACACACGTTTCCAGCCCGGCCTTTTACGCAGAGCGCTTTGGAAATGGAACCAGGCGGAATCAGAGCAGGAGCATCTTCCGGAGCCCCGGGACAGCCTGAAACAGCCGCCCAGCGGGTCTGCACCCGACTGGAGTGTTGGCCCTGAACCCTAAGGATGGCATCTGGAACAGCACCGTTGTTAACATGTACAGTATCTAGGCATTTATAGGCTCACTAACTCTCTCTGAGCCTTCATTGCCCCAATCCCATCCCATTGCTTCACCCTCCAGCGTCACAGCTGCAAATGCCGACCAGTCTCCTGGTCTCTTGTTTCAAGAGAGAACAGCCGAGGCGGGGGGGGGGGCACTCCCTCCCATGCACACACCTCCCTGTGTGCCATACACGTGCTGCCCTTAAGACCACACCTGCACGCACCCGCAGAAGAGTTCCCTGTCCCACTGATCTCAACGCTGGGACGGAAAGGCCCCGAAACACAGACTGGGCGTGGTGCACAGACACCGGCAGGGCTGAAGATGTCAAATAAAAACTAAGCACCCACAAGTCATTGTAACGGCCCACAGCAGAAGCCCCAAATCTCTCGCTGGGAAAGGATGAAAAGGGAAAGGTTTGCTGCGTCCCCAGCCCGTTTCAAGGCACATGCATAACGAGGAGGAGGAGGAGGAGGAGGAGGAAGGTCTGACTTTAATTACAAAGACACACACTCACCAAATGCCACTGAAACCAAAACAAACCAGGCAGCCCCATATGTCATAAGGATTAAAGGCACGGTTCCCACTTTCTAACGATGCTTTTACAGAAACCGTTCCACTGTAAAACTTTATGATTTGAATCTTTATAGCCGCCAGCAGAGCACATGTTTCACTGCCTTAAATTATAACTTAATCTCCATAGAATTTATCCTTCCCAGCCCTCTTTCGATAAAGAGAAGGAGAAGTAGAGCTTCCTGCCCCGCTGCCCACCTGTTCCCCCGGACCGCAGCCTCGGGCGGTGCCACGCGGGGTGATGTAATTGCAGGCTGCCCGGCCAGCGCACATCTGGAGATGCTCTCAGGCACGGGCCCTTCCACCGCACCTAACAGCAGAGGAATAGCGGGGACCCGCAGGGCACGTGTCTGGCTCTGTGCGTCGCGGCGACGGCTCGGAACACCAGCCTGCTGACCGAGCAGTGAGGCTGCCAGGAAACATGGCAGAGGGGCGAACAGGGGTGGCTTTCCCCAGGCCAGCCCTCCCTGGAGCTGCACAAGTGCACGCCCGGTGGGACGTATTTGGGGAGCCGCGCACGAAGGGACGGTCGGGAGAGAGAAGGCGGAAAACCCTGCAGAAGCCCCCGGGCGCCAAGGAATCCTCCCCGGAAGGCCACGGGGATGCCGCTGTTGCAGTCTCGCTGTTTAACTCCAGGACTCTTTCCACCCCCTTGCAGGGAAGGGTGTATCCATTACAGGCCCGTACGCACGGGGGGTGCAAACGCACTCCCCCCCCACACACACACGGCCCTTTATGGTCCACCATGGGGCTGACTCCGGCCAGTCTGAGAAAGGCAGAGACGGCGTGCTGCCAGCCTCCCTCCCCGTGCTCTGGCCGGCCGGGGCAAGCCTGGGGCTGATTCCTTCCTTCCTCCCCCAGGACAGAGGCCTGGGGGCAGGGCAGCCACCAGTCCTTCCCACAGTTTGCACCCCCCCCACACAGAAATTCCTGCACATGGGCCTACATTAGCCCACCCCGTTCCCACCTGAGGGCTCTGTGGCACACCAGGGCTATGCCACATTAGATTTTATTCAGCCAAAAGGGCCCTTGCAAAAGTGCTGAAAGAGAACCCTGTTCCTGCGCCTCACGCGGTGCCTCCTGGAAGAGCGGGTGCGTGACCCCTCCCAAGCCCAGCTCTTCTCGGACGTGGCCCCTGCACGGTCCCCGGCTTCTCCTCGCGCCCCCAGTGGCTAACGGGCAAGTGCTGCAGGGACGAAGGACGAACCCGCCCACCGGCCACGCGACACCCAGCTAAGTACGTGATAAAATAGTTTGAAACAACAAGAGCGAAAGCCGGCCTAGGGGGCGACAGTGAAATCCACACTATCGACTGAGCCGTGTCCGTTGTCCTGGGTACAGAGATGTAGGGGCTCGGAGGCCGTCTGGCTACCGACAACTATTAATGTACTTCGTTCGACAATAAACCCAACTCGGGTGCCTTTGTATCGGATCGGAGTCTGTGGTCCTTGGGGGCTCGGTGAAGTCTATGATGCGCACAGCTGGCACGATGTACCGAGGGAGCCTACGAAAACACACTTATCACTGATGAGCCTTGACGCGAACCAGAGAATCCCGTCCCCCTGCCTTGTGCTCTTCCGTGACGCAGGCCTTCCCAGCGAAGGTCGTGGTTCTCTTTTGCCTGTGACTAGGAGCTGCTCAAAGGCTTTTCTCGGCGACTTCCTCCTGTTCAGTTAGGCTTAGACCAGGACGTCCACGTGGGTTCCAGAGGGTGTTGCACATCCCATCCGCACCAGTCTCTGGTGGCCCTCTGCCTCGGAAAGTCTGAGCCAGGACCAGAGTTGGCTGCACTGGTCTTTATTTCCTTCTCACTCTATGGACACCTGAATCGTTTCAACTCCATCGCGCTCCAGGCTGACTCCCTTTTGCCTGCTCGGCCGGCCTGAAGTCGAGTCAAGCTCCCCCTGAACACAAAGAACCCAAATGAAGGCCAAGAGAAACCTGGTCATCGGGCTGATGTAGCCTATTGCAGAAAGGTCCATCCTCAAGAGGAAACCACCCGAAAGCACGACAGGCTGGTGCCTATTCCAGGTCTGCACAGGGCCTGGGAGATCCCTTTACTTACTTCAGGCTCCCCCGATGATTTTATCCTTTTCCCCAGGGTACGCTGGGGGCACCAAGCTTGCCTGTGGAGGACGACACAATACACTTTGGAGAACCCTTCGATGCCTCCGCTCCTGTTCCTCCTCATCTGGTTCAACACCTAGAGCCTGCCGGACCTTCCCTTCCACCGTGTCCCGTTTAACTGTAGGATGAAGCTGCTCTTGAGTTTCTACTTCTGGTTCCTCTTAGGCTGGAGTCCAATAATTTTCCTTCTTCAGAGGAAGGCCAAGAGGACTTTTGTTTCCTGGATTTTGCTGCGCTTTTCCGGCTCTCTTTTTGATGTACGTTGAATTGGAGGTCTCTGGAGAGCCAGGCGAGTGTCTCCCCTCGTCGTTTGATTCCTGCACTGCCAGGATGTGAGTCTTTGATATTATTTTTTGTTCGGTGTAATCCGATAGATAGAATCTACCACAGAATCTAGCCCGGAACCTTGTTTAGGCCGAGGAGGCGAGGTGTTTATTGAGGGCTCTGAGGGCATGGGATCTGCGACCAACCCCATGAGCCACCTGCTAGCAGACCGGAGTCCTCCCCCTGGAACGTCTCCAGGGTCAGGGTTCAGGCTGGGAACTCCCTCTGGTGATCGGGAGACCCAAGGCCTTGTGTTTGAGATGGAAATGGCCCAAAAGAGGAAAAGTGGGAGGGGCCTGTCTGGCTGAGAGGCCTGGCCCCGCCTCCTCTCGCCAGGCTGATGACCTCAGAGGAGAGATACGGGCCCTCTCCTCCCATGTGCTGTCGCGGCAGCTGGAATTAGCTGGGGGACTCTCGCTAACCAGCCCTCGACTGGAACATCTGGGGCCTCCGGCTCTGAGGCCCGAGTCCTGCTCATGGATGGATGCAGCCCAGGCCTGTGGGCACTCCGAGTAGGGCGACCGGCTGATCTCCATGCTCAGACTTGTGCCCGAATTGAAGGGGGTGGGTTATGTGTGTACAGCTTACCCCAGGATTTGAACTCTTCCCGGGGATCCATCCCTGGCCGCACTGAGCCCGATGGCCAAACAAAGCTTTATCTGGATGCTAGTGAATCGTGTGTTTTATTCTGCGGTTTTATGTGCATCCAGATATTACGTGATGGGGACCTTTCATAGATGAGGAAACGGAGCCACACAGAAGTTAAATGACCTACCAAAGGCCACACAGAGGGTCAGTGTCAGAGGCGGGTTAAGGACTCGGGAATCCATCACACCCAGCAACCCCTTGCTAGGTATTTAGTACAACTGGCAGGCGTTTATTCTGCCAGTGATTCTCAGCGGGTTGCCCTGGGTTAACACGGAGCTAGCCAATTAGCTGGAAACGAAGAGGCCTCATTTTATATGAAGATGATCACGTGGCAATTTTATTTAAAATACTGTGACGGGGTTTATACGCCTACGTAATTGTAGAGTAAATATCGAAGGTTGTTACCCTGATTTGAATCAAATCAAGATACTTTAAGAAAACTTTTAGAAAAACAGCAGCGCGGGGCACACAAGCATGAAGCCAAAAGGGCTGGTTCAGATGTTCATCAAAGGCACCAGCTACATTGCAACTACTCCAGCCCCACAACTGTGTTCACACCCACCAGTGACGAGAAGGGTTCTCTCACCCTGCCGCTAACAAAACCTCCCTGGGACGCAGTCGCAGGGCGACAGAAGAAGTCTGTCTACCAAGGGGGCGAGGTTGGTTTAACAACATTGTGTAGGGGGATGTCGTTTTGACACTGCTGAGTAATGGGGCTGGGTCGAGCTTTACTGTAGAGCTGGCCTCTCTTGGTACCGCTGACGCCTTCGACCAGCGACATGGGAAAGTTACATCTGTGTCTCTAGCTACATCTCCCAGGGACGTGAAAAAAACCTATCCGGTGTGACGCGGTTCAGCCGACCTAAGCCCCAGCCTAGCTAGCACTAGACCCAGAGAAGAATGCTCCTGCCTGACGGATGGTAGCTCATTTGAGGGAAGGAGTACTGACAGCAACGGGAGAGCCTGTCCTGTCACAAGTGTCTCTACCGCAGGGTTACCACCGTGCAGCTGGGCAACTGCATTGTAAGTGTAGACACCAAATTAGACTCCTCTGTGAGGCTGTGTCTACACTACAGAGTTTTTCCAGGATACCCAGAAAACCTCTGCCGCGTCCAGGGAATGCCACCGCTTTTTCGGAATAGTTTCGTTCTTTCGGAAGTCCTGTATTCCTCATTTTATGAGGAATAAGGGCTCTTCCGAAAGAGGCTTTTCCCACAGTTGGCTTGTAGACGGGCCAAATGTCAGAAAAGCCTCTTCTGGAAAAAAAAGCGGAAAAAGGTACGTCCATGCGCATCTTTTTCTGGCAGAAGATCGCAGTGTAGACATAGCCTGAGTGAGCAAAACATGGCCTCTGAGCAAAGCCCAAAGACCCGGCCTCAAACTGCTTGGCTGTGTCTAGACTGGCAAGTTTTTCCGCAAAAGCAGCTGCTTTTGAGGAAAAACTTGCCAGCTGGCTACACTGGCCGCTTGAATTTCCGCAAGAGCACTGACGATCGCATGTAAGAAATCAGAGCTTCTTGCGGAAATACTGTACTGCTCCCGTTCAGGCAAAAGTCCTTTTGCGCAAAAGCTTTTGCACAATAGGGCCAGTGCAGACAGCAGAGATTTGTTTTGCGCAAAAAAGCCCCGATGGTGAAAATGGCGCTTGGGGCTTTCTTGCACAAAACCGCGTCTAGATTGGCACGGACGCTTTTCTGCAAAAAGTGCTTTTGGGGAAAAGTGTCCGTGCCAATCTAGACGCGCTTTTCCGAAAACGCTTTTAACGGAAAACTTTTCCGTTAAAAGCATTTGCGAAAAATCATGTCAGTGTAGACGTACTTATGTTCTAACGAGACTGGGGCCCAGAAAGGCCGCACCAAGCCTGCAGGAGCTAGATGTCAGAGCAGCATTTGCTATTTACTTTCGGGGGGGAGGGCTCTCAAGTGTTTCTGCAGAGACTTTGAGCGGAAGAATTAGTGGAATCTTGCACGATGATGTTCCTGGTTCAGATAAAGGACTCAATTTTGCTTGCCCCGTGCACCCATCACTCCCTGTACCTGTCCACGACAGCTACACCCACGCAGAGCCGGCCTGGCCCAAAGCAAAGAAAAAAGGAGGCTGACGTTCATCTCTGTGCTGAGGCAGGAACAGAACACCGGGTCCCTGCGACTGCGACGAACAGCCCTTGAAGTTGCTCTGATTTGCGCTCTGTTTCCCATGGGAAGCAGAAAATAGACCTTAGACTCTCTCTTTGTAGTTTGGTGAATCTAGAAGTGAATCCAGGCAAGAAAACCAGGCTTGTTCACTTCCCTTTAAAGACTCTTTTCAGGGTGTTCTCTTTCTTTGTTGTCAGAGATGTGCAGAAATGTGCGACCGCTACCCACTGGCCTCCTCACTCATTGCGGACCGGCCGTTTGGAAGGAGAGCTCACTATATTTACAAACCCTGGGATTGCCTGGTAACAAAGCCATATAATTAACTGGTATTAGAGCTATGGGAGTCAAGTCGCATTATCCCATAACACGGCCAAGAGGAAGAGGAGGAGCTAATGCGCAAACATAAAAGGGATGTTAAACCAGTGCTTTCTGACCTCAGACCATGAAGAAAAGGGAAGAAGCAAGTCACTGAGTCAGGAGGTGACTGACGCTGGCAGATGACAGCAATACCGGGCAGCCCAGAAATACCTATGGGAGATGTATCAGTTATTCTGATCGCACTAACTTTGGGGTTATTTGTCTGTCAAAATCCTAGAGCTGTCCAACTATGCATGCCAGGCCCAATGCAAGGTGCAATTTTCTTCGTCGAAGTAAGCCAAGGTCCAGACACCAAAGAAAATAAAAAACTAGCCGCGACCACGATAATAATAAGTAAATAAAAAGATTTCAGGGTCCTTTCAAAAGCACCTGGAGATCAGCAGTGGCCCGGTGGTTTGTCTGTTGTTGATGACCCCTGGCCTAATACAGCGCCCTCCGATGTTCACGAGAGTCTTACTGGCTGCGCAATTAGCTCGTTAGATACTGCAAAATAGCACAGAGCTCTTGATGTCAACGGAAGTTACATACGTGCAGAGAGGGGAATCAACAAGTGAATTTTGCCCTTGGTTTAATAATTAACAAAAACACATCACTTGGAGTCTAAAAAGGGTTAATGCTGGTAAGAAAGGGATAGAAGGAGAGGCGTGCGTTTGTGCATGCACGGTGTGCAGCACGGACTGAACACGCACCCCATACGGGAATAAGGGTTGCGGGGAGCCAGGAAGATGGGGTGATTGCACCCACAAGAAACGGCAGCAGGTGTATGTCTAACGTGGCAGAGTCAGACGCTGGAACACAACCCTGAGGTGCGTATGGCCACGTGCCACTCTCGCTCACAGTAGCTCCGCTGGCTCCCTGGGAGTTCATTCTGAGCTTGCCCCGGTGAGAAAAAGCGGCATTTGGTCAGTCGTGGGGAGAACGTGCCAGTTTGGGGACGGTTCACAGCAGAACTTCATGAGCCCACCTATTTCTCAATGAAGATAGATACTTCCTGGAGAGGCCGCCCACCAGTAAATAATTCAAAACAAACAAATCTCAGTCTGTTTGCATAAGAACCGAGGGGTTTTTTAAATGAGGTGGTGAAGCACACGAGTGGGAGATGACAGCTGGTGTCTTTTTAGCTCCGCCTTCCCTCTGCCAGGGCCTCCTTCTCTGGAAAGTACGACCTGCTTTTTTTTTTTTTTTTAACCCTTTGAGATTCCCTGGGATGATCTGTCAGCAGGGTTATTAGCATTTCTCCCTAGATATCGACAGCTTGTCTTGCCTCCTTCCAACCAGTGAGTAATTTCTTCACACGCTCGCCAAATATAGCCAAATCACCATGGGAAACGTATCGACAGAATCATATTAACAGCTGCCAAGCATTTACCGAGCCGTAAGTTAGACCCAACACACACAAAAAAAGAGGCGAGGAAAACACGCACGGAAATAAAGCGACTCTGATCAGCAGTGACGAGCATTTATTTAGGAGTTGCTGGTTGGAGCTATTTTTTATGCTTTAATTGCTAATTAGACTCCCACAAAAGGACAGTTTTGGACCAAGTTATCTACCACTTTATCTTAAACCCAAGCATGAATGTTTGAAGATTCCTGGCTTTGAGTGTGGCCTACACGGCTGTATTGCAAGGAAGGAAGGAGAGAAGGAAAGGTCTTTTCAAAGGGTTGCAGCGGTGGAAATCCAGCCTGGAGTTCAGAACTCCAGCACGGGGCACCTCTGTCTGAGAAGGCAGGGATCTGTCTCCATCCGAGATCCAGGTCAACGCTGGAATCGTTCATTGTTAAAAGCAGAGAATGGTCTTTTTGACTATTGACTCAACGTATCACATAATGGACAAAGGCAAGACACACAAACCAACCTGCCAGTAAATCCATGTTCCAGCCATTGCAACATTGTTCTCCACAAACATTCCAGCCTTTTGCATGGGCCGGTTTTACAGTGTCTGCAAGGATGATGTTTCCTTTGGAAGGCCACATCACTGTGAACACCCCAGAAGCCAGGGAGAGTTCCCTAAGATTAAAGCCGACCTTTTCCTCTTGTGTCCAGCCCGCAACTCCTCATTATATACCCTTGTCTCACCCCTACCCAATCTCACGCCCTCGTAGGGCCTTACACCTTTCAGGTAAACAATTCTGCCTTTCACGAGTAGTTACTCTGGCAAGCTCCTTTAATCTTCCACCCGCTCCTGGAACCCTCTTGTTCTTCTCAAAACTCCCTCCAGGCAGCTCAAAAACACTTGCCTTGTGCTCAGAGTTTACTCAGCATGTCTCACCTTCTTGCCACAAATGGAAGACACCGTCACTTGAGACTCACTTCAGGTTGTACGTTTCATTAGAACACAACGCTCCATGGAGTCAGTACCATACGGCCGTATTTTCTAGGATTTTGTCTCTTCTATGGACGTTAAAAAAAAAAAAAAAAAAAGACAATTCCCCTGCTACAAAGAGACTCCATCAACTCCTCAAACAAACATGCTGGAGTGGTAAGTCCTGTTGATTGGCTGATAAGGGAAAGGCGGGAGCAAGGGAGTTCAAATGTTTCATGAGCCGCAATGAATCGTCAGTTTCATCGTTAAACCAGTGTGGAAGAAAACAAAGTCCTCACTCTGCGTTTGTAAGGAACAAGTCAGAGAGGGTTTATTTTTCAAGCAATTGCAAGGGAAGACTGCGGCCGGACAGGCGAGGGGTCCTCCTTCCTAAGCAGATCTTGAAATACAAGCAGTATAAAGGGTAATATATATACCTTCCCGTTACATGCAACAAGGGCTAGAAATTATCTGTCTGCCCACACAATTCCCTTGAGATGCTACTTTATCTCAAGGTTCCCACTGGAATCAGCATTCCATCCTAATCTTTTAGAGCGAGGCGAAGAAAGCGTCTCTTGCAATTCTCGTTCTCGCGTTGCAAGGCCTCGGGGTTAGCCTGAGTCTTGCATTATTGCTAACAAACAAGAGAGATGGCTCTACACAAATCCCCTCTTTCCTTTCCCTGCTTCCACACCAGCATGCCCCGCCCCTCCAGGGTGGCAAGGACAAGCTGCCCAGCCCCTGCACACACTACAGACCCACCGATGCTTCTGAAAGAGTCTGTGCAAGGCCAAAATCACCCGGGGCAGAGGTGGGATGCTGTGAGGGACACAGCTGAGGCAGGGCACTTGGGTGTATGCGAAAAGGAAACGTGCCTCAACCCTGAGACTTTCAAACCACACCACCCGGAGCAGCCTGAGCCGAGCCGAGCCACAGAAGCCGGGAGAATGCAGGCAAAATTTCCTCGCCAGTGGCGGAGGACCGTTGACGCGACGATGCCGCACCTCAATACAACCAGCTAGGCCCAGTCGGGGCCTCACCATGGGGTGGAGGTGTCAATCCAACCAATCAGAGCTTTAGTGAAAGGAGCCACGGACGGTCTAGCATTGTGTCCTGTCGGCCCCGCAGGGCAACTCTGGCCCAGGTAAAACGTCAGGCTTTGGCCATGGGAGGTCTGCAAGTCGAGCCCAATCAGCTCCTGATGGCCAGGGAGGCATCAAGGTGCACTGTGGTGTGCTGGGGTTCCCGGAGGCTTGGAAAACCAACCGCTGGAGTTATGGGTTGTTAAACCCCAATTGGGCAGGTGAACATAAGAACAGCCAGACGGGGTCAGACCAAAGGTCCATCCAGCCCAGGGTCCTGGCTGCCGACAGTGGCAGTGACATTAGACGTACTGGTCTATAATTGCCAGGATCACCTCTAGAGCCTTTTTTAAATATTGGCGCCACGTTAGCTACCTTCCAGTCACGCGGTACAGAAGCTGATTTAAAGGGTCAGTTACAAACCCCAGTGAATAGTTCCACAATTTCCCATTTGAGTTCTGTCAGAACTCTTGGGCGAATGCCATCTGGTCCCGGGGACTCATCACTATTTAGTTTATCGGTTTGTTCCAAAACCTCCTCTCATGACACCTCAATCTGGGACAATTCCTCCAATTTGTCACCTACAAAGAATGGCTCAGGTCTGGGAATCTCACTAGCATCCTCAGCCGTGAAGACTGAAGCAAAGAATTTAGCTTCTCCTCAACGACCTTATCGTCTTTAATTGCTCCTTTAGCATTTCGATCATCCAAGATCCCCACTGGTTGTTTAGCAGGCTTTCTGCTTCTGATGTACTTAAAAAACATTTTGCTATGACTTTTTCAGGTTTTGGCTAGCTGTTCTTCAAACTCCCTTTTGGCTTTTCTTATTATATTTTTACACTTAATTTGACAGACTTTATGCTCCTTTCTATTTTCCTCACTAGGATTTGACTTCCACTTTTTAAAAGATGTCTTTTTTATCTCTTGCTGCTTCTTTTATGTGGTTGTTAAGCCACGGTGGCACTTTCTTGGTTCTCTTACTGTATTTTTTTAATTTGGGGTATACATTTAAGTTGGGCCTCTATTGTTGTGCCTTTGAAAAGTTTCCGTGCAGCTTGCAGGGATTTTACTTTTGTCACTGTACCTTCTAATTTCTGTGTAACTAACCTCCTCATTTTCGTGTAGTTCTCCTTTCTGAAATGAAATGCCACCGTGTCGGGCTTCTGAGGTGGTTTTCCCTGCTGCCGAGGTCCTTGCAGTGCTATATTTCATGCCAGCTATATGCAACACTGTGGCTTTTTCTTTGGGAGAAAAGGGCTGGGGGTGGGAAGAGACGGGGAATGGGCATTATTGACCAACAGGGACATTCACTGCGCCCCAAAATCCAACTGATCAGTTTGCTGGCCCGACAACAGTCATCTAGTTCCTCAAAAAGTAAAGGTAACAGGCCCAGGGAGGTAGTTTCCTCGATCCAGCATCTCCCTCCCCAACAAAGGGAGGGACTGACAGGGAGGAGCTAGACATGATTTGCCAGCATGGAACAGGGAAGCCTGCTCCAGCCCAATGGACTGGAAGGAGGAGAGCTGGCTTTCTCTGGGCCCCTACGTAGGTGGGCGATTAGAGACCAAAAGAATCAGCCCCGAGGAAAGATTCTATGGGCCTCCACTCTCAGAAGTGGTTCCTGTTCCAAGGCCCAGACCTTTTCTTCTGCTGTTTCATGCCAAATGATGCTGGCATTTCAAAACCACCGGCTGCGCAAGTAGCTCTTCTCTCACCCCATTTCCCCACCCCGCCTCCAGAAAAACAACCCCGTTTGTCGGGATGAAAATACATCTCGCAGTGTGGATCTCATTCATTGCATTTCCCTAGGCTTCCTTCCGCCCGCTATCTTCTCCACTTACCTTCTCATCCCCTTCCCCCCCAGCCCTCTCTTCAGATGTCAAAGGGAAGAAAAAAGCTACCATAGGAAAACATCCTCTGCCAGTCTCCATCTCCTCCCCTCACCCCGGCCTTGGTTCCTTTCCCCAGCCTCACCCACCTCACACTCTCCTTTAAAGAAGTCCCTATGGTGGAGGGCAGCAGAGCTAACAGGGTCACCCTGTGACGGCGCGTTGGGGGTTCCCCGTCTCCTGCACCCCGAAATGGCACAAACAGACTGCACCAGCCAGTGGAATTGAGGGTGGTTTATTGCTCCTCCAGCACAGCGCAGCACAGATGTAATCTGGTTACAGGAACTGGGCTAGGATGCCTCAGGCCCCCTTGAGATGGGGGAGACTGGGCCCCTAAACTCCAGCCCCTTCTCCTAGGCTCTCCTCCATGCCCTCCGACAGCCAGCAACCAACTCCCTAACTTCCAGCCCTGCCCCCCAGCCAAGGCAGCATTCCACCTTCCTTTGTTCCTCTCCATGGGGGGTGTCTGGCCACTGGTTTGCATAGTGACTCATCCTGTTTTGCTGGGTCGTGGTACCCACGGCAGCCAGTGGGGGTTCCCCCAGAGCCAGCAGCATAGAAACCAGCCAGGTACCCCCACTACGTCACAGTTCTCCCCCCTCCGAGAGCGAACTGAGCAGGGTCACTCCGCTCGTGACCTAGGGAAGTTCGGGTCCTCTGCGTGGGAACCCGCCCTGGGGACATGGGTGCTCCCCTTGACTCGGGCCGGCCGTGGCGAGGCCCCACATGAATTGGCTTCCCTCTGTCCACTCGCCGCCCCGCTCCAGGGTGACTGGCCCAGGCCTGTCCTCGGGGGTCACACCCACCCTTCCGCTGGCCTTGATCTCTGGCCGGGGTCTCTCGGGCCGGGGCCATGAGCCCAGCGAGCCTTCTCTGGACAGCCAGGGCGGCTTCCACCCCCGATGCTCCATCCAGGGAGGACTTCCCCTCCCATAACTCTCTCAGCCAGCCCAGAGGGTCTATCTGGGGTAGAGACCCCCAAGCCGCTTTCCTCCTGTCTTGGGCCTTCCCGCCCCTCTGGCAGGAGTCACAGGACCGGCAGTACCGCTGCACGGCTGTAAAGATTCCCGGCCAATAGAAGTGCTGGAGCAGCTTCAGCCGGGTGCTCCGGATCCCCCGGTGGCCCCCAATGGGGAAATCGTGGGCCAAATACAGCAGCTTGAGGCGATACTTTCGGGGGACGACCAGCTGCCGCTCTACCCTCCATGCCCTCACCTTCCTGGGGGGGAGCCACTCACGGAACAGGAGCCCACGCTCCCGCAGGAATCTCTCCTGGCCACCTCTCCCCCGGGGCTGAGCTGCACGGAGGCCAGCCTGGTCCCTCAGCCTCTGCAAGGAGGGGTCTGCCTGCACCTCAGCCTGGAATTCAGCTGCTGAGGCAGGGATCGGGACTTGTCCCCCACCTCTGCCTAGGTCCGGAGTCCCAGCCTGGCTGGACCCCGTGTCCACTGGGATGGGACCCTGAGGACGCTGCCAGGAGTCCTTCCCTGGACCCACGTTGTCAGCCCCCCGCTGGCTCTGGCTCCGGGTAGTGACTAGAGCCCGCTGGGATTCATGGGGCCACTCCTCTAGGTCGTTCCCCATCAGCACCTCGGTGGGCAAGTGCGGGTGCACCCCCACTTCCTTGAGGCCTTCCTTCGCCCCCCATTTCAGATGCACCCTGGCTACAGGCACCTTAAACGGGGACCCGTCTATGCCCTTCAGGGTCAGCTGCGCGTGGGGTAGTATCCGCTCCTGGGCCACTATGTCAGATCGGGCCAGAGTCACCTCCGCCCCCGTGTCCCAGAAGCCCGTCACCTTCCTACCATCCACCTCCAGGGGTATGAGGCACTCGCTCCGCAGGGGCCGTCCTGCCCCCACCCGGTACACGGAGAAATCCGCCTCCTGAGAATCAGACCTCCCAGGGGAGGTGCACTGAGCATCCTTCCCCTCTCTCTGAGCTGAGGTTTGCCTGCCCGCCCCTGCCTCTGGGGCAGCCTGCCCTTCCTCCCGCCCCAGCCAGTTAACCCTGGACAGTCCCCGGTCCTGGGACCTGGTGCACTGAGCCCTCTTGTGGCCTTTTTGCCCACAGCGATGGCAAGTTAGGCTTTGGGCTGTCTCTGTCCAGGCCCTGGCTGGTTCTCTGGGGCGCAGACGACCTGTTCCTTGGTCTCGCCCCGTAGTTGACTCCCTCCGTCGCTCAGCCGAGATCCGGTCTCTGCGCGGTTCCCTTTCTCTCCGGGACTCCCGTTCACACCCGGACCGGCTCTCCGTGAACTCATCCGCCAGTCTCCCGGCCTCCTGGGGGTTCTCTGGTCTCCGGTCCTTGAGCCACAGCCTCAGTTTGGGTGGGCACGCTTCATAGAACTGCTCCATCATGACCAGCTTGAGCAGCTCCTCTGCGGTCTGGGCTCCAACTCCAGACACCCACTTGCGGCAGTATTGCGCCAGGCGGGAGGCCAGGTCCACATAGGTCTCCCGTGGCCCTTTCTGTACCCCCCGGAACTTCTTCCTGTATATCTCGGGGGTCAGCCCGAACTTGTGCAGCAGGGCCTCCTTGACTCGGTTGTAATCCCCTGGCTGTAGGTCCTCCAGCTGACTGAGCACTCCGGCCGCCTCCTGGCTCAGTGCGGGGATGAGCTCCTGCAGCCAGTCAGCTGGGGGAACCCGTTGCAGTCCACAGGCCCTCTCAAAGGAGCTGAGGAACCCGTCTATGTCACCCATGTCCTTCAATTGGGCCACCATGAGCCTCTCCAAGCGTCTGGCAGTCCTGGGACCCTGGGGCCCATCCGCACTTGGCGCAGCCGGTGCCCCGCCGGTTCTCCGCTCTGCCATGGCCAGCTCATGCTGCCGCTGCCTCTCTCGATCTTGGCGCTCCCTCTCTCGGTCCTGGCGGTCCTTCTCTCGGTCCTCTACTTCCAATTCCCTGATCCGCAGCTGGATCTCCAGCCGCCGCAGCTCCGCTGGGCTGGCCCCTGCCCTAGATGGGCTACGGCTTGCAGGCCTCCCGGGAGACGCTGTCTCATCTCTCCGGTGGGTTCCAGCGCTCCTCCCCCTCTCTGAGCCTGACACACTCTCAGGGGGGGTCTGGCTGCTTCCCCTGGGGACAAGATCCTGGCCCTGTGGCTGGTCATTCTCTTCCAGCTGGGTAATCAGCTGGGCCTTGGTTGCTTTCCGCACAGGCAAGCCCCTCTCTCTGCACAGCCCCACCAGCTCTGCCTTCAAGAGTCGGGCGTAGGCCATCTGCCCGCTGGGCCCCTCGGTGCAGACTCACCAGTCTAGTGCTGCAGCGCCCCACGATTCCCAGGAACCGCTTCGCTCTGTCTCCAGTACGCCTGGCTCCAGGGCTCTTGCTTCTACTGCGCCTTGTCGCTTGCCGCTGGGAGCTTCATCCACGGGGTGCAGTGCATCCCACTCCTGACACCAGTGTGACGGCGCGTTGGGGGTTCCCCGTCTCCTGCACCCCGAAATGGCACAAACAGACTGCACCAGCCAGTGGAATTGAGGGTGGTTTATTGCTCCTCCAGCACAGCGCAGCACAGATGTAATCTGGTTACAGGAACTGGGCTAGGATGCCTCAGGCCCCCTTGAGATGGGGGAGACTGGGCCCCTAAACTCCAGCCCCTTCTCCTAGGCTCTCCTCCATGCCCTCCGACAGCCAGCAACCAACTCCCTAACTTCCAGCCCTGCCCCCCAGCCAAGGCAGCATTCCACCTTCCTTTGTTCCTCTCCATGGGGGGTGTCTGGCCACTGGTTTGCATAGTGACTCATCCTGTTTTGCTGGGTCGTGGTACCCACGGCA
This sequence comes from Pelodiscus sinensis, assembly GCF_049634645.1. Lineage (NCBI taxonomy): Eukaryota > Metazoa > Chordata > Testudines > Trionychidae > Pelodiscus > Pelodiscus sinensis. The sequence continues at coordinate 531,149 of NC_134719.1, read as the reverse complement.
GCCAGTGGGGGTTCCCCCAGAGCCAGCAGCATAGAAACCAGCCAGGTACCCCCACTACGTCACACACCCAGAAAGCCATAAAGAGGGGCCAAGCTATCAGGACAAATTAATCCAGTTACATATTAATTCCACTATCAAAACTCTCCATGGGGAGGGGGGGTCCCTCAGCTTCCGACTTCATTCTGCAACGGAAATGTTGGTCTGTCTGGTTTTCCATGCTTGGCTTTTCTCATCCGCCTGTCAAACCTGCCAGTTATTTTCACTCTTCTACTCCATGATTCTAGGGGTGGGGACTAAGAGGGGACGAGACGGAAGCAGCACCCCGCTATCCCGGCAGGGAGAGAGACATGAAGAACGAGCGATGCCCAAAGAGCAAGGCCGAAGAGGCACCAGTTCTGGCGGCACCCTTGTTCCCTGAGCAGTGTTTGAGGGGCACTCGGTCCCTCTCCGTGCTTGTGGTCTTAACAAACAACACTCCAAAACCCAGGGCAAGGGACAACTTCCTCTCCTGCCCCACTCCACCCTCTACTCCTCCCAATCAACCGGAATCAGCTGAATAGAATCAACTCCTCATGGCCCGGGGCTGTGTGAGGCAGAGCGCAGCCCACTTACTCCCCCGACTCTTAAGCCTCTTAGAAGTTAGAAAGCTGCTAAAGAAAGCGAGACCGTGCCAAGAGGCTTAGAAAAGACCTAAGGACGGGGGAGATAGGGAGGGTGAGACGTGAGCTCCAGCTGTGGTTTAAAGGGTGGAGAAAGTCACGGCACCAGGGTAGCTGGGTCATTCAATGAGCCAGCCAGTTGTCTGGGGACAGGAAAAGGCCCTGGGGGCTGATGGCGGTTCCTGGGAGAAAGGCAGGAGAGCTGCAGGCGTTGGCAGGGTCCTTCAGCCAGAGAGGCAGGGCTGGAGGGGGCCCAAAAGCTTGCAGCAGCTGCGGAAGGAGCTGCCTCTGCTCCCAGCTGGAGAGTCAGAGCCAAAGGCGGAAGAGGGCTGGAAGAAGGGAGCAGCAGAAGAGCCTGCCGGCTGGACAGCTGGACGGGGAGGAACAGAGAAAGGAAAATGCTCCTAGCAGGGAGGCTGTGGGGTTCCACAAGGCAGCGCAGGATGGCACCCCGGAAGGAAGGGCGAGGGCTGTCCTGGCAGAAGGACAGAGGAGGACTAGCAGAGGCTGCAGGTGGAGGAAGAGGCCGGAATGGGGCAGGTGTTATGTTCACACCCAAGAGGATTTGCGATTTTAAGGACTATTTGCCCTGGGATCAGAGGCCCCTATTTTGGGACTTTTGCTACAGACTGATTGCACAGTGTTTGTTAACAGACTGTTGTTGGACAAGAAGACGAGAGTCCCTGCAGTCCCTTGGGAAAGGGGGGAAACTGAGGCAACGGGCCACTTTCAACTTTGGAACCATTATCTGTGAGAACTCCTGGATGACAGGTGAGGTCCCAGGGATCTGGAGAAAGGCAAACTTCACATCTGTCTTTAAAAAGGCGAACAAACAGGCTGCTAATTCAATCTCTGGAAAAATACTGGAACAAAACACTAAGCTGTCATTTTGTAAGCACCTGGAGGATAATATGGCTATAAGGAGCAGCCAGAAGAGATTTGTGCAGAACAAAATGTGCCAAACCAACCTCCTTTCCTCCTTTGACAGGTTTACTGTCATAGTGAAAAGGGAGAAGCAGTAGATGTTATATATCTTGATTTTAGTGAGGCTTTCAATACAGTCCAAATCACTAAGAGGAAAAACAACTGGAGAGAGCTGGCAGTTTTTCAAAGGGACATGATTAAGGGCCCAAAAGCAAACTATTCCGCTGCAAGGAAAGATAGAAAGTCTGGCAGGAGACCACCTTGGATCAACCAGGAGATCTTACACGGTCTAAAAATAAAAAAGGAGTCATATAAAAAGTGGGAACTTTGCTTATCTTCATCCTTTGTAATTAAGCCAACAACATAGGTGTGCAGAGGCAAGATGAGAAAGGCAAAGGCACAAAATTAGCTCAATCTAGCTAGAGACATAAAGGGGAACAAGACGACATTCTACAAATACATTAGAAGCAAGAGGATGACCAAGGACAGAGTAGGCCCACTGCTCAGTGAAGAGGGAGAAACAACAATAGGAAACTTGGAATTGGCAGAGGTGTTTAATGACTTCTTTGTTTGTCTGATGATGAAAGAATGCCTAACAGTGAATACTAGTGGGAATGGGGTAGGGTTAGAAGATAAAATTTAAGAAAAAAAAAAAAAAAACAAGTTAAAAATCACTTAGAAAAGTTAGATGTCTTCAAGTCACCAGGACCTGTGGAAATGCATCCTAGAACACTCAAAAAGCTGAGAGAGGAGGTATCTGAGCCTTTAGCAATCATCTTTGAAAAGTCATGGAAGGCAGGAGAGATTCCAGAAATGGAAAAGGGCCAATCTAGCGCCCATCTATAAAAAAGGAAATAAGAACAACCCACAAAACTTCAGACCAGTCAGTTTAACCTCTGTCCCAGGGAAGATAATGGAGCAAGTAATTAAGGAATTCATCTGCAAACATCTGGAAGAAAATAAGGTGATAGGTAACAGCCAGCATGGATTTGTAAAGAACAAATCAATCTGATAGCTTTCTTTGATAGGATAGTAAGCCTTGTAGATAAGGGAGAAGGGGTGGATGTCATATTTAGTAAAGCATTTGATACGGTCTAGCATGACCGTCTTATCAATACACCAGGGAAATACAACCTAGATGGGGCTATTATAAGGTGGGTGCATAACTGGCTGGACAACCAACCATTCTCAGAATGTAGTTATTAATAGTTCACAGTCATGCTGGAAGGGCATAACAAGTGGGGTTCCGCAGGGGTCTGTTTTGGGACCGGTTCTGTTCAATATCTTCAGCAACGATTTAGATGATAGCATACAGACTACGCTTATTAAGTTTGCAGATGACACCAAGCTGGGAGGGGTTGCAACTGCTTTGGAGGATGGGTCATAATTCAAAATGATCTGGACAAACTGGAGAAATGGTCTGAGGTAAAGGGGATGAAGTTCAACAAGTACAAATGCAAAGTGCTCCACTTGGGAAGGAACAATGCCTTTCACACGTACAGAATGGGCAGTGACTGTCTGGGAAGGAGTCCTGCAGAAAGGGATCTAGGGGTCAGAGTGGACCACAACCTAAATATGAGTCAACACTGTGACACTGTTGCAAAAAAAAAAAAAAAAAAAAAAAAAAAAAAAAAGGCAGCAAACATGACTCTGGGCTGCATTCACAGGTGTGTTGTGAGCAAGACACGAGGAGTCATTCTTCTGCTCGACTCTGCGCTGGTTAGGCCTCAGTTGGAGTATCGTGTCCAGTGCTGGGCACCACATTTCAAGGAAGATGTGGAGAAATTGGAGAGGGTCCAGAGAAGAGCAACAAGAATGATGAAAGGTCTGGAGAACATGAGCTAGGAGGGGAGGCTGAAGGAACTGGGCTTGTTTAGTTTAGAAAAGAGAAGTCTGAGAGGACATGAAGCAGTTTTCAAATACCTAAAAGATTGTTACAAGAAGAAGGGAGAAAAATTATTCTCCTTGGCCTCTGAGGATAGGACAGGAAGCAATGGGCTTAAACTGCAGTAAGGGAGGGTTAGGTTGAAAAACTTCCTAACTGGCAGGGTGGTGAAACACTGGAATAAATTGCCTAGGGAGGTTCTGGAATCTCCATCACTGGAGATAGTTAAGAGCAGGTTGGACAGACACCTGCCAGGGATGATCTAGCTGTGCTTGGTCCTGCTGTGAGGGCGGGGGGCTGGACTTGATGGCCTCTTGAGGTCCCTTCCAGTCTAGGATTATGATTCGATGAGATTCTCATGAGCAAAGTAGGGAGATGCAGTCTAGACGAAATTACTATAAGGTGCCTGCGAAACTGGCTGACACACCATACTTCAGGCATAGTTATCAATGGGTCACTGTCAACGGGGAGGGTGTATGTAGTGAGGCCCTGCAGCTCCCAATGCGGGGCGGACTTACAAAACTGGCGCATGACGCCAAGCGGGGAGGGGTTGCAAGCACTTGGAAGGATGGGGTTAGAATCCCCGACAGCCGTGACTGTGTGGAGCCCTGGTCTGAACTCAGCAACATGAAACGTGATCAAGTCGGAAACAACGTTTTTTTATTTAGAAAGGGGAAAAAACCCCAAATACATCATTACCAAGCGTGGAAGACCTGGCGCGGAGGCAGTCCTGCTGCAAAAGCTCTGGGGGCTGGTGTTGATGCACATTCAATGTGAGAGCTACCCTGGGATGTGACGACGAAAAATGTGAGTGGCTTTCTAGGGTGTGTTCCGAGGAGGGCTGCATGTAAAACACGGGACTCTAGGAAAGATGTGAACAAACTGGAGAGAGTCCAGAGAAGAGCAACGGGAATAATGAAAAGGTTGGAAAGCCGGCCCCAAGAGGAAAAGCTGACAACACTGGACATGCGGCGTCTGGAGAGAAGGCAACTGAGGGAGGACCCGAGAACAGTCTGCAATCAGCCGAAGGGCCATGAAGCAGGCTGTGATCTGTTCTCTGCTGTCCTCTGAAGGTAGGACAAGAAGTGACGGGTTCAACCGGCAGCCGTGGAGATTGGCCGGGAAAACGTTCTTACTCTCCGGGCACGTAAGTGCTGGAACAGGCATCCAAGGGAAGCTGCAGGAGCCTCGGAAGCACAGGCTGAACAAACCCCGGCCTGGGATTAGGGATGTGAAACGTTAGCTAGTTAATGGGTTAACGGGTGAGGCTTTCTGGTTCCGGTTAACCCATGGGGGCTGGAGCAGCCCCCTATCCACCACAGGCTGGGGGATGCTCCAGCCCCATGGAACCTGCCACGGATAGGGACATTCCAACCAATCTGGAGTAGTCGCTGTCCACGGCGGGCCCTGGCGCACCGCAGGGAGAGCCTGCCCCAGCCCGCCTGCCCCCAATTTAATCGGTTAACCCATTAAATGCTCCCTTCAACCCGTTAACCGTTCAACTGGATTTCACACCCCTCCCAGGGATAGGCGAGGGTCACATGGCCCTGCTTCGGCACGAGAGAACTGGACAGACGATTTCTCACGGTCCCTTCCAGCCCAACACCCCGACGGCGGACACCAGACACATCTCTGCTTGGAATTGATGAGGCTGGATCTCCCCACGGGGGGCATGGGGAGCTGGCCGGGGCCTTCCAGAGACAAAACCGCCCGGGGGCTGCTGCGGGGTGCGTCTATACAGGAGCGGGAGGTGTAAGTCCTGCTCGGTAACTCTGGCGGGTGAGAGCACTGACCACCGACGTGCTGTCTCAGCCAGCGGGGCTAGCCGCCCCTGTACATGCCTAGGGGCGGCGAATCGGCACCCCCCCCCTTGCAGCCCTGGGGCTGTGCTTCTGTTCTTAGCATGCCACCAGCTCCAGCGCAGGCATTGCCTGGGTCACGGGGGGGACCTAGGCACTGGTATCTTCTTAATGAATCGGCATGTAATCAAGGAGAATGTCTTCTAGGGAGGAGAAACCCTGCCTCCTGTCTGCCCCCCGACTGGGATTGTGCGCCTGCCCTCCAGGCCAGGTTCCCCCGCGCCGGGCCGACCCGGGACGGACCCCACAGCCCAATGGATGCCGAGAGACACCAGGAAGCAGCGTGCTCCCCACGCACAAAGAACAAGGGGGGATGTGGCATAACGGCCAGGCAGGCCGGCTGGATCTGCGTGTAAGAGAGCTCCCTCTAGGTCAGACGCGGGGGTATTTCAGCCGCAGCTCAGCAGAGGCTGCACGGAGCCCCTACTCGTACCGGGAGGGCAGGGCGCTCCGCGGGCCAGGGAACACCCTGCAAAGTAGCGTTTGCTTTCTGCCTCTCAAGGGCCCGGGCTGCTGCCCCCGCGATGCCGCCCAGAGCCGGCTCCCTCGGCGGCACACGCGGCCGGCCGGCCTGCGAGCTCGCTGTGCCCTTCGATGGACTCTGTGGACCAGAGACAGTGACCTGGCCCGACGGACGTGCACGTCCCGCGCCCCTGCACAGGCCGCATTTCCCCACGAGAGCCGCTTTGCGTCCCTCACCAAAGGAGTCCCCCCTGGGATGAAAGCTGAGCCCTCTCTCCCCCCGCCTAGCTCCAGGCAGCCCGAGCTTCCTGCCTATAAAGGCCAGGGTGGGGGGCAGGGCCTGCCCACAACATTTTAGCACCTGAGGCGGGGAGCTCAAACGACACCCCCATACCTCCTCACTTGAGCCAAAAGTCTGAAAGGTCTCAATTCTGCCTCCTTCCTGTGCTACTCCTCCCACGGCACTGCACCATCTCTGAGCATCTAGAGCAGAGAGAATCCATCTGCACCAGCAGCAGACACAATGTTGTACCCTCTGGCCCCCATAGTCTGGTACCTGGGGCGGCCGCCTCAGTTCACCTCATGATCAGGCCAGCCCTGTGGGCGCGCAAGCGCGGGTCATTCTGCAACGGCCTGGCCCGTACACTCGGACACGGGCCGCCGTCCGCGACTGGACCGGAGTGACCGTGGGCTGACCCAGTCAGGCTGCGCCGACGGGCCAAGCCTACAAGCAGCAACACAGCGCTGACGAGTGGCAGACGGATCAGCAGTGCCCTAGGAGCTAATGGACACACAGAAGCCAGAGGAGGGAAAATCCACCCGTCTGGCGGGTGCCAGGCTGTTCCCCGCAAATTCGTTCAAGGAGCTGTGTCCAAACTAGTTTGGAACACTTCGGCCTTTCGCCACGACTACCCGCGTCATCGGCCTGTCCCTAGACTGGCGTTTACTGATCACTGTGCAGCTCCTGAAATTCCCAGCCGTTGGGAGCACCCGTTTACAGCCGTGTGCAACTGACTGCACCTCCCACTCAGCTCGGCACCGTACCGCTCATGGTAAAACACCCCGCTGTATTCCCCATTGCGGCCACAGCTACCAGTCCCCTGCAGAACACAGTCAGCACTGGTCCACACGAGGGCGTTCTTTCGAAATAACCCCCGGAGGTCGAATTAATACGTAGAGCGTCCACACGCCCAAGCCCGTTATTTCGAAATCTGGGCTCCTGCTTTCCTCGAGGAATAACACTACTTTCGAAATAGTTATTTCAAAAGAGGGGTAGTGCATACTCTCCGATGCTGCTAGTTCAAAATAGCTCCAGAGTCATTCAAACTAATTCCTCCCCAGTGCTTCCTGGGGCTTTAAGCCGAGGTAGCGCGTCCATATTAACGGAGCGTGCCTTGGACTGATTTCGAGGCTACCTCACAGTGAGGACACGCGCGTTCGATTTTGTTATTTCGGGGGTAATGAAAGTGATTTTAGTTCTTTCGAAATAGTTTCCTTGTGTAGACCTGCCCTAAGGGAATTAACCGAGAGCCACAGAAGAAAGTTTTTACCGGAGACACAAAACTACGTCTTGTGCTTTCCAAGTGAGATCTAGCACAATCCAGCAGTGCTTTCCTCTCCGATCCGGTCTCCTGCAGTCCCACTAGGCCTTTTCCCTCCGTTACGACCCCCCTGCGCACGACGGATTTCCTTATTTGCCAGGTGCTGCGTTAGTGTCATGCTGAAACGTCACCATAGAGCCCTCGGAAGCATCAGCCTGGATCCAACCAGCGCTCCCTCCACCCACGCCAACTGACCACGGAGGTACCGCGACTTCCGCAGCCGCCGCGCACTTGCGGGTCACATCCCTTTCCCCGCGTCTGTTTACACAGCCTGCTCTTCGAGGCCCTCTTGCTCCGTATTAGGGTGCCAAGGACAACAGGGCCCATCTTGGTTGTCCTGTAGGCACTGCCATAGTAAACAGGATTAAATGACCACAAATACCTAAAAGGGCGTGACGAGGAGGAGGGAGACAAGTTGTTCCCCTCTGAGGATAGGAGAAGGAGCAATGGGCTTAAACTGCAGCCAGGGAGGTTTAGGTTGGACATTGAGAAAACTTCCTGTCAGGGTGCTGAAACACTGGAATAAATTGCCTGGGGAGGTTGTGGAATCTCCATCGCTGGAAATATGTCAGAGCAGGTTGGACAGACACCTGCCAGGGCTGGTCTAGACGGTGCTGGGTCCTGCCATGAGGGCAGGGGACTGGACTCAATGACCCTCGAGGTCCCTCCCAGTTCTAGGGCTCTGTGCTTCTACGAACCTGCCTCCCCCCCGGCACAGCAGGCGTACGAGTGAGAAGGCTGGCGCTGCTCCTCGGAATCCAGTTGCTTGAAGGGCGGCGTTGGCTGGGAGCTGAGCACACAGCTGCAGGCAGAGGTCAAACAGCTGCAGCAAACCGGACATCCTCCGACAGCCACCTCCGGCATGAACGCCGTGTCTCGCCGCTGGACGCGCAGACAGCTCTGGGGTGAGCAGAGCTAAGACTCCACCAGACCGGTGTTCGGCTTTGTCCTGTTATCCTGGTGCGAGAGCCAGACCCTCCCCCAGCAGCCCGGGAGCAGGGAGAGGCGGTGCCTGTGTGCTTTCCGCGTGGCTCCGCCTGCGAAAGGCCATAAGCGCTCGGAGACCCGGCCTGCCTCAGCCGCTCAGAAGTGGCGTTGGATGCTTTTCAGCCACACGCCCCCAGGATGGACCATAACACCCTCGCGCACCAGGCTCTCCAACGGATCGGTCCTGACCAGGGCTCCCTGTAAGCCGAGCGCTTGGGCAGCTGCCCAGGAGAGATTCAAATGCCGCCCAGCTGATTAGCAGAGTACCCACAGCACCCAGAGCCAGTCGCAAATGTTTCTACTGGTGGTGCACATCCACACACACCTTGGTGCACAGAACAAAATTTATTCTGCACATAAATGGGGGGGAAATATTAAAGGGATCATTGGCCCTGATGCAACCCTGGTGCCACCCCAGACTTTCACAGATTCACACCCGATCTGACAACCTCACTCTGACACCTGTTGTTAGAGCCACCACGGTTGGTCACATCACAAGCGCCAGGGTCCTCAGCAGACAATGTATAACAACATGGACGGCTACCACGCTCCTTGGAGGGGGCCGGTCTGCATCCCGCAGGGAACAGGGGCGTGCGGACTCATTCAGATCCACATACAAATAGATGCACTTCTAAAAAGCAGCCCTCTCCCGTTTGCATGACGTTCTGCCCGGGTCTGCCAAGTGAACCAGAGGGACCGGCCTGGGGTGACTAAGGGATCGGGTACGCAGGGCTAGCAACAGCTTCAGCCTTTGGCAAGTTCCTGGCGAATCGGAACGTTGCTTCATCGACTCAGCACGGGGATGCCTGCCTCACGGCTGGTTTCGGAGTGTTTGTTGGCAGGGCAGAGGGGGAAAGCCATGCCTCTGACGCCGTTCGTGAAAAAGCTCCGCTCCTGCCCGCGCCCCCCAACTCCACTTCCAATTACAATATTTTAAGTACCTGAAAATAAATATTTTGTCAGCTGTGGAGAGTTAAGTCGGGCCTTCGGACTTGCCGAGAGTGGAGCCCCGCGGAGTGCGGTCAGCGCTTGGAGAGCTCGCTTCAAAGCCCACTCATCCCTTCCGGATCTGCACGCTTCTCCTAGCGTTCTCCCTCCCCTCCAGAGGAACCCTGGATGCAGGGGGAGAAGGGTTTACACTGCACACCTACCCGGCCTTTCGCATCTCTACGGCCTGCGCCAGGCAAGGGTCCTGGGAAAGCAGAGTAACTGCATGCCACAGCTAGAATAAGCAGCCATGGAACAGCAATGTTTGCATTTCAGTGTTCATCATTAGGGTTCAGAGTTAATCCTTTTTGGTCTGGCACTTCCAGCTGTTAGTTGACGCAGTGCTGGGCCAGGTCTTGGGGGGGTCTTCTTCACAAACCAACGAACCAGACATGGAATTTGGGGTCTTTTACAGTAAAAGCAGTAAAATTCTCAAGAAACAGAGAGGCCCCGAAATGCTGCTCTGGAGACCCCCTGAGTGAAGCACGCAACCTGCAGCCAACGGCGCATACGAGGGGGAAGGGGCTCTAAGGCGAATAAATCCCAAAGGATCGGAAAGTAGGATTAACTTTGTATAGAATGAAACATGCAGCAAAATCCCACACACGAAGGGGGCTGTCCCCAAAAGCGCGGTGGGGTGAAGGTTAAAATGAAGAACTGAATCCAGGGGACCACAGCAAACTAAAGTCACGTGGCCCTTTGGGGCAAGTCTATGCTACAGGAGAAAGGCAAACTAAGATACGCAACTCCAGCGACATGGATAGCGTAGCTAGAGTCGAGGTACCTTAGCTCGACTTACCACGGCGCTGCCACTGTGGGAGGTCGACAGGAGACTTCTCTTACTCCTCATGACCCGGACTGACAGGGAGTCATCGGCAGTCGATTTAGCAGGTCCTTACCAGACCCGCTAAATCAAACCCCGGGAGATGGATCTCTGCAGGGTGGATTTCTGGGTAAGTGCAGACAAGTCCTTACTCTCAGATGCTCACAGCGATGACGGTCTAACACACACAGAGATGTCGGCCAGTCACGCTCCCGGAGTGGAAGAAACACACAAATAAAGCAGAGGCCGGTTTTGCAACCGAGTTTTTACTTGTCCATCAAAGAGTTAAATCCACCCGTCCTGCTCTGTTGGCTGGTAAATCCGCGCTCCTTGCTGATGAGGACGCACAAACGCCACGAGGCTGGGTCTGTCAGGAAGGAAACCAGCGCGTCCAGGGTTTTGTTGTGCTACAGACTTTTTTTGATTATTATTTTACTTTACAGTTCAGGAAGGAAGCTGGAGCCTGCGCTTCGACTCCAAGAATGCCGATTACTCATCCTGCCCTGCGTTAATCCTTCTCTCTCTCACTTTCATGCACCTCGCTCACGACTGTTCTTCTGTGTCTTCCCTGGCTGCTCTTGGGCCACCGTCTGCAACAGCTCGTCCAACTTCAAACAAGAACGATCGCCAGTCGCTCTTCAAAGTACATCTCCCGACGTGGCAGAGTAGTGCAGCAAGCCCTACTTCTCAGTGAGTAACTGGTTTGCCCCCACGGCCCCCGAGAGCCAGGGGCACCGTGAGCACGGGAACCCCGATTTTCCCAGTGTACGGGCAACACTTTCCCTGCCAGGCAGGAGCCAAGCGAGCAGCAGGCCTGCTCACTCACGCCAAGAATGCACTGGTCAGCGTGACGGGCAGGGTAGAAGCATGCGATAAAACGACAGCTACTAATCGTGCATTTCCTGAGAGCGTGAGCAGCTCTTGGAGAATTGCCTCACACGGGGGGGAGAAGGGGGGTGCTAGCAAAAACAAATCTTCCTCCAGAAGCCTGTCAGCCCTGGGGGGGCCAAGACAACAGCATGAGACTCCCTGGGATTTCCCTCGCGGATCCCGCACTGGTGCCCATGCCCCCAAGTCTGCACCCGTCAGTGGATTCAGACCCTCCCTTCACACTACGTCCTTCACCGGCCTTACAGCCCAGCATGCTTGCAACTTTGGGAGACGCCCACCCGTGCCATGGCAGGTGGGGGGGCCTTTGGGCGTTTCCAAACTGGGGGAACAAGGGAGCAGAACGGGTCTTCAGTGCATGGCTCCCGTTGACCCTGCGGGCCTGATCCTGACGGCCCTGCCACTTGACCTACGCCAGCAGAACTCTGCTGATGCTACCTCTCAGGTGCACAAGCCCAAACCGTTTCTCTCCGTGCTGCGCCACGGCCTCCCCATTCACAGGTGGGAGGGCTCACTCTCACCGGGGGCAGGGGGAGGAGGAGGCATTGCTATTCGCTGAGGCAGCCGCGAGCAGCACTAACTCCCCTTGGCCTGTGTCCTGACCCCCGCCCCTTCGCTGGTGCACTCCTGTGTGTCGACATGGCCCCATCGACTCGGCTCAGAACCGGCCCTGTTATCCCAGCGCTGCCCTGGGATGCACAGACCTCTGCTCCCACGTCTTATGAGGACGGCCGTACTGGGTCAGACCAAAGGTCCATCTAGCCCAGTATCCTGTCGGCCGACAGTGGCCAGCACCAGGTGCCCCAGAGAGGGTGGACCGAAGACAACGATCAAGCGATTTGTCTCCTGCCATCCCTCTCCAGCCTCTGACAAACAGAGGCCAAGGACACCATTTTATCCCCTGGCTAATAGCCTTTTATGGACCTAACCTCCAGGAAATTATCTAGCATCTCTTTAAACTCTGTTATAGTCCTAGCCTTCACAGCCTCCTCTGGCAAGGAGTTCCACAGGTTGACTACACGCTGTGTGAAGAAGAACTTTTATTAGTTTTAAACCTGCTACCCATTAATTTCATTTGGTGTCCTCTAGTTCTTCTATTATGGGAACTAATAAATAACTTTCCTTTATCCACCCTCTCCACACCACTCATGATTTTATCTCGGCCCTCACCTGCCGCCCCGCCCCACCCCCAGTAGCCAGCTCCGCGGGGGATGTCCCCACCTGTGCCAGCGTGGGCACCCCCTCTCCCCGATCTGTCAACACCCCTTTTGCTTTGTGGGACCTGCCGTCGCAAAGCCGGACTGCACCGCGACGGCCAGGGTGATACCGCCAGATTTACTGCCGGGCTCCCTGGGCGGCCGGTTAATTCCCCGCCCCTCGCAGCGGCGCTCAGAGCCTGCGTGCACAGGCCTCGGTGGAGGCAGCGAGGGGAATAAGAGGTGAAGGGCGCAGCCGCGGGGTGGGTGCCCGCATGGCCCATCCCCCACCCCAAGCTCCTCTCCCCTTCGTGGGGAGTCCCCCTGTAGGAACGTGCAGACCGGAAGGTGAGCCAGCCTGGGAACTGGGGCTCTCCGGCTCGCTACTGCCCCGGGCGCTTGGCCCCCAGCGGCATGGCAGGGGTGTGGCGCACCCTCCCTCCGCGGCAGTGGAGCACGGTCGGCACCACGCAGGACCAGGCCCCTGCAGGCGCCGGAGCAGGCTGGCGAAGAGCGGCCGGCCCGCACGGTGCGTCTCCAGCTGCCACGTGGCAGGGCCACTGCGACACGTCTGTCCCTCACCCCACCCCCGCCAGAACAGCCAGGAGGCCGGGCAGCGGGGGGCTGTGATGAGGGGGCTCAGCTCGCGGGGAGCCCTCTTCCCCGCTCACCGGCACACGCCCCACAATCTCTGCGCCAACTTGGATCCCCGAGAAAAGCACTCACCCGCTCCCCACCCCAGCCTCCGCGCAGAGAGTCCAGCGGTTTTGAGCCCAGGCAGCTGGGGACAGGGGGTCTCAGCCCCGGGACCGCCCTCCCCCCCAGAATTTGCAGCGCTTCGGGTTCTGTTGCAAAGCCTCCATTCTCCAGTGGATTTGGGGCTTGTTCCTTGGCAGGCTTTGGCAGACTCCTCACGGGGAGTGTTTGTGCCCGGCTCGGGTGACAGCCCGGGCCCCAGAGACCTGGCCATGGAAATAGTACAGCAGCACGGCGAGGAGGCACGGTGTGCCAAAGATGGGAGACCCCCTCCCCCCGCTCAGTGGTCCACCCCCTGCGCCACGCAGCCGCCGCCCCAGCCCGCCGGCGGAGCCGTCCACACACACTGAAAGGCCTGGGCGGAGGAAGCGCCGTGTTCTCAGACTCCTCTGACGCCGGCGCTGCTCCCCAAAGAGCCTCGCCGCTGAGGGACTATCTTGGGGCTCCCCGTCGCGAGAGGAGTTGGCAGGTCCTCCCGGGGAGCCGTTTAAGGAGCATCGCTTTGGGGGAGCACGAGACACGGCGGGGTTACGTTTTGCTGAGCAGAATCCAAAGGACTCTGGCTGAAAATTCCAACGGGCTGAAACGTTTCCGCTCGGTTCCCGAGTTTCCCGAGCTGCATCTCATTCTATTGAGCAGACCTGCTGCAGCTGGGCGCGGATACGACAATGGGGCCCGGTCCCATAAACGCATGGTGTGCCCACTGATGGATGCCTGATCGCCTTTTGCTTGATTCATCAAGCGAGAACTCGGAAGAGCACGTTCTGCCGCAGCCCGGCACACCTGTGAAACCACAGACTGAAATCAGAGGAGCGTGCGTACCCGCAGCATGGCGCTGGCAAGAAGCGTCATTCAGGAATAACTCAGCCAGCCAGCCTGCCCGTGGCTCCGCCGATCTAGAACTTTGGTTTTGGACTTCTGACAGGAACAAGTTCATAAGGACCTCTAATGCCACAAGCAGACAAACGGAGAATGCCTTTTGTGCCAGTGCAAAACCCTTGTATACGTTCTTCCAGTTTCCCTCCAAAAGAAACGTTTTTAGCGTCTTTATTTTCCCTCATAAAACGAACAGACACCGTAAAGTGAGCGCGCACAGGCAACCCACACGAACAAGGTATATTTGTGTACTGGAGGGAAGAGACGTTGGTCAGCAAGCAAATTTCCATTCTGAGTTTCCAGAAACACGCGACAGAAGGTGTTGAACCAGAAGTGAGTTTAATCGTGTCCTAAAATGATGAAAAATGCCTGGATGCTGTCCCCAAACGGAAATGTTGAATACTTCACCGTAATGAAAGAGCTAAGAAACATGGAGCACAAGAGACCTGGCCCTGGAAATAGTACAGTGGCACGGAGAGGAGGCACGGTGTGCACATAGGTCACTAAATCTTTCTTGGGCCCTCTCTTTTCCAGCCCTGCTTTTCCCCTCTCTCGTAGCTCTGAGCTGCTGTGCAAAACGACTCCGTTACCCGATCTTTGGAGAATGACTGGTTTACAAAACCACACTCAGTGCTTTAAAGAGGAAAAGCAAAACCCCACCACCACCACACACTCAAGATGACAGGTGCAGATAGGACTTCAAGGATGAAACCCTGCACAGCCGGACACATTGAGTCCTTCCGGAGCTGGAAAACCCTACAGACGCCAACGACCCAGAGTCTCCTCTCAAACCAGTTTTGCACTTGTGTAAACCAAACTGTCCTTCGTGGCATCCCAAAAGACACCAGCGTAAGTAGATGGAGAACATCTGGTACTGCTGGACTGGGTCCTAATTAAGGACCGCACGATTTGACCCATTCAGCAACAAAATACGGCACCGTTCTGTAGAGGGTAGAAGGTAATCTAACTCATATCAGTAAGTTATTCCTGTAAGTTAACTGGAAAGCCTATAGATCACATGTTTATGTACACATGCATGATGTAGACGTGCTTATTACATGTCCATAGCGCTAAACGTACACACAGATACACACAGAACGGGAGAGACAGATCAGACACATAAATCCAGAACGAAAGATCCATGCCCTTTTCAGGGGGACATTGCATAAAGAATTAATGTCCCAATTAGAAATATATTTTTAGAAAGAATTTCATTTCCTCTGCGCGGCAGCAAAATGTCCTCAAAAGTCCCCGAATCTGCCGTTGTCTCTTAAACAACAGAGAGTAGAAACATTCATAGGCTATCAAGAAAATCGACATTGAGGAAGACCGTGAGTGACATGAATTACTGAATAAAAATTGTTACCGCTCACTTTCAGCGTTTGTTGGTGCACAAGTATAAAAAGAAAACTTGGCCCTCAGTGTATATTTGCAATCAGAAAACCTCCATCAAGACAGAGCAGTAGTATACTGATGGGTAGGATTCGTTCTCAGAACAGAAAAACTCATACATACGGTGGTCTTTATGCAGATTAGGGTTAGTCAGTTATTGATCTTAATCAAGTGTTCTACAAGCACACACAGAATACATTTTATTCCTATAGATATTAACCAACTAAGGATGGAAGGTGGCTCGTAAAATCTATAATTCTACCATTTCTCAGCATCGGAAAGATGAACGAAGCAAGAAAAAAATTAATGTTGCTGTTCTGATGTGACGGGTCCAAAAGACATCAACTAGCCCACCAAGGGGTAACCCTCAGCTCAAAGATGGTCTCAGAAAATTTCCCTGGGAAGAGTTCCAGAAACTCCCAGCTGTTAAATATACCTTATCCCTCGTATGTTTTTAACCATAAGGAGCAGGATCGGGCCCTTGCACTGCTGTGAGTCTGCATGTCTGAGAATTTCCTCTCCTTGCAAGACCGTTAATATCCAAGAAATGCCCAGGCAAGTTACTGAGACCAGTAAAGCTGAGAGAGAGAGAGAAATAAGGGAGGCAAAAATACGTATTTTCTCTTTTTTCGGTCCCTGGAGAACGTACCCATGTACCCGCAGAATGTAACCCTACTAATTCCTTAAGCTGGCTATGCAGGACAAGCAGGAAATGCTACTGTTGACTTCTAAATTTTGCAAGTTAGCAAATAAAATAGTAGAAAAATGTAACTATCAGGGACACTGGCTCATTAAATGTGCTTTGGTGCTTGCTTTTAATAACTGAAGTTTAACTGTAATGGCTAATGTTAGTAGCTAATATTCCAACTGCTCTGTATTAATATCACCACATAGTGCCTTTTGTCAGGGAATCTCAGCTGCTGAGAGGTAAGTAGGTATGTATTCTCCCCATTTCATAGATGGGAAAACTGAGGTGCAGAGATTTGCCCAAGATCTCTGCACATCTGGGGGCTCCTGACACCCAAATCCATGCTTTACCCTCAAGGTCAGCCTGCCCTGTCCCTTGTATAATTTTGTGAAAACAGTTAAATCAACCCAACTCAGCCTCTGATATCATTTTTGCTGAGAAGCAGGATTTGGCCATTGGGGTTTTTTGTTGTTTTGTTTTTTTTTGGAGAAAAGTTTGGGTGTCCAATTGCCCAGTGAGATTCGCAGCTTGTCCGGTCGCAGTACAGTAAATATACATGCACACACAGACACACACAGCGCAAAAGAGAAGGATCGCTATTGACCGCATGCGTGCCCATTCCTGCAGATGTGGAGGGATAAATGTGTCATTTACATTTTGCTCAGCGCCCGTAGAGCCGCTGCCATAAACCCAGAAACCAGCCATCAGAAGTCCGAGAGGAAGCCGGGGGCACAAGGAATTGCTGGCATTTCTGAGAGTACGGGAAAGCTGGCTGGTTGGGGAACCATTTTGGAGGAGAAAACAGCCCTGGCCCTCCCACCCAAATGATCAATTAAAAGCCATCCTTCTGCCCAGCGCCAGGCGAAGACGGCCAAGGATGGCTGCCAGTAAAACGGTCACTTGGATCGGTTCTGCATGACAATTGATGGCAAGGGAAGGCGGGGAAGGGGGCCGAGTGCTGGAAGAGGCAGCAGGGTTAGTTTTCTCACCATGGTGATTAGACATTCCAAGTGCGCGAGATAGCCCTGGATAACAGAAAGAGAAATATAAACTGGAGACCGACAGATCCACGCCAGGCCAGATGGCCCTGCAGCCGGCAGGGGCTGCTCCCATCCAGCCCTTCTCCACTTTAGCTGTTCAAACATTTCTTTATCCCAACAAGACAATTAAACCAAACAGCATGAAAAGGAGTCTCAGCAACAGTTTGCTGAGGGCACAGAAAGGTTGTTGCCGAAAAAAAACAAAGAGGAGGTTGCTGTGTATTCCAGCCGCTCAAGCCGGGCCCGGCTCTGAGCTCCCTCCGACCAGGGTAAAATCTGGAGGAACTCCACTGAATTCACTGCTTTTTCACCGCGATAAAATGTGGCCTTCGGCGACTGTATTTCCTCACTACCTGTCTGTCCACCACATCGCTTGTTGCTCTCTCATCACACACACACACGAAATGCAATTGTTCCATTTGTTTGATTTTATGATTTCTCGAGCGGTGCTGCTCATTCCCCAGTAAATATTCCATCCTCAAATCCACTGCTGTGCCATAGACTAATTAAAAAAAGGAGACACTCCCCCTCCACGCACACCCCTCCACAACACTCACCCACTAGCACAGGCCCTACCTGCCATGTCAACACAAACACAGCCATGCACATGCCTTAGGAGGGGAGATCGTATTGTGAGGCCTACAGGCCACAGCTGTTGCATTTTGTACAACTATTCAGAAATGAAAACTCTCCATCATGGCAATAATTCTCAGCACCTAAACAGGGATTTACATTTTCATGGCACTTGATAAATATTAAATCATTAGTTTAAAAAGCCAGAACTAACTGCACTTCAGAAACGCCAAAAATAAAACCCTAAATTGGAATGAGACTCTCTCCCCCTCCTCCCAGGCGCAAACCTAACCGCAGGGGGAGAAACGGGACGTTGGGAAAATTGACAGCCCCCCAATAATCAAACGGATTTTTTTTTTACATTTATTTTAAAGGTAGGAGTAAAAATAACATGAATAAATACCATCGCTACTTTGTCTGAATGTTGCTGGAGAGGAGCAGAGCTCTCCAAGTACTAGCAAATGAACTAATGAATTCTTAGAACAGCTTCAGCAGCTAGAATATTATCATGTTACAGATATGAAAACTGAGGCAAAAGTGACGTGACTTGCCAAAGATCATAAAGAGAGTCAGTGGCAGAGATGGAAGTAAAAAAAAAAAAAAAAAAAACAACCACCTCGGTCTCCTGACTGGTGTTTTTTAACATTAGATCAGGCTTTTCCCGACACAGCAAAGGAAACACACAATAAAAAGTAAGCGAACAGTCACAGGAAAAACACTTTGCCGTCACAGTCGTGAAACGGGCCCTGTGGAGAGTCTGGACACGTCTCAAGGTGCGGGGGGAAAGTCACTTCTGGGGAGGTTCTACGGGAAGGCTGAAGAAGCACAAGAGCTCCGCACCGCAGACTCCGAGATCTCTGCCTCGCGAGCCAGGCGCCGGCGTGCAGGTTTCCTGCCGGCTTGTTCTGCCGGATGGTGGGGTAGTGCCGTGGGGACTGTCTGCAGGGAGTGATCATGACAATTTTGAATTTTAAATCCCAAAATAAAACTGGGGATCATTTTCAGCAGGGGGCTGTAGATGTCTAGCACACCGGAGAGCACGACATTTGCGTCCACCGCTGCTGGAAAGCTACACTAACGAAGGCACGTTTATTTTCAAAGCCCCATGGAATGTGTTTGCCAGGGTCTGCAATGCGTGCTGTACACGCAGCACCTAAACCGTTCTATACACGTCATTATCTTTCCCGGCGAGCATCTAAACAGAACGGCCCCGTCCAGAGCATGTGTCTAAACAAACAGGAACGTCTCCCCCCTGGATGGAGCGTGTCTTTTCTATGCACGTCTGACGGCGCACACAGCCTCTCTCGGCATCCCGAGAGCAACATCCTACCATCACAGGCAACGTGCCCAAACACAAACCACTCTCGCAGATTTACAAAATGACCATTCATACAAACACACGCCATCCATGCCTTGGTAATTCGTTAGCAGTCTGATGTGCGGCTGCCACAGACACACCACCTCCTGGCTTAAAAATAAAACAGTGGTACTCTAGGAGAACAACGTGGTCTCCCCCAGCCCCCAGGCATACATAAAGGGGCCGGATCCTGAACCTAGCGGTGTAATTAGAATGAGAACAAGGTCCCAAGAGTACACGTGTGTACAAACACACACAGCGTCTCTATCTGCGTATGGCTACAGCTGTGCATAGAGGGGGCTCTGTCTGCGCTATGCCACATTTATGGCGTGCCATACTTTCTGAGCTACAACCCATTTGCGGGGCGTTTAAAGCTTAGTGCACCCAAGTCTCTCTCTCTTTTTTTTTTTAAATATAAAGGAAAACGACTAACTGTAAAGATGATTTTCTGAGAACAGTACAAAAATATTTAAAACCTCTGTTAAAATATTTGTTGTGCTGGGACACGAGGCCATGCCACGAAGCCGTTCACCCATCGCACAGTCTAATCCCTTTCAGGGTTTTGAAAAATACAAACAGGCAATTGGAGCCTGCAGTGCTGTGGAGCCTCTGCTGAATATGTAAAGACTTTGCTGATCTAATGAACCTTCATTACACTCGTCCGTACACTTGCGCCTGGAAGCTTGTGCACAAACCCTCTTTCCGGCAACAGGCCTGGCACTAGCGGGAAAAGAATCCTTCATTCCCAATGGGTTATGTATCCGTGTTCACACAAGAAACCCAAGAAACATCCGGAGAGTCACAGATGAGAAACGTTAAAGGCCCTGAAATGCATTTTTACAGACAACCATAAATAACCCTGCGAGTATCTGGGCACGTCTCAGCCCGACAGGTTCCGCGGTGCTGTCTGTCAGCCACGTCACCCCTCATGTTTTCCCTTTCTAAAAACTGCCATAAGACGATAATGATGATGCATTTTTTTAAATCCCGTCCCCACAGTAAAGAAAACCACCGTGTTATTGTTTTTAAGATTCTCAGACATCCATGCTCTTTGGTGCAGCATCTGAACACGACAGGAAGGAGGGAAGGTCAAATGTACCTTAAATTCTTCTAGTGCTTATTTTGTAACTTTAAGATGAATGAAACATGAATGGCTGTTGTGCTAATTATCAGAGAGGTAGCCGTGTTAGTCTGAAGCTGCAAAAACAATAAGTCCTGTAGCACCTTATAGACTAACAGATTTATTGGAGCATAATCTTTCGTGGGCAAAGACCCACTTCGTCAGATGCATTTTTTTTGTTGTTGCGCGAATACGCACCTAAAGGGTATGCAAGCAGCAACACAAACAGCTGTGCTAGCAATTAGGTCTAAAACCTGGGATGATACGGAAACAAATCATTTTTAACTCTTCCAGGTTTTAAGAAGTCACGGGAAACAAAAATAAAATCCGTTTTCTCTGGGAGATTCACCGATGAGATGGCTCCGTTCATTGTATTCAATGTGGATCACTTTTATCCAATTTCTTTTTCGCTTTTAAGAAAGGGGGTCGGGGGAGGGAGCTTTTCCTATGTTCCCAAGTTTGTTAAGCAACCTGCAAAGTTATTCTTTTTCCTCTCTCATTATCATGCCCCGTCTAATTGTTCCCAGTGGAGGGGTAGAAGCGAACGCATCACGGGCATTCTGCTAGCTGCCTTGCTCCTGTGTGAAGCATGTATTTTTTTTTCAGGAGTCCCTCACCCACCAAGAACCCTCAGTTTTAGTGAAGACAAGATTTCTCCCTTCCACCCAGGAGCGTGTGCATGTGGCGGATGTTCTGTCCACCGCTGCGCTACGTGTGGTCTAATTCCTTTAACAGATTTACTCCTTTAAATCAGCTATCTGACAGGGCTTTGCTAGCAAGATTCACAGCAACTGATGCGCTTTAAATTCATTTAGCTAGCGCACCTGCTCTTTGCGCTGTTATCTCCCCGAGTATTCATTTGAGCAAGCTTCATTTCCACATCCAGGTTATGCCGATAAGGGGGAAGGAGCCATACAATATCAACACAGAATATCTTTGAACCTCGTGACCCCACATTCCCCTTCCAAAAAAAAAAAATATGTATGTTGAAGAAGCTCTATCCCCACCCACACACTTCCCCCCACGATGGTTGTCTCTCCGTAATAACAACCTTGATGAGGAGATACGGAACAAGGAAAGCCGTTCTCATGCACAGAAAGTAATATAGGTGGGAGGAAGAGATCACACTTGTGCTTGTGAGCGGCTGCAGACGTCTCTGCCTTTGGTGGGAATCGTCCCACGCTTGCAAACGCTGACATAAGACAGCCTTGTGCAGATTTCAACACCAAAGAGCAATGGATTTACAAGGCAGGGTGATTTGATGAGGACTTTTCTTGAAGAAGTACGCTAGGGTGAGGCAGATACCTTTTAGCTGGAAGTTAACACAGTGCCTAATTCAAGGAGACAGCCTGAGGAAGCAGTGCCGACAGGGGAGAGAGAGAGCCGCAATGTCTCTATTACTCTCTTCGGCATCATAAAGGGAAGAAGAAAAATGGTATCTGAAGGGGAGCGGGAAAGACAGGCTGCAGTTTTCTTTGCAAAAAAAAAAAAAAAAAAAAAAAAAAAAAACACCCTACAAATTACAAAGAAGAAAATCCAGGCGAAGGTACAAAGGGGCCCGTATAAAACCAAACCCGTCCTGGCCGCTGAGCTAAGCGTTGATGTTTAAAAGAAATCACGCCAGTTAAATGTGGCCACATCGAGTAGCTCTGAAGCAGGGGGCCACAGGCCCCATTCTCTCGCGACCGCTCCCCCAAACGGGGTACCCTTACCGAATGCTTAAGCTTTTCATGCGAGGAGGGGAGCCTGCCCACCACTGGCAAAGACACTGGGGTGGAGGGGGAATGACAGAGGAATGGGGAGTTGTGACAACAGCGTACGTTGGACAGGTTTGCTTCAGTTCAATTGCCGGTCGGGGAAGGGGCCGATCGCCTTCCGATGGTCGTGCATAGAGGGCTCTGGCTGGGTCCCTTCCAGCACCTTAAGAGCGTAACCAGCCTCAGGCCTGCGGCCAAGCGCTCGAGGGCCCAAATTACTGCGAGGAGAAATACGGCAGAAGGGAACTTTGTCCTGTTCTGGGGAGGCAGCCGAGGGTCAAGAACTGCACATGGGGGGCGGGGGGATTATGGAGGGGAGCCACGTGTCCAGTTTTAACTGATAAGTGCCCCGAAAAAAGTTCTAGCTGTATATCACAGATGCGCCCTTCTGTATACGCGCAAGCAGACACAGCCCCTCTCTCTCACACTCTCACACACTCTCACACACACACACACACCCTGCTTTGTGGCACAGACATGTTTCTGGGTCGCTGCCCCCGTTCTAAGCAGAGAGAACAGTGTCTCTCCCGCAGGTGCATTTGAAAATGGGTTTCCTTCCAATATACCTTACCATGAAATCCATCAATGTCCATTTAAGAAAAACAAGGCACCAGTTTACCACTGCACGCGGCGCGAAGGGACGAGCACGGTGCCCATTCCTTCGGCAGGGCCGGCCGCGCGCCAGGGCAGCCCGTGAGGGGCACGCGCCCACCCGGCACAGCGACGCAACACCGAGAGGGGTAACGGAGGTACTTACATCTGTCGTTTCGGTCCTCGGGACTGGACGAGGTCTCCCGGTCCGAAATGAGGCCAGAGACCGCAAAGATCTTTTTCCCCGTGTCATCGACTTTGAGGGAGCCCGGGGAGCTGGAAGGCAGCTGGGCTCCAAACTCATATTCCTTGCCATCGGCATCCGAGAAGCGCAGGTGGGGCGAGTCGGTGTCGTGGCAGTTTTTCAGGCGCTTGGCCGGCGTGAAGGCTGACTGGTAGCTCTCCCTGTCCTCCGTGGAGGCAAAGGGACGGAAAGCACCCACCCCGCTGTGGTTCAACATACTTATGGGCGTGCAGTCCAGGTTGGGGGGTGCAAACTGGGGGTGAAGGTGCAGCAAAGACGGGGGAAAGTCACGGTTGGCAAAGGCCCCTGGCACCCCGCCTTGCCGGTGATACATGGAGGCAAAAGTATATGAGCCATTGGTAAAGGGGATGTGCACATCCTTATCCACCGAGACCGGGACTCCGAAAGGTCTTGGCTGTTGGCAGGGGATGGAAGCGTCCCGGCTGGCTTCCGCCGTGGAGGCCAGGACCATCAGGGCCGGAGATGCCAGTGGGTTGGGAAGGTAGGATGAGTTTTCCATCTTGAAGGCGGCCCGGTGTAAGTCCATCGGCGTCTCTTTCCTCGGCAGGGTCACAAGGGGAACAGTCTTTCCTGGAAGGAAAGTCAAGCGAGGCCCGGGTCTGGAGCAGGCAGATCACTGGGGCATCGTCGCCGTCCCGAAGCTGCAGAGAAACAGAAGGGAAGAGAAAACACGAGCGGTGAGGTTTCCGCGCCAGCTTCTCCTGGAAACTCCACGCAGCGGGAAGGCCACACGCATTACAGCCCACCGGCCGGCAGCGCACCGAGCCGTCTCGTTCAGCCACAGCAACAGAAACCCGCTCTGGTCCACTCCAGACAAG
This sequence comes from Pelodiscus sinensis, assembly GCF_049634645.1. Taxonomy (NCBI): domain Eukaryota; kingdom Metazoa; phylum Chordata; order Testudines; family Trionychidae; genus Pelodiscus; species Pelodiscus sinensis. Next base: position 507,645 of record NC_134719.1, on the reverse strand, counting down.
GGAGGGCAAGCCCTACTGAACGCACGGGGATAAAAGACCTACGGGCGCTATAAATATCCCCACGTCAGTTATCTAGGTGTGGCTGAAAACGGAGATGTTCCCCCACTGAGCACTGCAATGCAATGCATATAAACCACATATTATCTACTGTACGGTGTGCCATGCACCCAAATAAACATGCATACAGTTGTTTGCACTGCCTATGGTGCACACGGAACGTGCAATTCGTGTATTTTTCCTCACACGTGATGTATGTGCAGGTACATGCCCATGTGCAAGAGTCGATGTTACATACTCGTGCAATATACACACACAGCACGCACACTTTCTTCTTCTTTTTTTTTTTTTAAAGGAGCAGAGACTTCATCAATAAAATGCCTGGCGTCTCTGACAATATTTAAAATCGTAACGGGTGCCTCTGCCATGCGATCTCTGCAAACGTCTGCCTGTCGGGTCTGGGGCAGTGGAGAGCGGATCGGTAATTTTAGTTCCTAATGCACTCGCTCTTAAGTGGATTTGTAAACTGCTCTGTATCCCCCATTAACATTTAGAGGGAAATGTTAACAAAATTTCTGCCTTGCATTTTGCTCAGCCTCCCAGCTCAACCACATCCATTTGCCCAGCCACAAAGCCCTAGGAGCAAGAGGCAGGGAAAAAAGCCTCCCTTTTGTATCTCTCTGAGTTAGTCTGTTTTATTGGTTTGGTTTGGTTTGGTATGTCTTATCCCAATCGACCCCGGTGCCTTTTCTTCTCGGCTTCCGCTCCCGCCCATTCAGGCCCCAAGCCCTGTCTTACAATACAAGAACTATAACTTTGAAACAATAATCTAGCCTGCCAGAGCTCAAAGGGCTCAGAAAATCATATAATACTAAAAAGCTGTTACAAATTGTCTCTCTTAAATCCAAAGGGTCAAACATCTCAAATAAAACTTACTGAGAGACTGTCTTCCTAATGGAGTGCCTTTTGTATTCCGTCAATGAGGGAGCCTAGGTTAACAAACTGTATGAAATGCAGTCTGCGGTTTTAATGCAGTCAGTGATAACATTTCCTTTCTGCCATCCTGTACCCAAATGCTTCAGTGACTGTTATTAATTGTAAAGATGAGTGGACATCATCTCTCGACTTCCTCATTTGGCACCCGTCCTTACAGACATCATTGCTAAATTACCAGATTATGGATCTCACATTAACAGATTTGCTCTCTTCCAAATTTTAAATAACTTTCCTGTCAAGTTCTAGCCACAGAGAGGGAGAAGCCAAGGGCAGGCTGTTATAGCACAGAACGGCTGGACACACAGGTCACAAAATTGTAAATTTTGGGGTACTGAGTTTTTCTGTCGAGTTCTAGCCACAGAGAGGGAGAAACCAAGGGCAGGCGGTTATAGCACAGAACAGCTGGACACACAGGTCACAAAATTGTAAATTTTGGGGTACTGAGTTTTTTTCAGGCTGTTGTCAAATAATGAACTCACACATACAAATAAAAAAGCACTCACACAGAAATACGTAACAATTAATATGTAAGTCAGGCTAAGAAATCACTGGAAAATATGACTTTAAAAAAAAAGAAGAGAGCAGCACCATTCCTCTCCCCTCCCCCCTTTTGCCACTTTTTCTATTTTTACTTGTTCCATCACCTCACTACATTAAATGTATTTCATAAATTAGAACTCTGGCTACAACACTTGACATTCCTTATAGGATACTCTGAATCACTCCGGCCGCCTTATTCGTTTGCAAACTTCATTATGCCAGGAATAAATCAACACATTACAATATCTCACCCAGCCAAATTTAATTTTTTTTAAACTCCCACTTCCCTCTTCCCTCTCTGTCTCTCTCTCCCCCCCCAACCCCCATTAGCAACATGTACAGATGAGGCTGCGGCGGACCAGTCATTATGAAAATCTATAGTTAATACACTCCCAATGTCAAAATGTCATGGGTTTAAATACAGAACCCAAAATAAGAAAACTAACTGACCTTCTTAATTAAAAAAATATGGATTGTAGGATAATCAGCTTGATGGACCATTTGGGTGGCTGTAAGGTAGTAGGCACAAGGCAAAGTAAGTAACTGTTACTTTTCTGCCTCTATGCTGATTTTTTTTAATTTAGCACCCCGTGCAAATCCAGATTAAAATAACTCCAGCTATTGATCTGAGCAGTGGAATTGACATTAATTTTAGTTCACTTCTCACTTTGCAAAGGGATCAATAGGAAGTAATAACAGCTGACATCCCCACTGAAAGGAGGAAAAAAGACGGGCTGGAGACAGAAATCGAAAAGCAACCGAATAAATCAGCAGCTACTTTTCCACGGCATCAGACAAACTCCAAACAGATTGCAAAAAGTCTTTGTTGAATTAACTACACGAGGAGTGGAGGGAGTAGGGGGTAGGGAGCAATCTATGAGGCTGCATAAGCTGTCTACAAGGCACCGAGGTAAGACCGACAGACCAAAAAACATTGTGATTTTAATTGCTTTTAAAGGACCACTCTGATATACGAAGATTTTTTAAAACGCCTTGTTTAAGGGGTGTATAAATTACCAACATATTATATGTTACTAATTGCTAGGTTAAAGATGCCAAAAGCGAGAGAAATTGAATCAACAGCCTTAACTTTGATCCATAAAAAAAAAAAAAACCACTTCGCACTAAGGAACAACTTTTTATCAGTAATCTCTGCCTCTAATTCGATTCCCCTGTTTCTAAGAGATCGTACGCGGGTTGGAATTAGGTAGAGAGAAAGACAGAGCCAAGTAAGCTAATCTAGGACGGGCTGGATTTAACAGGCAGCACAAATGTTGTGTGAGTGGAGAAAACGGAGCTGGCCGCTGTTCTACGTATAAACCCCTTTTTCCTAACCAGTCTGGAAAGCAAGACTAAAACCCGGGCATATCCTAAAGCGTGAAGCGGCTCAACCCACATCGCTTCTCTGCTCGGTTGAAAGAAAGCAAGCGCACCGCTTTGTTTATTACAACAGGTTGCATTTTTGTGCGCGCTCAGACATTTCCAAACGGCAGAAATGAAAAGAAGGGGACAAATTCACAGTTTTCTCCTTCCACGAACAAACTTTTTCAAAAATGAATTAAGGCGCGATGTAAAAAAGCAAAGAAACTTCAGCAAAAAATAAATAAAACAAAGAGGCAATCAGGACGGGTTTTGAAAAAATCGTAATATACATTTACATTCAACTCCCCCCATAAATGTCAGGTCGGAATGTAGAAATGCGTCCGGCGTAGAAAAGCCAAAGATTATAAAACAAAATCCTGCCAGCTGTTCGGGGATTTCAGTGCGCAAATGGATTATATATTTGAACTACGCTGGATTTCCTCATTACACAAAAATCAAACAAATGCGAGCGAGAAAGGCAGCCCGGCGGGTTACGAAGCAAAGGGAAACCCGTTTATTTTTTAAAAGGTGCCGAAGATGCCGATTGCAGACGCCCCGGGAAGAAGCCGGGTTAGAAGAGAACCCGAGAGGGCCCCGCCACGCCGAGCAGAGGAGGCCGGTCCAGCTGGCAATGGAAAGGGAATCGGGGCCATTTGAAAGCATCGGGGTAGGGACCAGAAATCGCCCCTGCGCTTCGCCCGGCCGCAGGGAGGACGCGGTAGCGGCCGGGGAGATTCTGGCCCGGATTTGGTTCTGCTGCAAACTTCTGGGCAAAATTTCGTCCCGCTCGCAAGGCTGCAAACGAGCCAGGCGGCCGCCGGACGAAGACGGGCGCCTGGGTTTGGGGCTGGGTTTGGGGGGTGGGTTTGGCCCGGTCGCGCCCTCTGGGGAAAATCCCCTTTCCCGATGTTGCAAAAGGAAACTGAAAGGGCCAAGCGGCCAGGGCGAAGCAGGCGCCCGCGGCTGGCAAGGGGGACAGTGAAGGAGGAGAAAGCGGCCAGCAAAGCAACCAGGACTTTCCATCCACCCCCGCTCCGACCCGACCGGCACCTCCTCCGGCTGCTCCTCCCGGCGCCCCAGGCCAAGTCGCGCTCCGCCGGACCCGGGCGGCTGCTGGTTTGGGGAGAGCTGGGTTTGCTCCAGATCCGCTCGCTGCACCCCCCCCCCCGTCCCTGATTATTGTGAACTTCCAGCCTTCCCCCCACAGCCCCTCGGGGGCGGGGGGTGCCAGGGTTGGAGGGGAAACAAAACCCCGCAGCGCGCACCGCCTGCGCTTTCGGCGGCTGCACATTAAACAGGTGTCTCCCCGCCCCCGCCTTCCCCGTTGGGGGCCGCGGGTTTTCAGGGAGCGACCCGGGGATTTCGTTTGCTCGGAAACCACCCACGGCCCCGCAATGCAACGCGGAAAGTAGCGGGAGAAATTCGCTTCCTTCCCCGGTTTCTCCGCCGCGACTTGCCGGGTTCTGGACGCGCGTTCAACGCGCCGACCCCAAACAATGCTCCGAAGTGGGGGAAAGCGGGGTCGGGGCACAAACCCAGGCCGGCTTTGCTCGTCTTTCTGCGGAGCAATGGCTCGCTCTCTCGGGGCGCGGGGCGCTTCCCCACCCGAGTCCGACAGCCCGGGGCGTGCGCCCTTTCCGCGCAAAGCCCGAAAAGAACCGAAACAAAGCGCGTGAGACGCGAGGATGCCCAGCGCCGTTGGCGTTTCGTGCCCGGCACATTTCCTGGGGGGGACAAGCGCCCCACGCCGCTCGCTGCGGAGACGGTGCCTAATGGGTTCCTTGTGGCCAAGCAGATGGGTTTCCCGCATGGAGAGCCGAAGGTGAGGGCTGATTTTCCAGCTTCCAGCCCATCTACAGCCTGGCCCGCTGGAATTTGGGGGGGGGGGGGGAGGGAAGGTTCCTACGCAGGAGGCAGACCGCGGGGTCTGTGGGCTGCCCCCGGGCAGGGCGCAGAAAGTTTCCTGCAGTAGCCGCGCGAAAAGAGGGCTCGATTCCTGTCGCGTCCCCTGGCCAAAGGGGACCAGCCGGCCTTCGCCGTGCGCGCCCCGGATACCGCCGCGGCCCCGCTCCCCGCTTTGCTTTTCAAGCCTAAAGCGCCCAGGTCCCGCCCAGATCCACGAAGCGGGCTCGGTGCAGCTTTGGGGCGAGGGGTCCGGGACGGGAGAGGGGAGCTGCGCAAACTTCCCTCGGGCCCCCCAAGTGCGGGCAAGAGGCCAGGTGCAAAGTGCGCTCGGAACCCCCCGTCCCACGGCGGGCGGGCGGGCGGGGGACCGGCTGCTGCGGATCCGACCCGAAGTTCAGCCGGGCAGCGTGCGGGGGGCGCGCGGCGCGGAGCGGAGCGGAGCCTGCCTGGTTTCCTTTGCAAAAAAGAAGAAAAAGTTTTGTTCGGGGTTTTGTTTTGCAGCGCCCGGGACCATGGAAATCGCGGCTGCCCGGAGCGGATGCCGCCGGGCGAGCCTGGGGCCAGCGAGGGACTCACTCCCCCGGGGCAACAGCGAACTCCGCCAGGGGGTTCACACGGCGCTGCAACCCGGTTCGGCGTAAGCCGGAGCCGCGCCGTTTTCGGTCGCACTTGGAAAGCTGCTGCCCTGGCACCTGACTCCCCCTTGTACCCCCTGGCTGGTCCGGCCGCGGACGGATGAGGCGCCGGGGGGGGGGGTCCTCTCTTTTCTGGTCGCATTTACCCCGTTATCATGATCCGCGCCCTGCCCCCTCCCGGCCCCACTGACCAGCTGCCTCGGCCCGAGGGTGCGGGGCCGCCGGGAGAACAGAGCAAAATCCGACTTGCAAAGTTTGGCTCCTGCAAAGTTCGTCCCGGATCCTGCCTCCCCCGCTTCGCTCGCCAGTACTCACAGTGGAAACGCCTGGGGCGGGGGCGGCGGGGTCAGGCGCGGGGGAGCCGCAGCGGGGCGCGGGGCATGGGAAGTCCTGGGCGCTGGAGTCTCCCGCGGCGCGAGCGAAGGCGGGTGCTGCCTCGCCGGGCTGGCTCTAATCAGTGAATGAACCTCCACTCTCCGGGGGCTGGAGCCGCGCACACACACACACAGCCCGGCGGAGCACGAATACATTAGGGCACTGGGGGAGCATGGGAAATGGAGTCCGCAGCGCGGGGCCAGCCCGGCCCAGCCTCCCCACGGACCGCGCCCTGCGCACGCTTCAGCAGCGAGAGCTGGTGGAAGAGCCGCGTCTGCACCACGGGCCTGCGCCCCCCCCCCCCCCCCCCGGGCTGTGCCCACCAGCGCGCCCGGCCCTGCGGGTGGGTCGGTCTCCCACGCGCCACGTTCCGCGCCCGACAGTTGTGACTCCAGCCACAGAGCACCTGGCACCTCTTCCAGATGCTGGGCCAGTCCGCGGAGAAACCCCGCAGCCATTCAGAAGTGGTAACTGGAGGGGCACAGCCCATCCCCCCAGCCCATGAAACAAAAGGCAGGACTATGCGGCGCTTGAAAGACTAACAAGCTGGTTTCTTGGGTGATGAGCTTTCGTGGGCCAGGCCCACTTCCTCAGCTCTACCGCTATCCTATGCTCCTGGGTGTCATAACAAGGCTTCAGCGGGATACAGAAGAAACTTAAAAACCAACTAGTCTGGTAGCACTGTAGAGACTAACAAAACATGCAGATGGGATCGTGAGCTTTCGTGGGCACCGCCCACTTCTTCAGATGTAATAATAGTCAGGCGCATTTTGGTTCACACACCTCACACACGTAGCCACTGCTCCATTCAGTGATGTAGCCCCACAACAGCAGGGGGAGGCAGGGGCAGGTTAAAAACACTATGCAAGGGGGAAAGATAGGCATGGAGAGTATAAAGGTCCGTCTACACTAGCCCCTTAGTTCAAACTAGGGAGGCTAATGAGGGTGACCAAAGTTGCAAATGAAGCACCAGATTTAAATATCCCGCGCTTCATTAGTATGTTCCCGGGCGGTAGCCATTTTTGGAAACTGACTAGCCCAGAATAACCACCTTCATCTACACGCGACAGCCAAACTGGAGTTCGAAGTAAACCCCTGACTCGAATTAGCTGTTACTCCGCGTGGAATGAGGTTTAACAGCTAATTCAAGTTAAGGGGTTTACTTTGAACTGCCATTTCGCTGCCATATGTAGACGAAGGTGGTTATTCCGGGCTAGTCAGTTTCCAAAATGGCTACCGCCCGGGGACCTGCTAATGAAGCGCGGGATATTTAAATCTGGCGCTTCATTTGCAATTTCGGTCGCCCTCGTTAGCCTCCCTAGTTTGACGTACCCTAAGTGACATGCCCAAATCCATGCAAAAAATCAGTGGCAGAGCAAAAAAAAAAAAAAACTCAGGTCCTTTGCCACTCGGTTGTTTTGCTAACTATATGCGCACACACACATTTGTGCCTGTTCACAAAGGAATTATATAATTCCCCTACATCAGAAACTGATATCAGAGACATTTATGCACTGATGGAGGGGAATAATTTTTTAACATTAAAAAAGTCAGGTCTTTCCTTTTTTTAAATCAAATAATACAGCGACACGTTGTTTTGCTCCCTCTTATCTGACTGCTCATCAACACTGTTGAAGAGTAATGGGGATGTGTTTGCTATCCGCTCTTTATTATAGCAATTTGGGTTGTTGTCTCATGTGAGTCTGCATGATGTGAGTCACACACCTGTGTGTTCCTGTCATCCTCACTCTTTCATGGAGAATAGCAACAGCTTTTGTGCAGGGTTACTACCGTTGTCTAGAGCTTCAGTTTTGTTTCACTATCCAAGTGTTACATAGGAGCCCAAAGTCAGTGGGAGTTTGGGGTGGGGGTGGGGGTTAAGAAATGCAAGTTACTCTCCTGACACGTTGCAGACCACAAGTTTGCTTCTCTTCTGGCCTGAAATCTACCCACCCTTTTTACAACACCTCCGACAGACCAGGTTTCTTAGCTAGTCAGCATGGTTGTGTGCCGGATGCATGATTAAACCTTAAAAGGCTAAGTAGCCAAACAAAGCCTTTCTCCTTATGCTTAATATTTCAAAATAAAAATAACCTCACATTCCAAGCCTCTGAAATCAGCAAACACCTGTGCCTAAGGATGCTGCACATGCTTTATTTGCACTTTCCTACTTCCGCTGCTCCAGGACCTGCTGTAGGCCATGTCCTGGCAGAGCAATGCAGATGTTGGTACTCCAGGAAATACGCGTGCGACTGTTTGGAGGTGTCTGCTCCACCATTTCTTACAGCATGTGGTGTGAGTCAGAATGGTCCTTGGACAGACAGCAAAAGGCCTTTGTATTCCCTGGATTAGCCCGCAGCAGGCCAGGCTGGGAGGCAGGGATTATTCCTGGCTCTGTGACACACTCACGGAATGACTCACTGCGTTGCCATTTGTAAAATGCGGATAAGGATGCTTTGCAAAACTCTTTTACCCCCATGGAGGGAAATCACACCCCGTACCACCCAGCTGTGCTGTGGCCGGACTCATTCTCCCTGGGCCGGTGTACAAATAGGAACCTCCACGCACTGATCCGGCCTCCAAGCCCCTCCCACAAACCCCAGACCATCCAATCAGGAGTGCCCATGCTCTGAGGCTGGTGCGGAGTTGTGGCTTGAAGGGGGATTCTGGAGCCACGTTGGCACTGACACGGAAAGACCAGCAGAGGCCCCTGACGGAGCCAGCCTGGAGTGCGTGGATTGCCTGGGGCCGCGGGGAGGGGTTCTAGGACTGGAAGAGTGGCTCCCCCTGCCCTGGACAGAAGAATTCAGGGAAATCTCCACGAGAACAGCCTGGCGCCCTTCTCCCTCCTTCCAGGCAGCTTATTCTTGTGGGGGCAGAGCTACAACGTACACCAGGTACTTCTGAGGCATCCGTCGCATCCTAAGAAGTGATGCTCGGGCCATGGAGAATTTGAATGCGTGCCACGTTTCACAGCACCCCTCCTCTCTGGTTCAACCTTTTCCTGCCGGGGTTCCTCGTGGAACCCGACTGGCCGCCTCCCAGGAATGCCTCGTGCCCACGGACGTGAACAGCAGCCAGATTTTCAGAAGGGGACACTGATTTTGGGGCGTTCTCAGGGTGCCCCCTTTAGACAGCTAAGGCTGGAGAGCATCCCACACCCTCTAGCTTACTGGCTTCAAGAAATCCGAAGTGAGGTGTCTTAAGTTGCACGGCCAACTTCAAAGGCTGCTCAGAAGACAATTAGCCTGCGTGTTCTGCCCAAATAAACACTGAGTCCTTAGCAAGAGGGCAGCCTGGGTGGGGCAGCCGATGGACACCGTTCTCTGTGCTCGTGAAGGCGTCAGACGTTCAAGCTCGAAGAACTGCGTTCAAGGTTTGGTATCTCCAGCCTGGCGGGAAATAACGCAGTGTCAGGGAGCTGGTTTCCCGCTCGCTGAGCAGATGCATGGAAAGCGGTTCGACGTGCGGCATCACCTGCCCAAGGCAGACGGCCGCGGGAGACTTTTTCAAACGCTCACCCCACTCCTACACGTGTGTAAGCACATGTGCAACTTGACACAAGAAGTAAGTATGTGTGCAACTTGACACATGCCATGTGAGTAACGGTGCATGTTTGATTGTTGGCAGGATCCAGGCCACAGACAAAGGATCTTTGCAAATAATGAAACATTGTAATTCTAGATTCCCTTTACGGAAGAAGGCCGGGTACCTCCAAAGTCCTGAGATAGTGTTCTACTGTTATGTAAAAATTGGTCTTTAACCATTCCAGCTGAAGCTCTTTTGTTCTCATGTTCCAGCTCTCTATGCACCGAATCTAGCTATTTGTAATAGCCACCCTTTACCCCTGCTTACGGTTGAATTTCTGCAACTGAAATATACATTCAGAACCATCTAAAATAAAACAGTGCTTTTCATGTTGCTCACTTCCAACATCTTTTTTTTTTTTTTTTTTTTTTTCCAAACCTAAGCTGCTAAAAAAGCTGCAAAGGCAAACACACACACAAACACAAGGGTGCTCTTTTCAAGGCACTGGTTTTGCAAAGAGCTCCATACCGAGAGGAATGAACAATCAGCTCCTACCAGAATTACTCCTCTGGATTCATATGTATTACCCACATTTTAAATAATGGTATGGCTTTGACACACAGCAAGGAAATCAAGTTACAAATCAACACATCCCTTCCAGAAACATTTACAATTATTCTTTGAGAAAAACACGACTAATCACATAAGAACATACTATGTCCGTATCTTGAATACTGCATACAGTTGTGGTTGCCTCGTCTCAAAAAAGATATCTTAGCATTGGAAAAAGTTCAGAGAAGGGCAACAAAAATGTTTAGGGGGTGGGAATGGATGCCATATGAAGAGAGATTAAAAAGACTGGACTTTTCAGCTTAGAACAGACACTATGAGGAGATATGCTAGAGGTCTATAAAATCACGACTGGTGTGGGAAAAGTGAATAAGGAAAAGTTATTTACCTGTTCCCACAAGAACGAGGGGTCACCAAATGAAATTAATAGGTAGCAGATTTAAAACAAACCAAAGGAAATATTTCTTTGCACAACACACAGTCAACCTGTGGAACTCCTTGCCAGAGGATGTTGTTAATACCAGGACTTTAACAAGATTTGAAAAAGAACTAGAGACATTCATAGAGGATGGGCTAATCGATGGCTATTAGCTAGGATGGTGGGAATGGGTGACGGGGAGGGATCACCTGTTCTGTTCACCCCCTTGGGGGCTTCGGGTATTGGCTGCTGTTGGCCTACAGGACACTGGGCTGAATGGACCGTTGGTCTGACCCAGCCTGGCCATTGTTATACTCTTATGAGAACAATGTTACTAATCACATTCACATTACAGTTTACGAGGACAATTATAGAATTCTGGTTTAAAAATGTTTTAGGATAATGTCATATGTTCAGGTAGGTACAACGTTCTGAAAAAAAATGACCTTTTCAGTGTAAATTTCTTACTCTTGTTCTCAGCCAAAAAGCAATTACAACAATTTTGTAAGTTTGTAGAGTTTCTTAGTATGGAAAAAGGGGGCAATTCCTCAGACACAGTTAATACCAGCTGAAGACCTAGTGCTGTGTTTTAGACTTTAAGAAAATCGCTTTAAAAAGTGCAGGGGGATCTTGGTTTTGTGGTTGCATATAATTAGTTACAACACGTAGAGTAAAAAAATACAAACTTGGCACTTATCTTCTGTGAGAAATATCAGCAATGGCAAACTTGAGAAAATTACTGAATTACTATCATTAGATTGTTTAAAAAAAATCCTTATCTGTGTTACCAATGAAGGTCCTGATCCTGTGATCAGATCCATGAGCAAGGACTCTCACCTCAACCAACAAAACTCCCTTGAAGTTTGGGCCAAGTTTGGGCCTATTGGGAAGGAAAGAATTTGCAGACCATACCGCGTTGGCAATAACTCTAGACTTGCCTTTGTCACTTTTGTTCCCTTTCAAGTCAGGGATAGCTGTCAGATCCCCAAACACTAGCAGAGGGATGCAATGTTTGGATTGCAAACACTGCACACAGGATGCTAAAATCTGAATTAAATTAGCATATGCAAGACCTGATCCTACAAAGATATATGCACGCGCTTAACTCTGTGCACACTGACGTCAATGGGACAGCTCAGGGTGTGCCCAGTTCAGCGCATGTGTGAGAGAGCAGGCTCAAAGCCTTTGATGATTTGTCATGTCTGCATACCAGTGCCTAGAACAGCAGAGCTCTGCCCCTGACTGGGACCACCATACAAATAACCAGCACAGTAATAATTAATTGAATTAATTAATTCTAATGTTATGAAAATATTTCTGCTCGACCTCGTGTATGTAATTCAAAAAAGAAAGTTAAAGTTTGTCCCTACGCGACTGGCGAGCGTTCTGTTAAGACAGTTTTTCAACCTTAGGGTCATGACCCAGGACTGGGCGGGGGACGGCGGGCGCTGGGGCTCGTGGCTGCAGTGGATCAGGTGAGCAGTGGGGGTGCTAAGGCAGCTCCCAGCCTGTCCTGGCTCCACAGACTCACTGAGCCCCAGAAGCCCAGCTCCTAGGTGTGTGTGGGGAAGAGCGCTTAGGGCTCCGCTCATTGCCCCTGCCCTGCACACTAGCTCCACACTCCCACTGGCTGGGAACCTGCTGCTGGGCACAGCATGGTCTGCGGGGCCAGGAGAAGCAGGAAGCTGCCTTAGCCCCCCTGCTGCACCGCTGCCCGGGAGCTGCTCAAGGTCAGCCCCTCTTCAACTTGGTCATGAGAAAAAAACTTTGAAACCTGCTGGGTTAAGAAACAGAGACGGTTTCCGTGAGTGAGGGAAGCATGCAGGGTGTGGCGCTCTGGACAGATCTGTACACAGACTGAGGCCAACACCCATCTGCACTAGAGGGCTGTGTCTAGACTGGCCAGTTTTCTGGAAAATCAGCCACTTTTCCGGAAAAACTTGCCAGCTGTCTACACTGGCTGCTTGAATTTCCGCAAAAGCACTGACTTCCTACTGTAAGAAATCAGTGCTTCTTGCGGAAATACTATGCTGCTCCCGTTCGGGCAAAAGTCCCTTTTGTGCAAAACTTTTGCGCAAAAGGGCCAGTGTAGACAGCTCAGATTTGTTTTCCGCAAAAAAGCCCCGATCGTGAAAATGGCAATCGGGGCTTTTTTGCGGAAAAGCGCGTCTAGATTGGCACGGACGCTTTTCCACAAAAAGTGCTTTTGCAGAAAAGTGTCCGTGCCAATCTAGACGCTCTGTTCTGAAAATGCTTTTAACAGAAAACTTTTCCATTAAAAGCATTTCCGGAAAATCATGCCAGTGTAGACGTAGCCGAGGTGTAATAGTCTAGTCCAGTGTTTCTCAAACTGTGCTCCACGGAGCCCGAGACATCTCCGGGGCTCTGCGAGGTCGACAAACTGGAAACGTTGATAGGTACAACACATATAATCAGTGGACCACTGGGGCGCCACATACATTTTTAGGCATGTAAAGGGCTCCGGAGCCCAAAACGTTTGAGAACTGCTGTGCTAGTCGATTAACCGATTAACCGATAAGTAAAAGGTCGTAGCTTAATGCTGTAGACTACACACATTCTCCCCTCTACTTGCCAGTACTTTTTTCAGCAGCCTAGTGCAGTTCTGGCTTGAAAGAGGTGTGGGCCCTACCCCTGCTGCGGCTCTGCATTTCAAGTTCTTTAGGACCCGGGCGGGTAGGCAGCCCAGCTCAGTTTTGGCTCACACCGGGTCTGGGAGCTCAGACCCACCCTAGGGTGTGTCTAGACTGGCAAGATTTTGCGCAAAAGCAAATGCTTTTGCGCAAAATCTTGCCTCCTGTCTACACTGTCTGCGAGTATTTGTGCAAGAACACTGACTTTGTAATGCATAAAATAAGTGGTTCTTGCGCAAATACTCTGATGCTCCCACTCAGGGATAAGCCCTCTTATGCAAGTATTCTTGCACAAGAGGGCCAGTGTAGACAGCCAAGTTAATTTCTTGCACAAGAAAGCCCGATGGCTAAAATGGCCATCAGAGCTGTCTTGCACAAGAGAGCGTCTACACGGGCACGGATGCTTTTGCGCAAAAGCACATGCCAGTCTAGACGCTCTTTTGCACAAACACTTTTAACCGAAAAACGTTTCCATTAAAAGTATTTGCGCAAAATCATGCCCATCTAGACGTAGCCCTAGACAGGGCTGCTGCCACTCTGTGCTGCTGCCTCTGTTTCAGAGGCAGCAGTGTAGGGTGATAGGCAGCTGGCCCGTGAGGGGAGCTGGTTTTTAAACTGGCGCCCCTCACAGACAGCTCCCGCCTGGCACCCCGCACTGATCCAGAGGCAGCAGCGCAGAATGGCAGAGGGCTCCTCAGAAGTGGGGCCGGAGCGCACTGGCTGCTGGCCCCACCTCCGGGAACTATAGAATAGTCGAGTAACCGATAAGAATTCGTGAGGTTAACCGACTATTCAATTAACTGATAGTTAACATCCCTGGTCTACCCAAGCCCTGGGAGTCTCCCGGCCTCCTGTAAAATGGAGTTAATGTGCCAGAAAAGTGACAATGTAAAATCGGCCCCAGTCCAGACTCTGTTCTCCTCTCGTTTAACCCCAACGGAGGCCCTGGGCTTACTGGGTGAGTCCACACTTCAAGGCAAGAACTGGAAGCCACTTGGATTTTCCTGTCTCAGCCTCAGGCCAGCTCCGCAAGGGCCCTGACGATGAGGCTTTTACCTCTGTAGTTGGGACCGTTTTTCTGATCTAAGCAGCGGAGCTGGGCTTGCTCTAGTGACTGACCTGTAGTTGCGGGCGTTTGCCGTACTCCCCTCCCAGGGGTGCTGTTCTCTGCCAGTCCGTGCCGGGCGGTGTGGTGGGGGCTGGCGGGAACAGGCTGAGCCTCCCCACTGCATTCCAAAGGTCTGGAATTCAGAGCAGGCCACCATGAGGCTCCCTGTAGGAGCTCTGCTTTCCCAGAGTCTGGTGACTGGTGGCTCTAGACCAACATCACAAGCCCGTTCCTTTTCTTCACGCCCTCTGCTGCTGCTCCTTTCCGGCCGGGCTGTGCATCGCACAGGTCCTCTGAGGTCTGGCTTTCCCGTCATTCTGCAAAGCTCCCGGGATTCCACCCGGCAGCCAGGTCCTGGCCCACGCTGTATCGCTACAGCACGGCAGTTGACGCCCGGCATTTTGTGAGGCCCGACTCTGCTTTATGGAGCTTTTCAGGCTGCCACCCTATAAGCCCTGGGGACACCAACATGACTGCCAGAGGCAATCGCTTGAATTGCACATGGCTGTCTTACTCAGTCCCAGTGTCCTGGGGTGTGGCGTCGAGTTCTCCTCCTGACTCCCCACAATTTGTCCACGTCTTTCCTGAAGTGTGGGGTCCAAAACGGGACACAATACTCCATCTTAGGCCTCATCAGTGTCAAGTACAGCCGGCCAGTTACCACCTGTCTCTTACCTATGACAGTCCTTTTAATACACTCCACAAGATACCAGCATTTTTTGCATATTGTCGGCTCATTTCAGTGTGTGATCCACTCTAATCCCTTTTCAGAAGCACAAACATCTCACCAGTTATTCCCCATTTTGTAGTGGTAGATTTTATTGTTTCTTGCAGTTAACTTTATTTAATATTATCTTGCATTATTAAGATCAATTTTCCAATTTGTCGGGTCACCTTGAATTCTACTTCTCTCTTCCAGAGTGCTTGCAACCCCTCGTCTCTTGGCGTAATCCACAAGTTTTATAAAAATACTCTGCACTTCGTAATCCAAGTCACGAATGAAAATGTTGACTGGCACCAGACCCACGGTTGACTCTCTGTGTGTGCTTCCAGTCTGAACACAAAGCAAGGATAGCTACTTTTAGTAGCTTAATAATGGGCAATGATTCATAGAACTGGCCAGAATTTATGAATAAAAACTTTCATAATTGCTGACGCAGTCAGATATTTCTGTTAGTTGTTTAAAATGTTAACAGACTTTTAAAATTAAAAATACCTTTGTTGCTCTGTTCCCCCCCAATTGGCAGCAATAGAGAGGAATGTTTTATTGCCCATTTTGATTGATCATCTTAGGGTACATCTAGACTACAGAGTTTTTCCAGGATACCGGAGGTATCTCGGAAAAGCTCTGCCGCGTCCAAGGAATGCATCTGCTTTTCCGAAAAAAATTTCGGAAAAGCAGAAGTGTTTTTTCAGCAGCCCTGTAAACCTCATTTTATGAGGAAGAAGGGATGTTCTGAAAGAGGCTTTTTTTCCCTACAATTGTCAGAAAAGCCTCTTCCAGAAGAAAAGCGGAAAAAGATACGCAGATTGCGTATTTTCTGATAGAATTTTGTAGTCTAGACACAGCCTTAGTCAGATGCTGTGATTTCTTTCAAAATTAAAACAAATTTCCGTTGTGAAACATTTGCGTGAAGCTAAATAGCGCTGTGGGAGAAATGGGAATCGGGCCATGCCGCAAAACCAGAACGGAACCATAGTTGCAATTTACAACCCTTTTTGCAGTTATTTCCTTCAATCCTTGACCCAGCTCTGATCCTGGCAGGCTGGCAAAGAGCTGTGACCCTGGTCGCTACGGCTATTTTCGGACCGTTAGCGCTGGTATTTTATTTATGGAGAGCCCCGAGGTGATACAGCATGGCACAGCACACACCGGGGGGCCAGGTCCTGTGACGTGCTGTGCTCCCTCACCCGTCCCCCCCGACTTCCCTGAGAAAGGAGCGTGCTCAGTTCCTCTCAGGATTGGGCCCAGGCTCGCCGTGCTGAAGAGCCCTGGCCCTAACACAGACACGGGGATACCTGGGACAGCAGCCGAGAGAGGTGCATGGGCTGAAACCGGCCTGGGGGAGGTGACATGGATGTGGACGAGGAGAGAGGGCAGCCAGCCACACAGGGACTCGGGGGCTGTTCCAGGCATAAGGGAGGCGGGGGCGGAACAGCGTGGAGGCAGGCATGCTGTGGGACTCCAAGAAGGGAGGCTGTGTGTGAGGCCTCTCGCAGGATTGGGCCCATGGAGGCGAGAGTCCAGGGAGCAGAGTTCTGGAGAGCGTGCCGGGGCTGGAGGAGGGGACGGCTGGAGCAGCAGGACAGGAAGCGGACATGAGCAGGGGCACTTTAGAAAGGGTGCACAGTAGCATGCAGAGTCCCCCCCCAAAAGAGGAGGCTACAGCGCAAGTGGTGGGCAGCTCACGGCCCCTGGGGGTTTCACGTGTGGCCTGCAAGCCATTTTCTGCACCACGCCCAGGGTGGCCAGACTCCGGGGGGTTTCGCCCGCGTGGTTTTCTCCTGCCGTTGGTACGGAAGTGGCATGCACGTAGCGTGAGGGCCCGTGCAGGGAGCTGTGAGCTGGCTGCATGCAACACTGACTGTAGAAGTCGGGGCGCCTCCCCGCCGTCAATCCCAGCATGGCTGTAGGTCAGTCAGCACCGCCCGCAAACGCTAGGCACGCCAGCGCCAGGACCACAAGCACCCCATCCCAGGGACCGCCTTGTAGCTGCTGAGACGCAGAGGGCCCCTCGCTGCTCCAGTGGCGTGGACACGCTACAGAACACTGTCCCCCGGGTCCTGAGGGACCCACTCTCCTACTCTCAGGCCTCGGGACTCAGCAGGGAAAGGGAAAGACCATTCCCCCAGGAGCTGGAAACTTTGGCGCCAGATTCCCTTGTAGCTCAGCCCACCAGACGGCAGCCGGGTAGAACTAGCCAGCTTTGAAGGCCTCTCTCCCTTGTGGGTAGCGAGGGTGGAACGTGAGGTCCCTCGGTGAAGGGAGAGCCCCGGGGATAACCGGTGTGAGTAGGGGCTCGTCTCCTGAACGAGATTTCGAAGGGCCAGGCTCACTGTCGCCAATCGTATTTGTAGGGCGCTGTCAGGTGTGCTGTTGCTTTGCCATAAAGACAAAGACGCAACGCAATTCAGGGCGGGGCTGGCGTCCGCGTTCAGCACAGCGGGAGGGTGTGACAAGCGAGGCGGAGAGAAGGGGCCGGGTTTTAGAGCCAAACCTTCCAGCCTCTGGTGAGAGGTTTTCCACGCTGCCGTGTAACACGCCGGGGTTCCCTGCCGGCCAAGTGTGCGCGGCTTCGGAGGGCGGCCAAGGTGCTCCGGCGCGAGGCCGGTGTCAGCAGGACTCCCCGGCTGGGAGCGTAGGTGACGGCCGCGGTGCCTCCGCTGTCGCTGGCCCCCTGCCCGGAGGTGAGCTTCGCCTCAGCGGGGCTGTCCGGCATGCAGCGGAGCTTCCCCTTAATGGCCGCGCTCCCCGCTGAGACGGGCTGGGATACCAGCGCCGCGATGCCAGCGAGGGAGCGCCGGGAACCCACGCACCCCTCCAGCACGTTGACTGACCAGGGCTCGCGTAATGGCCCAAGGCGCTGGTGCGGTGCTAATGAGCCAGCCTTCCTGGTAGCCCACAGTGCTGTTGTCATGCCAACAAAATGGTCTTCGTCCCTGGGAAAAAAAACCCCAAATAAGTAAATACTTTCTGTCGCTGGACGGATGTTTGTTTAATAAGATTGGAGGTTAAACCTGGAGGGGGGGGAGACAGGCTGAAAAACCAAACCGATGGCAGTTCCAGGGCAAGCAAAATCCAGCGTGCGTCTCGCCCTCTCCGAGGCTGCCAGGAGGTTCCTCCCCACCCCCTTTGCCAAGAGCCCGCTGGGACAGCCGCCTGGTAGCAGAGCTCCAGCTGCAGCCCCTGCACACCCCACCCTGTTCCCCAAGGACAGAGCCGGGGGCGAACACAAATTCTGTGGGGCATCTGAATCGCCCGTCGCCATGGCCATGCAGCCTCTACGCTGCCCGCAATCGCTGTGAGGGGCACAATGTGCCTCTCCTGAGTCTGCCCCTATCCAACACAGGCTGCCTACGCCCCCTGCCCCGCTCCCCGACCACACGCTATCCTCAGGGGGACCGGCAGACGGGAATGTTGTGGCTATAGAGCCTCCGGACCCCTTCCTCCATCAGGGAGCCTCCTTTCCCTGCACTAGAGTCATGGGCGGCGGGTACGCTAGGCAGGGACAGGCGTTGCCTTCCCAAAGCACCAGGCTGGCCCCGCCCACACTCCGCCCCTGGAAGGCCTGCTGTAGGCGTAGTGAGAGCGGAGTCTTGCTGCCCCCGAGCGCCCTCCCTGTGCTCCGGGTCTGGGGAGGCTGGGGTCTGCGCCCCTACCTCCGCATGGTGCTGGGGGTGTGGCCTGGCTCCTGCAGGGGGCGGGGCCTGGGCAGAAGGGGTGGGGCTGGGAGCTTGCCTCCCCGAGTCCTACCTTCACCCACCACCCATGGTTAGAGTCTGCCGTGCGGCGGTGTCCCGGCTGTTCCCGGTGGTGATGGAACCCGGAGCACTAGCTTTGGAGCCAGCTGGCGCGGTTTAGTCTGAGCAAGTGAAACTGCTGTTGCTCTTTGCATGGCGCATCCGGTATCTCTGCTCCGCAGGCCGGCTCGGAACAGCAGCCTCCGCCAGTGAGAGCCTGAGCCGGCTCCTGCTGACATCCGTGGAAAGCGCTGGAGCCGGGTTCAAAGTCCTGCCACGGAGCGCACAAATGGGAGTGTGAGTCTCAAGATGTGGTGCAAATGGGCCAGGGCAGAGTTTACACGACATTCAGCCTATGCAGGTTCTGCGGCCTTCCGCACCTTGGTGTCTGACCCCGGCCTCCTAAGGGATACACAGACCATTCCAGGGGCACGTGGCAGGACTTTCATATTGAAATAGACTCTCTTCATTGCCTCACTTGCAGGGACTTCACCTTTTCCTGGTTGCTCGGTACCTGGAGGAGTCACCTTCCTCTCGCACTGCTCTTCTCAGCCTTTCCTGACTCCAGTCTCATGCCTCACCTCAGTCCCTCAGTCTGGCTTGCATTACGCTCCCAAGACATTATTCACAACACCAACAAGTGTGGAACTACCACCCTGCATTCCAGACATCACAAAGCCAGTCATCATGACCCACAAACCCAGTCATCAGGACCCCCATTTCCATACTGTCCACCAGTTTTGGGTGCCTCGTTTGAGTGTCAAAGGAATCACTCCTTCACACAGGGCACTATTCGTCTGTGGAACTCATTGCCACAAGATTCCAGGAACGTAAGAGGATTCAGAATATCCCAAACTGCAACAGTAAATATGAAAAAGCCCAAAATCAGCTGAGATTTTTGGAAGGGCTATAAAGTCTTCTCTGCAGGAAAAATCAGGGTCTCTGGTGTGAGGAGGAAACTTACGCAGAGAGCGGGCTATCCCTGTTGTGTATTTGAATCCTGTGGGATTTCTTGCATGTCCTCTGGACCATCTGGTGGGGGTCACTGTCAGTGACAAGCTGTTAGTCTAGATGGATAACAAGCCTGACGCCATCTGAAAAGTCGTACGTTCCCACCTACCTCCCAGTCAGAAATCAGTGGGAGCTGCAAGGACCCCACAGTGCTGAGAATGAGGCTTGCACTATTCCCGGTTGGGCACCCAACAGGAGTGAACCTTGGACGCTGAAAGCCGTTACTTTGGCGCCGCAGCCTTACCCTTCGCCTTTGTCTGTCCTGCATTGGGAAACTTACCGAGGGAGGCCTGTCCCCACACACGCCTGCCAAGCGCCTGGCTCTCCTATGCGCCAGCACACCTTACTGTTTTAGACATGCCCTGACTCCTCTCTGTGGGTTTGCTGCTGCTACTCTGGCCCAAGCAGGCTACTGCTGGAGGGCTCTTTCACAGGCCACGTCACAGGGAAACCAAATCTCCTTGGGGAGACACCAAGACAGAAATGGGCAGCAATTCCCTTTGTCACATCACTGGAGCTTAGCTGCTTTACTTGGGGGGGGTTGGCAAGATGGGTAGAGGCGAAACCTTCTCTCTTAGCTTATGTGAACTGCCGGGTTAAGTCAGGAGTTCGGTTACCTGTTTTTTCCTTCTTTGATTTCTCACGGAGATGAATTCCTACTGCAGGGTGGGACCTGAGTCTGAGGTCAATAGGATGAAGTTTAATAAAGACAAATGCAAAGTGCTCCACTTAGGAAGGAACAATCCATTTCACACATACAGAATGGGAAGCGACTGTCTAGGAAGGAGTACGGCAGAAAGGGATCTAGGGGTTCTAGTGGACCACAAGTTGAATATGAGTCAGCAGTGTGATGCTGTTGCAAAGAAAGCAAACCTGATTCTGGGCTGCATTAACAGGAGTGTTGTGAGCAAGAAACGAGAAGTCATTCTTCCGCTCTACTCTATGCTGGTTAGGCTTCAGTTGGAGTATTGTGTCCAGTTCTGGGCACCACATTTCAAGAAAGATGTGGAGAAATTGGAGAGGGTTCAGGAAGAGCAGCGAGAATGATGAAAGGTCTAGAGAACATGAGCTAGGAGGGAAGACTGAAAGAATTAGGTTTGTTTAGTTTAGAAAAGAGAACACTGAGGGGGGACACAATAGCCATTTTCAGGTATCTAAAAGGGTGTCCTAAGGAGGAGGGAGAAAACTTGTTCATCTTGGCCTCTGGGGATAGAGCAAGAAGCAATGGGCTTAAACTGCAGCAAGGGAGGTTTAGGTTGGACATTAGGAAAAACTTCCTGCCTGTCAGGGTGGTGAAACACTGGAATAAATTGCCCTGGGAGGTTGTGGAATCTCCATCTGTGGAGATATTTAAGAGTAGGTTAGATAAATGTCTATCAGGGATGGTCTAGACAGTATTTGGTCCTGCCGTGAGGGCAGGGGACTGGACTCGATGGCCTCTCGAGGTCCCTTCCAGTCCTAGTATTCTATGACCAGTCTGACACGAGGCTTCTCCTGTCTACCATGAGTTAGCATGAGGCGGTGAATGTCTCCTCCCTGTTTTCCACCGACCGTTATTCCTTTATTGGGTGCTCTTTAATGAGAACGATAAAAGACACGCAGCAAGGCCCCGCTCCTGGCATGGGAGCTGCCTGGCTGATGCTCCCTTGGAGCCAACGGGCTCCCCACAATTCCAAGATTCTGGCTCCGAGAATCCAGGTGGAGGCATTGGAACCCAAAGGGTTAAATTCGTCCCATTTTGGGTGCCTGTTATTTTCTATTCAATTGTTATTCGGTGCTAGCCCATGACTGCCAGTGGCCCTGCACAAGAGCCTGGATAGGCAGAAGGATTGAAATGAGATGACTCAGAGGGGTGGCCGTGGGAGTCTGTACCTGCAAAACCAACGAGCAGCCCTGCGGCACCTTGGAGACGAACGGATTTATTTGGGCATCCGCTTTTGTGCCTCAAACCCACTTCGCCAGATGCCCACGAAAGCGGATGCCCAGATAAATCCGTTGGTACGTCTTTAAGGTGCCGCAGGGCTGCTCCTTGGTTTTGAAATGAGTATTTTAAAACCAATTCAATATTATTTTCAACCCCTCCTCAGGTGTCTGACTGTGGCCGCAGAGTTACTGGCACCAGGCGCTTCCCGGGCCTTGCTCACAGCTCAGTCCTTTGGGCCAAATTCTCGGCTGGCGTAACTCCATAGGACTGGACTAGCTTCTGCCCTCTAGTGGCCGTGGGAGGTGAGTTACCAACTGGCCTTGCTGAGATGCACTGGACGTTACGGTAACCAGGTTTTGTATCTGAGTGGAGAGCGCATCAGCCATCGGAGGGCTGCTTGGAGCCTCCAGGAATTAAAGAGGAATCTTTAATGAAAGATTTATGTCACGTGATTAAATCTCCGAGAATGCCTCCGACCAAAACTGGCAACCCCGTCCGGCCGTGACCTGTCAGGTCTAGGTCCTGCTTGGTCCTGCCGTGAGCGCAGGGAACCGGAGCAGATGATCACGACGGCTCCCTTCCACTCCTGGGGTTTGTGAAAGGCCAGCGGAGTTACTCGATGTGTGTTCGGACAGACAAAGGGCTTCACGCCTGTTCCTTCCATCCCCCCATCCCCACACTCACCGGTCTGTGAGCAGCGCCGGGGAAGAGAGAACATTGCCAGCTCTCTCCATCCCCTGCCGCCAAGAAGCCAGTGTAGGTTCGGGTGGGGTTTCGTTAACTCACCTTTAAACACGAGGGTCCCATTTGAGGAACGGAAGGCTGGGTCTAGTCCTACTCCCACCGATACGAAGGGGAGCGAGGCCAGTCCCGTGTGGGCTCGGTGATGAGAACGTTCCTGGTTCCCCACTGCTGCCTCCTCCCTCAGCTCACCTGACGCTGTGGAAAAGGCGTGAGCTGCCGCAGTAGGCCTGCGGACACGGACATGAACAGTGCCAGTCTGGAATGGTCGGCGGGGACCCAGGCCTCGTTTGCACCTTCTCCCGCACACCCTGCGAGTGCAAGCCGCTCGGCTGGCATGCCACATGGCCGTATTTCAATGGACTAATTACACACGCCATCCATCTTGCGTTAACTGGATGCGAGCACAGCTAGACCGACGGCAGGAGCCCTCAGCTCCTTCATTCACACCATGCGCCGCTCTCTCTTGCTGCAGGCAAAAGTAATTTCCCCAGCCTGGAAATGTGATTTAATTTGACCTTGTTCACACCGGTTCCAAGCCTTTTTACAGCTCCACCCCCCCGTTTAACATGGTAGCCAAGGAAATGACTTGGATTCCCAACGTTCTCTCAGAGCTCTGCTCCGCGCTTTCCTCCTCCGGGTGCTTATCCAGGGAGGCCGAAAGATCCGCCTGGTGGGTGAGGAGACTTCTGGGGAGAGCGGGGGCAGGTCCGAAGGGGGCTGCTGGGCTGTGGTGTCTCATCCGGCGGTGTCCGGTGAGCCAGAGGGCAGGGTGTTTCCTACAAGCACTTTCGGGAGTTGGATGCGAAGTGGGGAGCGAGGGGACCAGAGGAGGCGTTACCAGAGCCATGCCGGGAGCGTTAGCAGGCTCCCAGACACCCTGCTGGGGCAGAGACACTGCTTGAGTCCTGCTTTTGGCCCCCCAGGACTTGGGTAGCACTTGGGCCAGCTAGTGCCGGCCTGGCTTCAGTGGCTAGGCCCTCTGGCCAGCGACAGCACATGGGAAACAGGCACCTCACTACTGGAGGGAGAGGTCCCCGCTGTCTGAGCTGGGAGGAGGCATCA
The DNA here is from genome assembly GCF_049634645.1 of Pelodiscus sinensis. Taxonomy (NCBI): domain Eukaryota; kingdom Metazoa; phylum Chordata; order Testudines; family Trionychidae; genus Pelodiscus; species Pelodiscus sinensis. The sequence continues at coordinate 484,358 of NC_134719.1, read as the reverse complement.
ACGCCCGTATCAGGCCTGGTGACTTCTAGGCACGGAGGAGGGGGGCTTTGACGGGCGTGCCCACCAGCATGGCCTGCTGCAGTCGCCCCACCCCTGGCTGCAGCCATGTGGTCCTGCCAGCAGTGCTGAGCGCCTGCCATGGTCCCCCTCAGGTTTCAGTTGTACAAAGCTACGAAGGCTTGGCTCTTGGTTCTTTAAAAAAAAAAGAGCTAGCTGGATTCATGGCGGGTGGGTCCATCGATGGCTGTCAGCCAGGAGGGGTATCAGGGTGTCCCCCGCCTCTGTCTGTCAGAAGCTGGGAATGGGCGATGGGGAGGAACCATGTGAGGACTCCCTGTTGTGATTCCTCCCTCTGGGGCCCCCGGCACTGGCCGCTGTGGGCAGCCTCGGCTGGACGGGCGGTTGGTCTGACCCCATGTGGCTGGTCTTGTGTTCTCACATTCTTTAGTGCACGCCGCAGGAGTGGACGCTTCTCCCCCTGGAGGTCTTGGTGCAGCCGCGCTGTGCCGGCCAAGAGGCTGGCTCCCGCGCTAGGAGTCAGCTGGCCTGACCCACCCGAGGATACGGAGGCGCTAACCCGATCCTTCCTCTAGCTCACGGGGCTGGGAGGGAGAGGAGGACCGCTGGCAGCCTTGACATAGAGCCAACGGAGACAGGGAGAACAATGGGGGGAGGGAAGACGGAATGCGCTAGGTCCCACCGGAGAAAATCCGAGCTCATCACCTTCTGGGAGAGGGTGGGCACAGGGACCCTGGCAAGGACGAGAGGGGGAAGGGAGAAATCAATAGGGAGGGTGGAAAAGTGAGGCCATGCCCGGGAACGCCAGGAACGGAAAGACGGGTGGCCCCGCAAGACAGATAGGTTAAAGAGAGCAGCAGAGCAACGCAGAGAGATGAAAACTCACCTAACAGCCAGATTAATGGACTTATAATTACGCAAAAGAGCACGCAGAGGTCCGGCCAGCCCCTGTGCACGCCGGGCGGGTGGCTACCTCGACCAGATCTGTAATCTACTTGTGATTTTCCGTCGCCCAGGGAGAAGCGCAGGCGGACAGCGCGCGTTGCCAGCTCTGCAGGTGGAATAAGTCATGGGGCTGGCAAGCCATTTGCCACCCGTCCCCCTCCCCCTCCGGAGCCGAAGCCGTGGTGACCTGCGGTAATACACTGCTGAGATGCACGGGAACACACTCGCAGTATTTTTCCAATAATGGAGATGCTAGCAACTGTCACCAAGCCAGACAATCTGGCAGCACATGTGTCACTCGGCCTTGTTAACACCGAGGCTTCCAGTCGGCTGCGTTCCCTTCCCTGCTGAATTACTGCGACAGACTTGGAAAATCCACTGGCAACATTGCCAAGTGGTGTAGCTTCTTTCCCCCCCAATTCAGAGGGATTTGCAACTCGTTACTTTTTAAAAAAAATCTGTTTGTGCGCAGTTTTCAAAGCAGATCTACCCAGAACCATGTGAAGTCCCTAATCAAGAGGTTACTGGGTCTCCCAATAGACAGAACAAAACGGTAAGATCTGATTTTCCACGCTCTGCTCTGGTGCTTGAGATAAAACGCAACTTGGATCAGAACAGGGCAAAGCCCAAAGCAGATTGATAAACTATACAGCCAGAAGGGACACGTATGGGCCCTAATCTGACCACCTGCCTGACAGAGGCTATGGAATTTCACCCACAGATTCCTACATCACACGCAACATTCAGCTGAGCTGGTGTGTAACCATCTGCAGGCAGATTTGAACTTGGAACTTCTGGAGCTTAGTACTGGAGCCTCAACTATGAAGCCAGCTGGCTCTCAGCTTAGGTTGTAGAGCTCCCTTGTTCTTATCTCTCGCTGCAGGGCTTAACACAAAATAAGCTACGCAAATTGAGCTACGTCAATTGCGCAGCTTATTTCAAAATTGGGAGCTCCTCCTACAATGAGGGTTACAGGAATCGGAGTAAGAAGTCCTCTGGCTTGACAGTGTTTTGTAACTGCCTGCTGTGTAGATGCGGAATAAGTTATTTCGGAATAGTGTTGCAGTGTAGACGTACCCTAAGTGGTGTAAGTGCCACTCCATGGGACAGTGACCGCCCCTAGGGGTGTGGGTTCCTCTAGGGCATGTCTATTGGAAGGAGAGCTGATCTCCAGTACGGACGCTGGGTGCTGGCTGATCACACTAGCCCAGGAGAGCTGTCCGGTGGGTTAATTATCCTCCCTGTTAAAAAGCTGAGCCTCATTTCTCGCCTGAATTGAGCTATTGGATTCTGAGATGGGCTTCGCCCATCACGGGTCCCCATGAAACGGTTTGAGGTCACTCCCGTTTGATTTCACTCCCTTCCATTGCAGATGATCCACGGAGGTCTCCTGCTTCGGCTCCACACTGATTACCTTGTGCATGTTGGCACCAGCCACGGAGATCAGTGACAGTGGACAACAGCACCTTTTCCATCCACGCAGCCACCTGACCGACCTACTCACCACAGGCCCGAGTCTTCACTCCGTCCCTGCGCTGGGGTGGGCAGACTGAACCCCGTGCCCGATGGTCAGTGCCCGGGAAGTCCCTCGTGCCTGGAACCACTCGCGTTCCAGGAGAGGCCCATCAATGGCTCTTAGCCAGGCTGGGTCGGAATGGTGTCCCTCGGCGGAGGCTGGGAATGGATCACGTGATGATTCCTGGTTGTGGTCACTCCCTCTGGCACAGCTGGCCCTGGTGGCTGGCGGGAGCCAGGACACGGGGCTGGATGGGCCTTTGGTCTGAGCCCGTCTGGCCGCTCTGATGGTCTGGTGACCCATCTCTTAAGCAGCAGCCCTGGAGAAGCGACAGGTGGCGGTGGGCTGTGACACCAGTGACATCCACGGGGCGACTAGCATGCTGCCCCAGGTACCACCCACGAGAGGGAGAATGAGGAGCAACAGGCCGTCAGCAACTCGGAGCCTCCCCACGTGGCGTAGGCGTACCCCCTTGGTCCGGCATGGACGCTTTGCACGAGCTGGGGCGCTTGGCAGCGGCTGCTACTCGTCAGGGTGACCCCCGGGGGGAGCTCCAGACCCGCGCTGACGTGGCATCCCCTGCTGCCTCACCAAGTGTGATGGGCTGGAGACGTGTCACTCACGCTGGGAGGGTTCAACGCCTGAGGGCCCAGTGCTGTGTGACGACCACCTGCTCCACGGGCTCTTCGCTGCGGCAGGATCTGTTTCTTCCTCACAAACCCCAGTGCGTTTTGGAGCCTGCTGTAAGACTCCAGCAAGAGCCAAGCATGGCCCTCCCAGGACGGACGGTCCCGCGCTCCGGCACGAGACGGCACCGGGACAGACCCAACCTGAGCTTCCAGCGTTGTCCCAGACTCCCCACAGCACCTTGGGTCAATCGCTTAACCCTTCCGTGCCTCCCTTCGCTCTCGCCTGCCCTGTCCGTCCTGTCTGGATCGCAAGCCCTTTGGAGCAGGGACCAGCGTTCCTGGTATGCCGGGCGCTTGTGCGGCTGTGCAGGAAAGATTCCAGTGCTTCCCCGCTGACTAGCAGAGTGCCCCCAGCTGGGTTTTGTGTCTCTTCTGGTGGTGCACATTCCCACATCTCTCAGTGCGCATACACACATTTTATTCTGCACGTGGATGGAAAAAATCCGCATATGCATAGAAAAATTAGAGGGAACATTGGTGGGGACATGCTGTTATTATGTACAGCCCCTAGCGCAAGCCAGGAACTTGACAGAGGCTGGGGCGTTATTTACAGGTGGTCAGACGAGATGGTCACAGGGGTCTCTTCTAGCCTTGGAATCTATGAACCAATGTCCCAATGATGGTTTTTTATACTCTGGCTAGGACAACACATTGCGGGGATTCTGGACAATGCTGCACATGTTTCTCAGGAGCTACGAGACCACCAGTTGGGGACACAAAGCGTCCTAGGGGTCCCCTAAAGCCAGGACGTGTTATTTCCAGAGCAGCAACCAAGGAGCTGGCCTTGCCCAGGCAAACTTTGTAGGGACTAAAATCCCTTTATTCTCCTCCCTTTCCCTGTCCCAGGGGTTATTTTAAGGCAGAGCTGACAAGGTTTGCCAGGGCGAGTGTTTGGACACAGATTGATCAGAGGTGACTTTATAACAGTGTCTTGTTTTGGCAGACGGCTGCATGTTGTTTTAAATTTAAAGAGAAGGGCATAAATATCAGTGAAGAAAGAGGGTAATAAGAAAAATATTAAACTACTCCGTGCAAATCCCAGGGGAGTTTCTATTGCAACAACTGACCTCCCCTATAGCACCATTTATTTCAGACACTGGCAGCTTTATAGGTGCTTGTACGGCTGTAGAAGAACACCAATTTGCCACTGCAGTTTGTTTTGATAACTGAAACTTTCAATAAATCTATATTAAAATCAAAGGGAAAATTAAATAGACCAAAGTCAGTGACACTCAAGATAAGGTAGCACATTACTACCCTGGCCTCTTTGGCTGGGGGGGGACCTATCGCTTAGTTCACACCTGGGTCACAAGCGTGATGAATTGTTGGGGTCTCAGCTATATTCCTGGGTGGCAGCCAGCATCCCCACAGAGTGACGGTGTCTACGGGAGCGGTGAGATTTCAAACAGCCCTTCTTTCCAGGGAGAAGGGACAGCTTCGCACAGAGCCCCCAGGCCGGAGAGCGCAAGCGGATCTCTCTCTCCCTGGCACGTTTATTCTCTTGGTTTTAGAGGGATACTCCGGTCAGGCCTCAGGGGCAGCCCCCTGGGGCGGTGGGAAGGGCGCGCCTCACCGGGGTTCCAGCTACACTGGACTGTGGGTGCCACCACGCCGGCAAAACTGGGGATGGAGGGTTGTTAAATAAATCAGAGGGAGCTTTGGGCTGGCAGACAGGAGTGCCCACTTCCCCCTCCCTGGCTTCTGCCGGGAAGGGAGGGAGAGGCGTAGCCGGAGCACCGGGAAGTGCCACTGGAGGTGGGAGGGAAAGAGCAGCGGAGTTGCTGGTAAGCACGAAGGGGAGGGGAGTCAAGGAAAGACTCCAGGGTGGAGTGCAGAAAAGAAGAGGGCAAAATCCACAGTGGGTGGGGCGCTGGGGGGGGGGGGGAGAGATGCCGAGTGAGGTGGGGCATCTGCCCCAAACTGGCAGAGAAGAGGTTAAAAGCAGCGTAGGGAGGCTGCGCAGGGAGCAGCCAATCTGAGAGAGGCTGTGGGAGAGTAACCAATCAGGGCCCAGCAGGCCTCCATATAAAGAGCTGCAGGGACAGAGGGGGTCAGTTGCTTCAGGGAGCAGTCGGGTTCCTAGGTGCTGGGATTCTGGAGACTGCCAGAAGAGAGTGCCTCAGACAGGGCTGCTGGACTGGGGAGCTAGAGAGAGAGAGAGACGTACAGACTCACGGTGCCGGGGCCAAGGAGGAATGGTCCATGGAACGGTGAGTAGGGGAGGCTGCTCATGACAGGGACCCTGGCCGGGTTCTAGAGTAGGAGGTGGGCCCAGGTGTCCCCCTGCCCCTGCCGTCATTCACCATTGGGAAGTGCCTGGACTCTAGGACAGAGCTTCTCCCCGCCCCAGCCCCAGCCGGGGGAACAGGAACGTGACAAAGCTGGGGCCGAGGCAGGAAGAGGACGCTGCAGTGCTGCAGAGGACTGGGGCAGGGCTGCAGGGGGTGGCCACCAGGAGAGGGCATACAGGCCAGCAGAGCTACTTCCCATGACAGCCAGCAGGAGGCGCTGCAGGGAAGAGGAAATGGGAGACGGCAGACGCTGTGAGAGAAAGAAGCAGGGGGAAAAAAACAAGGCTGAAAAATGGGAACACGGATCAGACTGGGGGGAGGGGGCAGAACACAGAGATGGAGGCACAAGGACGCTCCTGCCCTCTGCACCATTCTGAATGAGGAATAACTCTCCTGCAGTCAGCCTCTGCTGTGCTCTCTCTCCTCCCCAAGGGGCATTCAATTACATGGGGAGCTGGCAAATCCAAACCCGATAAAAGGAAAGATTTCTTCCCACAGCCACCAGCCAGACTGCGGAACTCACTGCTGCAGGACGTCATTGAGACCAATAACTCGGGAAAGCTCCAGAAAGAGATCGGACCTTTAGACCAGTGGTCCCCAACCTTTTGGGGCTGCCGGGTGCCCAGGGGCGGGGCTGCGCACAGGGGCGGATATAGGGCAGGGCGAACGGGGCGGCCGCTCCAGGCCCCACGCTTCTAAAAGCCCCGCGCATGCGCCGTGGCAAAGGGGGGCCCCGCGGAATTATGCTGCCCAGGGCCCCGCAAAACGGTCATCTGCCCCCGGCTGCGCATGTGCTGCACGCCTGGGGCCCGGGGTGCAAGAATGGTTTGGGCCAGCCCTGGTCACTCGGCAGGCGCACAGCCTGCGGGCACCGCGTTGAGGACCACTGCTTTAGAGGGATAAAATGTACAGCCAGAGTAAGAGTAGCAAAGCTAACCAAAATGTTGGAAGGGCTATAAACCAAAGTCCGTCAGCTTCGAACTAATAGAGATGAGGAGACCATGGGGAGCTGACTATCCCATGCCTGCTATTGTGGCATTCTTGTGCCTTTTGCTGAATCAGGCGGTGTTAGTCACTGTGGAACTCCTCGCCACAGGACGCTGTGAAGACCAGGACTTTATAAGGATGTCGTGAAGACCAGGACTAGATAAATCCATGTAGGTTAGGTCCATCAATGGCTATTAGCCAGGGTGGTAAGAATGGTGTCCCCAGCCTCTGTTTGTCAGGGGCTGGGAATGGGTGACAGGAGAGGGATCACTTAATGATTCCCTGTTCTGTTCACTCCCTCTGGGGCACCTGGCAGTAGCCACTGTGGGCAGACAGTGGCTAGATGGACCCTGGGCTAGATGGACCATCTGGCCATTCTGAGGTTCTTTCAGCGACAGGATACTGCACTACCTGGAATATGGACATGACCCCAGCCTGGCAATTCATTGCAACATAGAACATTGGCCTTTGCTTGCCCTGCATCCCTTTGTTCTTAAGAAACAATGAGGAGTCCTGTGGCACCTTAGGCTGTCTACACTGCACTCTACGCTCAAAATAAGATACGCAAATTGCGCTATGCAAATTGCGTACTTATTTCGAGTCTATTCCAAAATAAAGCGCTATTTCAAGCCATCCCTTACTCCTCGTACAACGAGGTTTATGTGGATGGCGAAATAGCGCGTCCACTATATTTCGGGATAGCGGCCGTGTTCAAAAGACACCTCTGGTATCCCGAAATAACTTTGATGTGTAGACATACCTGAGGGCTATGTCGACTGCCCCTTCTTGTGCAAAAAATATGCAAATGAGGCAAAGCATGGCCTAGCGCCGCACCTCATTTGCATAATTAATTAGGCTCCATTTTTGCACAAGACGCTTTTGTGCAAGAGCCATTCTTCCTTTTTTTTTCAGGAAAAAAGGTCCCTTCCAGTCCTAGTATTCTGATATTCCACGCTTCCCCTCATTTGCATATTTTTTTAGAAGTAGCTTTAGAGACTAACAGATTTATTAGGGCTTCAGTGGGCACAGCCCATTTCATCAGATGAGTCGGAGTGGAAATTAGAGGCAGGGGTATATATAAGAACGACAAAAGAAGTTACTTGTCAAGCGTAGGACCAGTATTAATGAGGCTAATCAAGTCAGGGCAGAAGTGGCTCATTTGCAGCGTTTGATGCGGAGATGTGACTATAAAGAGAGGGGAAATTGCTGTTATAGTGCGTTGAGCAGTTAAGATCCTTCTTCAGCCCTAAACTGATTGCACTGAATTTGCAAATGAACTATCTGGGCCATGTGTTCTGTGTGCCATTGAGCACGCTGTCTGGGCCCAAGTCAACAAAGAATCCAAAAGGTTCCATGTCACAGCTGGTTGGCCATTTTCCAGCGGCACAGTTTTTTTCCCCACGCAGATTCAACAAAAATTAAAAAAAAATGTCTTGAGAACATGTTGCTTATGTCCACATCTTCAACAGAAAGCTGTCAGAACATGAGCTATTGATAACACCAAGAGGTTTCCTTATGACTGACTTACAGCATATCTTTCAACAAAACACTTCAGCCTTATGAAAAAGAACTATTTCATTTTCCAAAAAAGTCAGATTTTGATTTTTTTAAAATTCTGATTCAAGGTGAAAGGGCATTGAAAAATCTCAGCCGTTCCTGGGGGACAGAAGTTCCATTTTTCAGCCATCTCTGTTCTATATGATTTCATACCACAGGTATTTTATTTCAAGATAAAATCCTACACACACAACCGACCCTCCACCTTTCCAGAAGGTGTAGTTGTGCGTGGGAAGACTCATTCTATAAGAGGTTTGTTCCTCTAACAGAAACACTTTATTGTAGATGTTTTTTCCATTTACACTTAAAAGTTCAAGACGGGTGTGCGGAGTCACTCAGTCGGTATTGGGTGGCCTGACAAGGCGTGGGAACCAGTCCTTCATGCTCGGTAACCCTATTAGTTAAAACACTGGCAAAGAGATTTTGGCAGGGTGTTGGTTTTTTACCCTTTAAAAATCCCATTTCAGAGCCGATGATATGCTCACTTTGAAATATAGCTCTCCTGCGACAACGTAGCTGTAAAATGCATTCAACTTTTCTTTTACTTCATAAGCAATAGAATTTTTGCTATCACCATTACAATATAAAAAATAAACGATACCCAACTGAGCAATGTTTTTTCACTAGGATTCATAGTAAAAATATAAAGCATAAGGGTTGACTTTTCTTGACTTTTTTTTGGATGGTATTAGAATGTCAAGATAAAAAAGTAGCCTTGCATGTACCATATGAATGAAACCTTTTACAGTAAAACCCGTGTTATCTGGCACGCTCGGGGATTAGGGCATTCCGGTTATCTAAAAATTCCAGTTATCTAAGGGTCCCATCAACCAAGGAAAACAAAGGGACAATATTAGTAAAACTCAAGTTTTTAACATTGGTAGTTTTGTAGTGTGAGGTAGTTGGTCTCACATTTCTATTTTGAGTTAAAGATGATTAGTACTACTTAAATAAAAAATCGTTAAGCCAATCATGGTAAACTAAGCCAGGCCTGTGTGCCTGAATATGTGACAGTATTGTGGCTGAGGGCAATGCCGGTTAACAAAGTTTTCTGGGTAACAGAGTGCCGGATAACAAAGGTTTCACTGTATTATATAGACTGCACATTAAAAAGAGTTTTATTTTTTGCATATGTGGACATCACTGATTGTCTCCCTCTAGGGCTGGATTCACAGGAGTTAGAGGCTATGTCTACAAAGATAAATCAGAAAAAGAAACGTAATTTGTGGTACGCAAATTGTATATCTTTTTCTGAATTACTTCCGAAAGGCTTTTCCAAAATTTGGCCCATCTACACGGGGCCAAATTTTGGGAAAAAACCCTTTTTCAGAACATCCCTTCTTCCTCGTAAAATGAGGTTTACGGGGATGTCGACAAAATGAGTCCGCTTTTCCGACTTTTTTCTGGAGGTATCCCGGAGGTATCCCGGAAAAGCTCTGCAGTCTACACATAGCCAGAGTTGGAGAACAGGTATCAGAACCTTTCATCTAGCTCCATTCCATCTATCAAGGATTGGCCCTGCCAGGACATTTTACTGTGCTTGATCTGGTTTTGTTTTAAAAGTATCAAGCAGTAGCACTCTGATCGCTTCTCTGGGGAGACGATCCCACATCCTGACATCTCGGGGTTAAGAGGTTTCCCCTGAGAGCCACCTTACATTTTCCTTTGCTCAGATCTATCCCATTCCCATGCCTCAGTCTGTCACCCTGATCCTTCCTCTCCCTCTTTGTTGCTTGCACCCTCTCTACATACGGGTGTAAGGATCAAGGAAGCTTTTGGGTCCATGAAGAGTCATCACTTACTGAAAATAGATAGAGGTGGCTCTTTTAATCTTTTCTAATGACTCCAGCTCTGCCACCCCCCGATCTCTTGTGTTGCTCTTCGCTGAACTACTTCCCTTTGGTTAGTACCTTGCGGTGCCTTTCCTTGCATGCAGTCTTCCCAGGGTGGCCTCACCATGGCCATGCAGCTAGGGTGTCTTTGTCCTGCTCCACAGTATGAGGCTTCTGCGCCTGAGGCCCCAAGCCACACCGGTCTGGAAAAACAAACACAAACCAGCCAACAAAACGGAGTTTGGTACTAAGTGCACCCAGCTGTGCTAGATGGGAGGAGGAGGAGGAGGAAGCAAGGCAATCTTCTTCAGCTATGAAAGGGGCAAGCCCTTCCAACCAGGAGTCACGGGAAAAATTAAGAAAGGGAAAAATCAGGATGACTATCATGACCGAGATGTATAAGGCTGCGGAATGGTCGCCCAATGGGCATGGGGATTCTCAGAAGTAAACTAGAAAGACACTAGAAAATATTAGGTCAGGATCAACCTGCATTGGTGCCTAGATAGCCTGGACAAAGCAATGTGTCTCTTCCGCCAGCCATCTGTATATTTTCATCCTTGTTCTCATGTGGGGATTTACCAGCGTGGTAAGGGTGCATGTAGTGAGGCTTGCTTGGCCTCTCTTGGACCTGTTCTAGTACAGTGTGCCTCCTAACCTCTAGGGTCCATCAATCCACCGGCCACTTGGGTTTGTTCTCTATTGTCTTGCATTTCATTCTCCCTGCGTGTTCTTATAGACACGGGGTTTTCTGAAGCAAGGACCTGTTGGTGTGACAGATTTTTGAAGAGCACGACGCACGTTTAGTAGATTGTGTGGCCAGGAGAGAGCGTTATGATCACCTACTTGGATCCGCTGCGTGGCACAGGGATTTCACCTAGTGATTCCAGCACGGAGTCCAATCAACTGGGGCCGATCTTTTACAAAGACTCCAACGCACGAAGATACGTACTTTGTGCAGAGTCCACGGAGTCACAGCTCAAAGAACAGTAGTCTCAGCCCACGAGAGTCTCTAGCCAGAAATCTTCCTGCACATGTTGTGGACCTCACCCAGCCTTGAGAAGCGCCCCGTCCAGCATCCCAGCCAGGCAGCCACTGTACCCCATACACCTAGGGTGCGTCTACACAGCTGTGTTATTTCGGAGTAACGGCCGTTATTCCAAAATAACAATGCGTCGACACGGCAATGCCGATATTTCAAAATAATTTTGAAGTAACCGACAGCTTATTCTGACTTCTGTAAACCTCATTCCACGAGGAATAACGCCTCTTCCGAAATAGCTATTTCAAAATAGCTGTAGCAGGGACGCTCCATTGCTGCTATTTTGAAATAGCTCCTCCCCAGGGCCATTCAAACTAAGTACTCCCCAGTGCCTCCTGGGGCTCTAAATCGAGGTAGGGTGTCCACATTAGGGAAGCCTGCTTGGACTAATTTTGAGGCTTTCTTGAAATGTAGACATGCTATTTCTAAATATGCTAGTTTGGAGTATTTCTTCCGGAATAGCTTATTTCGAAATAAATGTGCAGTGTAGATGTACCCCTAGCGTGGTTCACTGTCCCACGGAGTGGCACTTAGACCACTTATAGCAAGAGATAAGAACAAGGGAGCTCTACAGCCTAAGCTGGGAGCCAGCTGGCTTCATAGTTCAAGCGGTAGAGGCTCCTATACTAAGCTCCAGAGGTCCCAGTTTCAAATCCATCTGGTGGTGGATACACTACATTATTGAACCACACTTTGGCTATGTCTACACTTGCGCCTTCTTGCGCGAGTAATTTGTAAATGAGGCTAAGCGTGGAATATCGCCGAGCCTCATTTGCATACTTAATGAGCCACCATTTTTTTCGGAAGAGGCTCTTGCGCAAGAAGGAGCATCTACACTGCCCCTTCTTGCGCAAGAAAAACCCTCTTGTGCAATGCCGTTCTTCCTGAAAAGTAATAGGTGTAACGGCATTGCGCAAGAGGGTTTTTCTTGCGCAAGAAGGGGCAGTGTAGACTCTCCTTCTTGCGCAAGAGCCTCGTCTGAAAAAAATGGTGGCTCATTAGGTATGCAAATGAGGCTCGGTGATATTCCATGCTTAGCTTCATTTGCATATTACTCGCGCAAGATGCCACAAGTGTAGACATAGCCTTACTGTGGGTGCCCTACCGCTGGCACTCGTCCATGCCAAGCTTGCTTTAGCAACCTTCCTCCACTCATCCAAACCCCGTGTCTCACACCCTCAAGCTGCCCTTGTCTGACTGTCTCGAGAACAGGCGTTGCTCCTGCAAGGCTGTAAATGTACATGCAATGTAGGGAAGGGGAAGCGATTGCCTGGAGCATTTCAGTTCCAAAGCAGGAAGCATCTTAATGTCCCATCTCTTTAACGTCGGTGCCTCTGAGGCAGCGAGCGAGATGCTGGAGACAAGAGACAGAAGCGGTTTCATTGTACACTTGCTGCTAATACCTTTGCGTCTCTGAGTGTGGCTGGGTGTCACTGGCGCAGCTGTCACGAGTCCATGTCAGTCTCTTCTCGGAGTGCTATTTAGCATACCTTGCAGTCACACTACCCTGCTATTTCAGGCGCTCTACGCACTCCAGATCGGGGTGGAATTCCTTTGCCTTTTCAGCTGCCTGAGACGTGATCACTGTCGGCTTCTTTGCGTGACAGCTTCTGGCCTAACTTCTTTCTGCTCTTTCGAGCACTGTTTGCACCTCTGCTTGCAATGATCCTGTTGAGTTAACATCGTTGGCAACGCGCAGATGAATAATCGTTCATCTACCAACAGGTAAACCCTGTTGCCAGCTTCCCTCAGCGGCACTTCGTATGGTACCTCCTAGAGAAGAGTTGAAGAGAGGCAGTGAGAGCAAGCAGCCCTGTCTGACACCCACCTGCAAACCAAACAAACTTTGCTCCCGTCCCAGCCCCCACCACTGCTGCAGTCCCACAGTCGTATTACCTTTCATCATGTGCAACCGGCGGCAGAATTTCCTAACAAGGCGCGTGCGATCTGCTGCCAAATGCCTTGGCAAAATCCACCCCCACCATGCACCGCCTCCCCCTGTCCCTCCACACTTCTGTGCATAGCACCTGCAGGTGGAGTTAGTCTTCCCTGGCAACTCTTGAAGGTCTTCACCCAGTTTGCTCTTCAGTCGGAAGGGACTCTCTCGGGCACAGTCCGCTGGAGGAAGATGGGCGAGGGTATTTTGCTAGGATGTCAGTGAGACTGAGTGGGAATTTCCAGAAACAGACACTTTCTTGGATTCCAAGGCTAGAAGGGACCTTTGTGATCATCTTGTCTGGCCCTCTGTGTATCATAAGCCATGGAACTGCCTCAAGAGGACTCCAAGTAGATCTTACTGTTATAGTTTGAGCAGGAACCATCAGAGATTATGTCCAAGTCTTGGGCCATTGCCCAGACCCCCAAATCACTTTGACAAAAATGTTGTGGTTGCCTTGCCACTCCTTTTAATTAGTCCAGCCTGTATGTTACCCACTCCAGGAGGTTTATTGCTCTTCAGTGTCCTCACCACATCCTCTGCTTCTTCAGTCATAGCAGGAAGTTCATCAGGGTAAGATGAACTTGTGTCGCTCTCCTCTGCCGCTTTCACTTCCGACTCAGAATCCATTTCACTCGCATGGTACGGGGCCTGGCAGCACCTACCCCAAGTGTTGGATGAAATGGATTTTTTCTTGCTAGAATCATAGAACACTGGAAGGGACCTCGAGAGGTCATCAAGTCTAGTCTCCTGCCCTCACGGGAGGACCAAGCACCATCTAGATCCATGGTGTCCAACTCATTAGCCACATGTGGTTATTTGCCTGGTTGAATGTGGCTATTTGGCCGGTTGAGTGTAGTTAGTTGAGCATGGCTAGTTTGCTATAGTGGCTACTGCTTCAGAACTGGTTGGACAACCATGGATCTAGATCATCCCTGGCAGGTGTCTCTCTAACCTGTGTAGTGTAAGCCATATGTGGGCCTGCAGGGGTTAAACTTGTATTCCTCTAGGCCAGCGTTGAGCACTGCTAGTGAAAACACCAGGGCTGTGTCTAGACTGGCAAGTTTTTTCCGGAAAATCAGCAGCTTTTCTGGAAAAACTTGCCAGCTGTCTACACTGGCCACTTGAATTTCCGGAAAAGCACTGATGATCTCATGTAAAATCATCAGTGCTTTTCCGGAAAAACTATGCTGCTCCCCTTTGGGCAAAAGTCTTTTTCTGAAAAACTTTTGCCCAAAAGGGCCAGTGTAGACAGCACAGAACTGTTTTCCGCAAAAAAGCCCCAATCACGAAAATGGCGATCAGGGCTTTTTTGCGGAAAACTGCTTCTAGATTGGCCATGAACACTTTTCCACAAAAAGTGCTTTTGCGGAAAAGCATCCTGCCAATCTAGACGCGCTTTTCCGAAAATGCTTTTAATGGAAAACTTTTCCGCTAAAAGCATTTTCGGAAATTCATGCCAGCGTAGACGTAGCCCAGGTGTTCTTTATCAGACGGCCTTCACCAGCCAAAACTTCCTTGCTATGCTGAGAACCCCGTATGGAACAGATAACATGAACTCGGGTCTCAGCCCCATGGGAACGTTGAGAGTGGCATTGGGCCAACTCGCGCACACTCGGTAAACAGCTAAAATATAAGATCATTGGGAGTCCCGCCCCTCTGGGAGTCTCACCAATGACCTAGACTTCGGAGGGTGCCCTGGATCCCCCTAGTTAGAGCCACATCTACTGCAGCGCGGTGCAAGGTGACCAGAAGAGGACTCCCCACAGACTGAAGGGGCGTAAGCATTTCCAAGTGCCTGTTGCTCACTTTTATGCATTGCTCTCCCTATGCTTATTGACGTATTGCTGTGCATGTAGCCACCTGGCAGTATTAACCCTGTAATAGTAACGACGTAGTAAGATTAATAAAAGCAACTATCCCTAATCAACTCTCTTGTGAAGCGAATCAACAACCCTGTTGGGCTCCGGCCCTGTGAGCTGACAACCTGCTCTTAAATATCTCCAGGGATGGAGATTCCACAACCTCCCTAGGCAATTTATTCCAGTGTTTAACCCCCCTGCCAGGTAGGAAATTTTTCCTAATGTCCAACCTAAATCTCCCTTGAGAAACCTTACAGTGCCGTATAAACCTGTGAGTAATGGTAATGTTAATTGTTGTAGCCCCTAACGTCTCCCGGGAAACTGGCATTCTGCAAGCCACCCCTCCCTTTCACTGGAAACATGGTCCTGACGCTGGCTCTCCATGACCTGCACACTGAATTGGTTTTGAACCAAGTCTGCACATTTTGAAGTTAAAATATCCCTCCCCACCGAGTCTGCACATGTTTATTATGAAGCAAAGAGAATCGAGAAAAACAAAGGGGATGAGAAAGTTTCCAGCCCAGACCACCCTGGTGAAGGGGGAAAAGAAAACGCTTGTGTGTGCTAAGGTAAATGATGTTTGTTGGGTTGTGTGAGAAATATCTCTCAGCTGGGAGAGGATCAGTTGCTTTAGGGATTTCTTGTCTTTACTAGGCAATTAGCCCATCATAAAATGGGATTTTCAGGTCTCTCCTTCACGTCCTGTTCCCTTTCTATCTCAGTCTTCTCTCCTGAGCCTCCGGTCTCTCACTCCATCTCTCTCTCTCTCCCCTCCTCCTACTGCCTCCCTCCCTCTCTCTCTCAGGTGCTCTTCTCCATCTCCTGAGCTCTTCTCCGTCTCCTGAGCTCTTCTCCGTCTCCTGCCTCTTTCGCCGTCTCTCTTTCTCTTCTCCCCCTCCTGCTTCTCACTCTCTTTCTCTTCTCCTCCCCCTCCTGCCTCTCATTCTCTCTTCTCCTCCTCCTCCTGCCTCTCACTCTCTCTTTCTCTTCTCCTCCTCCTCCTGCATGGGGAGTGTGGCACCCAAATGGCCGTTTGCGCCGCTTGCGCCCGCACGGCAGCCCAGCTGAGCAGCTGCCTATGAGCTCCAGCTGCCCCCCTGCACCGTTTTCCTTCACCCCAGCACTGATCCTGCAGCCTCCCAGTTGTCCTCCACCTCCCCCTCGTTTCCCCGCCCTCCCTCTGTTCATGGCCAGGGGCAGGGCTTGGAGCCGCTGTCACGCCGCACGTCACCACCTTCCCCCCCTTCACCTCCCGCCGTGGCGCTCAGCTGACTTCTGCACCGCTCAGCCGGGCCGCCGCGCGGGAGCAAGCGGCGCAAGTGGCCGTTTGGGCCCCACGCTCCCCATGCAACACGGGGGTGCTGCATGGGGAGCACAGACCCCAAATGGCCACTTGCTCCTGCGCAGCGGCCCGGCTGAGCGGTGCAGAAGTCAGCTGAGCGCCACGGCGGGAGGCAACAGCGCCACCCAGAGGGAACAGCCAGTGTTACGGCATTACAGAGTCATAGACATTGGGCTACTATATATATGATACTGGGGTGATTGTTCTTCCCAGGCCAGAGCAACTCTATGCTACTCAAAACCTCTCTGCTTCTTCGCCCCCTCTCCCCAGAGCCATGTGCCGTACCTCCCAACCTTCTGGCCAAAGAGAACTGGATGGGAATGTGTTAGGGGTCCCTCTCGAGCAATACGAGGCACCTGCCCCACCATGAAGACTGAGTGCATTGCTTTCCCTTTTCAAACAATGGGCTTAAACTGCAGCACGGGAGGTTTAGCTTGGACATTAGGGGTGCGTCTACACAGCAGGGCTTAACTCGAAATAAGCTACACAAATTGAGCTACATCAATTGCATCACTTATTTCGAAATTGGGAGCGTCTATACCGCACTTATTACAAAATAGAGCACTCTTGCTCCAACTTCTCTTGCGCCTCCTACAATGAGGGTTACAAGAGTCATAGTAAGAAGTCCTCCAGCTTGTCAGTATTTTGACATTACAGGTGGCCCCCGACTTGCGATGCGATCGGTTCCTGGGGAAGCATTGCATGTCGGGGGTATCGTAACTCAAACCCTCGTTTACGATAGGTGTCGTGCGCTGTCCTAAAGACGGGATGAGGACATAAGTCGGGGATTTTTGTCCCCTTCTGCACTTACAAAAATGGTTGTAAGTGCGGGGGCTCGGAACTCGGGCAGTTGCATCTCGGGGGTTTCCTGTGTTTCGAAATAACTGCCTGCTGTGTAGACGTGGACTAAATTATTTTGAAATAATGCTAGTTATTGTGAAATAATGTTGCTGTGTAGATGTACCCGAGGAAATGGGTTTAAACTGCAGCCAGGGAGGTTGAGGTTGGACATTAGGAAACACTTCCTGCCTGTCAGGGTGGTGAAACACTGGAATAAGTTGCCTGGGGGGTTGTGGAATCTCCATCTCTGGAGATATTTAAGAGAAGGTGGACAGACACCTGCCAGGGATGATCTAGATGGTGCTTGGTCCTGCTGTGAGGGCAGGGGGCTGGACTTGATGACCTCTCAAGGTCCCTTCCAGCTCTCGGGTTCTAAGAGTCTATGGAAAGACCCCTCACCTGACAGCTAGAAGCAGCTTCACGTGATGACAAACTGTCATTCGCATCGCTCACCAGGGGGTACTATGGTGATGTGCACAGTATAAATGTTTAGAGAGAGAGAGAAAATCATCTGCCAGCAAATGTTTAAACCAAATACATTAACTGAGTCATGGATACAAGAAACAACAACATGAATATAAAAAATGTGTCTTGTGAATATTAGTATTCCCCTAGTATGTGTTCAAGTTGGTTAATGAGTCCCTCCGGTGGTGTTAGTACTGAAGGATTTGGGTTGGCACATTATTAACTTGTTAAATAGAAAATAGTGATACACGATTACTCCATGTGTGTATTATAAGGCATGCGAGAGTCACTTTCACCGTAAGCAGCTAAACAGACTTGAAGCCCTCGCTTTTTAAAATGAAGTCATGTGGTGTTATGTGACGAGCCTATAAAATCTCAAAGCTTAATTTGAGTTGGGCAGCTCAGTGCCTGGATGGGAGAGTGTGACACAGGTTTGCCCAGACTTGTCCAGGCAGGCATCGTATGCATATCTGACCAGCTTCTCCATCCCGCACTGAAGCAACGGGCCAAGTGTAGCCTGTGCCCAAGGCTAAGAACGAGCAGAGTGCCATGATTATGACAAGCTGTTTGTATAGGATATATTTGATGGAACACGTACTCTTCTCCTCCAAAGTTGCTTGAGATCATAGAATCATAGAGCTGGAAAAGATCTCAGGAGGTCATCAAGTCCAGCCCCATGCTCTAGGCAGGACCCATCCCAACTAAATCAACCCATCCAGGGCTTTGTCAAGCTGAGACTTAAACACCTCTAGGGATGGAGATTCTACCACCTCCCTAGGTAACCCATTCCAGGGCTTCACCACCCTCCTAGGGAAATAGTTTTTCCTAATATCCAACCTAGATCTCCCCCACTGCAACTTGAGCCCATTGCTCCTTGTTCTGCCATCCGTCACTACAGAGAATATCCTCTCTCCATCCTCTGTGGAACCTCCCTTCAGGAAGTTGAAGGCTGCTCTCAAATCCCCCCTCACTCTGCTCTTTTTCAGACTAAACAAACCCAAATCCATCAGTCTCTCCTCATAGGTCATGCGATCCAGCCTCCTAATCATTTTGGTCACCTTCTGCTGGACCCTCTCCAATGTGTCCACATCCTTTCTATAGTGGGGGGCCCAGAACTGGACACAATATTCCGGATGTGGCTTCACCAGAGCTGAATAAGCACGTCACGTGAGATGGGGCCAGTCACTGACCCAAGCGTAAGAACAATCCACGTCTTTCACCCCAGCCCAAGCCTGTGTTTACTACTTTGACCAGATGCAAGCTTGAGTGAGCATCTACAGAGCAAGGAACCCCAAGAAAAGCCTCTGAACAGACTAACAAACCACCCTGGTGATGAAAAGAGACAAAAAGTCTGGGGCTGCCTGAGAGCAGGGCCGGCCCACAACATTTTGGCACGTGAGGCGGGGAGCTCAAATGACGCCCCCATACCCCCTCACTTGGGCCAAAACTTTGAAAGGTCTCAATTCTGCCTTCTTCCTGTTCTACTCTCATGGTACTGCTCCTCCTCCTCCTCTCTCTCCCTGCAGCTCCTGCTGCTTTCTGTGATTCCCTCTCACCTTTTCTCCTGCCTGCCTGTTATGTCTCTTGTGCCCTCCTTCCTCCAGCACAGCACTCCACCATCTCTGTGCATCTAGAGCAGAGAGGAGACATCTGCACCAGCACAGACACAATGTTCTACACTCTGGGTCCTAGTGGCACTCCCGCCCCCAGTCTGGCACCCGAGGCGGCCGCCTCAGTTCACCTCATGATAAGGCCAGCCCTGCCTGAGAGCAGAGGAGAAGGCACAAGATGTTATCCACTACAGAGGCAGCGCCCTGCCAAGGGAGTGTTTTGGGAGCAGCTTTCTGGACTGGACGCACATTGCAAAGACTGGTCATTGGAGGAGAAATACTTTACTAAGCCAAAATTGAACTTCTTAAGAAGTCCTGGCTCTAGATTGCATTGTGTTTTCTTTTACCTGCAACATTGGCTCCAAATCTTTTCACTTGCTTTTAGTTGAATCTTTAGCTCAAGCTTTGTCAAATTCACTTTGGTTCGGTGAGATCAACCTGTCCAAGTGCCTTGTGCTAAGCAGAGCTCTGAACTGAGGTGCAGACAGTAAGTAGGGGGTGCATGGATTCCATGCAAGCAGCAGATCAGTGTCTAGAAGACAAGGGACTGGACACTTCCCTGTATACGTCCAGCTGTAGTAAGCTGAGGGCCTGAAACAGAAGCACAGGCTGGTGTGAGGCCTGAGGCTCAGCCAACAATGGTCAAGATTTTGCTAAAATAAAGCAAAGCTAAGCTGTGAGCAAGAGGCAGGCCCCTGCTCACTGAACGTGGCACGAACAGGGTGGAGAGTATAGAACACTGATTGGCAACAGGCTCATGTGCAGAACAGGAATTGGCACTGGGCATAGGTTGAAGTTACATTCCAGAAAGACGGTTCCACCACTTTGCAAAGAAGCATCTTGGTACCCACAGACAACAGGGACATACTGGCCCAGGCTCAGGAAAGGGTCTAAAATGACAGCATGCTGGACAGAGATGTGCTAATCGAACCACCAGGTTGAGGGCGATGGGTTGTATCCAAGTAACGTCGGAAGGTGGCAACTTGATACATCAAGAATGATGTATAACATGCTTTACCTGCAGATCAAGCGATGTCTTTGTCCGGCCGAGGGGGCAGTGTCTCATTCCTGGCAGTGACTGAGCCACGTCCGTTGTCAGGAGGAACATCTGCATAGTGGTTCAGCAGAGTCTACTGACAACTATGACTGTACTTCGTTTGACAATAAACTTGGCTGGGCATCTTTGACCCTTATCTGATTGTGTGGTCTTTGGGGGCTCTCTTAGAGTGTGCTGTGTTGACTACTGAGCACACATGCCGCAGGATACCTGTCAGGACACCACAATGGTGAATTCTGCCTACTACACCAGCCTGCAGTGAGAAAGAGCAGGGCTTGTGATGGCCCCACGTGGGACATTGCTGTGGCCTGCAGCTGGTAGCTTGAGGTGAGTTTCCTCCAGTGGGCACAGACCAGACTCCCTCACTTCATACACAGGTGGCAGAGATTCACCTCAGGACACCTTGGTCAACCTCGAAAAGAGCACGGAGACCCCCAGGGAAGAACAGCAGGAATCAGAACTGGTCCTTCCTTCTCAGTCGGTATGGAGCTACTTCCTTTGCCTAGCAGGAGGCCCACATCTTTTGGATGGAGAGGTCCCAGCATCTTCTTGTCATTAGATTCCGTGGCCCCGCTCCCAAGAGGTGGGGTCGCTTCTGACCCGACTGTCTCTGCGCTTGCACCTGAAAGATTGAATTCTGTGCTTCCTACGCTGTGTGGAGTGAAATGCTCCGTCACGCAGGACGTGCGGATGGGAGGTAAATGCACGGTGGCAATGTGTTAGAGCGGAGATGAACTAACAGATTGCACACCCAGGTCACTAATGTGTCTCTTGGGGATGCTGCTCAAAGAATGGACAAGCGAGAAAAGGAAGCTTTAAGTCACCTTTTGCCACTCATATTTTTAATCCAGCCCCTGGTGTAAATTAGAGCTGTCCTGGGGGTGGCTCAGAATTATGACAGTTTGCTGCCTATGAGCTGTGTCATGTCCCAAAACCTCCCCAGCAGCCGAAGTGATGGACAGGGCCCGCTTGCTCCAGGTGGGGGCTGGTCACTGTGACCCTGCCTCCCAGGTGAAGTGGCCTGTGGAGCAGAGTGGATGGGATGGAGAGAAGAGGCAAGGAGAAGAGGTGGAATTAAGAAATGTCCCACATGCATCGACCCTGCCCCAAGAATCAGCTTTTGTGACCTAAAATCGACACGCATCACAGAAAATGCCAACAGCTGTGATTTGGCTGGGGCAATACTTCAGTCACAAAAATGGCGGGAAACGTGCTGGTCCTGACACCGTTCTGTTTGGGTGTACCTCGGCCAGGTAGCTGAGAGGGAGCGGTTGGTGAGCATACGAGGGTGCAGGAAGTTCACAAGGTATTTGTCGGGTCATGATTGCTTCAAACTTGTAGCCGATGACAAGGCACTTGAAGCATCGTCAAAACCCACAAAAGGTGCTCCTCAGATGCCAGATGGCTCACATGGCTGATTGTTTAAGCCTTCTGTCGGACATGTACCATGGAAGACCTTACTGGTGGGTGACCCCTTGTGTATATAATTTTTATTACAGTAGTGCCCAGGGGCCTGTCGGAATTAGGGGCCCGTTATTCTTGGATGTTGGACAAACAGCGTTTAGAGAGTCTCTGCTCTGTGGAGTGTGCCGTGTAGAGAGAGGTAAGACAGAGGCACACAAAGTGCACTGCGCCCAGGGCGCATGCGCACGGCAGCTATTCCAAGGCTGGCCTTTCTCGGGCACTGGAGCAAACCGCCAGGTGGCAGCGCTCTGACTAGATTCCAAAGTGTGAGGGGGAGGTCAGTGCAGGGAGACCGCAGAGGGACAGTGTGGTGGCTGCAATGTCTCCTCAGAGCGCCCAGGCGGGGACACCTCAGTGAGAAGGAATCTATTGCTGACAAGTCTCAGAATGGCCCCAAAAGCGGCCGGTGGGGGGAAGTGCACTTGGATGAAGGACACTTTGACCCAGGGATCGGACTGAAGAGCTATTGGGTGCCATTTTCTGGAGGGCTGCGGAGTGCCTGACACCCCAGGCTGAGAGAGAAACTGCTTGTTAGGTTCATACACTGGCCCTAGGACGGGGAAGAGTATCTCGAAGGTATCGTTGGGTGGCATCTTGACTGAGGAGGAAGCTGTTGTATTGGGGGAGCCCCTGCTCTGCTCTCTTGGCTAACTACACAATTTGGCAGCTGAATTGTGTCTTTTATTTACTAGTAAGAGTACCGCTCACTAAAGGCAATTGGGAAGAGTCCTGCTGATTGCCTACGCTCACCAGGTGCTCGGGCTACTGTGGAAATATGCTCAGAAGCTGTTTTGAATGTTTTCAAAGTAAGAATAAGACCCTCCGGAAAAGGGCACTTTTTCCGGAGGATCGGGGCCAGTCTAGACGCTCTTTTCCGGCTTTTTTAAAAGCCGGAAAAAAGCGGCGGACATTTTTATTTAAATGCCGCGGGGGATATTTAAATCCCCCACGGATTTCCCTACGACGACTAGTGAAATTTACATGCCCCTTCCGGAAAAGGGGCCAGTGTAGACGTAGCCCCTGGGTTTAGTGGGCCAATGCTCAAACCACTGAGCTATCCCAGCTTGCCCCACAAGGTATGAAGGAAGATGTTACCTGGCTAGCACACTGCATTCCACATCCTAATGACTTAAAAAACCAAACAATGGGTACCTAAAAACAATTTGCACCTTCTTTATCAGCTTCATGTAACACAAACACTCGAATGGACTTTTTCCTCCTTTTCCCTTCCTTCTCCCCCCCCAGCCCCTATTTATTTTGGAACTGGACCTTTAATACTCCTGTCATCTGAAGAAGTGGGTTGTGCCATGAAAGCTTATGATACCATTGATGTTTTGTTAGTTTCTAAGGCGCTGCCAGACTACTAATTGTTTTTTAAGTTTTTCCAGTGACAGACTAACTCAGCTCCCCCTCTGAAGATTAGAAACTAGAACTGAATAAAACTGACCCAAAAAAATCATGAATAGGTTTGCAACCATGTTATATTTAAACTTTATAAATAGGATGACCTTATTACCCCATAAGAAAATGGGACACTGTATGGGGCTGGTCCAAGCCCTCTCTCTTCCACCCCAGCAGGGGCTGCCTAAACACCCCTTCCTCACACTAGTCTGACCCAGGCTACTTGCCCGAGACCCTCCCCCTACCATCCTGGGGCCGGGGTTACTGGAACCCTGCCTACCCCCTGCCCCATATTGCAAAGGGCTAGCAACTCTGCTAACCTTCCTGCACGTTCCTCCACATCGCAAGCTGCTTTTTTTGACAAGAGAGGGTGTTTGTCCCATTGGCTGTTTATCGGCCGTCATAAGCAAATTGGACAAATGCCCATTTTTGCCAAAAAATTCAGCACGGCCAGGACTGGGCTTTACAAAGGGCCTGTCTCAGCCAAGACAGGACGGTATGGTCGCTCTACTTCTAAGAACTACACAACTTGTATCCCAGCTCAGAACGGTAGAACATGCTTACAGCAGAGATTGTTTCCTAATGCTGAAAATCATTGTTCACCTTGTTAGTGAACATGACATGCGAAAACAATACTGATTGTTTCACCAGCCCACAGTCATCACTTGACATTCCAAAAATGAGGCACGACCAGCATCCACGTTTACAAGGCCTGGTTGACCCAGTTACCTGTTGGGGGAGGGGGTTCAGCTTGTGGTTGCGGTACAACGGCAGGTGGGCTCTCCAAAGAGAAAGGTCCAGTTGCCTACGGCAGTTGTAGCATGGTTCCACACTCCTTATAGGATAGCATATTGGAAAGGACACATATCACATGGTAGGTCTCACAAAATGCTGCGCCAGTTCGTGTTGAGATGCAGTCTAGGGCAGGACCTACCCACAAGGTGGAATCATGTGAGTTTTGCAGAATGACCAGAAAGCCAGACCTCAAAGGACTTCTTCAATGCACAGCACTGCCGGACAGGCCGTGGAAAAGAACAGCAGCAGAGTGTGAGAAGAAAAGGAACATGCTTCCCTGAGAGCCTTTGCCTGTTAATCTAGGACTGACAGAAATTCTGTCCCTCACAGATCCACAAGTCACTAGTCCTAGAAAAAGTATAAGGCATCTTCACTTATTCTCAGAGACAAACTCACTGTATTTGCCAGCTTTGAATTCCAAATTCTAGGAACACGTTATGAGTCCAAGTATGTTACTGCCAGGCAGTATGGACTGGCAGTGATCAGTACGACTTGCTGAGAGAATTATGCGAGAGAGAGACTCCATCTCAGCTCTGCTTCTCACTTCTCGCTCACCAGAGTAAGCTGAGCTGCCTCTGGGCTGACAAGACTGGCACAAACAATGCTGTCGAGTATCAGAGAGGTAGCCGTGTTAGTGTGAATCTGCAAAAGCGTCGAGGAGTCTCTAGCCTGATTCTGGCCTGCATATTTATACCTGCCTCTGGAAATTTCCACTACATGCATCTGACGAAGTGGGTCTTTACCCACGAAAGCTTATGCTCCAACACTTTGGTTAGTCTATAAGGTGCCACAGGACTCCTCGACACAAACAATGCTGCCACCCTCAGAGGTAAAGTGCTAGTTTAAAGTCTTCACTTCACTAGAGCTGAGGCTCAGCGATACTAAATGTCAGGCTAGGTTTACATCAGCACTTTTGCTGGTGAGGGGCGTGAAAAACCACACCAGACGCACCAACTAAAGTGTCAACTTGGACAATAAAAACATGAGTTTTGGGATAAGACTTTCTACATCACTAGCCTCCAGGCCTGTAATCCCCAAAAACCCAGTTGCACGGCAGTTGCCAACTCTCACCATTTTATTGTGCGTCTGGCCACATTTCGTCTTTTCCTCTGCTGGTGGCCTGGGAGGGGAAATTTTCTACTTCTCCAGGTGAGGGACAGAAAAGCTTGAAACCCTAAAAGCTCAAGAACCCACAGGAAAAGGGAGAGGTCCTGGCAGTGTTTTCAAAGCCTCGTGGTATGTGACTATGTGCAGATGGCACCGCTGGTGCCCCAATATGTGATACCGGTGACCCCCCCAAAGCAGGACTCCAATTTCTGCCCCCCCCCCGGGACCTGCCCCCAGAGCCGGACCGCAACTCCCGCCCCCCGGAACCTGTCCCCAGAGCTGGACCCCAATTCCTGCCCCCCCGGGACCTGCCCCCCAATTCCTGCCCCCCCCGGGATCTGCCCCCGCCCCCCCAGGACCTGCCCCCTATTCCCGCCCCCCCCAGGACCTGCCCCCAGAACTGGACCCCAATTCCTGCCCCCCGGAACCTGTCCCCAGAGCTAGACCCCTGCCCCCCCCGGGACCTGCCCCCCAATTCCTGCCCCCCCGGGACCTACCCCCTGCCCCCCCCGGGACCTGCCCCCCAATTCCTGCCCCCCCGGGACCTACCCCCTGCCCCCCAATTCCTGCCCCCCCGGGACCTGCCCCCTGCCCCCCCCGGGACCTGCCCCCCAATTCCTGCCCCCCCGGGACCTACCCCCTGCCCCCCCCGGGACCTGCCCCCCAATTCCTGCCCCCCCGGGACCTGCCCCCTGCCCCCCCCGGGACCTGCCCCCCAATTCCTGCCCCCCCGGGACCTGCCCCCTGAACTCCCGGGACCTGCCCCCAGAGCCGGACCCGATTCCCGCCCCCCGATTCCAGGCCCCGCTGCCCCTCCGCAGAGGAGCTGCTCCCCGGCTCCCGCCCCGCCGCTGCCCCGCCCCGCCCCCTCGCGCGGCGGGCGGGAACTACAGCCCCCAGCATGCTCCGCGCCGGGTGCCCCGCCGCCCGCCGTCCGCGCGCCTGCGCGTGGGCCGGCGGGTCGGAAGCCCCGCCCCCGGCGGCGGGCGCGGGCGCGGCGGTTGGCCGGGCGGGCTGCCGCTCAGCGCGGGGTCGGGGGTCAGAGTGCGCCGAGGTGAGTCGCTGGCCCGGGGACTCGTGGGGCCGCGCGCGGGGGCCCGGCCGGCGCTGCCCCCGCTCTAAACCGCCCGGCGGCGCGCGGGGCGGGGGCCCGGCGGGGGGAGGGGCCGCGCGGGGCCGGGGCGGGCAGGCCGCAGCCAGGCCCGGCCGGGGGGCGCCGGGGGGGATGGGCCGGGGGCAGCGGAGTCTGTTCCTGCCCCTGGAGGGGGGGGGCTGGTCTCTTCCCTGGGGGGGGGGCTGGTCTCTCTTCGTGGCTGGTCTCTCCCTCGGGGGGGGATGGGGGCTGGTCTCTCCCTGGGGGGGGAGGGGGACTGGTCTCTCCCTCGGGGGGGGGGCTGGTCTCTCCCTGGGGGGGGCTGGTCTCTCCCTCGGGGGAGGCGGGGGGCTGGTCTCTCTCCGGGGCTGGTCTCTCCGGGAGGGGCGGTGGGGAGCAGCCTGGCCTCTCCCTGGGGCTGGTCTCTCTGGGGGGGGCTGGGGGCTGGTCTCTTCCTGGGGGGGGGATGGGAGCTGGTCTCTCTCCGGGGGGGGGGGCTGGTCTCTCCCTGGGGGGGGGGCGGGGGCTGGTCTCTCTCCGGGGGGGAGCCTGGTCTCTCCCTGGGGCTGGTCTCTCCGGGAGGGGCGGTGGGGAGCAGCCTGGCCTCTCCCCGCTGGGGCAGGGCACTCAGTCTGCAGCCTTGCAGCAGTGCAGACCTGGCAGTTGCAGCCCTGCATTCCATGCCCCCTCTCCCCATGTCACCCTGCTGCCCCAGCGCCCCTCTAGCGTGGAGGGCAGGGAAGAAACTCTGTAGCTCATTAAGGAAGAGGGGCCCAGCGGCGCGCACCTAGGTGATGTTTTGCCTGGACTTCACCTTAGCTCTTACCGCACTTGGCCATTCTTCATCTCTTGTGTTTGCACCCCCAAACCCTAGGCTGGTTTTGACAAAGTACCCTCAAATCTTTGGGCCCCCGAAGTTGATTGACCACTGAGCTGGGTGTTGTGGGAGATGTGCTTAAAAGGGGCAAAAAATATTAATAGGGATTTTGGACACTCCCTGTGGGGTTTGGAGGTTCTGAAAGGGAGTGGATGGGGGAGTTAGTTTGATATGTGCAGTTACACTGATTGCACGTCTTCTGTGTGCGAAAGAGCATGAGACTCAGAAGGAAATTTGAGAGTTAAGAAAGACAATGTGTATTTGCTTGTTGCATGACTGGTCACAGGAATTTCTCCTCCCTCCCTTTTCTTGCTACTGTACTGTTCCAGGTGTTTCTCTCAAACATGAAGCATGAACAGACATTGTGCCTTATTTCTCATAGCTTCAGAGGGGTAGCTAAGTTAGCTACCCCTCTGAAGCTACGATACCATCTACATGTTTTGTTAGTCTTTAAAGTGCTACCATACTGTTTTTTAAGTTTTTCTCCTACTCTGTCTGTTGCAAGCCCTGTACCTGGTAGCTTTGCCTGGAAGTGATTTGTTCTTATGAAATAAAATCTGATGCAGACATGGTTCTCCCCCTTGGACTTCTGGTTTTAGAAATAGGGTGGTGGATCACTGGCTTTAGTTTAGTCAGATCTCCAGTATTCTTAAGGCCATGGTGCTAAAGGCTGCTCTGATTGGTTAGCTTGCACCATATTTCAGCTCAGAAGAGAAAAGAAGGCTTTAATCAAATGCTTTGGGCTATGGTATTTCCAAAAGGAATTGGTCCCGTCAGACATTGTAAACAGCTATTTTGAATGGTAACTCAATACTGTGAGGTTTCATAGCACTTTCACTGTAAACCGGGCATAGAAGATTTCACACCAAGAATGGTTTCTTAAATTATGTGTTAGACACCCAAAGGCAGTGGCTCTGCAGGGTGGAGACAGGTGGTGAAGTGACTTCAGAGGTGTTGAGTTTGGGTCGGGCTTTTTGTAACTGAATTTTGCAGGCTGTTAATTTAGACTGTCGATGAAATACTCGTGGTGTTCTCAAGAGAGACCCTTTCACGGCAGTTGCTTCTCTGAAACGTAGGTTGCTTTGAGTACAATAGCATGTGTGCGCACATTCATCAAAAGCTTCTTAAGTGCACGTAGCCGGACTTGAGTCTCAGCAATATCCAGAAGACTAAAACCTACTGCTTTGAAAAGGAAATGCTAATTAATTTGGGCACTAAACAAAGAAGTCCCTGAATAAGTGTACACAGATTGATATGACCTTTACTTTCATAGTTTTGATTGAAAGCTATTCAGCTGGGATTTGATGCTTTTTGAAGGATTGCTATAGCTGCTACGTTACCTATCTTGTTTTGGCTGTGTTAATTTTAATAGGTATTGAATTTTTCCTTTATTTAATCTAGGAAATAAAGTTCTGAAAGACATTTGGCATATAAAGTTCTCGCACTCACACTTTCCCTATCTTGGTCTACTGATAACCTTTCCATGAACTGCACTGGCCTTGTACAGCATATGGGGATGGGGATCCATGAACTAAATCTGAATGGGACTGGACACCATAAACTGTATTCATAAGAGGCCATTGGAGACACATCTTCAATCCTGCTCTTGGGTGAGAAGGACACGGAGTTGCTGTAAGTCCTAGAGAAGCTCAAAAAGAGGGGTGTTCTATTGGTTCTGAACCATTTCCCCATCATCGTGCTGTGGGTTAGGGATGTTAAATTGTGGGTAATCAGCTAATCGAGTAGTGGATGGATTTTCCATTGACTGCTCAATTAGTCGATAAGGGGGGAAACTGCAGAGCTACAGCAGGGTTAGCTCCCAACCCAGGAGCTTATCCCACTGTGGCTCTGTTGTGAAGACTAAGACTTTAACAGGTTTCAGAAAAGAGCTAGATAAACTCATGGAGGTTGGGATGGGGAGGAATGGTGTCCCTAGCTTCTGTTTGTCTGAAGGTGGGTGACAGGGGAGGGATCATGTGAGGATTACCTGTTGTGTTCCCTCCCACTGGGGTAGCTGGCATTGGCCACTGTCGGGAGACAGTATACTGGGCTAGATGGGCTTTTGGTCTGACCTTCTATGGCTGTTCTTATGTTATGTTCTCTGCCGTTTAAAAAGTAGAGGCATAGCAGGGGGACCAGGCGCAAGCTGGGAATCTGCTGATTCCTGGCTCGTGCCTGGTCCCCCGTTACATGGTGCTGGAGGGAACCAGCTTTTAAGCCAGCTCCCCCAGCACTGGCTCCTATTCACTATCACCCTTGCTGTCTCTCTTTTCACCTTAGAGGTGGCTTGATTTCATTGCCAGTGGGAACTTTCTGTGCAGTACGTCTGCCCTGTGCCTGTTTTCCAGGATTATTGTGAATTGGTGTGGCTTCGCAACATCTGGTTTTACCTGCCTTGAAGTATCTTTCAGCCCTCATGACCTGCAAAGGACAAACCTTCTTTAAAAATGTCTAGACTATATGATTGTAAAAAGAACCTCCCAAATGTGAACTAAATAGAAAATGGTGCAGAAGTGTCAACCCCAAACTGTTGTCAGCTGTAACAGTTGAGATGTGAAATATTCCGTTCAGCTCAGAGCGGTAACTCTTGAGCCTGATTGTGACAAAGAGCCAGAGTTTCAAATAACGTAGTACACAACTGTGTACCCGATTGGTGCCACAGCAGTTGGTTTTGCAAATCGCGTAATCACACCTCCCAGGTACCATATAACCGAAGGGTAAAAAGGCACAGGGTTTGGCTATACTTCCACCTCAGCAGGGTCATCTGCTAGCCCTGGGAGAGAGCTCTTCCAGCACTCTAGGTTAACCACCTCGATGAGGGGAGCAGCTAACAGCCCTGGGAACCTGTTTGCACAGCTGCTTTAGAGCCCTGTAACTTGCTGTGATAGGGGATGGGTTTTTTTCACAACTCTGAGCGAGAAAGTGACTGTGCAGTAACTTGCCAGTGTAGACAAGCCCATCATTCTAAAAGTGCTTGGTATTTTTACTTTGTACTAAATTAAACTGTGTGCAGCAGCTCTACTGACTAACTCCATTGCTGTTAGTGGGAGCTCAGCTGTGGACTGAGTGTAGCATGTGCCTTTAAATGATAAGCCAAGCTCAAGGATCACAATTAAAAATATAACTTGGCTCTTTCTACAGAACACTCTGAGGTCATCTGACAAAAGGTGCTGTACCACGTACCAAATATATTCTTCCACTCTAGTTTTATAGTCTGCCTACTCATGCCCTTCAGTTTTCTTCCCTCTCTACTTTCTCATTAAGGGGCAGTCCAGCTGTCCTTCCACGTGCAGACCTCCCTCAATTTCAGCATGAGATTAATTTGTGTAGTCACTGCTGCCGTTGGGGAAAATTTTAAAATACACTGTAGTATCTGTTTTAAGAGACTGATCAAAGAGCTGACGAAAGTTGGCTGCCTTGCAGAGCAAGCCTAATAAGTTGTATCGTGTATCTTGGGGAAATACTTAGGGGACAGCCCTGGATATAGGTGGTCTGATGAGTTCTGCATCTTGATTAGGTGTCGCTGTATGTCAAGTAAGTGCTGGTCCCTGTCATTCCCAGCACGCTGATTATCAATGGACCGGAAGCACTCTTCTTTGGAATCTTGCTCCTCTTCATCAGTCCCTGTGATCTCCCAGACCATTGTGTCTGACATCACTATGGAAACAATTCGGATGGTCTGTGCAGTGGTTTGGCGTGCCACGTCCCTGAAGAAATGGGGGAGGAGCAGGCTGCCTACATAGGAAAAAGCATCCCTACTCAAGGAATTCCCCCCGTGTTTAGTCAATCCTCTCCTCCTTCACATCCCTCCTTCACTCATTTCCACCAAAATGCCAACAGTGACCAATGCCAATAGTGCCAATATGTCAATAGTGACCTAGCCATAATTTATTTTCTTTAAATTGAACTATCAAGCCAATCCAGTCTCGGGGATCTGTAAAAAGACAATTTAACATGCAGTTTAGGGATGTTAAGGACTAGTCAAGCTATCCAATAAGCAAAAGCTTATGAGATAGTCGACACACTAATCGACTAGTCACTCTTCTTCCCCTCCCTCTCCCCCCCCCCCCCGCTGCCTCTATCAGAAAGAGGCAGCAAGCAGGGGCGGGGGATGCTTCAAAGCATCAATTCTGCATGGAGCCTAGGGCCAGACCCTGGACTCCACATGGCGCTGCTGCTTTGAAACACCGTGTGGCGCCCAGGGCCTGCCGCTTTGAAATGCCATGTGCAGCCTGGGGCCAGCTGGGGAATCTCCCATGACCCTGGGCTCCATGTGGCGCTGCCACTTTGAATCGCTATGGAGAGCATGGGGCCAGCGGGGGACTGCTTGAGTCCCCCTCTGGCTCTGTGCTCCCCACAACGCCTCCACCTTTGAAGTGTAGCTTCAAAGGCAGAGGCACCCATATTGACTAATTGAAGTCGATGCAAATTGCATTGACTATTCGATTAATCGATTCATTTAAATTTAACGCCCCTAACGCAGTTATATTGGTGACAAATAACTCATAGGAACAGTACACAGGTATTTCAGAGGAGTGCTTTGGGGAAGTTATGTTGAAAGTGTCCCAGAATGTGGGTTTGCTACACCCCTCCCCTCCCCCACCCCCGTGGAATTAAACTAGTGGTGTGCCTTTACCTACCGGAGGATCAACGTTCTGGCAATCCATCTTCCGGGTTCAATTTAGCAAGTCTAATAAAGACCCACTAAATTGATTGCTGAAGGTGCCCCATGGCACCGATGCTCCTTGCTGTCAGGAGGAGTAAGGGAAGTCGGTGGGAGTGTTTCTCCCATCAACCTCCCATTGTGGAGATGGTGCCAAGCTCGGCTTAAGGTACGTCAACTCCAGCTACGTTACATAGCCTAAGTTGCATATGTTAAACCAACCCTTCCCCCCGCAATGTAGACCTGGCCTAGGAAAGTATGTTGAACTAACTGTAAAAGAACAAATGGCCTGGTAGCACTTGAGTGCTACCAGGCCATTTGTTGTTGTTTTTTTCTGTAACACACTAACTCGGCTACTCCCTGAAGATCCTAATTGTAAAAGGATACTATCAGATGCATCGGTTAAACAAGTTTACCTGCTTGTCTAACGCTACTTGACATCATTGCAGCTTTTAGAATACTATTTTAGTACATGTTTACTCTTTTTAAAAATAAGTTTAAACAGAGCTATTAGACTAATATTTGTTTCTTTCATTTTTGTGGCTCCCATGCCACGCCAAAGCGCTGCGAGGTTTCAGTTGTAAATGCTTCAAGAAGAGACTTGGTATTTAAAAATCTTAAAGCATAGTTAAAGTCATGGATATGTAAGTGTGAGTCTTACATCTGTACAACATCTAAATGTGGGGCCTTGTTTGGCCTGAACGCCTCCCTTTAAATGCCGACTAAAGTGTGATCATTCTTGAGCTCTAAATCTGGACTGCTGTTACTGTCTTAACTCCAGGGTTTGCTCCCTCATAGATCATCTCTTCCTCCCCCCCAAACAGAGGCTACATTTTCAGTACAGACTGCGAGTCTTTTGAACAGTGACTGTGCCGCCCTTGAGTGGAAAGCAGGCTGTTGAAGTTAACTGATGGTCTCAGTTAACTCGGTTTGGCCCTTGTATGATTTTGATTTTCTTTAATTATGCTTGCTCAGTCACAGCTCGCACTGGGTCCAGGAACTACCCCTGCTGCAGCTCTGCTGTTTAAATGTAGTAGGAGCCGCCGCAGCAGGGGTAGCGCCTTCCCTTATCGACTAATCACGTAGTCAATACAAATTATTGTATCGATTACCCAATTACCTGTCTCTTAACATCCTTACTACAAACCACAAGGCAGGCTGGGTCAGGTCTCAAACTTCTACCGCCAGAGGAGAAAGTAGCTGACTGACACTGTTTGGTGGTTCCCTCTGTGGTACATGGACTCTTGGGATACACCAGGTGTCTCTGGGGGAGTTTCTGGGACAAATTGTCATGATGGATTTTATTAATTTTGCATAAGAGGTTTGCATTTGCATAAGACGCAGCTTTGAAACGCTGTGGGAATTTGTTGTATAAAATATTTTACTTCAGGGTGTGTACCAGTGAGCACGCAGACGCATTGATGTGCCAAGCCCTCACTTCGAATCACCGTATAGCACGGGGTCAAGCTGCCCCGCAATTGTCCATTTGGAGTTCAGAGCTTAGTGGTTTTTCCTGCTTGTATACATCGTGCTTCCACTATCTCTGTACATTACCTGTCGTTGGGCAGGATACATATCTCACAGTTCTTTTATAAAGAACACACAAATTATCTGTGATGTGACAGGTAGGTGTACACAGGCAGCTGGTAGATCTGGACAGGGTATGTGTAGATTTGTCTCTAGGGAGCATAGGGCCCAGCAAAACTCATCCCCCTCTGCCCCCCCGCTCCCATTCCACCCATTCCCCACCTCTTCTCCCTCCTTCCCTATCCCACACCTTCCTCTAAGCTCCCTCTTCTCAACCGCATGGGTAGTGGGCTGGGGATGGGTCACTCCATTCCCGCTTGTAAGTGCACGGGAGAGCCCAGCTCCTGCTGCTGGCACCAGGGCACCGTCCCTCCCCCCCGCTAATCCTCCGGACCCCTCAAAGCGTTGGGGCCAGGGGCAGTTGCCTTGAACCGTCTTATGGACAAGACGGCTCTGGGTATGCTGGTCTGGCTGGGAGTATGCAATAGGAAACATTTGGGAGCCTCTACTGTAGCGGACACTTGTGGTTCCCAATAAGCAGTTCCCTCCGATTCATTCCTTCTGATGCCTGAAGTGAGAGAGAGGCTAGTGCCGTTTTTTCCTCCATGGGGTCTCTGGCAGTTAAGCCTGTACAGCGGGTGCTTGCTGTCTTTTGGTTTTCCTTTCTTCCCGGAGCTTCGCTGTGGCACGCTGCCATCACTTGCGTTGCCCGCTGACGAGCGAGAAATCGACTGGCCTGGAATTGCGCCACACCGTTCTGGAGACAGTCTGACAAGCAGTTATTCTAACTTCCAGCATTCTGTAAGCAGCAGGTACCGGTCACAGCTGGTGAAGTTGTGTGTGACATTCAGAAATATACGGCCCATCAAACTCAAAGCAATGTTATCTTCCAGCCGTAGTCCCCGCAGGTGGAGATTTCCCCTGTGATTGGAAGTTACCAATGGAAATGCTGTAACCTTTTGCTGTGCCTATGTACAATCTGCAAAAATACTTCACAAAGGCCAGCCACAGTTTATAGTCCCATTATAGTTTATATATATATATATATATATATATATATATATATATATAAATATATGTAAAGATTGTAGCTGGCTAATATGAAGTATTAAACTGGTTGGATTGAGTGCCAGATGTAGCAGTTGACACTGTCTGAGATTATAATCTGTCCCTGTGTGCATAAAATACATTTATCACACTTCATTTAGGGCTGGAAATTGAATCATTCAACACGTGAGTTGGTCTGGGTAGGATAGGGTTTGTATTTGCCTTTTAAAGCTGTGTTCTGACTCAGTACCTGCATTCCTGTGTGTTGGAATAAATACAGAAGAATTAGTAACCTCTTTCATCTTCTGTAGTAGCTGCAAATGCTTTAAATTGCATCTGCTCACCAGCTCCCAAATGCTCTGAGACATGTTGCAGCCTCTTCCCAAAATACCTGGCAATCTAGAGGAGTGACTGGCTAATACTCTAGTTAAGACTTCACTTGCCAAAAAAGCAGAGAGCAAACGTTTGCCACTGGATTGTCCTTAGTCATGTGCTGGCTGCTGGGGGCTTAGCAAAATGTCCCATTTACATGCTGCTTCTCAGTGCTTGGCTTTATCAACCCATTAAAATGTGTTAAGTGAAATCCAGGTCTTACTCAGTATTCCCCTAGCCATATATATTATGTTATTAGAGGTATTTGATATAGGAGGCTAGTGCCTGTCTCTCTTCACTTCAGCTGTATTTTTCCCTTTTCAGAATAGGCTACATCACAGAAGCATAGAAATGTAGGACAGGAAGGGCCCTCAAAGTCATTTAATCCAGCCCCCTGTGCTAAGGCAGGACCAAGTCAACTTTGCTTATCCCTGATAGCTGTTTGTCTAACCTGTTCTTAAAACCCTCCAGTGATGGGGATTCCACAACCTCCCTAGGAAACTGTTCCAGAGCTTAACGCCCCTGAGAGTTACAAAGTGTTTCCTAAGATCTAATCTAAATCTCCCTTGCTGCAGACGAATCTCATCACTTCTTGTCCTGTGTGCAGTGGACATGGAGTACAGCTGGTCACTGTACTCTTTCGAACAGCCCTTAGCGCACAAAGATTGTGATCTGTTCCCCTCTGTGTTCTTTGCTAAAGACCAATCTTTACCACAGGATATTTCTAGCTGCTTTATTCCAAGATGTGTTGCCTGCCCTGGTAGACCTTCAGGTGCACAGCTGACAGCTTTGAAGATTTTAAGCATCAATATCTGTTATCCGGGCTCAGATGGAAGTGATTTCAGTTAGGCTGTGATGAATTTATTAATGACCGTAAAAGTTCTAGATGGAAAAGTGATAGGTATTGCTCAACACCTTTAGGATAATACAATGTTAGGCTTGCAGGGCAGCTGTTTATTACGGTTTTTGTTGCTGAGGTTTTTAGTTTTCCAGGCGACTCCTGCTTGCTGTGCTGCTTTAATAAAATATATAGCCCCCCAAATGCTGATGGCAGGAGGTGCAAACCAGTCTATACCGTGAAAGTCGGCGTGCAGGAAGTGACTCCATATGAAACCACCACAGTCCCTGATTCCCATCTGTACTGTGCATGTGTATTACTTCAACACAAAATCCTTCGAAGGGAAGGTTACAAAATGTGTATTTACCTAATGCACCTGACCCGCTCAGCTGCAATTATCTCTTAATCTGGGCGTTCTGGGTCTCTCTGGTAAATACAGCTTTAGCTGTGCTTCAAGGCATATTACCTCACTAAGTGTGTGTTTTGGCACGTGCATTATTTACCTGATAGACTAACAGATACAAAGGAGCCATTGCTGTCTCTTGTGTAAATAACCACAGGTCATCCTTTAGTTTCTTTGAGGCAATTTTTGTTTTGTGGCGTAAATCTGGCTCCTCTTCCTATCCACCCAGGGGTGTTTCCTGCCCTCTGGGCCAGTGCCAGAGACACTGTGCTTGCACCAAGGGGAATCTGCGCTTGGTTCCTCTGCACTCTTAAGAAACTAAGCAAAAGCAAGACATCCTCACTTGCACATCAGGGAGGATGTGTACCGCTCACAGCTGCCAGCACCTAGCTGTCCTGTGTCTTCTCTCCAGTCTAGCTTGGGCGCTGTTTGGAAACAGGCTCCGTACCTCCCTGCAGGTGCTGTGTATGAGACACTCCAGGTGCCGCAGGGTCACGTGACGGCTGAGTGATCTGTAAAACTGCCACAGAATTTTTAGGTCTCAAACAGAGTATTGAAAAAAATCCCCCTGAGTGTTTTATTTCAGGGCAGTGGGTGGAATCAATCCACCTTAACCAGTTTGGGTTTTGTTGAAAGGAAAATTCACCATTTAATGTCAGCATGTTAGATCAGTTCCAAACCTCACCTTGCCCCCACATCCTCTGTCCGCTTCCTCCTCTCTGTGCTCCAAATCTGTGAGCAAGAGATTGTGTGGCACCTGAGCCCTTCCCGGCGCAGCCAGACGGCATGGCCTCTGGAGGCATGTTATCGAGAGGCTGACATGGGAGTTGAGGGCGCTGTGGGTAGTGGAAGGGTCTGGCTTGACTCCGGTGGGAGTTGGCGCCAAGTGGATTTTGAAGGGTGATTTTAACGGCATCTGCACTTGTCTCATTGTGCCTAACTCCTATTACGTGTCAGTAGTAGGGATGTTAAATATCGGTTAATTGAATAGTCGATTAACCTCGTGAGTTCTTATCAATTATTGACTATTCTGTAGACTCTAGGGGTGGGGCTGGCAGCCAGTGCACTCCAACCCCACCCCCGAGGAGTCCCCTGCCACCCTGCACTGCTGCCTGTGATACAAGACAGCAGCGCAGGGTGGTAGCAGCCCCTGGATCCGGCGCAAGCTGGAACTGAACCGGGCTGCCTGCCCGCCTGGCTCCTAATACACTGTAAATGCAGAGCTGCAGCAGGGGTAGGTTCCAGACCTGACATGAGCCAGGACTGAGCTGGGCTGCTGGCCAGCCTGCTAAAAAATTTACTGGCAGGGGAAGGGGGGAAATGCATGTAGTCTATAGCGTTAACCTATAAGCTTTTGCTTATCAGTTAATCGACTACACTATTACATCCCTAGCTGGTAGACATGTATCAGGAGGCCAAGGGTCTTTCCACAGACTTCAGTGAGCTTTGCACCAGACCCCTGAGCAAGCTGTATAATGTTCTGTAGGGTGCAGACCCTGGAGCAGAGAGCGTAGTGGCCCTGTCTGTTAATGCAGAGCTAGTCGCAGAGGTGCAATCCAGGTTGCTGGTGGGCCTAGATGCTGTCACTCAGTCCCATGCTGTCTAGTGTATTTGCAGTAGGTCCCTGTATTACCTGGGTGCCTTGCCAGAACCTTGCACCAAGGGCCCCAGGTAAGTCTCTTGGTGGCAGAGACAGCTGTGCACACGCGGTGTGTGTATGCTAGTAACACAAGCCTCTCTCTTTCAAGTTTCAGATGCTTCTGGATTGTCAATGGTAGCGCTCTTCCATACTGGAGCAGCAAAGATTCCTCCAAGCTTACTGCTGAGGGTGAGGCCAGCTCTGTGCTCCCACCGCCCACGCTGTTTTCTCCAGGGGTGTGGCTCCATCGTACGCAGGAAACTGGCGTCCCACGGCTTCGGCGCGTCCATGGCAGCAATGTCATCCTTCCCTCCACAGAGATATCACTACTTTTTAGTGTTGGATTTTGAGGCCACTTGTGACAAACCACAGATCCATCCTCAGGTAAATATCCAGCCCGTAGCCACATGTATTCTTCCCTTGCAAGCTCTCCCCCCCACCTCCCATGCATGCAGCGGGATGAATTGCCTGTCCCCTCACGTCCCCACCCACAGTTCCGAGGCTTACCCCATGTCTGCCTGTTCAGCCCTCCTCAGCAGCTGTTGTCAGCCCAAGGGGTAGGTGGTGAGCAAAGGAGGCGTTCCTACCCCTTAGAATGGCCCTTCTGCACCACTGCCAGGCCTGTCAGTCCAGAGGGAGTGAAACCCGAAACTCAGTCTCCATCAAGACAGTGATAAGACGTTTGGGGTATGAAACTTCTCCTGTCTTAGGCCTCAGATGCTTGTCAGCTCTCTGGCTTGGGGATGGATTGAGCAGGTGCTAGCGGGGAACGCTGTGTTATTGGCTCATTCCAAGTGGCCTCAGCCGTTTCCACAGGAAAACATGTTTCTAGCTTATAAAGTGATGAAGGAGACAGTGCAGTGGTGCATCTAGGGGTCTGCAGGTCCTTAGTAAGAATGCCTCTGAAAGGCGTGCACTTCTCCAGGCTTATCTTCTCTGGACGTTGACTCCGAAGTCTAACGAAAATCAAATGCTTCAGGGGGTAGCCGAGTTAGTCTGTACAGGATAAACTTAAAAAACAACAAATGGTCTGGTAGCACTTCATAGACTAACAAAACATGTGCATGGTATCATGAGCTTTTGTGGGCACAGCCCACTTCTTCAGATGACCGGAGTTATGAGTTTAGGATGTGCAGACCCAAAATAAATAGGGAAGGGGGGGAGGGGAGAGGAAAAAGAGAAGGGATTGGGAAACAAGGAAATGAAAATATCAAAGGGAAAAACAAGTAGACGGAGCTGGTGCCTATAAGCACCTGAAGATTGGATAGTTAAAAGGAAACCGAGAAGGATCAAAGAGAACTAACACAAGAATCCACACAGAGAGCCGTTGGCACCTTCATTGACTGTTAGGTTGGTAATGTCCCAGCCAGCCATTGTCCGATTGAGGAGATGATGATAATTTAAATAGAAGCCTCCACTGAATCTGGATCTTGAGGGTGCTACTTTCAGCTTCTCACCCCTGACACTAACACCTGATGTAGACCTGTCCACGTGTCTCCATGTGCAGATGGTGGTTTCCTTGGCAGTGAAATGTAAAACGTGTTAATGACTGAAAATACTGTTCTTCATTCAAGAATGGCCATAATGGGACAGACCCATGGTCCATATAACCTAGTAGTTTGGCTTCTGACAGTGACCAGTGCCAGACACTTGAGGGACTGAAAAGGCAATCGTGGAGTGATCCAAATTCTAGATCTAGACCAATTTCTGGCATTACATGTGAGGGACACCCAGAATGTGGGCATGCACCCTGTCTTGGCTACTAACTGTGCATGGGCCTAACCTTCGTGAACATCTCTACTTCTTTTTTGAATCTTGTTACAGTTTTGGCCTTCACAAAAACACCTGGCAATAGGTTCCCCAGGTTGACTGTGCAGTGCGTGAAAAAGTACTTCTCTTTCTTCCTTTTAAACCTTCTGTCTGTCAATTTAGTAGATTGGCCCCTGGTTCTTGGGGTACATGAAGGGATAAATAACACTTGCTTATTCACTATCTCCAAAAACTCCACTATTTTATAGACGTCTGTCATTCCCCCCTTGGTTGCCTCTTTTCCAAGTTGAAAATCCCAGGCTTTTTAACGTCTCCTCAGACGGAAGCTGTTCCGTGCCCTTCATCATTTTGTTGCCCTTCTCTGTACCTTTTCCATTTTAATATAGCTTGTTTGAAATGAGCCTACCAGAACTATACACAGAATTTAGGGTGTGGGCATATCAATAGAGTTATGATATTTTCTGTCTTATCTACCCTTTGTCGAATGGTCCCTAACATTTTGTTAGCTTTTTTTGACCGCTGCTGAACACTGAATGGATGTTTTGAGAGAATGGTCTCTTTGAGTGGTAACAGCTAATTTAGACGTTTTGTATGTATAGATGGGATGATGTTTTTAAGTGTGCATTACCTTGCATTTATCAACCCTGAATTTCGTCTGCCATTTTGTTGCCCAGTCACTCAGTTTTGTGCGATCCCTTTGTAATGCTTTGCAGTCTGCTTTGCACTTAACTATCCTCCTTCTTCAGCCCTCAGTCAGACAGTTGGCCATAGTGATTGTTTGCCATTTGGTGTGTTCCTGCTCAACTGCGAAGGCTTGATGGCTTAAGAGTCCAACATCAGAACAGACTTGATGAACTCATGTATTAGGGGGTCTGCCTCTGGGCTGCCACCACCTCTTGGATGATGGAATTTTATCCCAGATGTTACAAGCCACCCAGGGAATGTTTTTTGCTGGAACATCTTGTGGCATCTTTGCAACATGTGACATGTCCGAAAAGCAGAAGGCACCTCCTGTGGACAATAGCCCCAGTAGTCTGTAGACCCTAATGATCATAAACATCTGCTTACAAATGAAGTCGTTCCACTTCATGCTCAGTATGTGACGTTGACCTTTTGTGTGGAAAGCCTCCAGGTTTGGCCAAGTCTGCTCAATCAATGTTGTATCCATGTTGTGCAGCTGTACAACAGAATTAATCAAAGCAGTCATGGGAAGGATACAGCTCGAATGGAACCTGACGCTGGTTATCCTGCTAAGATGATGAGTCAATATCCATTGTAAAATGATTCGATGGTTTCATTGTTCAAAGAGATTGGAGTCTTGCGTGGACCTGGTCGTAGATTTAGCAGCTTTGTCTTTGACCATGAAACATGGAGACCAATCTGAGCGGACTCCTCCTCTGTATGCTGGAGTGCCTCACAAGACCTCTTGGGGGGGAGGGGTCTGTACTAAAAGAACATCCTCGTCAGGGTCTGTGAGCGAGAGATCACTGGTCTCATTGCCTGTGGACCTGACACGGTGCTGACTTATGAAGTCCATTGCCCGGCAATAGAGTGCAGGGGCCAGAACGCAACCCTGCCTAGCACCAGACACTGATTTAAAAGGCGCTGACATCTGGTTCCCTGATCAGCAAGGGCAGCTCGTCTCATCAAGTCCAGCAGAGTGGTAGAGACACCTACTACGCCCTTTATAGCCTTCCATAAGGCGACATAGTCTGCTGAGTCAAATGCATCCTTACGCTCAACTGACACCCCGTGCAGGTGATTTCTGAAGTCATGGTGTATCTCCGACAACAAGTCAACAGCCAAAATGGTGTCTAATGTCTACTTGTTCCTTGTAATGCCTAACTGTTCAAGACAACTCTTCTGATCTCATAGATCATAGATCTCATAGACTTTTCAGGTGTGCTAGAAAAATCATGCGCAAGCACGTTTCCTGGAACACAGAGCAGGGTGATCAGCCAGTAGCTCCTACATTCGCTGTACAGTCCTGTGCCTTTATAGAGTGAAATCACAATATCGCCCTTCCAGGCAGTTGGCAGGGT
This sequence comes from Pelodiscus sinensis, assembly GCF_049634645.1. Classification (NCBI taxonomy): domain Eukaryota; kingdom Metazoa; phylum Chordata; order Testudines; family Trionychidae; genus Pelodiscus; species Pelodiscus sinensis. The sequence goes on along the minus strand of NC_134719.1, from coordinate 443,334 downwards.
CCCACCTCTCCACACCAGACGAAAGATGGCCAGAAGTGATTCTGCTGAAGGATCAATAGCCCGTTTTAGCAGCTCTGAGGGGATGCTTTCAGTACTGGTTGCACGCCCATTTTTCAGTTTACAGCTGGCACGCTTCTCTTCAGTGTTGGTGCATTGGTACATATGTCTAGATCTGGAACTGTAGTGACTGCCAGATCATCCGGCTCTGAACTAGCAGCAGCCAGAGGCTGGTTCAGGACACTAGGATCATATTCCACCCAGCAGGAGAGAACGTCATTGTCCCACCTACCTGGATAGCCTCGGTGGTGTTCCGGATGCTGTTGGTAGTAACAACCTGTCAAGATTGTTCCCCATTCTGGCACTCTGAGTGCAGAAGAAGGGGGAACCTGCAAGAGGCTATAAAAACCTTGCCTCTGTAGTTTCTGCTTACCAAAAACTCCCCAAGGTCACAGATTTCCTGCCTTGGGGGGCAGCTGCCACCATCAAGTGTAAAACCCCTCTTTCTGAAACCCAGGAAGAAGCACTTGAACTTCTTCCAGAGGGGTACCCCCCCCCCCAGCTCTTTTACCTCAAGAGAGCTTGGGAAAAACAGAAAACAAACTGCAGTCTCTGATAGCTGACCTCTCAGTCTTAGGCATGTCCTGTTACCTTCCAGGACACAAGAATCAAACCCTCACTTTAAAAAGGGTGATTTTTATTAACAAAACAAAAAGATAGATATAATAAAGCATACTTGGTTTCTAGGTGTTACAGAGCAACTGAGTAAAAACAAAGTAAAACACAGAGAAACATAATATCTCTGGGTGCAGCTTAGATATAGCGAATGGGGGTGGGGGGTGGACAGGACAAATGGATTTAGCATGGAGAAGTTTAACCAAACAACAAAACAAAGAAAAAGATCCTGATCGCGACTAAATATACATTTCCCTATCTACTCATGAGCCGTACTTCCAGGTCAAATCCATTTACAAGCCCAGCATTCCTTGAAGGCATGGTAGTTTTGCCTGGATTAATTCATCTTGTTTCCCCCAGCTCCTAGCTTACAAAAATCACACAAAGGAATAGCAGGCCAGTATATCTATTCAATTTAAATGTCAACTGTTTTTCCCATTAGCTTTCCTGGCTTCCTGCCAAAACCCCCTAGCTACCTGAGTTTAACCCAAGTGCTGGTCAGCACTCCTCCTATCCATCCCACAACCTCTTGACCACTGTGGTTTTGAATGGTGCAAAATGCTGGCTTCCGGTTGCCCCTAGCTAAGCTAAATGCAATGACCTCTGCCCCTTTGTTATAATATGCCTCATGATCATGAAGAGCCAGAGTATTGCATTTTCATTTCAGCTGATTACGAGGGCACTTATCACTGTGCAGGGAGGCTGTGGCCCTCAGTTTAATGATCTGGATCAATGTGCTGGATGCTGATAGTCGATCCTCTGCTCAGCAGAGTGGTTGTGGGTATAAGTGAACAGGGACCTGGAAACCTCCATCTTGTCTGGCAGATTATCTGAAACCAAAAATCTGTTGCTGCCATCCATACAAAACCTGTTGGCTAAACATGGCACCCAGAGTGCGTCAATGTCAAACTCCATCATCATCTCAGGGCTCACCTGCTTGTTGGAGTAGCAGTGTTGCACGGGCAACTGCTAGGTGGTGATCTGGGTTCACCGCGCAGTCTGCACGACAGTATACTCTATATGATGCGAAGAGAGACCTACTGCATGTAACTGTGTGGTCTCAGTCCTTCCGAGTGATGCCATCATGAGGGATCAGTGACATCGGGTGAATGCGCTGCCACTTGAACCATGTCCCAAGAAGGGAAAGCTTCTAGGGCACACCGAACATAAGCAGGTAGCGAGAGTTATCGTTATGACTTGTTCACATCCAGTTCTTGGGGGGCGAGTGGCTGCATTCAGGTCACGTGGGGTCACGAGAGGAGTATGTGGAGGGACTGTGCACTCTGAATGTTCCAGTTGATGCTACAAATGATCTTTCACTGGGTCTACAGATTCCTCTCTGGGTGAGTAGACTCCTGAGACATGGAGGCAACTGTGCCAATGTTTAAGATGTGTACTAAGTAAATGAGGAGACACGGGCATCCAGGTTGTCGGGGGGGCTTGGCCTCACCTGGCAGTAGTAGTGCTACCGCACATACATGGTTGGGGCTGCCAGAGTCCAGGAGTAAAGACTCTTCCACCTCATGACCTCCGTGATCTCTCAGCCTTGCTTCTGATGGTCCCGCGATGGATATGTGAATATGGTCCATCTGCGGTGAGACAGTGATCAGATGGCCGTGCCCGGGAAGGGGTGCAACATTCCCAGTTGCAATTTTGATGCCACTTTGCAATTATTCTGAATAATTTTATATTATCTGCAAATGTTGCCACCTCACTATTTACCCCTTTTCCGGATCATTTATGAATGCTGAACAGCACTGGCTTCAGTACAGATCCTTGGAGGCCACCACTATTCATCTCTCCATTTGTTACTGTTTTTTGTTTCCTGTTTTTTAACCAGATCCGTGAAAGGACCTTCCCACTTCCCCCATGACAGCTTACTTTGCTTAAGAGCCTTTGGTGGGGGACCTTGTCAAAGGCTTTCTGAAAGTCCAAATACACTTTATCCACTAGATAGCCCCTGTCCGCATGTTTTTTGATCCTCAAAGAATTCTACTAGCTTGAAGGCCTGATTTCCCTTTCTAAAAGCTATGTTGACTTCTCCCCCCAGGAATCTGTGTTCATCTTTGTTTCTGACATTCTTTTCTTTAGTGTTTCTTTATCTGTTTTCTAGAGTTAGCTTACTGGCCTGTCACTGTCCAGATCACTTCTGGGGTCATTTAAAACCGTTGGTGTCATATTAGCATCCTCCAGGCATCTGGTCCAGAAGCGGATTTAAGTGATAGGTTACAGACCAGAGTGAGAAGTTCTGCAATTTCTTCAGAACACTTCCCTGATTATCATATGGTGCTGGGGACTTATTGCTATTTTAGTTTATCAATTTGTTCCCAAACCACCTCAATCTGGGCAGCCCGTCAGATTTGTCACCTCAGTAGAATGGCTCGGTTGTGAGACACTCCTTCACATCATCTGCAGTGAAGACGAATGCCAAGAATTCATTTAGCTTCTCCATGATGGCCCTTGTCTTACCTAAGTGCTTCTTTTAGCACCTCCAGCAGCTTATACAGTAGGCTTCCTGCTTCTGATGTACTTCAACCGTCTTTTGCTGTTTGTTTTTCAGTCTTCTGCTAGTTGCTCTTCATATTCTTTTTTGCCTTTCCCTAATTACATGTTTTCACTTGGCTTGCCAGGGTTTGCCATTGTGCGTCTTGAGGTTTCCGTTTATATTGAGCCATTTTCTTAATTCCGCTGCTACGCAGGGCCCAGGGTAGTAATGAACAGCCAGTATCATAGTGTCTCAAAATAGTCATTGGGTTTGGTACATGTAAACCACAACTATGCTGGGAATTTGACCAGGCATTGGCAGCAGAGGGTGTCGGGTGATATGCTAATGACCGGTCTCATTTGTACTAAAAGTTACACTGTTTTCAACTCCGAGACAGGGGCTTTCACACCTGAGAACTGTTGTAAGCATCCACATCTGTAGTTACTGCAAACATGCTTGCACCTTAGAATGACACTTGTAGAGAGAGGTTTGCAGGTCTGGATTTAGCTTTCGTAGCATCTCCAATCCAGTGCCTTGCTCTGGGCAGGGCAGCCAGTCACACCGTTCACCTGCAAACTAATGGGAAATGGCCTCGTTTGGGGCTGTTCCCGCCCGAGGAGATGCTGAGGCATTGCCTCTCGTTCTGCTGGGAAAGCCGTCCCTCTGTCCAAGTGAAGTGTCGGGTATTTCCTGCACGCCCAGCCTCCGGCGCATAGACCTGTCAAAACCGTAAATTGGTTTTCCCTTGTCCTTCTCAATATGGGGTTGGGCTGCGCACATTTTGATGCAAAACCATGATGCATGTGGAGCTGGTTTACAGCTGGCAGTAAAATGGAGCATGAGTGGAATATGATTACTACTGTTTTAAGGAGCTCTGTCCCCAAGTCCTTGCCGTGGCAGTAATGGTTTGGACCAGAGCAGATCGGCTATATATTTTGCTAGTGAGATGGAATCTTTAAGGTGGGGATGTGTTTTGATTTTGTTTTTTAATTATTTGTGTTCAGTGCCTGCCTGCATCGTGCCTTGTTTGACTAGGGCTGACAGTCCCCTACCTCTGCAAAAACAGATGAGCCTGGAAACTAAAGAAATGCTCCTTATTTTGGGACTTACTGCCCTGGAATCAGCCCAACTGGTAATGTGCAAAGAAGGTGTCCTCAGAAAAGCAGCCATGTAAAATGGTACCTTCCCATTCCCTGTATCTGAGTCAGCAGCATGCTGTTGTGTGTTTTACTACTGCTGGTTCTCTGGGCTCCTCAGTACTCCTGGTGAGTGCTGGCTTTGTGCCGCCTTAGGTATTTCCAGGGACAATGCTGGCTGAGTTCCTGTTCTGGAATCTTTTATCAGGGGCAACGCAAGAGGCAGAAAATTTAGTCTCCGAGCTTTGGTCTGAGTACGGCACTTGGAGCCAGGAACAGCCAAGCCCTAATCTTCCCTCTGCTGCTGGTTCCTTCTGGGACCTGGAGCAGCTCATGTACTGGCTCTGCCTCCGTTTCGTCACGTGTAAGAGAAGCTAAGGGGGTGCTGTCAGGAGAGCGCTTTGGAGATGAAGATGCTGTTCACATGCTAAGTGGTGTTGCAGCAGCCACGAGCCAAATCCATTGTTGTGGCATGTACATTTAGCCTAGAAGTCACTCATGCGCTCAATGTGGTATCCCACAGTATTACTACTTGTCTCAGTAACTACCCTTTGAACTGCTCTCACGCTGAGTGGTGCGCCACAGGAGGAGTGATCCAAAGTGCATTGTTACAACATCTGGAGACCTTGCTCTATTCATAGAACCCTAGACTCCCAGGGCCAGCAGATACCTCAGGAGTCATCGAGTCCAGCCCCCTGCCCAAAGCAGGACCAGCCCCAACTCAATCAGCCCAGCCAGGACTTTGTCAAGTTGAGACTTAAAAATCTCTAGGGATGGAGATTCCTCCCCCTCCCTAGGTAACCCATTCCAGTGCTTCACCACCCTCCTAGGGAAATAGTTTTTCCTAATCTCTAACCTGGACCTCTCCCACCGCAACTTGAGCCCATTGCTCCTTGTTCTGCCATCGGCCACCACTGAGAACAGCCTCTCTCCATCCTCTTTGGAACGTCCCTTCAGGGAGTTGAAGGCGGCTCTCAACCCCCCTCACTCTTCTCTTCTGCAGACTAAACAAGCCCAAATCCCTCAGCCTCTCCCTGTCCACCCATGGGGAGAGCTCTGCTGTGACCAGCTCATGCTTAACTTTTTCTGTCCTTCAACGAGTTCTTTGCTTCCTTTTTGAATCTCTGAAGATCTCTCATCTGGGCCCCTTTTCACGCTCCGCATGTCTCCCCTTGGGGACCTCGTGTCTTGGCCACCATGGATTGCCTTAGGAAGCCAGCAGTATTGCTCCTTACCTGGCCACGTGATACGTGGCAGCTGCCCTGTAAGTCCCACGCCTGCACCAGATGCATGGTCTGTCCCCTTCCCAGCTTTCAGAGCCTGAGAGCGATGGTAGGTGTTTGCATGGGCACAGAGCCCTGCCGTCACCAGCTCATGTTCCGTCCGATCATCGTAAACTCCCTCGACGTTGATGGCTCCTCCCGAGGGACAAGTGTTACCGATGATGAACCCAAGCGAGAGCACGCCGCCCCAGGGAGTGTGCCAGGTTGTGGATTCGGTGGCTATACCACCAGGTGATCAGAACAGCCTGCGGTCAATAAGGGCTATAATTTCCCCCACCCAATTGCCAAACTCAAAGTTTCCCAGCAAGGTGGGAAAGTCCGAGAGGAGAAGTGCACTGTGTGTGTTGCAGAACGTTTGGAAGAGCCCCCACCACCTAGGGTTTCCCAAGGCAGAGGACTCTATTGCAGCAATCCCATCTGGAGGCCAGAAGGGCATACAGTAGATTAGCCCCAAAGCCAGCACCAAAGGGAATGGTCACTGTCCTAGCCAAGTGCAGATTAATCTTATGCGAGCCCTGCCTTCCCCGCTCCACCCCAAGTCCCTGCCCCTGATCCAACCTGAGGCCTAACCAGCTGCTTGGGGAGAAGAGGTGGACAGGAGAGAGTGGAGGCAGGGGGAGTATAGGAGTGAGCCATGGGTGGAGCCTCGGGGGAAGTGACAGCAGTGGGCGGGGCCAGGGTGGGCCATGGTCTGGGCTTGTACTGTTGTAAATGCGGTAAGACAGACCGGGAGAGATTCCAGTGCCTGTCTGCTGCTCTGCCCAGGAATCGGTAGGAGGCAGGTTGCGTAGCCCAGTGTTCACGTGGCCGTTGGACTGCTGTGACTGCGTTGTACATTACCTGACAAAACCCGCATTAAGGATAATTTTTAATTGCTCAGAAGTAAAGAAGTTCAGACTTGTTTCCTCTGGTGACCTTAACTCTGCTGCCTCCATGGATAATGGTTACAAGGGGAGCGGTGCATGGGCACTTAATCTCTGTGCAACTCCGGTTACAGGTGTCGTTTAAACACACAGTCCCCTCTCCAGCGTGTTCCTTGCTGTTACTGGAGACGAGCTATTAAAGATGCATGTGATATGACGATTCAAATGGCTTTGCTTTGTTACTAAAGTGATGCTAAGAACCTATGAATTGCAGAAACACACAGCGCTATAGACGTACATCTGTGGCAGTCCCTTTGTACGTGGTTTCCCACATAGCATGTGTCCCTGTTGCAGTGCTGTGGGAACCCTTCTGCAACACGCTCAGCCTTTTAGCTGGCATCTTATTGCAACCAATTGCATATCATCTCCCTCCTGTAAGAGGGGAAAAATAAAACAAGGAAAAATAAATTGGGAGGGTTGGGAGAGAATACAACCATAATTTCAGAACAAGTTCTTTAGGGTAGGAAAGAGAAGCTGCAGTCTGGTGCAGAAAAAAATCTGTTCTCCCTGGCAATTGTTTTATCTTGGTAGTGAGAGTCGTGTTGTGACCTGTTTGATCTGACACGGGGTGTTATGGCTGCAGAATTAACTATTTATTTGAAGCCCTTGGAGCTAGATAAGATGACCGGGAATCCAGGTCTCCTGCAGAGCTCAGTCACTAACTCACCAGGCAAGACATCTGAGGTATGAAAGTATTCAAAGCAACTTGCTCTTTAAAAATGTAAACCACCATTATTATAGCAGGAAGCCTGGAATACTAGGTGCTCAGGTGATCACCCAGAAAAGTACTGATTGGTCCAGACCTGCTTCGTTATTCGTCATCCGCTTTAAAGCTTAGCGCTTGCTGGGACCAATGACTCATAGCAAGTCGGTATGACAAAATTAAGTCGACTTAAGTTCCATCAGCGTACTGCACTGCAGTGATTGTCGCTTTTGGATGGCCACGCTGTGTTCCCTGTGTCGGTGGTAGGTATACTCTGCAGAGCGTTTGCCCCGATTTCCCTGTTGCGTGGGGCATGGCGGGCCGGCGTTGGTTAGTGTAAGGAGCGCCGTGTCTGAGCTGACCTGGTGTCAACCTAACTATATTGACCTGAGCGCTGTGCCCCTCACCGAGGCGGAGTTAAGTCGGGGCAGCGAGTGAGCGATGTCAGTCGCCATGATGTTTTAGTGTAGATACCGACGTAGGCCAGGGTTAGCTGCCCCGGGTCTACTTTGTAATGTAGGCCGAGGCTAAGTTATGGCAGGGTGCGCTAGTTCCCCCCTGCTGTCTGAGCACTGTGCCGTTAGCTATGCAAACCTTAACCCTGGAACGGGTACTCAATTGCAGGGCTACAGAGGGGGCACGTTGAAGCAAAGGGTAGTTGAGCATACCCCCTCCAAGTCAACCCCCTTCACCACAGACCCTATGTCACCTATCACCCCATGCTGGCACCAATCTGGGGTATCCAACAGCTACACCCCACCAGGAGACCCTGCTGCAAAAGAAAGCTTCAGCCAACCAGCCTCTTCAGGCTCATCGTCGGAAGCAAGCTGTCGCCTGTAGGGAACGTTGTTCACAGGCAGTCCCTCCATAGCTGACCTGTCAGGCCTCATCCACAAAGGATACCTGCACAGCAAAGAACTTTGTTAGATGTGTGAAATTATGGTCTCAATAAAGATGCTGGATTTACGGTGTATTACAGCAAACTATAACCCACTGACCTCCCTCTTTGCCCTGTGATTATAGGGGTGTTCCTGGCCACTCCTCCGTAAATGGCCGCTGAGAATATGTGCTAACTACTTGTGCTAAACTATTGGATCTTGTATTGAGTGCCGACCCTCTCGGTACCTTTCCCTGGCCTGAAGAAGAACTCTCGGGGTAGCAGGCCTCTCTCACCAATGCGCTGCTGGCCCAGTAAAAGATATTCAAATTGCTTCAGTGTAAATCTATTATATGCTCACTCCATCTTGAATACTGAATGCAGATGTCGTCATCCCATCTCAATCAAGATATCTTGGCACTGGAAAAAGTTCAGAAAATGGCAGCAAAATTTATTAGGAATATGGAACAAGAACATGATAAAACTGGGACTTTTAGGCTGGAAAAGACGGCTAAAAGGAAATATGATAGAAGTTTATAAAATCATGACTGGTATGAAGAAAGTAAATAAGGAAATGTTATTTATTCCTTCTTGTAACACAAGAACTAAGAGTCACCAAGTGAAATGAATAGGTAGCAGGTTTAAAACAAACCAAAGGCAGTATTTTTGCATGCAGCACAGTCAACCTGTGGAACTCCTTGCCAGAGGATGTTGTGAAGGCCAAGACTTAAGCAGGGTTCAGAAAAGCACTAGATAAATCCAGCTGCTGTTTTGGACTGATACTTCCATTTGGGAGTCTTACCCAAGCTGTCTCATCCAGAGACATGGCTGTGGCTTGGGGCAGCAAGCTGGAAAGGGAAGATATAAAATTAACATGGCCCACTTTATATGAATTAAAACCTGGCTTTACTGATGGGTCTCAAAATGTAAATGTAGAGAGAGACTCATCATCCAGCTGGTGTGTTTCTGTGGGATTCTGCAGGGATCTGTGCGTGACCCTGTGCTGTTCAGAAGATATAAAATGACCCTGAATAAAGTTTGCAGATGACACCAACATTTGGGGCGTGGTAAATAATGAAGCAGACGGGTCACTAATACAGGTTGATCTGGATCACGTGATAATCTGGGCACAAGCAAACAATATGCATTTGAGCATGACTAAATGTACTTACATGTAGCAGCAAAGACTGGAGACCATATTTACCAGATAGGGGACTTGATCCGGGGAATCAGGGACTCTGAAAAAGATGTGAGGGTCATTGTGGATGATCAGCTAAACATGAACTCCCAGTGTGTGGCCAAAAGGGTGGATGCAGTTCTTGGCAGCAAAAGTGGGAGCGCTGAATAGGAGTGGGGAGGTTATTTTACCTTTTCACCTACTCCTCGAGCTCTAACCAAGGAGCAACGTCAGGGGCTTAACCTGCTCTCCTGGGCAAGGTGGCTTGCCTAGCTTTGACCCCATTCTCCTACTGGAAAACCAGGGGGCCGAGCTGGTAGTGGCACAGAGGCACCCATTTTTCTGGGGCTCCCCAATTGGCCTGGACCCCTTTGGCACACCCTTTTGGCCCAGTGGCTAATCCATCACTAGGAGGCGGTTGAGCCAATGAGCATTTTTGGCCCACTATACAATTTGTGTACTCAGATGTGGCCTTCAGGCCAAAAATGCAGCAGTCAACCTGTGGAACTCCTTGCCAGAGGACGTTGTGAAGGCTAAGGTTTTTAACAGGGTTTATAGAAGAGCAAGATGAATTCATGCAGGCTAGGTCCATCAGTGGCTATTAGGCAGGAGGGGTAGGAATGGTGTCCCTAGCTTCTGTTTGTCAGAGGCTGGGAATGGGTGACAGGGGAAGGATCACTTGATGATTCCCGGTTCTGTTCACTCCCTCTAGGGCATCTGGCGTTGGCCACTGTGGGCAGACCTTTGGTCTGACCCCGTGTGGCTGTTCGTATGTACCCGTGCTCACCCTGACAATAAGGCATATCGTTTCAAAGGTGAAAGTAAATCCCCAATGTAACAATTTCCTGAGAGTCCAGGTGAATTCTTCATCACTGGCAGTTTTTAACTCTGTGTGTTTCTAAGAGATCTGCTCTGTGAATGATTTGGGGCGAGTCTCCAGCCAGTGTTGCACAAGAGGTCAAACAAGATGATCATAATGATCCCTGTTGGCCTTGGAATCTGTGTTAAGCATGTTAAAGACTAGTCTATTTCCCCCTTCCCCATCAGATAGAGGCAGCAAAGAGGGGAGGGAAGAGGAGGTACTTCAAAGGGCAGCACTGCATGGCTGAGCCTGGCTTAGGTGTGTGGAGCTGCCCCTTTGAACGCTGCCTTGGCGTTTCAAAGGGGCAGCACCGCCTGGAGCCTGGGGTCAGCTGGGGGACTCTGCTCCTGGGCTTTGCATGGCATTTAAAATCGGCAGTGCAGCATGGAGTCTGGAATCAGCAGGAGACTCCGACCCTGGGCTCCATGAGGGCGCTTCCACTTTGAAATGCACAAGAGCCTCCACTGAGTACTCTTGTACATTTCAAAGCTGGCACGCCTGCTTGCAGCCCAGTCAGCAGGACTTTCCGCTGGCCCCAGGCTGCATGTGGTGTTCCCCATTCCTCCTTTGGAATGTACAAGAGCCCCAGCGGGGACTCTTGTATGTTTCAAAGGAGGAATGTGAAAGTGCCTATCGAGTAGTTGATGAAAATTCCATCGATTACTCGACTAGTAAATTAACCGCAGTTTAACATCCTTAATCTGTGTATCTTGGTGTTGCATATTTCAAGTTTGCAATATTTGTTGTCTGTCTTAATGCTCACGTTCCTGGAGTCATTTGATTAAATGAATGCTGAAATTCTCAAATAAATAATATTAAAAAAATCATCGTGGTTGTGGAGAAAAGCCTGAGAATATGACCCCAGTATGATCTAAAGGCTTAGAAACCAGAAGACTGAAGAAAAAGAACCTCAGTTTATCATTTAAAGAAAATGTCATGATCATTAAGAGACTCTCATGATTTTGGGGGGCCTGATTCATGCTGTTTGAATGTTTGGGGTAGGCAGTTCACTGGTTCTAGAACTAGGGCGGGGTGGCAGGATGAAAACCCTTCATATTCCAAGATCCTGGAGTGGAAGCTGGCATCACGTCAACCTTTTCTGTGGGATTCGTTATCTTGTGGTGATTTCCATTGTCCCTTTTGTTCTTCCTTTGGGTGAATCTGTGTGTGAACATCTAGGGTTCCCCCTAAGCCTCACTTCTTCTGCTCTTCTCCCAAGGTAGATTTGTTCAAATTAATTGAACAGGCAGATGTGTATGCATGTCTGATTCCAGGTAGCTGTGGCAGAAGTAATTGCTGCTGCCCCAAAGGTCTCTTGACCAGGGCTGATTAATACGCAAAGTAACAGGCCTCAAAACATATGCTGCAGCATCCGTGTGTGTGTGTGTGTGTGTGTGTGTGTGTGTGTGTCTGTGTTGTTAGTGTGAGATGGGCATCATTCAGAAAGTTTGTGTGGCCTGTGGTGATTTTTTTTGGCCCCCCCCATCTTTCTCCCCTTTTTTCCCCTTCTGTTACTGACATCTCTGATGATATGTGTTGGTCAGTTTAATCGAAATGAGGTACTGGGGATAAGACCTATGAGATCATCTTCCAATTGCCCCTGGAGGCCAGTACAGGATTGCTCAACTTGAAAACAGCTTTACTTAAAATAATTAAGGAAGGGAAAAAAGACAAGTCTGTTAGGTTTGCGTGGTCCTTGCTCTGTCCTTTTTTTCTATTTTAATTGCTTTGGAAAAAAGGGAAAAACAAGCTTTTTAAAAGCTCTGATTCTTCCCCCTCTTTCCACCTTCCCCCCTCCCCTCCGGAAACTTGGAGGCATCAACTCTCATCTGTCAAAGTGTAAATCAGCAATTAAAACACAAACAGGGAAATGCCAAAGATGACCCGAAGCACAAAGCAACTGACAAACAAGTCCGGACAAATCGGTGGATAATTTATAAGCATTGCCCTAAAATCTAATTATTTGGCAATTCGAATTTGCAGCCGGCCATGGCTGTGCAATAAATTTAACCCGCCATAAATTATTTAGGAGCAGCCCATGGTGTAAATCAAAACCACGAGTGTTTGTTTAAGAAATAAACCCCTTTTGCATAAAATGACTTTTTTCTTGGATAGAAAAACAAGTGAACAGACTGCACTACCACTGAGCTTGTGTTCCCTCCATGGAGGGCCCTGCTGCGTCTGCCCCCTTTGGAAGGTGTAAATGGAGGGACTGTCCTTTTTCTTATCAAAAAATCCTTTTCCCTCCTTGGCAGCACCCATGGGTTTGTATTGCATTTTCAACAGTTGGCTCAGATTTGGACTGGTATCTTTTATCCTTTGTATTTATTAAACTTCTTCAGTTGTAGGGGAGCGGGGGGGACAGGGAGGAGGGCTGGAATGAATTGTACTCCTGGATAGTTTTTTAACGTAATGAGCCATGGTCTCTAACCTAAATAAATCCATGCGTGGTTTTGAGCGTGCCTTGCCTGCGTCTCACCTAGATGCTGGTTAAAGGGTTTGGCTAGTCTGCAAGATCATGCTATGTCTTTTATTCTCGTATTCTAATTATGTTAAGATTCCAAGATTATGGGCAAAGGATTCTGTGAATAGCAGTGTAATCTTGCTGTTTTATTTCTATACCCAAGAGGTTTCCCCATTGTGGGAGCATGTTTAGGGAGCGCAATTGTTAATTTCTTCATTATCAGCAGCATTAAAATTGCTAATTTCCCCTCTTCCTACATCCCCAGCTTGGTGTTTTAGGCAGGGGGTTTCCCTTAACTCTGGTGAAGCTGGAGAAGCCTGAGTTTGTAGAGGGGATTTCACTGCCTAATCCCTCAGAAAGGGAAGCCCTTTTTAGCTTTGCAGTTGCGATGCAGCCTATCTGTTGTTTCAAAGAGAACTGTCGTGAGACAGGCAGGTTATGCAGCATGCTTGCATGTGGTGTCTCTTTGGGGTGGCTGGGAAGAAGGGAAAAATGATCAGAGCGCTGTGATGCAATTTAAAGAAATGCAGACTCCTATGTCTGAGCAATCGGATTTGATAACAAGAGGCTTACACTTTTAACTTGTCCCATATGTGCATATTAGCACAATGTGGGGGGGGGAGAGGAAATGAGGGGGTCTCTTCAGACATGCTAAAATCAGTTTTGTTTCACAGTGTAATTGCAGCTGCCTGGGCCAGCGATTTGGAACTGTGTGCCAAGGAATTTCCCCATTCCAAATGTATTCAACTTTTCATGACATTTTTGGAAAGGCAAATAAAGAGTGTGTAACCTGTGTCTCATGTCAGTCTTGATTTCGGACATTGGCTTCAATTAAAACATTTCAATCTGGTTGTATCCCCAGCAATTGGAGTTCCAGCTTTTCTTTGAAGTTAGGCTACCCTGCTAAATAAAAGATACAGCTGAAGTGGGAATGGGCATTCACCATGGGATTGTTTGTATTCCTGGTAGAACATGGCTGTTTGCAGCCTCCAAAACAATTCCAGTTCATAGAACTCCTTGCGTGTGCAGTTCAACACGGGCTGCAGGAAATCCATGAGGAGAGAGAAGAGAGAGGAATGCTGGGTGGAACTGGAGCTGGGAGATACTGAAGTCAGCATTAATGCTCTCTTTGGTCAGTATTAGATGCGGATGCGTGTGACCGTTCTTACATTCATCTACAATGACCAATTTCCAGTATAACTGTAGCTTTACTGTTTTCCCCCCAAAATGGTTTGACTGTAGCTGTAACCTCGACAGGGGAGGGATTCCGTGAGGATTCCCTGTTGTATTCCCTCCCGTTGGGGTATCTGGCATTGGCCACTGTTGGCAGACAGGACACTGGGCTAGGTGGACCTTTGGTCTGACTCAGTTTGGCTGCTCTGATGTTCTTCTGTTAGAACTTCAGAGTTAGGCCATGTCTGTATTGGGAAGGTCGGACGACAAAAGTGTTGTTGATGCAAAAGTTGCCAAAACTAAAAACCAAACCAGTTTTCTGACTCCCCTTGTCGACATTTCATGGCCATGTAGCTAGCTCCCGTCACCAGATAGAGCAGAGCAGTGTGGGTGAGCATTCTACATTACTCATCTAACTGAAGGCAAGGGCGAAACCCACAGTGAGGTGCTCACCAGGTTCCAGGCTGGGGGCAATGCCTAGATAGCCAGAATCCTGGGTTGGAGATCCTATTACTTCCTGGGTGGTCACGGAACACAAGGGTGAAATCCTGGTTTATACACGTCCGTGGGAGTTTTGCCCTGGATTTCACCCTTGATTGTCCCCCACCCGTAGTAGCCAGGTTCCCCACACCCATCTCCACCCCACTCTGCTCTATGGGCTCCCCCCAACCTGTGGCTCCAGGGGGCCTTCCTCCACCAGGGAACAGCAGAGGAAGTATAAAGAGCGCCCTGAGGGTAGGGAGGTGGGGTGGATTCTCATGTGGCCTAGGGGTTAGGGCACTCACCTGGGGACCCCAGGGTTGTGGGTTCAAGGCCCACCCACCCATGAGCATCACCAGAGCCAGCCCCAGCTTCCTCCCTAGGAAGGTCAGATAAGGGGAGTCCTGAAGGTGGTGGGAAGGCAGAGCTGATCCCTGCGCTTCCCTCCCAGATCTGGGAGTACTCCATGCTGAGGAATGTCAAAGCAGCACAGTAGTCTCTCTGGCCCTCCCCCTGCAGCAGCAGTCTGCCTGCTGCTCTGTTCCTAGCAGGGCAGAACAGGAGCAGTCCAATGATTTGCTCTTGGTTTGTCCCCCAAACAGAGCAGCTCACTCAGTTGTCAGGCACTTCCCATAGCTTTGAAAGGGGAGGGTTTGCATGCCTGCAGGGCAGCAAAGATCACAAAACAGTGAGCACAGACATCAGGGCAGGCATTGTGGGACACTGGTAGAAGCCAGTTCTCTTGACAAAACAAACAAGAGAGTCCACACTGGCTCTTTGTTGACAGTAAAGGGAGGGGAAAAGACAAAAGTCTCTTGCAGAGGTGGAAGCTTTTTGTTCCCAGACTGGCTGTTTTTTTGCAGTGTAAATGCTCTCACTGTTTTGTCGTCAAAAGGCAGTTTTTGGCCTCAAAATGTGCCAGTGTAGACAAGGCCTTAGGCCACTTGTGAGAGTGACCAAGTGTCTAGCTGCCTTTCTGAATTGCAGTCTGTGGGGTGGAGAGAGATTTGACTCACTGTTTCGTAATAATTACTAATGAAATTCTAGATCTGTAATAACATTGTGGATATCTAAAACAAACCATTTGCTTGCTTGCTTTGTTTTTCAAAAGTGCAAACAGATCAACTTTAAGCCATACGTTCTTGGTAATAGAGGTCTTTTCCCCATTTATGTTTGATAGATATTTTTGTTTCCGCAGGAATGTCAAATCCTAATTTCATGATGCATCATGGGCTTAAGAAAATTGAATTTAATAAAGGCAAAAGATGAATGGCACTTTTAAAGGTCCCAACACTTGTCTTTATTAGTGGGACAAGTTGCAGGGTTTCCAAACACTACTTCTCTGCCAATGAAAGTTTAAATGAAAAGTACAGTGGTGTCACAGGTTACATTTCATCACAGGACTGGCTAATGTTGTTAGTGAAGGACTGGAGCTGATTTCATGGGGCTGGGATCTGTTGCCTTAGATACCAGCGGAGCAAACATTGCCAGAGACTGGAAAAATCTCTACTCTAGGGAGCGTTCGGATAAACAGCCTTTGGGAAGGTCCTTGCCACACCTTTGAAAAGCTGACCAAAGAAGCACCCCCCACTCCCCTTTCTTTCTCCCAAAAAAACCCAGCTACGTTGCTCGTTTTTTTTCTCTGTGATCATGTGCTTGTCATAGACGCGTGTTAATTCTTGATAGCATTACATTTCCCAGCTTTCTCCGTCAGCTTTTTATTCTCCCAGTCTGTTTTAATCTGGCCCTCCTGAAACTCTTTTTTGCTTCTAGTCTGGAAGCAAATGACAAACACCCTTGTGCATCAGATGCTTGGGTTCTCTTTTCAGCTCCTCTTTGGCTCCTGGTGCTTGGAGGGCCCCTCGGGGTCCGTTCCCTCTGGATAGCTCTCTGCATTGCAACACAAAAACGGTGGCTCTCTCTCCATCCGGGAGAAGAGCAAGTTCTTTTCGCTTCAACCTGTGATGGAGGTATCCTTTTGGACAGGCGTGCCTTCTGTGGAGCCCAGCCCCAGAAGGTGCGGGCTTCCTCAGCACCTGTTGAAGTCAGTGGTGTCAAAGGGATCAGCCCCTGGAAGGATGAATGGGTCCTTAAGCTTGAGAATGGACGGCTGGGAAGTAGGAGAGCAGTAGCTGCTAGCTAGCCCTCTTTTTAGCGAAGGCTACAAGATGCTTCCATTGCAACTCCCTTGTCGTGCTTTTTAGAACGCTCTCCTCCTGAGCTGGAGCGCGCAGGGCTCGGTGTCTGCTCTGCGCAGACGGTATAGCGGAAGAGGTCGAGCCAGACGCGTTCAGCCGTTCCAGAGTTACACAAGGGGGAAGAACGAAGCCCTGTTTCCTAGTCTGAGCGCGCTCTATTGCGGCTGAGTTTGGTGCGATCAGATTTACAATGGGGCTAGGTCTGCATGGTGCATGGGACCTTTGTGAAGTACCTGCTGCGTATCTACTAATGATCTGGAGCAGAGAAACGTTAAGCCTTCACTCAGGGCCGAGGCAGAGAAATCGTGTACGCCACAGTCAGGAAACAAAGTGCCTCCCGCTGCAGTGCTTGTTGGTAAGGCGTGGCATGGGGCAGGCTTAGCGTGGTGGGTGAGCCAATTGCTTTGGCATTTCCTGCTACTTGATTTCTCCACCTTAACTTTGCACTGAGGATAAATGTTGTGCTTATTTCTTCTTCAGTTGTCATGCCTTGCCCACACTTTCTACCCACCCCTTTCTATTCTCTCGACACCGTCTGCCCCCATCCTTGGATCAGGAACCATCAGGGGCCATCCATGCTGTAGTAGCGTATTTGGGTATACAATGCGAAGTGGATGTCGGTGTTAAGGATGTTAAATTTAGATTAATGAACTAATTGAATAGTCGATGCAATTTGCATCGACTGTTCGATTAGTCAATCAGGGCACCTGCGCCTTGGAAATGCAGTAAGAGCCCTGCCGGTTGTTGCTACATTACAAAGGCGGGAGCACCGTGGGGAGCATGGGGCCGGTGGGGGACTGCTTGAGTGCCCCCGCTCGTCCCTGCTCCTGCGGCGCTTCTGCTTTTGAAATGTACCAGGGACGGGGCTCTTGCTACGTTTCCAAGGCGGAAGCGCTGCCAGTTCCCCGCTGCGCCCCTACCCCCCTCATGGAGATGGTGCTGGGGGGAGCCGCCCCTCCTGCCTCTCTCTGATAGAGGCAGCAGGAACGGGGGGATTAGTTGAATGGACTAGTTGCTTACATCCCTGGTCTGTGTTGGGCGGTGGTTTCTTTCTCCCCTCACCCCCCTTCTTTCTCCCTTTGGCTTAAGCCAGCGGTGATGTCATAGATACGAGAGGATGACCTCACAGAGATTTCCAGGCCTGGGTCCCTGGGGTTGCAGTCAGGGCTCTGAAAGCTACCGTAGCCGCTCTGCAGTGGCTGTGGTTGGCACATGCTAATTTTATTCACGAGAGTTGCTTTTTATTTATTTATTTTGTATTCCTTCTTATTTGTCTCTTCCAGATGTTTTCAGGCAGTTTTTTGTTGTTAAACTAATTCCATTCATGTTTTAAAAATTTATGAAAGCGCTAATAAAAATGTCAAAGTGGTAAAAATGTTAGCTTTTGCTGTGCTTTGATTAAATTTTGCAAACTGTTTTTGAATATTAAAACGCAATATTTTTTTATTCTCTCTCTCTCTCCTGCTTTTCCCCCTCCTCTCCCCCCAGTGATTTGAGAGCCTTGGTGCGTGGTTATCACTCAATGGGCTCATTTGCACTCCAGAGCCCTGGTGCCATGCATCTCTATTAAACACAGAGACAAATTATTCTTTAAAGACACCAAACAAATTGTCACTTCTCTTGCATTAAACTTGGGGGGAGAAGGGGGGGCAAACACAAAGGATTTTATCGCCTTTATACAGCGGGTGGATCTTTTAATTTCAGATGTATATTTTTAATAATTGAGAAATCCATCGTAACAGGCTTTGTTTAAACTTTTTATTAACAGGCCCATGTAAATTTTTGATTGCTGATTATTCCTGTAATTGAACTCTCTCCTGATGAAGAACGTTTCTATTTCTCTATCAGCATAAATTCACTATAAGGAATAAACTGGCATTTGCTGCAGAGCTCTAACGAGCCAGAAAGGTTGCATTGGTGAGGAAGCGCCGGGTTTATCACAGAAGGATCTGTGTATTGCGGTGGTGGGCGATCTCCGGTCTGCAGGCCACCTGTGTCCCATTAGGGTTCGGTGTGTGGCTCGTGAGACTTTTTGTTTACTGTTGTCTCCCCCTAGGGTTGCCAGATTCCGATGTTCTCTGTCTGCGTGGATTTTTTTCCTGAAAGTATTACTAAACACGAGTCAACAGTGTGACACTGTTGCAAAAAAAGCAAACTTGATTCTGGGCTGCATTAACAGGAGTGTTGTGAGCGAGACACGAGAAGTCATTCTTCCGCTCTACTCTGTGCTGATTAGGCCTCAATTGGAGTCTTGTGTCCAGCTCTGGGCACCACATTTCAGAAAAGATGTGGAGAAACTGGAGAAGGTCCAGAGAAGATCAACAAGAATGATGAAAGGTCTAGAGAACATGAGCTAGGAGGCAAGGCTGAAGGAATTGGGTTTGTTTAGTTTGGAAAAGAGAAGTCTGAGAGGGGACATGAGAGCAGTTTTCGAGTATCTAAAAGGATGTCACAAGGAGGGAGAAAAATTGTTCTCCTTGACCTCTGATGACAGAACAAAAACCAACGGGCTTAAACTGCAGCAAGGGTGGGTTAGGGTGGACATTAGGAAAAACTTCCTGCCTGTCAGGGTGTTTAAACACTGGAATAAGTTGCCTAGGGGAGGTTGTGGAATCTCCATCTCTGGAGATATGTAAGAGCAGGTTAGACAGACACCTGCCAAGGATGATCAGACAGTGCTGATTCCTGGCTTATGCCCCTGCTTTTTAAATGTATTAAGAGCCATCATTTAAAAAGCAGAGGTACAGCAGTGGAGACCAGGAATCAGCTGTCCTGGCTTCACTCCTGGTCCTCCCCACTGCCTCGCTGCGCGTCTGCTTTTTAAATGTATTAAGAGCTCTGGTGGCTCGTAATACATTTAAAAGTCAGAGATGCAGCAGGGTTAGGACCTGGGCTGGGAGATAACCCTGCTGCAGCTCTGCAGTTTCCCCCCTTATCGACTAGTTGATGGAAATTCCATCCACTGCTCCATTAGCTGATTACCTGCCACGTAACATCCCTATTCCTTCCTGGGTGAATCTCCTGCTGGCGGTGCCCGTTGGGCCTAGCTCTTTCCTTTTTAGAGCTGTGTGATGCCTCTTCTTACAGTGGTGATGTGCTGGGTTGTTTCTGTGACCGTGGTGTCTCGGAGCCCCCATATGGGCTAGATCCATTGTGCTTGGTGCAGTCTGAAGACAGGACCCAAAGAGCTTTTCTTGCCAGCTGTTGCCTTTTTGTAACAACCTGTTTTCTTTTGTGCCTTGTGCAGGAAATCATTGAGTTCCCCATTCTGAAGCTAAATGGCAGGACGATGGAGATTGAATCCACCTTTCACATGTATGTGCAGCCGATGGTGCACCCTCAGCTTACTCCCTTCTGTACAGAGGTAAAACACGAGGGGCGCCCAGTGCTCTGAGTCGCGCTCAACCCGGGACACGGGGTTACCTGCTGCATGGGGCCTGGGGGAGCACAAAGGGTCACTCCAACTCCTTGTCGGTTATTAGAATAACAAGTTTGTTACATGTCTTGGCGCCTCAGTCCTGGAGCAAGGCTCGTTTGTGCGCTGCGGTACAAACAGCACTAACCGCTCTTGTGGCAAAGCTGTTGTTTTTGACTCGTACACAATGGCTGTCGACAACCTCTTTAATTGTGTGGTTCCTCAGTGCAGGGAGAGGTACTGGGGATCCTCTCCAGAGAGCAGAGAAAGGTACGTGTCAGCCTGTCGACACAGCTCCAACCCTGCAGTTTGGGGTGGAAGGTTAAATAGAGCATGTTCCAAATAACGCTGTGAGTCGAGGGATCTGCTGTCCTATCCCATGAGTCTCACTGCTCTGGGTTGATGACACCAGAACCCTCTAATCTTGTGATAAGACAAATTTTAAAAACTTAAAGATGATTTTCTTTGCAGGATGTGACTGTGTTCTTGTTTACCTGATTGCGTTCACCACGAAGGGCCATTGTTCACCTAGTCCTTATCCACCTCTTCCCAAATAGGGCACTGAGAGGATGAAAATGACACAAGGTCCCGAGGCTGAGACCCTTAGCCTCTAAAAGGGAGGGATAAGTGACCCTCTAGGAAGGAGTACTGCAGAAAGGGATCCTGGGGTCACACTAAATACGAGCCAACACTGTGACACTGTTGCAAGAAAAGCAAACGTGATTCTGGGCTGCATGAATAGGAGAGTGGTGAGCAAGACACGAGAAGTCATTCTTCTGCTCTGCTCTGCGCTGATTAGGCCTCAGTTGGAGTCTTGTGTCCAGTGCTGGGCACCATGTTTCAAGAAAGATGTGGAGAGGGTCCAGAGATGAGCAACAACAATGATGAAAGGTCTAGAAAACATGAGCCTATGAGGGAAGGCTGAAGGAATTGGGCTTGTTTAGCTTAGAAAAGAGAGGACTGAGGGGGGACATGATAGTGGTTTTCAAGTATTTAAAAGGGTGTTACAAGGAGAAGGGAAAAAATTGTTCTCCTTCACCTCTGTTGATAGGACAGGAGCATTGGACTTAAACGGCAGCACAGGAGGTTAGGTTGGACATTAGGAAACACTTTCTGCCTGTCAGGGTGGTTAAACACCGGAATGAATTGCCTGGAGAGGTTGTGGAATCTCCATCACTAGAGATATTTAAGAGCAGGTTGGACAGGCACCTGTCAGGGATGGTCTAGACAGTATTTGGTCCTGCCATGAGGACAGGGGACTGGACTTGATGACCTCTTGAGGCCCCTTCCTGTTCTAGGAGTCTGTGATTCTCTCTCTCTCTCTCTCTCTCTCTCTCTCTCTCTCTCTCTCTCTCTCTCTCTCTCTCAAAGAATTAAGAATTAGCATTAGTATGTACACTGAAGGTTTTCTCTAATACAGCTGTCAAAATGAAATAATAATCATATTTACAGGTTTGTGGGTGATAGGAGAAGCCTGGAGAAGGGTTAACATGGTGCCCATCTTTAAAGAGGAGCGTGGGTTTACTAAGGACAAATCAGGCCAAACCAGCATGATTGCCTTCATTGGCAGGTTAGCTGCTTTGGTTGGTTAGGGGGAATGTGGTGGTTGCAATATACCGGGACTGTAGCAAGGCTTTTGGCGCAGTCCCACGTGGCATTTTGCTAAGCACGCTGGAGAAATGTGGGCTGGACAGAACTGCCATGAGGTGGATACAGAATTGGTCATGTGGCCGCAGACGCAGAGTGACTATGGCTTGAATGGTGCTGGAGTGGGAGGAGGTCTCAAGTGGGGTCCCACAGTGGGCCTGGTGGTCTGGTGGTGTTTAGCATCTTTATTAAGGATCTGAGTGTAGGAAAAGAAGGCATGCTGATCAAATTTTGCAGCTAACACAGCGCTAGGGAGGGTTGCCAATGCTTTGGGAGAATCGCGATAAATTGGAAAACTGGGTTATCGAGGACAAAACGAAACGCCACAAAGTCCAAGGTGCACAGCGCCGTCCTTCGGGGAGAAAACTCCGCTGCACAAATACAGAATGGGGGATAGCTGGCTGGGCAGCAGCACGGCTGAGACGGATCTGGGAGTTGCGGTGGGTCACAACCTCAACGTGAGTTGGCTGTTACAATGCTGTTACAAAGAAGCAAATGCAGTGTTATGTTGCATGCAAGCCATGGGATTGTCAGTACCTGTGGATGTGACACATTGGAGAGGGTCCAGCGGAGGGCAACCAAAATGCTGAGGGGGCTGGAGCACACGACCTATGGGGAGAGGCTGAGGGACTTGGGTCTGTTTAGTCTGCAGAAGAGCAGAGTGAGGGGGAATTTGAGAGCAGCCTGCAACTTCCTGAAGGGAGGTTCCAAAGAGGATGGAGAGAGGCTGTTCTCAGTAGTGACAGATGGCAGAACAAGGAGCGATGGTCTCAAGTTGCAGTGGGGAAGGTCTAGGTTGGATATTAGGAAAAACTGTTTCCCTAGGAGGAGGGTGAAGCCCTGGGCTGGGTTCCCTAGGGAGGGAGTGGAATCTCCATCCCTAGAGGTGTTTAAGTCCTGGCTTGACCAAGCCCTGGCTGGGATGATGGAGTTGGGGTTGGTCCTGCTTTGGGCAGGGGGCTCGACTCGATGGCTCCTGAGGTCTCTGCCGGCCCTGGGATTCTATGATCCTATGATGATACTGCTCTACTTGGCGCTGATTAGGTCCGAGCTGGAGGACTCTGTCCGATTTCTGACACCAATGTACAGAAAGGATCTACAGGAAGTGGAAGGGGCTGAGAGACGAGTGAGACAGATGATCAAAGGGCTGGGATGCCAGCTTCTGAGCTGCGGCTGAAGGAAGAGGCTGTGTTTCGTTGGAACGAGAAGAGTCCAGGGGGATATGTTAGTGGTTTTTGAAGCCCTTGCCATTCGCGGTTTCATATTTTCGTGGTGTACTGCACCAGCCCAAGCATAGGATGCAGTGTGATGGCGCCTTTTCAGTGCACTCGAGGAACAGAGCCTGAACATTAACAAGGAAATGGAAGCTGCGGTGAGGCCGGACTGGAAGATTGCAGCTATTCTGTGTGTTTATTGCAGTATAACATGTAAACATTAATCTCTTGCATCATTACATCATTTTATATGGAAAATGTGGTGATGTGACGGGAACTCCCTTCCCCAGTATTCGCGGATTTCACTTTTCACAGCCATGTGAAGAACGTATCCCCCACGAATGACGGCAACTGCCGGTACTAGGAAGGTAGCCATAAAAAAGCCAAAGGTCTCGTACTCCTGCCTCTTGCCACAGAGGGCAGAAGAGGAGGCAGACGGCTCAAAGCACAGGACAGCAGAGTCGGATTAAACCTCGGGAGAAGCTTCCGAACTAGAAGAACGGGGAGACGATGGGACAGAGGTGTAGGGAGGTCGTGGAAGCTCCTTCTCTGGAGGTTTTCAAGAGGAGGCTGGAGCTATCGATCTTGGACGGTTCAGACACCACAAACCCTGGAGGACCCTCGCTGGCCCTGCTAGCCCCCTGGCTCTGTCACTATGGGCTGTTCTGATGTGACGTGTCCCACTGGCTAAAACCTTGGGCTGGGCTCTGTTCCCACTCTTCTTTTAACTCCGTGTGTGATTTGGCAAGTCGTTTTCCTCCTGGGTGCCTCCGTTTCTCCTTTAGAGGGATTAAACTTACCCTCACTAGTAAAACACATTGAGCTCTCTGGATGATATACACGCTCTGCTGCCCTGCTCACGTCCTCTACCCTCCCTGCCAGCGGTAACTAACCCTCATCCCCCAGCAAGACCCAGAGCTCCATTTGGCCCCCCAATTCAGTGGCAGATGGATCGGGTACCTTAGTGCTGGTCCCGTGCCTTGCAGCGTGTGGTCCGACAGGCTGCACTGGCTTGTTTCTGCCCGAAGAAGAGCTCCGTGTTAGCACGAAAGTCTGTTGGTCCAGTAAAAGTCTTTTCTGCCCACACCTTGTTTCTCCCTCCTGCAGGCATAAAACTCTCCTCAGAGACCATCCCTTCTTTCCCCAGCGTGAAAACAAATGCTTTTGTATTCCCTTCTCTGTAACTGAAAGCCATTCTGGGGGGGAGGGTTGTTCAAACTTTCCCCAAACCCTTAAGCATAGAAAACGGAATCCCCCGAGGGCGAGTGCTTCCAAAAGTTATCAATGGGGGAGAACAGGAGTGTAGCAGAAACGCACTGCAACCGCCGTAATGAGCATTGTGGGTAACGTACGTGTGTGTGTGAGAGAGAGAGAGAGAGAGAAATCTATAAACAGGCACATGCTGTACAGTATATTTAGAGGGACATTGCCTCGAGGATTTGGGTCCAAACTATGGGTCTGTACAAATTGACCTACATTTGCAAGAAATCCTCTCATAAAGTTTTAAATTGTGCAATAAAAATTGGAGCTGGGGGATTCAAACATTCCTTTGCTTTCCCCCTCCAAACTAAACATTGCAGCAGCGTGTTCCCGCACGAGTCCCCACAAGTGCAACTATTAGTCTTGCTTCCTCGTCCAAGCCGAGTGTGATCTAATGCACTAAGTGACCAGCTAGGGGCTGTCTGGCGCTGCCTTGGGAAAACACCTGCAGTGCTTGGGTGGCACTGCAATGGAATAAACGGCACGCTCTAGCTCTGGCGTGATGCAGGGATCCCGGTGGGAGGGTCTCTGGTCTGTGTGATGTAGGAGGCCAGGCGGGAGGGTCACAGAGGTCCCTTCTGGCCTTGGAATCTACAGCACTGGAGGCACAAATGTGTTTGACTCTGACCGACTCTCTCAGTATTAATCATGTGAGGATTTGTCAGAAGCATGGCCAGGGAAAATGATTGTGTACGTGCTAAATAAATAAGGCAACATGTCTTTAAAATATGGCTTTTGTTGTGGTCTAGAGACCACGCGGTTTGTGGAGGTGAATGTAGCCTGAACCCTGTGTTAGGCACAGGTCTTTGGGCCTTAAGAGATTTCCGGTTTCAGCCCTTTTGCTCTGATCATGGAGGCAAATCCCAAAGGACGTTGCCTCATTGGAGATTGAATACCATCTGGCTCCACCTGGCTGAATATCCAGTGTAGATCCGTCGCTGGCCGCCTTCTCCCACCACTCAAGAGTTTGGCAGTCGTGTGGTCGCCAGCCGTGCAGTGGCGTTTCTGGGTGATCGCTCTTCTGTTGGAAGTGGGACAAGAAGTTTTGATAGAGCAACCTTCCTTCAGCCAAGAGGAGTTCCCGCTTGCTGCCCAGCCCTTCCCTCTGCTGTCATGTAGATGCTCCTCACAGCTGATTTGTAGATTCCAAGGTCAAAGGCGGTCACTGTGATCAGCTAGTCTGACCGCCAGGATAACACGGGCCAGAGAACTGCCACAGAGTAATTCCTGGATCAGATCTGTTAGAATACTTGACACTGTGCTCCAGGCCTAGCCATTCCAGAAGAGTGTCCTCCGGATGTTTGGGTCTGGCCCCTCTGCCCAGGGACAAATTTTGCCTGAGGCATGTTCCCTAAAAACGGGGACACGGACTGATCGCCCTCGTCGTTTTACTAAACAAACCAGGGTGGATTGATTTAAATCATGATTTAAATGCCCCCCCCCCATCATACGTTTTCATATATTTCTTCAAACAATGGCACAAATCTGATCACTAAAATGTGCTAATGTGCAGCCCAGCATTTTACTACACGGAAGAGGGTCTACTTTATCTGATTTGTTTTAAAAAAAAAAGTGGATTTTTTTATCAATTTAAAAAATAGTCCGTAATCCTCATGACCTGTGTGGAGCTGTGGATGCAGCAACAGTCCATTAGGAATGGTAAGAAGTAAATCACACGCACAACCACAATAGCCCTTCCCTTTTGTTAAACTTAAGTCTGAAGTGTTACAGAAATGTTTGACGTGTGCAGTTGCAGCAGTCTCCCGAGTTGCCGGCTGACAGCTGTCCTTAGACCCTTTAAAGAAAAATTCTGATTGTATTAACCTAACGGAGGAGTCCTCAGAACACTAAGTGTACAGTGTCCGTAAAACTTCTGCAGCGAGCGAGCTCCCCTCTGCCCCACTCCCACGTTCATTGGGTTGCAGCTCTGATTCCAAGCTACCAAAACACCTGAAGACCGACTGTGCTTGGAGTACGCTCAATCGGGACGTAATCCCCACTGCCATCATGTAGTGGATGGGCTTCCTTTGGGCAGCTGAGTTCTGCTGAAGTAACACAGGGACTAGACTTACAGCGTCAGCGATGTGGTCTGTGGCCGCAATGTCCCGGGAGTGTGTGACATCGTATGAAATAAGAAAATGACACTCTGGCAGCTGGCAACTCGATTTCTCTCGCTGGTAGACTTGGGCGGTAGAGTCTGACCCTAGCTAACTAATTAAATAAGCACTAATGCCGTGGTCACCAACCAGTAGATCAGGTGAGCCTGGGCGTGAGAGCCCATTGGCAGGGCAGAGGGCTGTCTGTGACTCAGGCGCAGGTGGGGACAGCTGGCGCCTGTGGGGTTCGCGCTTGGGGATTGATTGGCAAGGCCAAAACTCAAAGCCTCAGTGGGGTTTTAGCCCCGCTGCCCCGTAGGGCAGCATAGCAGAGAGGGGGAGGTGGCTTACCCAGGGTCATACAGTGAGTCTGTGGCAGAGCTGGGAATAGAACCCAGCTCCCCTGCACTGCCTGCACTGTCCTCACTCCCTACAGTGTGCCCAGCGGTTCAGCCTGTGGCTGTAGCCCCCAGACGGTGTCATCTGGCCATGTCCCCATCTAGCCACATGCCCCTTCCTGGCCCTGCGCCCCTTTCCGGTGCAGCTGCAAAGTCAAGGACCTGCCAGTCGTGCCCGGAAAGCCGTGGGAAGCCATTCCTGAGGACAGAGGTCATGTGAGGTTTCCTCTGCCCCTTTCCAGAGCTTCAGCATGGGGCTCTCCCCACAGGGCTGGGGCCAGCTCTCCCACGAGGCAGTAATGGTGAGGGGTGAGTGACCCATTCACGCTGAGTGAGCGGCAGGAAAAACTTCCCCTAAGAAAGGAACAAAACAAGTCAAGCAGACAGAAGGCTAGAGAAGAGTGCGGTTCATCTCTTAAATGTATTTCCCTTTGGTGCATGGGGAGTCTGAAGGCAGCAGCGGCTGTACAATTAAAAGACAGATTAATATAAACGCAGTTTCTGGAACTCTAACAGTGTCTGTGTTTCTCCACTTCCTTAAAATGCCGCCTAATAATGACTTGATGAACTTCAGAAACCCACTTAGAGGAACTCAGCAGCCTTAGAATGAAAGTGTATTCCCCCAAAGGTATACGTTGCCGTTGCGTGTGAGTTGCCACAAGAAAATACTTTTCCCACTCAGCCAGCTTATTCTGCGAGTTAGGTCCTTTGCAGTCAGTAAATGTAATTACTCTTTAATTGGAGTTTAATCGTTTTTTGGTGGGTTTTTTAAAGTTTTGATGCTGTAAGCCAAGCAGCCAAAGAAGCATGGGGTGGGCTACATGCACAGGCTTCTGTCTGCTTAATAAGGCACCAAAGCCCCGGGCTTGTCGTAAGGCTCATGTTCTCAGATGGGGCTGAAATCTTCTACAGTCTAAGAGCTGCTCCTGGATTGGAGAGAGCCTGTCAAGAACGCTTCCCGGCTGCAGCTCATGACGAGACTGTCACGGCTTTGTGAATGGGGGGGTTGTATGTCTGAACAATCATTGTCTTCAGCCGTATACAATCTTCCCTGGACTGGGGTTCTGCTACGTTCCGAACACAGCGATACTAAATGAAGTAACACGGCTGGGTTTGGCTTTCCCACATCCCCGAGCCGTGTCATTAGACCGACACAAGTGGTGGTGTATACCATGTCCAAGGGCAGTTGGGGCTACCCTGCTCTGCCCCGGCCGGCTGGAGCGAGTCTGGTGAAGCCGCGTCGTGCCGATAGGTGTCGGCATTAGGGATATGACAGTGTAACCGTGCACACGGTTAAATGAAGAACCCGGGTTCATGGGTTAACCTTCAGAGTCACGTGCAGGCCGCTGGTGCGGCGGGGAGCCAGCTGTGCCCCCATGTGGAACTGTGGAATTTTCCTCCCCCAGTAGTTACATATTTACTTAAATGCATTTAAGATCCCAAGTCGGCATAGTTACACCACCTCCGTGAGAGGCAGAAGCCACGCCCCCCGACATAGTGTGGTGGGAACTCCACTCTCAGTGGATGTAATTTATATCGCTGGGGAGGGTGGCTTTTTACACGCCTGAGCGATGTAACTTCCATCACCTTAAGCGGTAGTGTGGACAAGTCCTAAGCACTCCCAACGCTGCCAGGCACTTTGTGGACACCCCCCGCCCCCAGCCTTGACCCTAAGGACACTCATGCATGTGCTGTGTGCGAAATATGCAAGTCATCCAGCTGACATCAGTGATACAGCGGATGTGCTTAAATGTGTGCAGGGTTAGCCCCACAGTCCGCCTCTGTCCCAAAGAGCTTACAGAGAAACCTTTACAATGAAATGGATTTTCCTCAGTTGGAATTACGTTGTTTTAAATATATATTTTTAGTGCCTGAGGCTTAGAATTTACAATTAGGGCGTTTTAAACTAAAATAAAGCACGAATACGCCTTTCTCTAACGGCAGTGGCGGACAAACGAACTCACCTCATTTGACGAGGAAGGTTTATTTTATGTATCAGTTGCGAGGCATTTCGGTTGTGTCCTCACCACAGCATGAGAATGCTGGAGGGCGGCTTGTGTGTATAATCAAATCTGGCTTTGTAACTTATGGCAGCAGCAACACTGATACTGAAAAGATTGGCCTATTGAAACGGGGAGCGTTCAGGGTATTACTGACTGGAGGGCTGGAAAAAATGATCTATTGTTCCCCGAAGCCAAGCCGTATTTCATCGCGGATGTGGAAGTGGTCGTTGCATAATGGTTTCGGGAATCGCGCTGTGTTCTTGCTTACCGAGGGGACGGTTCCCGGGGCTGCTGTCCTGCAGGTGACAGGGCGTGGCATTGCTCGAGCTGCTAACGAGAGTGCTGTAAGATTTCCGAAAGGCGGGCAGGAGAGGGGACCTTCTAATTATCAGTGTGATCTTCCCTCTGACTCCTATTTTCTCTCTCTTTTGTCCCAGCTGACTGGAATTATTCAAGGCATGGTGGATGGGCAGCCAAGTCTCCAGCAAGTGCTTGAGGTAAGCAGGATAACCTTTAGCTCCTGAACTTTGACCTCTGCTCCCCCTTCCTCACCCCCTCCTGGGAATCCAACCGCGTAATTTGACTATGATTACGGCTTCATTAGAATAACATTTGCTGTCACGTCGGTGACATGCTGTTGAGAGTATTGAACCATTGATCTGTCATTCCCAGCTGTTGATGTCAAGGGGACTGACAAGATGTCCAAACGCCTGCCCGGAGACAGGCGAGCTGGCGGGTCGGGCTTGAGCCAGGCTTAAAGAGCCAGGACGTTGCTTTACAGCTTTGCAGGGGAGCCGGTCCCCCCTTCACCATTAAAGTAATGCTCCTACCTATTTAAGTGCTCAATAAGACACAAAGTATAGGCCTCTAAAACCTAATCTGTGCGATGTGCAAATGCAGATAAAGTCCTAATAATGCCATCTGCTTAATGTTGAATGCCTGCCGCCTTTAGGATTAATTAGCTTTAAAGTATTTTGCCATCAATAGCTTTTGTTGTTAGTCAAACACTGAGGAGAGCCTCCTACCGGAGCGCGCACGCCGGCTGCCGCTCAATGCGCTGTCTGTCAGGAGGTGCGCTGCCGCGGGCCCTAATTGGTCCTACTAATGCCAGCGCCTGCCTGGGCAAGGGAATCGAATTGACGCCTTTCGGGCCCTCTGCGGAGACGGCACTTCCTAGGCCGGGAATGACCAACCCAATATGCAAAGAGCCAAAATAGTTGTGAATATAGCGCAAAGAGCCGAGGGGGGGAAAAAAAAACTTGCCCCTTTAAGAAACACGTGTAGAGGCTTTTTGGCTGCCACGGGCTCCCGCCGGCCGACGCCATCTTGAAGACACCATTTTTAATGGCCACGCTGGACGGCTCCCCTGCCCTGGTGAGCACAGGGAGCCAGGAGCTGTTTGCAGGGGCGTCTGTCCTAGGCTGTGAGAGAGGTTACGGGTGCCGTGTCCTGCTCCTGGGGCCCACGGGCGCAGAGGCAGCTGCAGAGGCCACGTGGCAGCCCCGGGACTCGAAGTGGGGCTGATGAACAGTCCTGCAGCAGCGGCAGCTGCTTTGACCAGCCTTGAGAGGCGCCTCCCATTCCACGCCCAGCCTGAAAGACGGGGGTCAGTGAAATAGGGTCGGGGGAAATTTGTGCCTGGCCTGGCCCTGCTGGCCAAACCGAACCCCTAAGCAGTCTGGAGGGAAGGAGCGGGACTGGGAGGAGCTAGCAAGTGCCCGAGTTAAAAGTTGGGGCCGGGGATTCTGCCAAGCCCTGCCAACGTTGAGGGGGAGCAGAAGGAGATGCCATTGGCATGTCTCTCGCCCAAGACCTGAGGTGACGCGGCAGGTTTTCTGGGCCAGGCTCCTAGAAGGGGAAGAGGGTTGGGTGGGGAGGCCTGTCACACTCTTTGGAACATGGTGGGCCCTGGGTCCCCAGGGTAAGTGGGAAGGAGAAGCTCTTTAAATAACACCAAGTGAGCAGCGAGCTCCCCCTGCCCTGGGGCACTGCAGCGAGGAAGTGCTGGTCACCTCGCAAGCCTGGCTCCCTCGCCGCCACACGGGCTCGCTCAGCACCTCAGCAGTCTCAGCACCGTTTCAGCGGGAGGTAGCGGGGGCCATTCTCCATTAAATGTACATGCTGTAAAACCACAGAGCTCACGGCATGCTCCCTCTGGTTCCTGCCTGCCAGGGCAAGCCCACGCTGTCGTGTGCTCCTGCTTTCATTCATTGCGCTGGTGCCAAAACTTCTGTCATTACAGAGAAGTTCAAAGTGTATTCAAGTTGAGTTGCTCTGGTTGTGTGTCTGTCTGCCCACTGCTGAGTGTATCCACAGGTGCACGCCAGCACCCCCACTGCAATAGCCTTCCTCTGAGAGCCCGTGGAGTTTTGTAGACATTACGTTCACAACGTGTCATAGAGAGTGAAACCCTCTCTGCAGGTTTTGGAGGCACTCAGTGTTCCCTCTCGTTTTCTCGGTCCGTGTGTGGAATGACTTTTGTTATGTGCACCAAAATGGGTATGGTGCACCACCTGACAAAAGGGCAGTGTGTGGTGGGGCTGGTGCCGAGGGGTTAGCATGGGGGAGGGGACTTAGGGCCAATGGTCCCACTAATATTTTCCATCCAAGTGCAGATTTTTTTCTGTCCATGTGCAGAATAAAATGGTTGTGTGCACTGAGGTATGTGTGACTGTGCACCACCAGCAGATACAAAACCCAGCTGTGGGCTTTCCGGTAAGCAACTGGGCAGCACTGGAACCACGCCGCGTGGTCGCACAAGTGCACAGCGTGCAGGGAACACTGCTCAGGGCTGGGGCAGAGGCTTGGGGGACGGGGTGAGGGCTCTGGGGTGGGGCGGGGGAAGGGGTTCAGGGTGCAGGTTGCCCCGGGGAGAGAGGAGATGTCCAGCCCTCTGTCACTGCAGTAGCTTGGGCCCTGGGGTGGGTTGCCTGTCCCCCAGCCAGGCAGGTCCAGGTTAGGCTGGGTGGGGGCCAGGGAAGCGGTAGCTCTGGGCTGGGGATTGTGGGTGGGGGCGAGGTGCGCTCCTCCAGCCCTAGCATGGAGCTGCTGCAGCTAGGGGGAGGAAGAGGCCCCTTCTTGCTGGAGCTGGTGGGGAGAGGCGCTTTTGCCCCGGCTGGGGCTGATGGGCAGAAGTAACCCTGAACCCCAGTGCGGGGCTTGTTAGGCTGCATTTTAGAGGAGACTTAGGAGGCATCCTGTAGAATTCTGTACCAGGGAACTAATTCCCTTGAAATCCTGTGCAATGATAAAACAGCCAGAGAGAGTCCCCCGCCCCCGGCAAGGTATTTTCTATTGCATTATAGAGCCTGTTTCCATAACTGTCTGGTCTGACTGTCCAGTCCTGCCGTGGACCCGCGCCTGCGCCCGTTGGACCAGGGACTGTCTCCTTTGTTCTCTGTGTCTAGTAGGGCTGGCAAGCAATTAAAAGAATGAATTGCGATCGTTCACACAATGAATCGTGCTGTTAAACAATAATAGAATGCCATTTCTTTACGTATTCGTGGATGTTTTCTACATTTTCAAATATATGATTGCAATTACAACCGAGAATAGCAAGTGTGCAGTGCTAACGTTAGAGGTAATTTTGATTAAAAATATTTGCACTGTAAAAACCATTCACCTAATACAAGTGCTATAGTGCGAGCGCTTTATCATGAATGCTGAACTTGCACAGCTACAAAAAAATAACTGCTTTCAGAAATGAAGCAGGGTAGAACTTTAGTGCCTCCAAGTCCACTCAGTCCTACTTAATCAGGCGGTTGCTCAGGCACGCAAGTTTGTTTACATTTGCAGGAGAGGATGCTGCCTGTTTCTAGTTTACAGTGTCACCTGAAGGCGAGGACCAGTGTTTGCATGGCAGGGTTGTAGCCAGCACTACAAGATGCACTAAAGAGCCATAGACTCCTAGGGCTGGAAAAGATCTCAGGAGTTGAGTCCAGCCCCCTGCCCAAAGCAGAAGCAACCCCAACTCAGCCGTCCTAGCCAGGGCTGTCAAGACAGAACTTAAAAATCTTTAGGGCTGGAGATTCCACCCCCAGGAAACCCATCCCAGTGCTTCTCCGCCCACCCAGGGAAATAGTTTTCCTAATATCCAATTCACCTGTCCCTTCAAGCTTCAGCCACCATTGCAGAGGACGGGCGTCCGTCTGCTAATGGGCTCTGCTGGAGAACGATCCAAGGCAGAGCGGACCGACGTGTGTTCATTTGCATGATCTAAGTCAGTTGCTACCAGCAGAAGGTTGAGTTTCTTTTTGGTGGTTCGGGTTCTGCACTTTCCACATCGGAGAGTTGCTCTTTTAACACCTCTCAAAGTAGGGTCCACACCTCGTCCCTCTTGGATTTTGGAAGGCCCTTCAGGTTCTTAAACCTTGGGTGGAGAGATGTAGCTATCTTTGGAAATCTGGCACTGCAAGCTGTTGCTCGGCCATCACCCGAGTCTATTGTAACAAAATATGTGGCAAAATGCAGGTAAAACCTGGGCACGGGAGACACACAATTCTCCACCTCAAAGTTCAGTCACAAATTTAATTAATGCATTTTTTAAACAAGAATCGTAAGCATGGAAGCATGTCCTCTGGAGTGGTGGCTGAAGCATGAGGGGGCATATGAATGGTTAGCATATGAGTCAGCAGTATGACTGACGTTGGTGCGAAAAAAGCAGACAGGATTCTAGGATGCATTAACAGAAGTGTGGTGAGTAAGACATGAGAAGTCATTCTTCTGCTCTGCTTTGTGCTGATTAGGCCTCAGTTGGAGTATTGTGTCCAGTGCTGGGCACCACATTTCAAGGAAGATGTGGAGAAATTGGAGAGGGTCCACAGAAGAGCAACAAAAATGATTAAAAGTCTAGAAAACATGAACTATGAGGGACAACTAAAAGAATTGGGCTTGTTTAGTTTAGAAAAGAGAAGACTGAGAGGGGACATGATAGCAGTTTTCAAGTACCTAAAAGGGTGTTACAAGGAGGAGGGAGAAAAATTGTTCTCCTTAGCCTCTGAAGTCAGAACAAGAAGCAATGGGCTTAAATTGCAGCAAGAGAGGTTTTGGTGGGACATTATGAAAAATTCCTGCCTGTCAGGGTGGTTAAACACTGGAATAAATTGCCTAGGGAGGTTGGGGAGTCTCCATCACGGGAGATATTTAAGAGCAAGTTAAATAAACATCTATCAGAGATGATCTAGATAGTGTTTGGTTCTGCTGTGAGGACAGGGGACTGGACTTGATAACCTCTCAAGGTCCCGTTCAGTTCTACTGTTCTATGATATCAGGCATGTAAATACCTTGCAATGCCGGCTACAAAAATGCCACAAGAACACCTTTTCTCAGTTTCAGGTGATGCTGTAAACAAAAAGTGGGCAGCATCTCCTCTAAATGTAAATAAACTGGTTTATCTGAGTGATTGACTGAACAAGAGGTAGGACTGAGTGGACTTGTAGGCTCTGAAGTTTTACATTGTTTTGTTTTTGAGTGCAATGATGTAACAAAAACATCTGTTTGTGTGTAACATACACGTTCATGATAAAGAGATTGTACCACAGTACTTGTATGAAGTGAAATGAAAGATACAGTTTACTGGGTCATTTTTACAGTGCAAATATTTGTAATATTAAGTGGGTGCTGGACACTTGGTTGTCAGTGTAGTAAGTGAAATCAATATACTTGAAAAAGTAGAAAAACATCCAAAATATTGAATGCATTTCACTTGATATTCTGTCGTTTAATAGTGTGATTGATCGTGATTAATTTGAGTTAATTGGGTGCGTTAATGGCAATGAATTGACAGCCCTCATCTGTACAGCTCCCAGCACAATGGGGCCTGGGATTTGATTGGAGTTCTTAGACTTTTTTGCAAAGCAAATAATCTACCTGTGTCTGGATTAAAATGTTGTTATGTATAAGAACCCTAGCACACTAGGACTGCAAGGGACCTTGAGAGGCAGCGAGTCCAGCTCCCTGCCCTCATGGCAGGACCAGGCCCCATCTAGCCCATCCCTGGCAAGTGTCTGTCCAACCTGCTCTGAAATATCCCTAGGGATGGAGATTCCACAACCTCCGTAGGCTTCTCTGGGACTTGATGGTTTATGCAGCATGTCTGCTGCTCCCTGTATTTCAAGTGTGGGTAAACAAGGAAGCTGTCGGCAGCCGTAGGTGGCTGTGTCCATTCCCCTTTCCTCCTGGGCTGTGTCTACATTGGCACCCCTTTCCGGAAAAGGGATGCTAATGTAGCACGTTGGAATAGGCAAATAATAAGAAATCTTCCGGAAAAGGCTTTATTTTCCGGAGAATAACGTCTAGACTGGCACTTTTCCCCGGCTTTTCCCCAAGCCGGAAAAAAGCGGCAGCCATGTTAATGCAAATGCCGCGGGGGATATTTAAATCCCCCATGGATTTGCCTATTCCAACGTGCTACATTAGCATCCCTTTTCCGGAAGGGATGCCAGTGTAGACGTAGCTCTGGAGTCCTGGAGGAAGTGTCTGAACGGTGAGGGTCAGGTCATAGCAGCCACTGTGCTGAGAATCCTGCACTGCCACTGCCTAGAATCTCTCCACATGCCATAGCCACCTGGCTGCCTCCGGGGGAAACATTGGGTTCCAGCCAGTGCATCCCGTCCCAGATGGGAGAGAAGACCCTTGGCCCACTACAATGTTCCTGGGAACGTAGTCGGGCGCAGTGCGTAACGCTGACGTGTGCAGTGCCCGCCTCGGAGGATCTCTGAGCATTCCACAAACACACCACCGATTCCCGCTGCCACAGTAGGAGTGGAGAAGGGAAGGAAAAGGGGCCCAGGGGTGTATTGGGTTTGTAAGAGTGGGATGCATTAGGGATAGGAAAGTGTAACCGTGCACGTGGTTACTCACAGGCTGCCAGTACGCACAGGGAGCCAGCTTAAAAGCCGCATCCCTGCACGCACCAGCTCCCAGGGAGCCTCACCCCACGTTGCGGCCTCTGCATCAGAGGCGGGAGTGGAGGGTGGAGGGAAGTGGGAGCCGCTACATGTGGTGAGGCAGCTTAAAAGCCGGCTCTCCACATGGACCGGCTCCCAGAGAGCCAATTCCCCCCACCCCGCGTATAACCGTGTGTCCACTGAAAATGTCAGCAGCTCCACGGTTACTTACGCCAACCCATTGTAACGGCCCTAGTCTGCATGGCTGTGCACCCCTAAGTGTCCCTCTGGTGCGTCCCCTTCGCTGCTCCCCAGGTTACGTGCTGTAGGTGAAAAACCCCATCCCACAATGGTTGTCCCTCCGAACTGGGCTGATGGCAGCGAGACTCTCGTTTGTATCTGTTCTGTTGCCTATTTTCTTTCCGTTTTCAGTCTGTGGGGGCTTCTCTAGGGGCTCTTGGTCAATTTCTGGCTTCCTTAAGAAGTCAGACTGTGCAGGACTCAGGGCCCGGCTGTATTGGAAGCAGTGTGGCACTCTCCTGGGACAGCTTCTTTGGGGAAGGGCTGCGAGAGGGGTGCCCCCAGCACTGCTGGAGCTGTCTTGCCCCATACACACTGCTTGGAGCAGAGCCATTGCCGCGTCTGATAAGATCGTCTCTGCGCCGGCCGCCTGATGCTTCCTGCTGGAAATCTTCAAAGGCCCAAATGTCTCTCGTTGAGCCGATGCGAGTGAAGAAGGGGGGGGCTCGGGGCAGCTGCTGGATAAGATCACAATTTTCTCCTTGTCTGATTGCGAGCGGCTTATCTGTGTTTCACTGTTGTGCCTCTTCCCTGCCTACAAAGCTCATCTTCGTTCCCTGCCTTCCTTCCAGAGGGTCGATGAGTGGATGGCGAAGGAAGGCCTCTTAGATCCCAGCGTCAAGTCGATTTTTGTCACCTGCGGAGACTGGGATTTGAAAGTAATGTGAGTATGGCCGGGGCAGGTGCCCAGGGCTTTGTACTGCATGCAAGTGGGGGGTGTTTCCTCCGCTCCTATTGGCTGGTGCTGTGGAATGAGGCGAGTCACTTCCCCCACCGATTGGCGGGGAGGGACAGAGCATGTGGATTATTCCTGTCCCTTAGTTCTGCGGGGGCGTGGCTCAGGTCAGACACCCACCTGCCTTCACAGGGGCTTCAGGGGATGCTGAGAAACCCCCATGGTCCCTCCAGACCAGCCCCGATTCCAGCAGCATGCCCTGTCTGCCTCCAGCCCCGACTGCTACCCGGCAGGGGCTCGGGCTGTCCCTGGTCTCGGCCCCTGGGGTGACCCTTGAGGGCCAGGCGTGGTCCGAGGTGAGAGCAGCCAGGGGAAGGGGAGGAAGACTGACCAAGGAGAAACGTGTTGTGCTTGGGCACTGGGGAGGGTAGCAAGCCCACGCCCCTGGAAGGATATAAACTGTGAACATCAGGGTGGTTCCTTTTTTATCCGTGATTGACGATCTGGTGAAGGCTGAAGGATGTTCCTCCTAACCCTTGTCACGGGCGCCTGGAGCCACACCCCTCTCCTGAGGGTGGCGTGTGGTAGGCTTCCCCTCCCTGGAGCCTGGGTCCACGTGCAGCCGCACTCCGTGGGGGCTGGCGAGTGCGACCGTGGCATGCAGGAAGAGGGCGGGGACGGGGGCTGCACAGAGGTAGGGCAGTCGCTGGCCGTAGGCTAGCTCTCCGAGGCAGGCCCTTCTCTCTCTCTTCCCCCCGGTTGCTGCCAGGCAGTCGTGTAAAAGGAGCCTAAAAGCGCAGGCCCCGAGCTGGCGTGCTAGATGGGGCTGCTATGGTTACAGGCTGGCTGGTGCTGCAAGTGGCCAGGCAGGCGGCGATGTCGCCATTTGCACACGTGCGTGTCACTGCACGCTGGGTTAAAGAGGGGCCCTCGCTGTCTCCGAAGGAAGTGACTGGAGCCCTGAACTCAGCGGGGTGCCCAGCATGTCTCTGCGGCTCTTCATTGCTGACGTGCTCGGCACAGGGCGCCGGTTTTACCGCCTGGATCAGGCCCAGGCATGGCACAGCACCGCTGACCGACACGGCTTGTGAGTTGAGCTGGGCTTGGCTTTGGGACATCCCTCCCCTGGTGCTAAGGTTCAATAAAACATCCGCGGCCCTGGGGAAAGCTCCCTTGCCCGTCCGGGCTTGGCGGCACTCTGATTAGTGAGTTCTTGTGAAATGGGGCCTGAGGCTGCGGCAGGAGCCTTGCGGAGACAGCAAACGAGCTCTCATCCAGGCAGGGTCATTGCTCTCTTGCCCTGTGTCGACAGCGTGCGCTATCAGGGCTGTGCTGAGGGTTTACTTGGCCGAGGGACGAGACTGGGTGATCGGTTAACCGGTTACTGGTAAGCATCACTCTTAACGGGAGATCCTTACCAGTTAGCCGGTACCCAGAACAGCGCTGTGGGTTGAGGGCTGCGCTAATCCAGCCTGCCCTCCCCGCGAGCCCCCATCTAATTGGTTAACCAGCTAACTCCAGCGTTTAACAGGTTAACCCATTGAATGGGCTTTTACATCCCTAACTTGGACACCCGTCCCCTGGGAGCGCTGCTGCGGGGTTTAATTTCCATGTGATTTGATATTCTGGGCACCTCCCGTGCGCGCAGTCCCACTGTCCTCTTCCTGCTGGTGTGTGTCGTACGCGGGCGCCCTCTGCCGTGGGCCTGACCCACCAGAGTCAGCCCCTCCCATGGGAAGGAAGGAGCCACCGTGGGGTGAGCGGGTCTCCCTCCGCCGGAGATGAAGCCTCTCTGCGAGCTGGCCAGCGTGCTGGTGACGCGGCGCGGTCTCCTGTTGGGAGCGCGGGTCCCCAGAGGGGCGCGGGGCATGGGAGGAGTGGTTCAGTTCTCGGCCTGTCGTTCTTTAACCATTCACACGAGGATTTTGTGTCAGCCTCTGCGGGGCACAGCGGAACGTGCCTTTCATGCTCCCAGCCTCGCCGACACGGCCTCTGCCTGGAGCCGGCGAGCGAGCCGCACGCCAGGCCGCAGCGGCGCCAATTGGACACAGCCGCGTAGCGCGTCATGTCTGATTAGCGGCGTGCCGGGGGACGGGGCGTGAGTGAGAACTCACTGCCAGCGCAGGCTTGTCTCATTTCCTATTACTTTTATCCATCACCTCAAATGCCAAGTCTCCCCCCTGAAGTAATTAAGTGTGCCTGAGTTCCGACACATTGCCAAATAGGGGTTAGCACGGCAGAACGGAGTAACGTCTCTCTCAGCAGTGACGGCAGCGAGCGCCGGGCCGCATGCAGCTTCTGGACTGCAGCATCCCCAGGAAGCGTTCCAACGACTAGCCTGGTGCTGCCGGGAGGGGTTCCGGGAAGGGCTGCCCCTTGGGCCTGGCTCTTCTCTGGTGGGCAAAGGAGCTGGCCACCTGTCCCAGCGTCGGTGGGGTGCAGCGCTCGCTGTGGAGCACCCTGGCAGCGTTAGCGGGCGCTGAAATCCTTGCACTCCACACTAGTAAAACTAGGTCAGACGCCGCTGAGCGCACATGCAGCCCTGCACAAGGAAGGGGCGTGTGTTTGAGGCTATGGCGGACGTTTCCGCGCGTCCCCCTCTTGGTGGACATAGTGAAATACCCTCTTGGGTGCATAGCCCTTTAGCCACCGTCTCCCTCGACAGCCCCCGGGCGCCTTCTCACGTGCCTCTGCCCACAGGTTCCTTCAGCTCTCTGCCGAAGCCAGGCCCCGTCTGGGGAGGAGCGTGGCAGCTGTCTGGGCTAGCTGACCTGCAGCCAAGGGGGCGTGAACCAGACTAACCTGCCGTTGAAATGACAAGGGGAATCGGCCAGACATGGAGCTTGGCCAGGACACCAGAATGAACCCCACTCGCGCTGGTGGAAGTCGGGATAGGGCCAGAACCTCAGCCCGTCGGGCAGCACAGTGCCCCTAGCCTCAGGGCCGTCTCCCTCAGGAGAAGAACGCCACCTGCTGAGTTAACACCACCATGTCACGCAGCGTCTCCTCACTTCTGAACTCGGCAGCAGGCCGAGCCAGGGTTTGGCCTGGCTTCCCACCCCATGGCGCCCCTCCTCAGGCGTCTGTGTCAGTGAAACGTGCCGCTTCTCCGGCACCTTTCGCCTGCGCGGCTCAAGTGCAAACCCGTCGAGGCCATCTCTGCCCGGGGGCAAGCACCCGCCTTTTACCCAGCCTCCCTCTACAGCGCGCTGGTCTCCTTTCCCACGAGGGGGAACGCGGGAGAGCCCCAGGCCTCGGACCCCCTGCAGCCCGATTTCATCCCCTAATGGCCCCTCCCCACTGAACGAGGCCCAGTGGGCATAGGACGATGGAGGGGAGGGGATGCTAAGCAGGTCCCTGCTGCAGGAGTTATAACACCAGACGTGCGCTGGCTCCCTCCCTGCCACCTGGTACAGGCACGGGGCTGGCAGGCAAGCAAGCAGGCTGGGCGGCAGCAGCTGTGGGTAGGAGGGGCAGTGCTGGCGACGGGGACCGGGTGGTAAGTACAGAACAAGCCAGGTGGGAAAAGCCAGCAGCGGGCTGGGGCTGCCTGCCCAGCCCAGAGGAGAGGTGTGGAGCGGCGCAGGAGTCCCTGCGGAGCAGGCAGCACCGTGTGAATGTGGGAAGCCCTGCTGCTTGGGGCTTGGACCTCTGTGATTGGCTTGCAGCCTCTCCGGTGACACGGGATCACTTGGCTCCCAGCCCTCGTTTCTCTTGGGAGCTGGAGCTCGCTTGACGGGCCCCCGATCTGGGCGTTTTCTGTTCCCTCCGCCTTCGCCAGCCACGGACGGGGATCGCAAGCACCCAGAGGCGGGGAGGGCCCCACCGCCACTCTGCAGAGCTCTGACGGGCCGCGGAGTCAGCGCGCGCAAAAGGGGAGCAGCGCTGTGCTTTGCCGAGGTGGCTCAGTGCTCTAGCAGGGATGGAGCGCCACGCTGGAAGGGGGGCTGGCAAAGGAGACGCTGGTCCTGTCTTTGTGTTTGGATCGGCTGCTGATGAGCACGAGCCGGGCTGGAGAGGGAGAGACGGCTGTTCTCCTTCCACCTCTCCCCTTCCCTCTTGTTAAGATGCAATTTCTTTAATGAGGAAAACCTCTTGAGTGGGAACATCACCTTTCTGAAGGCTTGTCCTGACAAGGCAATTCAAGCCGACAGTCACACATCAGCTTCAACAAATACGAGTCACTCATTATAAAACCTCCCTCCTCCCTCCTCCCATAGCTGTGTAAGACTCTCTGTCCCCAGACAAGGAAACGAATCCTGCTCCTGCGCTTGAATACATCATGACAGTAGTGGTTCTAATGAGAGAGGGCCATTCGTTCTGGGTGTAAAGTTCCCGGTGCCGGCACAGAAATGTTACTAATTAAAGAAGAGCTACCTGAAGCAAAGGATGAAAGCAGCCCCAGACCTGCCAAGCTAAAACACGCGAGTGAGGATACAGCCTCGTTAGGCGCACAGGCCCTTGACGAGAGAATTCCTTTCGCCACTTGCCAGGCGCGCCTTGAAGAGCTGCAGGGGCGTTCAGACCGGGTAGAAGCAGGCCCGGGTTCAGCCGCATTGCACCGGAGATGTAACTTGCACCGGGGATTAAGTGAGAAAACGTGCCCTGAGGTAGCATTTGACGACAAGTGTAACATCTGCCATGGGGGGTCAGAAAGGAGGAGCAGCTTGTGGGGGGTGATTTCCACGGAACTGGGCAGTGCTTGATTCTTGGCAGAGGTGAGGTCTTGTTCTGTAAGCTCCTTGGGGCAGGGGATTGGGGCTAGCATATTTTCCCTCTTCTAAAGTGCTGTCTTTTCTGTCGGGATGTGTGCACCCCATTGCTTCTCAAGCCTTCGTGGATATATCCGTGACCACCCGCCTGGCCTAGAGAAGTGTTCTCCCCCTTTTCTAGGAGTGAGCCACAGTGAGGCTAAATGCCATGTCCAAGGTCATCCGCAAAGTCTGTGGCAGAGCTGAGAATTGAGTCCCAGTATAGAGCTGTAGCCACAAGCCCATTCATCATGTCACTGAGGGGTGGGGAGTCACCAGGTCCCACGCTCCCCTCCACAGCCAGACATGTCTCTCAGCGAGCAAATCGAACAGGGACACAGCATAGCACAGACTTGCTGTTAACACAGGAACCAGGAGCTGTCGGGACAATCGAACTTGGGGGTGTCCTGCATCCTAAGCCAGTGGCGACTCACTCACGCTCTCAGCAACCTGCCCTAGCTCTGCAGGCCCCCCCGCCGCCTCCTTTGTCCAGCTTCCTGGGCAATAGGTGTCAGCTGAATGCATCTCCCCCCTAGGCTCCGGTTACAAGCCAGCCTGAGCCATTGTGTAGTGCTGGCCTGGACAGCCGGGAGCATCCTCCCTCACTGAGAGTCACACCCAAACCTCCCCTCCCCGGGAAACTGACACACACAGTTACTGCAGAACAGCACAGGACAGTAGGACACTCATACAACAGAGCGAACACTGTCCCCCCGCGTCACAGCATGGTGACAGCATTACACTGCGGTAACAAGCACATCAGGCCCCTGAGCATCCGGGGAGCGGCGCCGGCGGAGGCATTGCTGGCTGGTGTGCTCCGCAGCGGAGATGCTGACATAACGCGCCGCGGCGGGTCCACGGGGACGAGTCCACTGGGCAGAGAGCCACGTGCACAGAAGTTTTGATTGTGTGAAGTACGTGGCCAAAGGCAAGCGCTCTCCGCGATGGCGGTGGGACGCAGGGAAGTGGCTTGAAGTGTTGACAGCCCCAGTGCTCTTCTTGGGATGCACGCTGGTGAGCTCTTCGCAGCAGAAGCGGCCCGTGGCTCTGTCTGTTTCAATCTCCTTCGGCGAGTCGTGTGGCCAGTCAGTGGCACAGGAGAGCACACAGGCCCTCGCGGGAACAACAGCAGCCTGCCTCGGCGCGCTCCGGGGAGGAATGCTCTGCCTCTCTCAGAGCTGGGATTTAGCAGTTCTGGCGACAGCACCTTTTAGCCTTTGACCTCTAGAGGCTTGGGCTGGGATCCTGGTTTGGTCGTGAGGGAAAGCGACGGGATGGTGGCCGCGTTCCTCCGTGGGCGGGCTAGTCTACGTGGCAGTCTGTGATTGGCGGGGTGCTCGTAGGCCACGGTTCGGGCGCATTGACAGGGCCTGGTGCCGGCAGAGCTTGGGGTGTGGCAGGGCAGCGGGGAGGTGCGCACAGGCTGAGAGCAGAGCAGCATCGGCAGAGCTCGTAAGGGAGCCTTCCCACAGGCTCGGTTCTAGGCCTGCGGCGAGTCCTTCCCCGTCCGCTGAGCAGCAGCAGCACTAGCCAAACGCGCGTCCCCCTCAGCATGGCCCTTCGTCCCCCCTCCCAGGCTGTCTGAATACCGCCAGCACGGAGACCACATGCACATGCAAGGGCTCGGGCTCTTCGTCCGGGGAGTGCGTGTGCCTGTGAAAGCTACAGCGAGGGAGCCGACTGACATCGGACAGCCACATCCTCTGAGACAGCTTCCAGGTGTCAGCTTTGTCCTCAGGGCGTCCCGCCTCTCTCTCTCCCCATGCCTAGGAAGAGCAATTGTGTAATGCTGGGTGGGGAACCTCAGGCCAGGAGCCAGATCCGGCCCCCGAGGCTCAGGGCTTCTCGCTTGTGTGCGGCCCCCGACCCAGCACAGGTCCCCCACCCTGGCGTGATGGTACTGCCTTCCCGGTGGCGTGACCGCCAATGGCTTGGCCCGGCTCCTCTGGCTCGGGGACCTCCGGAACGGAAAAGGCTGCGCTGCACTCCCGTCCCTCCTGCTCTGCGGTCGCCAGGCAGTCAATGAGGCTGAACAGCTTGCCACTCGGACGCGGGCTTGGCAGAATTTTGTCCTTGTCTCCACCGCCGGCGGGGGCCCGTTCTCCGGATGGGCCCCGCGCCCTCCAGCCCTTTTCTCTTCACGCTCCTCGGTGAGCCGCCTCCCATCCGTCTCGGTGCTTTCCCTGCCGAGTGCTGGTGCCTGACCCGCCGCCTTGCACCCTGAGATGAAGAGCGGATGCTCAGGGCCCTTTAGGGTCCAGGATGGAGAGGTAGCCTCCCTCGTAACTAGCTGTGCCTGGCCGGGGCGCCTGCCCCTTGCTGAGCCGAGCTCTCCAAAGACTGCACCCCCGACCCAGACTCAAAACGGCTGCTCGCGACACACCGAGCAGACAGGGAGGGAAGAGGGCTACAGCGTTACGACGGGCTGCAGGGGAAGTTCACTCCGCCCCAGGTCGCATGATTGGGCACCAGCATTCCTCGGTCCTTTGGCTTTCTCCTCCCTGCTCTCCACAGCGCCCTCCTTCGGACGTGCCCCGAGTAACCTCCTCCGTGGCCGCCTCTCTCTGCACATTGGACCGTGGAGCCGGCTGAGCCAGTGCTGGGTTGGTCTGTCAGGCGGCCAAGAGGAGGCCCTTAGGCAAACGGGCCATGTACGTCCTCTTCACGCCGCAGGCTGGGGGAGGTTGCCTTGGCCTCTCCTGCATGGCGGCGTGCTGCGCTCCCTGCTCTGGGGGCCCCCTGGCGATCCCGTGGCGATTCCCTTCCCAGTGGCGATCCTGATTCCTCCCAGCATCTGCATGCCATCCCTTGGGTTTTAGAGAGCCCATGAAAGGGAGCTGCCCCTGCCCGTAATTCCGGGAGAGTCTGGCTTGTTTGGTGAGGTTTAATCTCTCCAGCCTCTCTCTCTGCTCGGAGGGTGAAGTAGCGCCCGTCAGAGCACGGCCCTTGTGGGGGGAAGCCCGTTCCTCTCCCGCGTGACACGACTCCCGAGTCGCTCAGAAGGAAATCCGCCGGCGTCCTGTGCGGAGATCAAGGGAGCGTCCGAGGCCGGCCGGCCGGGTGTGTCTCTTTCATCTGGCGACGCTTACGCTGTGTGACGCGTCGGGAGCCAAACCGGCTTCCGCTGCGCCGGGGCCTGAGCAGGCGTCCCGGGAAAGACTGATTGCCGTTGGCTGGCAAGGGAGCCGAAGGAGGGCTCGCGGGTCTTGCGTAGCAGGCCCATGCTGGGTGGCCGGGGGCGGTGAAGGGAGGCACCCGACCCGTCAGCGTGTTGTGGAAAACCCGTTGTCCGGCTGCCGCGTTTCAGGTGTAGCCAGCCTGCCCAGGCCACTGGCCTTGTGGAGTGTTCCTGCCCCGCGCAGCGCACGAGGCCGGCCCAAGGAGCACACAGGGCGGGCGCTGTGAGCAGCTCGGCCCCCGCGTGGGGGGCTGTCAGTGGTGTGGGGTTTCATGGCAGGCCGCTGTGCTTACGGAGAAGAGGCTCATGGCGCAGCCACAGGACGAGACCGTGGCGCTTGAAAGCTGAGCGCTGCGGCGCCGGTAGCCACAGGTCCCCGGGGTGGCTGCGGCCGGAAGCAGACAAACAGTGTAAGGAGCTCTCACCTGTCCCGGGGGGGGCTGGCTAAGGTGGAAATTAGAAGAGGGGGGTGGTTAATTCCCACCTCAGTGGCCAGGGGCCGCAGACTCTGCCTTGCCCCCGAGATGTTCCTTGAGAAGCTGGGAAGGTCTCTGGGGGTGTCTCCGGGTGCCTGCCAGTCCCTTT
Source organism: Pelodiscus sinensis (assembly GCF_049634645.1). Taxonomy (NCBI): domain Eukaryota; kingdom Metazoa; phylum Chordata; order Testudines; family Trionychidae; genus Pelodiscus; species Pelodiscus sinensis. Next base: position 398,491 of record NC_134719.1, on the reverse strand, counting down.
TCACTGCCGCCTGTCTCTCTGTTCAGAGAGTGACAGCGGCGTGACACTGTGAAAATAATTACTAACAAATCACCGGGCTGACTGCAAACAGCTCGCTCTCCTCACAGGCATGTCAGGGAGCATTAGAGCAGGCCTGCAGGAGCCGTCCCCGTCCCCGTCCCCGTCTCTCTCCCTCCTTCCGTCCACCCCTTTCCCCGGGCGTTACGCCTGGTAACGGCGCTGTCAGCAGGGGCGGGGGGCAAGGGTGGTAAAGCCAGATGCAAACACTCTGCCGCTGAGCTGGCCCTGGAAGAGCCCCCCCCTTCAGCGGGGGCCGGGTCTCCTCTCTCCCCCCGCGCTCCTGTAACACCAAGGACAACGGCTCTTGCTGCCTGCGAGTTGCCAGGAATTTGGGTGCCCCTTTATTGGCCCTGTAGCCAGACCCAGTCTCTGCCTTGGTGTGCTTAGTCCAGGCAAGCCGCAGGCGGGTGGGTGCGGGCGCGTGACTGGCTGGCTCCGTGGGGCAGCGTGCCGTGGGACGTGGTGGCGGCGCTGTCCCCGGGAAGGCCCGGCGTGTGAGCTCCGCTGAAGGCAGCATGGCCAGTGGTGGGCAGGGACGAGCTCGGGACGGACGGACACTACGGCGATGGAGGCGCGCGCGGAGGCCAGCGGGTCCGCATGGAGGCCGGCGGGTCGAGCCGCCATTGGGTGTTCCCGAGTCCGTCTCGGGGCGGAGTGAGTGGAGCTGGGCCGGGGGGCTCAGAGGGGAGGAAGCTGAGTTGGTCGGTGAAGGCTACCCCTGGGTGGTGGCTGCCTGCGTGTGGAGCGGGTGCCGGGGGCGGGCGCACTTACCCTCCCACTATGCGCATCCGCCCTTGTTTGCTGGGTGGCTGCGGGGGAGCTACAAGGCGCGGGGCCCCGTGTGCGCAGTTTGCGGCTGGGAAGCCGTGTCCCCAGGAGCACTGGGCCCGGGTGTGGCTGCCGCTGTATACGGGCTGGCGCTGAGGGAACGCAGCCTCTGCCCCACCTGGGTGCTCTGGCGAGCCAGGCAGCCGTGGCATGGGCCCCGGGGCCGTCTGTCCCGCACACGCCTTCCTGCGGCTTCTCTGCGGCGCTGGCTGCTCGCGGGGCCTGAGGCCGGGCCTCGGCGGATAGCGGATGGGAGGGTGCGTGTGGTGGGGAAAGCAGGGAGGCCTTTGGGATCCTGGTCCCTTAGCTGCAGTCGCCGGCTCCAGCCAGCACCCCTCCCCCCGCTCTGCCCCCTTCCCGGGTGATTCTTCCGACTGTCAGATGGGTAAGTAATGTGGCCGGCGTGTCTCGCTCCATGCGGTGGTGGAGGGGGAGGGCCGGCGCTTCGGGTGCTTGCAGAGGCCTCGCGCTCAGCTCATACAATATTTATACAGGGGCTGGGAGTCGGCGGCGGTGACCTGGCAGGTCGCGCAGTTAAAGAGCTTCTGCCCCCCCTTGCATTCTAATTGCTGCACTTGTCCTTTGCTCTGCAGACTCTGCCCACGCGGCGGCTGGTGAAGCACATGCTAATGGCAGCCGCTCGGCGACGGCGGCGCTCTGCAGGGAACGCCAAACTTGTTTACGCTCACACCGAGCTAAACGGGGCTTTGCGCGCCCATGGACAATCAGATTCACCCGCTAGCCGGGGGGGGGGGCGGAGCAGCGGGCAGGAGACGAGGACGCTGGCGGGGTAACCATGCTGCTTAGGGATCGCCTTCTGCCTTGCCTGGCGCAGGTGAGAGACGCTGTTCTGGTGAGAAGCCCGTCTCTGCTGGCTTTCCTCCCCGCCTGGCGTTGCTCCAGCTGCCTGCCGGGCCGGCGCACAAGCTGGGCAGGAGAGGGGAGCCTGGGTGGCAGCGGAGATGAACTCGCTGTGCAAAGGGCCGTGCCAGAGGAGGGCCTTTGTGTCGGGTTCAGGGGGGCAAAGGAAGCGCCTCTTCTGTGGTAGCTCATGCGGTGCTACTGCGGGGAGAGGAGGGCAGGTACATGCACAGGCCAGGAGAACTCTTGGTGAAGGGGCAGAAATGCCCCCCCTTCCGCCAGCAGCTGGGCGCGGGGCGTCCCTAGAGCGGAGCGTCTTTCCTGCTGAAACAGCTCCCCCCGCTGAGCCCACAGGGACCGCGCAGGCCCCCGGCCTTCAGTGGAAGAGCTGGGGGGAGTTTCCTGGTGTCCCTTTTCCGCCGGGGCTCCACGTGCCCCCAGGGACTCGGTGTTCAGCGCCTGCCAAGGGAGAGCCGACAGATTTCAGCGTCCCCTTAGTTAGTTCTGCTGTTGGCCGCTCCTCCCGGGCTGAGTTCTCTCCAGGTCACTCGACAGCTGCCACGGCCTGTCCCTTGTCTGCGAAGGTTTCGTGCTCACCCCACAAGATCTACATTCCTCAGAGCTCTCTGAAAAACTCCCCCCGGCGCGGGATCTGGCCCTTGTCGCGAATGGTTTTATGAGCCCTCTGGCTAGCCGCTGTCACGTCCCCCGTCTGCGGGAGCGGCTTTCGTCGTGGGGCTCACGATGGCCGGAGAACTGGGGCTTTGCCGGCAGATCCTCCGTTTCCAGCGTTTTCCAAAGCAACTTTTTTGTTCTAATCACATCGTGAGTTTCTACTTCACGTGTCTCCGTGTGGCGGCGCGTCGGGGTTCCCCTGCCTCCTGCACCCCCGTAGTGCCACGGACAGACTCCACCAGCCAGTAGAACAGAGGCAGTTTATTGCTTCTCCAGGATACAGCACAGCACAGATGTCATCTGGTCACAGGGCAGGCCTAGGATGCCTCAGCCCCCCTTGAGATGGGGGAGCCTGGGCCCCTAAATCCCAGTGCCTTTCCCTAGGCTGCTTCCTCTATGATCCCAGACAGAAACTGCCCAACTTCCTACCCTGCCCCCTGCACTCCGCCTTCCTCCCTTTGTTCCTCTCCCTGGGAGGTAGCCGGTAGAACAGGTTACCTACCTGACCCATCAGCTACTCGGCTGGGCCATGGTACAGACAGCAGCCAGTGGGGGTCACCCACGGCCCCAGCCTAGCAACCAGCAAGGTACCCACACTGCGTCACAGTCCGACACTTCCTGTTCACGAAGTCCCTCAGCTTGTCATGGGTTTCCTGAACCCTCATCAGTCCTGAAAAAAACCCGCAATCTCCACCCAGAGATTCTGAAGCCGGGGTAGGTTTTGGGTTACGTGTCTCAATATCCAGCCTCTTTCTGAGAAGTTACCTCATTCTGCGTGGCCCCGGCTGCCCCTGTGGCATTGCTCAGAGATGTTCCGGGCATTGCAGCTAGCAGAGCTGGCCGTCAGGATACACTTTTCCCAAACCCTGCGCTTTGGTTCATGCCCTCGGGCAGGTGCTGCCAGAGGCGACGCAGTTCTGGCTTCAGCCTCGGGCCTGGCTGTGACGCGCCTTCTCCCCAGGATGCTGCTCGGGAATCACCTGGAACGGATCACCCAGAGGGGCGTGACTGGAAGACGGAGCAACTACTCATGGGAGGTCTTTGAGATGTGTGTCCCTGGGGCCGCACCGCTTCCCTCCCTCCTTTTCCTCGGCTTCGGCGTTTTCTTTCATGAGACTAAGTGGCAGAGAAGTAACCGTGGATGGTTCAGCCCGGCACTGGGTGCCCTTGCTATTGGGCACGAGGATTCCTGGGAGGCATGCGTGGGCCAAACGGGGGTTGCTCCTGAAAATCCCCATGCACCTGAAGTGGAGCAGCCATGGAGATACGCATCTCACCAAACTCCAGCTCTCCCTCGCAGCCCCTGGACCTACCTTCCTCGATTTGGAATGGTGCAGAGTTGCTGCTGGACTGCGGTGCACAAGCCCAGATCCATGGTAATGTTCTTCGGTAAATGAAAACCAAACCCCCATTTTGATCTCCCTTCCACCGATACCTCATTGACTTCCCGTCCCAGAACTAGGCCCAGCAAACAGAGCCACGAGTCTGCGAAAGAGACGCTGCTGAGCGTTCGCACGTGGATTTAGTGCGGTGTCGCTTGGATGCAGTTCTCGATGAACATTCTCCTCTGAGCTCTGAACACCTGCTGCGCTGCAGCCCTGCTTTTAGCTTGGAGGTAGCAGCACCGCTCGGCTCCGGACAAGGCGCCTACCAACGAAGGGCTGGATCCTTCGAGTACCTCCGGATCTCGCTAGACTGAATGGCAGCTCCGGGCAGGCTGGCTTTTCTGGGGGAGGCCCGGAACTAATGAGTTGGATGGCGACTTCTCAAGCCTGCTGCCTTTGTGCATTCACCAAGTGGCGTATGAATCGCTCAGGGTACGTCTACATTACAGCGCTAATTCGAACTAACTTATTTCGAATTAGTTAATTTGAAATAAGCTTGCCGACGGCTGGATCCGCGCGGGAGAGGAGCGGCGGCGGCGAATGCCGACGGCTGGATCCGCGCAGGAGAGGAGGAGGAGGAGGGGCGGCGGCGAATGCCGACGGCTGGATGCTCGCGGGAGAGGAGGGGCAGCGGCAGCGGCAAATGCCGACGGCTGGATGTGCGTGGGGGGGGGGCAGGAGGAGGAGGGGCGGCGGTGGCATCCGCGTGGGAGAGGCGGAGCGGCGGCGAATGCCGACGGCTGGATCCGCGCGGTAGAGGAGCAGTGGCGAATGCCGACGGTTGGATCCGCGCGGTAGAGGAGCGGTGGCGAATGCCGACGGTTGGATCCGCGCGGTAGAGGAGCGGTGGCGAATGCCGACGGCTGGATCCGCGCGGTAGAGGAGCGGTGGCGAATGCCGACGGTTGGATCCGCGCGGTAGAGGAGCGGTGGCGAATGCCGACGGCTGGATCCGCGCGGTAGAGGAGCGGTGGCGAATGCCGACGGCTGGATCCGCGCGGTAGAGGAGCGGTGGCGAATGCCGACGGCTGGATCCGCGCGGTAGAGGAGCGGTGGCGAATGCCGACGGCTGGGTCCGCGCGGTAGAGGAGCGGTGGCGAATGCCGACGGCTGGGTCCGCGCGGTAGAGGAGCGGTGGCGAATGCCGACGGCTGGGTCCGCGCGGTAGAGGAGCGGTGGCGAATGCCGACGGCTGGATCCGCGCGGTAGAGGAGCGGTGGCGAATGCCGACGGCTGGATCCGCGCGGTAGAGGAGCGGTGGCGAATGCCGACGGCTGGATCCGCGCGGTAGAGGAGCGGTGGCGAATGCCGACGGTTGGATCCATGCAGACTGGCTGGCTAATGGGCGTCTTGTCCAGTGCTGTCGTGGAATCCCAAGCAATGGAAACCACAGCCCGTCCCTCCGGCCATCTGGCAGAAACCCCCTGCAGCTGTAGAAAAGTGGCTCCCAGGACAAGCTGTGGAGGGGACAGGATGGTTCTAAATGTGAAGATACTAGCAGAGAAGAATTGCTCCAGCCTGGGCTTGTTGGCCTCATTCAGTTAAGGATGAAGGGGAAACGAGCACACGCCAGGGAGGGGGGTCGTGCCGAAATTGTTTCCCCTCTCGGGCACTTGGCCCCTGATCTCATGCATCACCACACCTCCCCAGGCCCTCGGGGACACTGGTGTCTCCCCACGCTATGTTGTGGGCTCTGCCTTGCCTGCCGCCTCCTGCCTCTCACTCTAATGGGGCCTGGATGCCTGGGCGCTGCTGGCCAGCCCTCGTTAATGTCTGGAGGCGGCAAGTTGACTTTTGTAGGGAAGATTTTCAGTGACGTTCATCTTGTGTGTGTCATACCGGACTCGGCCGCCCGCTGGGGCCTTCGGAAGGCACCTTGTCCCTTTTCAGACTCCTTACCAGGAAGGTACGTGTCTGTCTGTCTATCTGTCCCTCCAGAAGGCCCATTGGGTGCCTGGCACCCAGGCATGTGCCGGGGTGTGGCTGCTGTTGGTGCTCTGGTGCGGCCGTGTTGCTGGAAGCACAGTGGGGTGAAGCTGGGTGCCAGCCGGGGCTGGTCGCAGAGAGAGCGTTTGGCGAAGCCCCTTGCGAGGATGGGAGGGTCTGACGGAAACGCTTTCGAAACGAAGACGCCGCTGTGGTGCGGTTGGAATAATAGGCCTGGTGTCCCAAAGGTCTGCCTGTGGCCCCGATTGCTCCCCCCTCTCTCCAGGCACTCGGATCCCCTTGGCCGTCCGACACCATTCACTGCCTGTTGGTCGGTAGCTGTGCCGCCCCAGCCCCTGCTTCCTGCCACACCATCCCGGTTCCAGGACTGCAGCTGCCAGCCCAGCAGCCACATTTCTGAACGGGGGCCCCAGCTTTGAAAAAGAGCGCGAGGAGCCCTGGCAGCCGTAGCTGGTGGCTCTGTCTCCTCGCCGTAGCCCAGCCGACGCCGGGCTGCCGGATTGAAATTCATTAGTGTTCCCTGCCAGTCGGCAGAGGCCCGGGCTGTCTGCTCCCATACCTGGCTCTCGTGTCCCTGCTGCGTGCGCATCCACGTGCAGGGCTGATGGGCAGCGTCACGGCGTGCGGTGCTGACTGGTTCGGGGGTGGGGAGGGTGAAAATGCTGTCGCGGGTTGGCATGAAACCAGAGTGCTCTCTGACCCTGGCCAGCGTGGCGTCTTTCCCCAGCTGCTTAGTGGAGGGCAGGTGGGAAAGGCTGATGGCAGATGGGTGTGTGGCGTTGGAGCCACACAGTACGGGAGCCTCCACGCCGGATCGCTCCTGTGAGGGGGATATCCCGCAGATGTGCGTGTAACCCAGCTACGAGGCGTTGTGCTCCGATTGTAACTGGGACTGCCCAGGCCTGACCCGCTCAGCTCCACTCTACAACAGGTCTCGGAGGTGCTAGCGGCTCTGTCGTCACTCGGGCGGTCACATCCCGCGCCAGCGGTTAATCATGAAGCCACACTGAACTGGTGAACCAGTTAAGGGGGGGCTGCTCCAGCCTAGCTGGGCTGGAGACATTTCCCCCCCCACGGCGTGGCCAGGCGGGAGCGGCCCCTGCCTGCAACGTGCTGGGCTCTCCGTGCACAGGGTCTGCTCCGGCCCCCACCAGTGAACCGGATCCGTAAGCATCACGCTAGTTGGTTCTCATTGGCGCCTCAGGGGAAGGAGCATGCCGGAGCAAAGCGCCCTGCCTCCCCATCTCCGGAGTTCCCACGTGGGCAGGAGGAGCCCCAGCCCTGCCTTCGGCCCTGAGTTTGCACGTGGTTTGTGGGCTCTCAGGTGTGGGCCTGGCCCGTGCGGGGGGGCAGCAGCACCCCCGGGATTGTAGGCCGTTGGCTTTAGGCGCAGCCTGGGGAGGGAGCACAGAGCCGCAGGCTCTGCATGCCAGGCGAGTCAGAGCTGTTTCCCTCCTGCTGGCTGGAAATGCACAGACCAGCCTTGGCCCTTCTGCTCTGTACCTGTCAGCAAGCCCCCCCCCTCCCACACACACACACTCGGCGCAGAGACCGGGTGGAGTCGAAGTGCGCTGCCCCCGCCTGTCGAAACAGCTCCCTGCCCGGACTGGTGCAGGCGTGAAGGCAGAGCACCCCCCTGGCAGTGAGCCCTGCCGGAGCTTCCAGGCTGGGTGCCTCGGGAGCCCTTGCCCGGGACACCACGGCCCCGGCGTGCTGCGTGACGTTTGCTCTGCACTTCCTGTGGCGTGCCGTGCTTTTCACCACTCCCCGTGCGGCCGAGTCGCAGTGAGCAGCGTCCCTTGGGCAGAGGGCGCTCTCCGCGCCGGCTGAGTGTTTCGGACCAAACGCTGGGCCTGTGGAATCGGCAGAGGGCATGCGGTGCAGGCTACGGGTACCACGTGTAGGTGAAGGCCTAGGCTCTCTCCAAACATTTCCATGCAAATGTAAACATGCTCAGTTCATCAGCTTCTATCATAAACTTGTGTAAAGGCTGCGGGCTACACACACAGAAAGAAAGGGACCCAATAGCAGTAAAGAAGCAAAAGATCATTCGCTTTTTTGTGACGTGCTAAAACATACAGTGAATAAGGATCTGAAACTATGAAGCTATATAATAGTGTAAATAAGTGTGTAGCTACCGCGTACCCTCCTACATGGCAAAAAGGTGTGCGAAATGTCGTCTCACGGCTCTAGTTACTTGTGAACCGACATGGTTTTAATGCTGCACCCACCCACTGCGTGTGTCTTTCTTTAGAAAACAGCGCAGCACAGGTGGTGAAGTAGAACAAATGGAGGATTGAAATGGCTTTGGTTTCAACGAGTCCGCTCTGAGCCGAAATAAACCCGCTGTGGGATGTGGAGGTGCTTCGGATGGTTTTAAACTCGCTCCTTCTGTTAAACCGGTGCAGCTTTCTAGTGTAGACAGGCTCTTCGCTGTCCACGCGGTTCCTGGTCAGACGGGGCTCTTTTCCCCGCACTGTGCACCCTGTGTTAGGAAGGGAGGTGTGCCCAGACCTTCCCCGTTGGGCAGGCTTCTGAAGGGTCGGGTCCCGCAAGGGGACGTGCGGCTACCCCTTCTCCTCGTGCACCGAGGAGAGTCCGCCAGAGATCGGCTGCCACCCTGGGAGCTATAGGCGTAGGCTGCCCCACCGTAGGAACTCCTCACTCTGTGTTCTGCAGGGAGCCGTCAGGCCGTGTCTGGGTTGCCCTGCTCTTGTGTGCGGTGTTCCAGATCCCCCTGCCCACGCCGTCACCCTGCACGGAGCACCCAGGCTTGTTGCTTGGGTCAGCTCTGCCAGTTTCCCTCGGGAAACGCTCGGCGCATTGGGAGAGGAAGCGGCCTGATGGGGCATGCGAGGCTGGAAGAGGCTGAGGGCTGCTGCCATCTCCTCTCCAGCACTGGCTAGGCTGGAATGGAAGCCCTCTGCGTGCGGTGCACAGTGCGGCCTGCGGACGGGGGGCTTCAGAGGCTGAGACCAGGTCTAGACGATGGAGATGCAAGTCCCTTTATCTTTCCCCGAAGAGGGACGTGTTCTTCTCCCCGGCTCAATCTCAACGCACCCTGGGGAGCAACTGGTCCAATTCCGTTGTCTGCTGACACCCTGAGCCCGGAGGCAGGTGGAGGTTAGCCAGCGCCCATTTGCCGGGAGACTCCAGCATTAATTTTTTATATACTAGGATCACCTGCGTGACTGAATTCAATTATCTCCCCCCGTGCTAATGCGGTGGCTCATGAGAGAGGCTAAGGAACCTGTTGCAATGTGAAACCCCTATTTCTCGGCTTGACCCCCTGGATAATTAGGGTTAAATGGATACGCTATCGCGCCCGTCACACCTTTTATCTGCCTCTGTTTGTACAAGAGGATACAATGGTGGGGGAAGGACCCATCTGTGTCCTGCGCTAGCTCCCCAGCCGGAGATAAAAGGTGTCAGGAGCGCGATAACGTCCGAGCCCTGCGTGCCTCTATTGTTGCTCAATTTGCTAGTTTTTAATCCCCTCTTTCTTTCTTTCAATACCCCTGGTCATATTTTAGCTCCATGCCGTCGCATAATGACGCCCTGCTAAGTATGTGCGGAGATAGGCGATTCTGGCTGACAGCCCTGCCTGATAACCAAATTCCTGCCCATCCATCACTCGCCGGCCCCCCTTCGCTCCAGGGCCGTTTATCACCACCCAGTGCCGTGTCTTCCGGCTTGGCTCGCCCGCTTCCCGGGGAGGGCTCCCGCCATGTGCCCTCGCCTCCCGTTTGCATGCTGCTCCTCTCTCAGCCCCGTTTACCGGGCAGCACGACGGAGCAGGGCTGGCGTGGGAAGCGGAGCTGAAGCAAGACTGGGAGCTTGGCTTGGCTGGCGGAGGGCAGCGGGCCACCCACGGCCTTTCGGCGCATGTAGATCCCTCTGCTCTGAACCCCTGGCAGCCCCAGGCAGGCTGCGTTTAGAGCCGCTGTGGGGAACGGCAGGCGACCCTCTAGGCCGGCGTGTGCGGAGCCACGGGTCTGCTCTAGCGCGGCTGGAAGAAGGTGGGCCGGGCGGGGTGTTTCAGGTGCCAGCAAGGCCAAGGACCGTGCTGTGTCAGTCCGGGGCCCGCGGGTCATGGCTGCAGGCTCCCTGGCGGGTTGTCCTGTCGCCATGTGCGCGGGGCAGGCTGGGAGAGGGGTTGCGTCCCACTTGCTTGGGCCCTGTGGAGAAGCCGAGCCGCACAGCCTGCCCCGGGCGAGCCTGGCTCGACGTGTTAGCCGCAGGCGCAGAGCTCACGGGAAGAGAATGCTGCTCTGCCCTTGCCAGCGCCTGAAACCGGCCCCTGCCCCTTCGGCAAGCAGGGACCCTGCCCTCCGGACCAGTGGAGTGCGGGCTCTGGTCAGCGGGTGGGGAGCAGACCCCCAGGGCCACCGCGCCTAGTGCTCACACCGTGGGGCGCTCTGCCGCCTGGGCGCTCACGTGGCCGAGGTCCTGGGTCCGATCTGGTCCATAGAACTGTTGCCATCCCCATGGGGACGTTGGGCAGCTCAGAAGAACTAGGCTGACCCTGGGAACGTCATTGGCTTGAACTGGGGCGGGTTGGGCCCGCTGTGACTCAGTGCCCCTCGGGGGCTGTTGGCTCTAGAGGGGGCCTCGATTTGGCAAGGCACCTGCTGGGCTCCGGCTCAGGCCGGCGTGGCAGTGTGAGCCCTAGTCCTTGCACAATGGGAGGGAGTGAGCCCGGGGCGTTTTCAGGGCAGCTGGCTCGAGGCCTGGCCAGAGAGGAAGGGGCTGTGTGTCTCGCTGCTGCCCTGCCAGCTCCTCTCGACAGGCTCCGGGGGGCGGGGCCCTGTCTGGGGCACCTTTGCGCCTGGTCCCGAAAGGCGGGAGGGGGAGCCCACCGCAACGCAGTCAGCGCTGCTCTCGGCCAGAGCCGGGGCTGGGGTGGCCACTGTGCTGCTTGGGAGCCTGAGGGGGCGCAAAGAAGAGCAACCAGAATGATGAAAGGTCCAGAGAACATGGGCTAGGGGAGGCTGAAAGAACTGGGCTTGTTTAGTTTAGAAAAGAGCAGACTGAGGGGGGACATGAGAGCAGTTTCTCAAGTATCTAAAAGGGTGTGACAAGGAGGAGGGAGACAAATTGTTCTCCTTGGCCTCTGGGGATAGAGCAAGAAGCAATGGGTTTAAACTGCAGCAAGGGAGGTTTAGGTTGGACATTGAGAAAAACTTCCTGCCTGTCAGGGAGGTTAAACACTGGAATAGGTTGTCTAGGGAGGCTGTGGAATCCCCATCCCTGGGGATATTTCAGAGCAGGTTGGACACATGCCTGCCAGGGCTGGTCTAGCTGGTGTTGGGTCCTGCCATGGGGGCAGGGGACTGGACTCGGTGGCTCTCGAGGTCCCTTCCCGTTCCAGTGTGCTGTGATTCTATGTGCACGTGGCTCTCCTGAGTCTCCGTGGATCCCGTCTGTGGGCTGGGATGTTCCCGCTCTCCAGCGGAAGAGCCCCTGTGCAGCGCAGGGCACGGCGCCAGCCACAAACCAGCAGGCCTGCTGAGTACCTCGTGGCAGATGGGATGGGCAAGGAACGTGACCGACGCCCCTGGGGAGGCCCCGCTGAGTCGCACACGCTGGATCCGGCCCCGAAGGCTGACGCACTGGGCCGTGGCAGCAGCTTCCCCAAGCTGGGGCCGTAACGCCCTCGCCGTGGCCTCCTGCCTCTCCCCAGGGGGCTGTCAGCTCCAGCGCCTGTGGCCGAGGGAGGCAGGTTCCTGGGGTGGGCCCCGAGCGCCTGGGGCCTAGCCACGCCGTTACCTGAGCGCACGTGTGGAAATCCCCCTCCCCCTCCCAGAGCCCTGGGCTGCCGCGCCCCAAGGCTGGCCTGCTGCCCGTCCAACAGCTTGGCAAGGGACGTCACGTAGGAAAAGTCTGAACCCCCCTCTCCCCCGCAGCTTCACTGAGTCGTCTGTGTCCCGTGGCTCCACGGTCCCATTGCCTGTCAAGTCTCTGGCGGGTCAGGGAGCTGCCCCAGCCCCGGGCGGACTGGGCCTCGTGCTGCGGGGACGCGTGGGTAGCTCGGCAGCCTGCCCGTGTGGCCAGGACCTAGGAGTTCGGCTGCGTCCCCCGCCGGGCGGCGCTTGCCCAGCGGCTTGGGGGTGGGGCTTTGTCCTCGGCGCCGAGCGCTTCCCCACGGCGGAGTTTGAGCGCTGATTGAACGGGGCCTGTTCTCTCTCTCTTACAGGTTACCTGGACAATGCCAGTACTTAGGGCTGCCGGTGGCTGATTACTTCAAACAGTGGATTAATCTGAAGAAGGTACTTGTATGCAACCCCCCGGCCCCTCCCTCTCCCCGCTCTTCCAGGTGGCGCGTAATAACTCGGGCTGCTCTGCATTGCAATGAAGGAGTTATTTTCTCGGCGAGGCCGGGGCCGAGCGCTGCCGCCGCTCCCTATTGTGTCCCCGCTAATAGAGTCTTACTGTACTTGATGGAATGTGCCGTGCAGCTGGGGACAGTCCCATTGTGCGGGCCCGGCGCGGTCTGTCTCCGGGCACAATCGGCCCCCTCCAGCTACGGCTGTGTCCGCTTGTGCGCTGCTCGCCCTGGGCTTTCTCTTCCCCGTCCCGGGCCGAGAGCCCCTCCCACCAAACTCCCGCCCGCGTTCTGGTTACACGTTTCACAACAGCCCCCACTCTGCACCCCCCGACCAGGGGGCCCTGCGCCGCAGCTTGCATGGTCGCACCAGACCCGCTTGGAGCCATCTTGCCTCGCTCTGGCTGGGCGGGCTCTGAAGCAGAGGCGGGCAGTGACTTTCACGGGGGGGGGAGGCCACTTCATGAATTTTGCTAGGTGGTCCTGGGCCAGCTACCCCCTGGATGGGCAGGGCCTAGGGTGGAAAGGGCGGGGCTTGGGATAGCCTCTCCCCCACAGTTGTCTGGGGCTGGAGGCTTTGAATTAAATGCACAGCAAAGGGCTCGCAGCTCCCGGCCTCACTGCTGCCACGTTGCCTGCCAGCCGCCGGGGTCGCTGCAGCTGTTTAAAAGGTTCCCGGCTCTGGCCCCTGCCAGGTAGCGCCACGGCTGTGAGCCGGGAGCCATTGAAATAGGATCCTGCTGCCTGAGCCCCTGCCTGGAAATGCAGTGGCACAGGCAGCAGGGTAGAGGAAGCAAGTGGCCAGATGTGGCCCGTGAGCCAGATCAGACTGTTAGGCGGCCGGATCCGGCCCATCTTGTTCGTGGTGCCGCAGGGTTTCGGTGGCTCGCGCTGATCGCTGGGGACCGGGGAAACGGCTCCTACGTGAGCATCTCCGCAGAGTGTGGGGGCTGGCGTCTGCTGTGCTTTGTTTGCTGTTTTAACCGAGAACGTGAGAGAGAGGCCGGGCAGTCTGTGGGGTCTCGTCCGTCCAGCAGGGAGAGCAGGAGCGTTAACGAGGGCTGCGGGCAGCCCGTCCCCCATTGAACCCGACACGGGGGTGGTGCGGTCCCTGCTGTCAGAGCAAATCTTTTGGCTGATTGCGGGGCTGGGTAAATGGCATCTGAAAGCACGCTGGGGCATTGTGCAGTTCAGTGACCATTAATGATCGCCATTTGAAGTTCACTAAACTTCTGAGCACCGGAGAGCAGCTGCATAACCAGCCGGCTGACTGGTGCAGCAATCACACACCGAAAACCCAGCGCAACCCCCCGCCCGGCGAGGTCTGCTGTTCGCTGCCTGAGCCCCGAGCCGCGCTCGGCCTCCTGGCCCTGCGATCAGTGGCGGCTGTTCGCAGGAGGCCCGGGCTACCTGGGTTAGCAAGTGAGGCGTCTGGGTTCATCGTAATCTGGGTAGGCGTGTGAGCGAGGGGCTTTCGTGGATCTTGTTTCAGCTGATACTCTGAGCCCCGCTGAGCACTGCTAGCGATGCAGCAAGGCACAGGGCTGGGGGGGAATTCGCTCTGTCCAGCTCTGCACTTTGTGCTGGGGGTGGGGGGGACAGGAGGCTGACTGCCCCAGGCAGGAGCTCCTCCCTTTCTGGCTGTTTAATGCTGAGGGATCGTTAGCTGGTCCCATGCATCCTCTGCCTAAGGGGGTGGGCAGGTAACCTGGCTGCTGTCCCCCAGCACGGGACTAAAGCTCACCAGGGGCTGGCGCCTCTCCTGCCACACAGCCCCCAGGTTCTGAGGTGCTCACGTCCGGGGAGCTTAGGGGAGGAGTAACTGGCCCCGGCGCGCTGCCTGTGCCCCTTCCCCAGAGCTGGCTCAGGCCCCCTCCTACTCTGGGGAGCGCAGGAGGCCACCAGGGGCCTGGATTTCCTTCCTCAGGTCTCCTGCTGTCCCCAACACATGGCTAGCCCCAAGCCCACAGGAAGGCTGGGCAGGGGACTACCCGGGGCATCGGAGCCCTTGCCACTGCCCTGCCATGTGACCTTTGGCAAGTCCCTTCTCTTAGGTCCCTGATTCCCCTTGTCTGGCTAGTGTGTCTGCTCTTCAGGGCAGGTGTGCCTGTGTGTCGGAGCCCCGCCCGGCACAGGGCCCTGTCTCGTTGGGGGCCTGGGGCCCTCGCTCTTGCAGAGAAAAGTGAGAGCCAGGTAGGACTGCCGCCTGACGGGGCTCCCCTCAGCGGCACAGACAACCCGCTGGTCCCGCCTCCTACCCCCGCAGTCCCAAGCCGTCCGCCTGCGCTGCTGGCCCGATGCCCCGGAGAAAACCTCAGCCCAGGTGAAATGGCCAGTTGCTGGGCTGGGCCCGTCAGAGACTCAGGTGGTGCAGACATTAGGCAAACTGTGCTGGGGTGTAAATGCTGGATGGTGCTAGAGCCGTCTTGCAGCGCGGGAATCCCTCTGCTCCGCCTCCTCTCGTGTCGGCCAGCCTCTGTGTGTGTGTGTGTGCGCGTGAATCGGCAAGAACAACACGCTGGACTCACTGCCGTGTGTGTGTGTGTGTGTGTGCGCGCATCAGCAGGAAGAACATGACGGACTCACTGCCGTGTGTGTGTGTGTGTGCGCATCAGCAAGAAGAACATGACGGACTCGCTGCCGTGTGTGTGTGTGTGTGCGTGCGCGCGCGCGTGCGTGTGCATCGGCAAGAACACCACGCCGGACTCACTGCCGTGTGTGTGTGTGTGTGTGTGTGTGCGCGCATCAGCAAGAAGAACATGACGGACTCGCTGCTGTGTGTGTGTGTGTGTGTGTGTGTGTGCGCGTGTGCGCGCGTGTGCATCGGCAAGTACAACACGCCGGACTCGCTGCCGTGTGTGTGTGTGTGTGTGTGTGTGTGCGTGCATCGACAAGAACAACATGCTAGACTCGCTGCTGTGTGAATGTGTGTGTGTGTGCATGCATCGACAAGAACAACACGCCGGACTCGCTGCCGTGTGTGTGTGTGTGTGTGTGTGCATCGACAAGAACAACACGCCGGACTCGCTGCCGTGTGTGTGTGTGCGCGTGCGTGCATCGACAAGAACAACACGCCGGACTCGCTGCCGTGTGTGTGTGTGTGTGTGTGTGTGTGTGTGCGTGCATTGACAAGAACAACACGCCGGACTCGCTGCCGTGTGTGTGTGCGCGTGCATCGACAAGAACAACACGCCGGACTCGCTGCCGTGTGTGTGTGTGCGTGCATCGACAAGAACAACACGCCGGACTCGCTGCCGTGTGTGTGTGTGTGTGTGTGCGCGTGCGTGCGTGCATCGACAAGAACAACACGCCGGACTCGCTGCCGTGTGTGTGTGTGTGTGTGTGCGTGCGTGCATCGACAAGAACAACACGCCGGACTCGCTGCCGTGTGTGTGTGTGTGTGTGCGTGCGTGCATCGACAAGAACAACACGCCGGACTCGCTGCCGTGTGTGTGTGTGTGTGTGTGCGTGCGTGCATCGACAAGAACAACACGCCGGACTCGCTGCCGTGTGTGTGTGTGTGTGTGTGCGTGCATCGACAAGAACAACACGCCGGACTCGCTGCCGTGTGTGTGTGTGTGTGTGTGCGTGCGTGCATCGACAAGAACAACACGCCGGACTCGCTGCCGTGTGTGTGTGTGTGTGTGTGTGCGTGCATCGACAAGAACAACACGCCGGACTCGCTGCCGTGTGTGTGTGTGTGTGTGTGTGCGTGCATCGACAAGAACAACACGCCGGACTCGCTGCCGTGTGTGTGTGTGTGTGTGTGCGTGCATCGACAAGAACAACACGCCGGACTCGCTGCCGTGTGTGTGTGTGTGTGTGTGCGTGCATCGACAAGAACAACACGCCGGACTCGCTGCCGTGTGTGTGTGTGTGTGTGTGCGTGCGTGCATCGACAAGAACAACACGCCGGACTCGCTGCCGTGTGTGTGTGTGCGTGCATCGACAAGAACAACACGCCGGACTCGCTGCCGTGTGTGTGTGTGCGCGCACATTGGCAAGAACATGACGGACTCACTGCTGAGTGAGTGTGTGTGCGCGCGCATCGGCAAGAAGAACACGACCGACTCACTATACACACACGACTGCAAGCAGAAGTAGACTTTGGTGCCCTGGTCAGTCCCACTTGCTCTGTGATCCCCTTCCCCCATCCAGAAACCCCTCTAAGCAAGTCCCCGAAACCCACCATTCAAGCCGTGTCCCCGCCGTGCTTAGGAACGGAGCAGAGCTGGCCGGTGGAAATGCAGGCCCCGTGCTAGCCTAATCATTCTGCCAATGGAGCCTTTATCTGCGGATCCAAAGCAGCAGCCCGGTCGCAGAGGCCTCGAGGAGTCGGGTGGGAGGAAATGACTCCACGGTGGTTGTTGGGCTGGGCTCTGTTTAGCAGTGGCCCGGGGCACAGCCAAGCAGACTCAGCAAGGCAGGCAGCGCGCTCTCTTGTGTCTGGCCCCACCTGCACCCACTCGCCTCCCCCGGCGTTCGCGCCGTGCGGGTCTCATGGCCGCCAGGGCTGCTCGTTGGCCTCCGGCGGTTTGCTTGGCGGCGGAGGCTCCTCTGCTGACTGGGGGCCGCCGGGGAGCTGGGCCCCCCGGATGGGGCACACACGAGCGCTCGTGTGGCAAGAGGAGTTGTCCACCTGCCCCTTCATAGCCCCCCGAAGCAGGGTATTTCTGCCTCGCCCGCGCGGTCCCTCTGCAGGGCGAAAGAGCGTTAGCGCCGCGTTACCCAGAGCAGGACACGCCTGGACCCGGGCAAGTCCCCGTGCGCACTGCGGGCCGGCCTGGCTGCTTGTGCTGGCAGGAGGGGGAACGGGGGTTCGCTGAGGCTCCATGCTGGTTGCGCCGTAGCAAGCCTTGCGTTTGCAGCCCCAGCCATGGGGGGAGGGCAGCTGCCTCCCTGGCTCTCCTCTCCCAGGGAAGGGTGCTGGGACGGGCAGAGCTGCCTTTCACAGAGGACAAAAGCCAAAGGAAAAATGGCTCCATGCAACTGAACGCGCTGACAGAAGTTTGACTCCCCCCCGCTAATGTGTCCCCTCCACCAAGCCCTAATCGCTGCTTGCTGACATTTGTAATGTCACTGAGCGATCTTGTATCTTTAGTGAACTGTCAATGCAGAGAGGACTCGGGGCAGGGAGTTATCGCGCCCTTTGCGGGGAGGAGATAAGTGTTCAGGGAGGGCTGCCAAGGAGACGGGTTTTATTAGAGTGTCTGTGTATCAGATAGCCCCTCCGCCCCCTCCGCCTGCTCCCGTCACGCTGCTGTCGGAATCCTTCCCTGAGCAGCCGAGCCTCCGTGGGTCAGGATTCAGCTGCCTTAACAGCGGGGCTGCAGGCCTCCAGCCGAGCGCGGGTGCAGGGTGCTCACAGAGCGAGGCTCTGGGTGGCTGGGCCCAGGAGGCAAAGCTTTGCCATGCCTCTGCCGCCCCCACGCAAAATTCCGCCCGGAATCAAGCCGGCAGAGTTTACGGGGCTGGAGTCGGAAGGACGTCTTGTGTGCCTGGGGCGCCTTCCGGCTTCTGCTCTGAGAGCCCTGTGCCAAGGCTGCGAGTGTGTCCTTTCCCCGGGACAGGTCGGGGAAACTGAGGCGCAGTGAGTGCCCTGGGTCGCGCAGTGAGGCAGAGTTGGAACCCAGCCCCACTGGCTCCCAGCCCTCGTCTGGGGCCGCCAGAGCTGTGGTTCTCGAGGGCTCCTCCTCTGTCGGCGGGAATGTCTCCTCCCACCCCCGCTGCCACGCTAGTGGGTGCACCGTTCTGTGCCGGCAGCGCTTCACTTTTTTCTTGCACAAATGAGCCCACAATCTCGTGTAAGAGGAGCACCAGCAGCAGCGGGATTCTGGGGCGTGTGTGCAGCTAAGCGTGCCTGCGGCGTCGTAGCAAGTGGGCTCCGTCCGGCTGGCAGCGACATGGCCGCGGAGAGGTCAGAGAAATGGGTCAAACCCAATGCACAGCACCACCGGACGACCTCACGTCTGGCACAGGGCTCCCGACCTTTCCGACGACTGTGCCCCTTTCGGGAGTCGGCTCTGTCTCGTGTGCCCCCGACTTTCACCTCGCAGACAGACTTACAAAATCAGACGTAACTCTCCAGCCGCATCCCAGCACCGTGCTACTGAAAAGTCGCTTCGTTCCTTCTTTTCACATGCGATGCTAAGAGAAGCCTCGACCCCCCGGAGGAGCCCTGATGAGTATCTAGAGCAGTCGGAACAAGCCATTGTGTGCAATTGCAGCTTGTGCGGATTTCACTGGTGCTTTTTATGTGGCCTGTTCTAAAGCGAGGCAAATCTCTCGATGAGCCGCTGTAGCCCTGAAAGAGCCCTGCATTAGGGATGTCAAAACGTGCGTGTTTTAAACAGACCTGTGACTGCTGAAAATGTACATGCCAGGTGGGCTGGGGTGTCTCCCCAGGAGCCGGCGTGTGTGGGGAGCGGGCTTTTAAGCTGGTTCCCATCTGCCCTACCCCCCCACCTCTGATACAGAGGCAGCAGCATAGGGAGGAGAGGAGGGAGGTGGCTCCCCGGGAGCTGGCTTTTTAACCTGGCTCCCCATGTGTACCAGGAGCCTGCATGTAACCATGAAGCTCTGTAAGCTGAGCTCTTGGGCAGCCTCTCAGGAGAGATTCGGGTGCCACCCAACTGATTAGCAGAGCACCCTCAGCTGGCAGCAGGTGTTTCTCTTGGTGGTGCACATCCACACATGCCTTGGTGCACACAACAACATTTATTCCACACACAAATGGAAAAATTAGAAGGCCCATTGCCATGAATGTTAACGGATGAGTCCAGGCATAGCGGTTCCCTGTGTGCATGGTTACACTTTCCCATCCCAACTCTTCATACCCCTGGTTGACAACCACTGGTGTGAGGAATCATCTTTGCAAGTTATTCATGGCTCCGGGTACATTGGGTGCACTAAGCGTTTTTCCTGAAGCTTCTCAGCCTCTCCCCTTCCACTCGCCCGCCCCATCTGAGAACCTCTGCCCTAGACCACAGCGCTCCCATCCAGCAAGCGACAATCCCGTTATTTCCCAAAGGGTATTGTCAGGTAGCTTAGACTCTACTAAAACTCTGTAATGAATATGTATTGTACACCAAGCATGATTTTTGCTCAGGCTCCCCCCAACTCTTTCCACTGGCTTTCCAGTTTTTCATGACCACTCCTGCTTAGGTTGGAGATTGTGAGGTTAGGTCAGGCGTCCTGCCCGTGGTACCACCCCCCTGGTAAGGATTTAGAGCCTGGGTCACGCTCGGCTGCAGCGCCCCTGACTTGCGGTGTGAGGGGAGCCTGGAGCCTGCCAGCGCAGCCCGACAGGAAAGGCTTGTCCGAACGCGTCAAAGGAGGGGTAGCGCCAGAGAGCAAACCCCGCAGTGCACGGAGGGGCATCCGGGCAGGTGAATTAGTGGTGAGTCGGATGCGATCACCCGGGGGCTCTTTAACAACTGGCTTGCACAGCGGAACAAGAGGCGTGGGCAGCTCAGGAGGTAGCGAAGGCCACAGCACCCGGCCCGAGCAGCGGGGGTGGTCCTGCTGGACCTGAGAGTCCCCCGGTCAGTTGGGGGAAGCTCTTCCTCTCCCTGGCGCCTGCTGCCTTGGCGTCACTCTTGGGAAGCACAGGCAGCCGGGAAGCGGTTTCTCTCTCGGGGCTGGTTTTGGGCGAAAGCATCCTGGCCGGTCTGGTCGCGGTGCCGGACCCCTGTGGGCAGAGCTTTGAGCACCGGCTGTGCGGAAATGCAGCACGCTCAGGTGGGGATGGCGCTAGCTGCGAGGGGAGCTGGTGCTTTAGGATGACACTGGGGGTGGGATCGTGGCCCCGTGGAAACCAGTGGGCATTTGACCTTCGCTTGGGAGATGCCCTTCTAATGGTGATCTGCTACACGGGCTGGCGTGTGATCCAGGCCACCAGGAGCGGCTGGAGATGTTTGGGGGGGGGGGGAGGAGTCCCCCCCAGGAGCCCCTCGCCCCGATCCTGTGCTGCAGAGCCAAGGGGCAGGTGGTTGTGAGGCGTAACAGTCTGCGGTCCTAGCGCCGCCGCAGATTCCCCTCGGGACACCCCGAGAGAGGTGCCGCCTTGCACCGGGTGAGGGGTCCGTGGCGATTGGGTGTTTTCCAAGCAATATGAGCCGTGGCCCTCGGTGCAGAGATAAGGCAGTGGCAGGCGCCGTAGGAGACCCTCAGGTAATGTGCAGCGGCTTCTTTGCTGGAGAGCGTTTCTATTGGGGATGTAAAAATGGACAGAAATAGGAACCAATCAAAGTTCTGTCGGGCACACGGTTAAAGGTTTTCCCCAGGGATACAGGGCGAGCGAGGGAAGGGTGCTGGAGGGGTCCCGGCTGCTGGCCCTGCACCGTGGGTTCTGCTGCTGGCAACAGCCCAGCACGCGCGAGGTCCTGGCTGCCAACCCCTCTTGGGACCCCGGCAGGGTTCAGTCGTTAACAGGAACCGTTACCCGTCGGCTAACTGGTGACGCGGTTAATCTCTTACATCCCTATTCGTTGAAGCAAAATGCAGGACAATGTAGCACTTTAAAGACTAACAAGATGGTTTATTAGATGATGAGCTTTCGTGGGCCAGACCCACTTCCTCAGATCAAATAGTGGAAGAAAGTAGTCACAACCGTATATACCAAAGGATACAATTAAAAAAATGAACACATATGAAAAGGACAAATCACATTGCAGAACAGAAGGGGGATGCGGGGGGGTGGAAGGGGGAGGAAGGAAGGTAAGTGTCTGTGAATTGCTGATATTAAAGGTAGGGAGACCCATATAGGTCACAACAGTGGATTCATTTTGATTAAGGAACAGCAGAAGTGTGTGTGTAGCTGCAGAGAGAGGGGTTTTCAGGGAGTGCAGGGGCCAGGCATTGCAGGCGGAAACGGGTACAAGAAAAATCAAGAGCAAATGCCATCGCTAGACTTAGCAGATGAGGCTGGGTTTAAGGAAAAGGTCTCCCCACTGCATCGCTGACCAGCCTTCCCCGCAGGATCCCCCCACAGTTTAAAGAGCTGGATTCCTTTGTTGTCTTAGCAAGAGACGGGCAGGGAGAGAGACCTTGGGGTGGGTTTGCCCCTCTCTGGTGTAGTTTGGTCTCCCTTGAATGCATTTTCCTCAGGAGCCGCCCGGATGAAGCACTTTCCAGCGCGGCGCCAGGAGACAGCGAGTCTCACCACGGGGGCGTTCGCTACGTTGTTTGGTGAGATGCAGTTTGCTTCCTTGCCAAAGAACAGCTTCTTGCGAGGTGACTTTGGTGGCAGCTGGCCAGCGTCCAGTGTCCTTTGTCTTAGAGAAGCAGGGTTACCTGTTCCCCAGACCTGCCTGGTGAACACGCTCCAGCCACGACTGTGGCTTACGTCCATACCGTGGCGTGTAATGCTGCTACGTGCGCATCACCGGGGTATTATTGACCCGCAAGTGATCAGTTCTTAGCGGACACCTTACAAGGCATGTTCTGTACAAAGATCAGGCTCTCGTGTGTCGGGTGTGAGCGCAGGGGTGCTGTCATTCACGTGCAGATCCCAGGGTTGAAGGAATTAGCTAGCAATGTTACCAAACCATTGACAGGTATTTCCCCAGTCGCAGGGAGCTAGGGAGAGATCAGAGGGAACCAGCAGGTCTAGTCTTGACCTGCAGGATGGGAAAGGAAGGTGACCTGGGCAGCTGGAAACTTAACTTCAGTCTCGAGTTAAAACCAAACTCTGCAACCAAGTAACGGGAGAGGATCTGTTGGGTGTAGCGACGGGCATGTTATTCCTGCAGGGATTCGATTGGATGCCCGGGGGAAGGAAGCTTCATTGCTTGGCTCATCTTAAAACAGAAGTGGAGAAAGCTCCGGAGAACATGTTGCATGGGGGGATCTGTGCTGGCGGGAAGGCAGGGCTGTGGGACTGAACGGATCTTTTCCAGGTCCGGTTTTTACTGAGCTTCAGCCTGTTAAAGATGTATCCAGCTGAGCGTCCTCCTCTGGAGACGATGGGTTCTTTTTTGGCAGGGTGGAGGTGTCGGTATTTCAAGCAGATCAACCGCTTTTGGAGAGGGCCACTGAGAAGGGGACGTGTCTGAGAAGCAGTCCCTGCGAGTCTCTTCTGCGCTTGAAAGTTGCTTCCAGGATGTGTAGCCCAGGAGAACCTGTCCACAGTGAGAGCTGTGATTTCATGGGCCGATGCCTGTCTTGGGAGAAGCTGTTGTTACATTTGTTGACTGTGTGGCGCGCCTAGAAACAGAAGGGTACGGCGCATGCCACGTGAAGCCCCAACCCCCCTTCGGGGCTAGCTCTGCTAACCGCGTACGCTCAGGCTTAGCTTTAAGCGCGCGAGTAGAGACTTTGGCTTAACGGTGGGTGCCTGTTGACGGGCTTTGCCGGACCCATGCTCAGCTGCCGGCTGGATCGATCCCTCGCGGAGCACGGCGAGGCGCTGTCTTTCTGCGCTCGCTCTGCCCGCCTCCTGGAGTGTGCAAGCCCCGGCTGCGAGTGTGTCATAGGCATCGGGGGTCTGTCAGTGCGGCTCAGGCTGCGTTGTCGCCTTGTACCCCCGTGCGGCCTTGGATTCCCAAGCGTGCTGAAGCTCAGTGCACATGCCCAGTGCGGTCACGTGTGGCAGCGCACGGGGAACGGCCGGCAGGCGAATTGCTCCCAGGGCGTAGGTGCGTGGCTCTGATCCGCGTGGCAGGTAAGCCCCTTTGCCTTCCGGCGGCTGCACGCGGCCAGCCTTCTCCTTTAAATCTGCCGCACAGCTGTCTGAACTCTGAAATTTCTTTCACTCTCTCCCTCGCCTTGTTAACATGTGTTGCCTTTGGGGTAATCAGGGAAAAAATATTATGTCCTTTTACAATTACCGGGTTTTGGAATATTAAAATGTCTCTCTGCATCGGCAGTGTTATTTTGATTGGTATTCTAACCTTTGACTAGCCCATAAAGCGAGCCGCTCTTCAAGCCAATATTGCAGGACTGAAATTTAATTCCGAAATGATTCCAGATAATAGGGAGACAGATAATATATGCATGAAGGATATTATGTTTGGACTAAATGCAGCAGGGCCAGGGCTTGGGAGTTGAATAATAGCCCAGAGTGAGTTATAATCTGTGGGACAGAAATACCTTACTGTCAGGGCCAGGAGAGGATCTCTTAAATCAAAGGGAAGGAGGATTGCAGAGGGCCAGGGGACAGGAGCTGAGATGGAAAGGGCATGCGGGAGAGGCCTTAAAGGACCAGCCCTCTGTGTCCGGCTGCAGAGGGACGGGCACTCGGATTGCCGGGTAACGGGTAGTGCTGGCTAAGATGACCTGTTTCCAGGGAAACGCCGAAAGCAGGAGGGGGGGGTGGCATTCTGGTGTAGACAAATCCCTCCCTCACAAAATAGTTCCACGAATGTCGTGCCTCAGTTTCCCCAGGGGCTCTGAGCAAAGGGCCGTAAGGGAAATACCTCGCTGGGTTGGAGCTGGGAACGGCTGCTTTGGGTTGCTGGTTTTGGTCAGGGCTCCAGCCTGAGCCCCTCCCCAGTCAGGCCTGTCCCCGTCCTCTCTCGTGTCAGTGGCTGACAGGTACCGGAGCTTGCCGGAGCCGAGGGGGCGCCTCGGACGCGCTCAGTGCCGAGCGGGGCCGTTACCCGCCCCTCTGCGCTCTGGGGGCTCTTCCCAAAGCCGGGCTCTCAGTGCCCGGCCCCCCTTCACCGAATAGTCGCCCTGCTGAGGAGAGTTCTCCGGTCGCCTGCTCTCCAGGGGGCTTGGACACTCTGCAGCCTCTCGCCGTCCGTCTGCCAGCGGTTCCCTTCCCTCCACAGCCCGAGCGCCTGCAGCGGGCGGGAGCCTGTGCCTGGGAAAGGAAGTGCGGCCTGCCCCCCCGCTACGCTGCCTGTGGGTCGGAGCGAGGGGGCGGGAACAGAGGAGCCGGGGGCTCGGTTCCCAGCCCGTCCCCTGCTGGCTGTCCTGCTGCGGGGGGCGCGTGCCCACTTGCTGAAGCCCTGGCTCCGGGCAAGCACGCTCTGATGGCTGAGCACGCCCCTCGCCACCAGGCCCTGCCGGCAGCCCCACGCCGAGCTGCTGAGGGGCCTGGGAACCCGCCGTGGTGAAACCCCGTGTGAGTGCAAAGCCCAGCGCAGCCCCGACCCAGCCAGAGCCGCACAGAGCTCCGGCCACGGGGCGAGGGGCTGCGTTACCCGGCCCGGCGCCTTGGGCTAGAGCTGAGAGGGGGCTGGGCTGTCCGGAGAGCGCCCTTGGCAAGGCAGTGGCTTTGGCGGTGGCGTAATCTCCCAAGGAGAGTGACTGTCACCCGTCCCTCGGGGCTCCTCGTGGCTGGGCAGGGCGGTGGAGGCCACCCAGCTTTGGGCTGGCGTTGGAGCGGGTGGTGTGGTAGACCTGGGCCACGGGGAAAACACGAGGGGCTTGGCTCAGGCTGGTCAGTGAGAGCCCCCGTGCCAGCCTAACAGGCCTCTTCCTGCAGTGTCAGGGCCGGGCCCTCCCTGGTGGGACAGGGGCTTCGGCTGCAAGGGGGGCCTGTCTGCCGGCGGTGGAGTTTACACGCCAGGTTTCCCGGCACGCAGGTCTCTGCCGCAGCACTGGGACGTCGGCTCTTGCGGGGCTTCCATCCCACCGCGCAGCTGTGTGGAGCGGGGGGGTGTGTCTAGCGACTCTCCGAGAGTGAGAACAATGGCCTAACTCCGCACCCCTCGCCCGCCTGCCTGAGCTGCCCGGAGAGCGGACAAGAGACCGGAGGGAGCCGGGGGTTGTATGGGGCCGAAGTAGCTGGATGAGATCCTCTGGCTTGCGCCCGCTAGGCCAGCATGGGTCCTTCTGGCCTTCAACTCCAGCAATCTCTTGGAGAGGCCCTGGCCACACAAAGGCGGGGTGAGCAAGTGGCAGTTATGGGGCAGGTGTGGTGTCCAGTCTTCCCAGTACGTGCGGGGCTGGTTTGACTCTGTGCCTGCGAGGACAGTGCCGGTTCTGAGCTACGCGAGGGCCAGAGGGCTCCTCAAAGCACGACCCTCGTGTAGGCTGGTTGCTGCTGCTGTTTAGCCCGGGTCTACTCGGGGAGGGGGCTGTTTTCTCACGCAGCCTTCTGTTGGTGACAAGGCAAATGGTCGTCCTCACGGGTTTGCCGGCTCAGTGTTGTTTGCTCCCAGCTCCGAAGGCAGCACAGAAGTAAGGGCGGTAATGCTGCGACCCCCTAAGTTAACCTTTCCTTGCGGGTCGGGACCCTCGCTGTGAGGGACGCTGGTCTCTCCCTGGGGAGTCTGCCACACGCATAGGCCAGCGAGGTCCATGACACGTTTTTCATGGCTGGGAACGGGGTCGGGCCCTAGCTTTGTTTACCTGCCACTTTCATGCCCGAAGTGCCATGTTGTTTCTGGTGCCCAATGCAGAGGGGCTGGCGCCCGTTTCTTACACGCGTGTTGCCAGAGTTGGCGGGTGAAAGGCAGAGAAGCACGTGTGCAGAGCCGGTGTCGTGCTTCCCGCTCGCGGTGTGCCCAGAGCCCTGCTCCCGGCGGTACGCAAACACCTCGCGTCTGTCCCGGACAGCCGCCTGCTCCCGCCGGGCTGCCGCTCAGGTTAATTGCACAGCACAGACCTCGGCACGCTGAGCCTGCGCCGCCCTCGCCGGGGTCGGAATATTCATCGGCTTTTGTCCAGGCCTCGGGTCTGCGGAAGAGCGCTTTCCGTGGGTGCCGGGCGGAGCGCTCCCTGAGGCGGATAACTGTGCTCGCGCCCCGCAGTCTGCCCCTCGCGTGGCAGGAAGGACGAGAAACTGGTACCGGTCTGGTCTGCTCCTCTTTACGCTGGCTGCAATCAGGAGTCCCCGGAGGGAGACTTAGGGGAGCTGAGTGCAAACCTGGGGTCAGTGGGTTCAGAATTAGGCCGGGAGCCTGGTGATGAGACTGAACCGAGCAGCCCTCTGAGAGTCTAATTTGTGCCCAGCCATTTGCTGCCTGCCCTGGCTGGGACCCTTCACTCTGCACGTGTGTTACTGGGCCCTACAGCCCCTGTTCTCGGTGCCCGCTGAAACCTGGTGGGGGAGGTCTCGCGACAGGCCTTATTCCACCAGCACCCGGCCGTGCGGCTCTCTGGCCAGTGTCGCCTGGGCCTCACCAGGCTGCCAAACCTCCGAGCAGCCAGCCAATGGTCGCTCCAAACCCAGAGGCCGGCAGACCCCACAGAAACATGTTTCCTGCTTCCCCCGCTGGGCTGAGGCTGCCTTCCGAGCAGCACTGCCCCATCCCGCGTCCAGCAGCCCCCGGGTTCTCCGTCCCGGCCTGTGTCGTGGGGAAGAGGTGGTTTTCCTGCACTGCGTTTCCCTGTGCACGGCAGTGTGCTGAGGCGGCCGCGCCGTTCCCAGCCTCCTCTTGAAAGGCGCAAGCTTGACCCCACCCCTGACACAGCCTCCCCCGCAGTCGATACGGGAGCAGGACTGGAGAGGGGATTAATGGCAGGGCATGTTTGACAATAATCCCGCGACGTGGGTTGCATTCTTGGCAGCAGGCAAGGGCGCAATGCCGGAGAGCTGGCCCTTTCCTGAATCAGCGGGGCCTAGAGAAGGGGGGAGGGCACCCCCCAGCTCAGCCGTGCCCAGTGGGGCTTGCTGCAGAGACCGGAATTTCTTCCCACTTGCAGCCAGCTTGGTTCTGTTAGATGCCGGCTGACAGCCTGGGGAAGGCTGGGAGATCGTCCAGCGATCTGCTGGCAGCGCTGAGCCAGGAAAGCAAAGGGGCTGGTGTCTGTTTGGGGGAGGGGCTGGGTGCGGAGGGGGGGTTAGCAAGAGACCTGGACGTGAGCCACACTCCCCCCGCCCTGGGGAAAAGGCTGCTTTCTGGGCAGGTCTCCGAAATGCGACTGCGAACGTGCCCGGCTGAGATGTCCCCCATTGGCTCGGACTTCCAGGGGGGCCTGTAGCTGCTCCTCTGGCTGTCCAGGCCAGTGGCACACTGTGTGGCAGCCAGGCAGCCTCTCTTGCTGCGGCGTGCTGCGTAGGAGCAGCCAGAGGCAACCGCGCCGGGGCAGGGGCAGGGGAGAGGGGCCTGGGCCTGGCTTTATAAAGGCTCCCCCTGCTCCTTGGCTTCGGTGTGTCTTCCGCCACTTCCTCCTCCTCTCCTCCTGCTGGGCTCAGGAGGCCATGGTGTGTGCTGCATGGAGGAGGGCCTGCCTGCTCCCTCCCGCTCCGTGGGACCTGGGAGCCTGTCAGAATCCTGGAGGGAGGGGACAGCTTGGCCAAAACCATCTCGATTGACTGGAGCAGCAGCCATTAGACACAGAGCTGAAAGGCGTTCGGTGGCTTGAAACACAAGAGACGCTTCCTCATCTAGAGAGCGCTCGTCCCAGAAGCAGAGAGACATCCGGAACAGTGACATGATAAATTACGCCGAGGCAGGGACAACCGAAGTAATCTTCCCCAGACGTGCACGCGGAAACGCCGCCAACGCCGCCAGCAGCCCGGCTCTTCTGGGCACGCAGCACGGCGAGGCGGACGTGAGAAACACTTCTCGGGGGTGAGCTGCTAGACAGAGCAGACTCCTGCAGCCCATCCACCAGGGAGGGAAAACGGGACCGCATCAAAATCTACTTCCTCTCCAGCGCCAGCGGCCCCAAGCCTGGACGCATTGGTGAGGAAGATGGTGACATGAGTGACAATAAAAGTCTCGGGGGGAGGGCCGTGTTAGTCTGTAACTTTAAAACAATGAGCAGTCCTGTGGCACCTTGGGGTGTGTCTAGACTACAGGGTTTTTTCGAAAAAGCTTCACCTGCGTCTAGACTGCCGCTGCATTCTTTCGAAATTAAATCAGAACAGCGTGGCGGTTTTTTCGACTGCGGAAAACCTCATTTTACAAGGAATAACGCCTTTTTCGAAAGTGCTCTTTCAAAAAAAGGCGTTATTGAGTGCAAACGGCTTTTTCGAAAGAGAGCGTGCAGACTGCCTGGGTGTTCTCTTTCGAGAAAGCAGCTCTCTCTTTCGAAAATACTAGTTGCTGTCTAGACGTTCTCTTTCGAAAAAGGCTTGTAGTCTAGATGCAGTATTAGAGACTAACAAATATATTATCGGTCACACGGCAAGTATAATCTACAAAGGGATTTCACCAGCCAATTACAGAGAGTGTAGAATTGGTCCTCTACAAATCTGAGATTCTCTGGGCTTGAACAAAGATGTTAACTGGATGTCGCATTATAAAGCCAGTCTCCCCTGCCTCTAACAATGGCATTTTTGCATCAAAAGCTAAGAATAGGACACTTCCAGCCCCCTTAATTAGCCTCATTAGCACCAGTCCTACGTTTGACAGGTATATTTTCCCCCCTCTGTTATAAATATCTTGGTTCTGTTATTTCCACTCCGGTTCATCATCTGAGGAAGTGGGTTTTACCGACGAAAGCTCGTGATACCAGATATATTTTGGTTAGTCTCTAGGGGTAAGTCTACACTGCACGCTTATTTCGAAATAAGCTATTCTGGAAGAAATACTCTGAAATAGCTTATTTTGAAATAGCACGTCTACTCTACAGGGAAGCCTCAAAATGAGTCCGAGGCAGGCTCCCTAATGTGGACGCCCTACCTCGACTTAGAGCCCCAGGAACTACTGGGGAGTAATTACTTGGAATGGCCTGGGGAGGAGCTATTTCGAAATAGCAGCAATGGAGCGTCCACACGACAGCTATTCCGAAGTAGCTAATTCGGAGTAGACGTTATTCTTCATGGAATGAGGTTTGCAGAAGTTGAAATAAGCCGTCTTGTTATTTTGAATGTATTTCAAAATAACGAGATTGCCGTGTAGACACTTGCATTGTTATAATGGCTGTTGTTCCGAAATAACGCTGCTGTGTAGACTTGCCCTAGGATGCCACGGGACTCCTCGTTGTTTTTAAAGTTACAAACTAAGACGGCGACCCCGCTGAAATATGCCATGAACTTTTGTGGGTAAAAGCCACTTCCTCACCTGAGTACATGTGGTGAAGTGGGTTTTACCCGCGAAAGCTCAGGATAGAATATATTTGTTAGTCTCTAAAGCACCTCAGGACTGCTTGTTGTTTTAATGAAAACGAAGCTAAGTCAGCTTCTTCATCTTCTAAGAAGAATTTTGCTACTTCCTCTGCTTCAGTTTTGAAAGCTCCTTCTCCTGGAAAGACTTCAGATATTCATGAGAGCGGTGCCTAGAGGCTTTTAATAGAATGCCGTATGACCAGAGAAATGGAGGTGACCGTACATGGGCAGGTAATGCACCATTTTGGACCGATGGAAATCCTTATATGCTAGACCGTGTTTCAGAAGGTGCCCCCCGTGTTCTGCGCACCCAGGGAGAAATGGCCTACAGGGAGTCTGGCTGGACACAGACACTGTGAAGGGGAGTTGGGATTCTACTTGTGCAAGCGTCTCCCGGGTCTCCAGTGTAATGTGGATGGCACAATATTTACGATGAAGGTGCCAGGGTCTGGCTCGTTGCGATGCCCAATCGGGCCTCACGACACAGCCCGGTCCGCTCCTGACCTGTTTGAAAATGCAGCCAGTGCATTGGGCCTCTGGGGGGCGATTTCAGTCGGGGCGGGCGCGATGGCTACGAGGAAAGTTGATAAATGTGTATCCGCACCTCGGGTGTTCTGTGGGTGCTGCCCGTGGGAGGCAGCTGCTCCTTGGCAGTGGTGAAGACCTGGCGACTCTCCCATCACACGTCAGACGTTAAAAGCGTTGTCAAGTTTTTAAAAACAAACAAGTACCAGCCGCCACTTTTGCAGCCACGCTTAGTGCGGCACTCAATTTCATCCACGCAGAGCATGCCCTGTTGCGCTTGATGGGCCTCTTCTATTAAATGTCTCGGGGCTCTGTGGATATGCAAGAAAGCTCCGTCAGCTGCTGCGGCAGGCGGGGTGGCTGGGTGTTGTCGGCACGGATTTACTCCGGGACGTTTTTGTGACTGCCTTTTGAATGCAAAACTCAAAATTAATTTCACCGGTTGAACTTCTAGCTTGGTCTTTTCAGAAGGTGGAAAATGATCGTTCCGCATTGTGTGATGCCAAGGGCAAGTTCCTGAATGTTGTTAAACACATTTGTGCGAATTCGGGAGGCAGCCTGTTTCTGCGAGCTGGAGAGAAAAAGATAATGCATACCCCGCTGATCGGCGCGCCCAGAGCTAAGACCTTTCTGAGGATGAATTTAGGTCAGGGTGCGACCTCCTTGTGGCCGTTGCAAACTTGAAAGACGATACAAGTGAACAAACAATTCAGAGGAAGGTAGCAAATACCATCTCCGCACTGGAATTGAAACTGCCGGCTCTTTGGCTGAGGGAAACAGGTTGTTTCCTTCATTTTATGCTCCCCAGTACAGCAGAACAGGTGCAGGACCAAATCGGTCGGCTTGGGGAACCAGCTGTTCAAAACTAGGAGGGCCGCTGCTGAGAAGGCGTCCTGTGTAGTGCAGTGTAAGGTTGGACAAGCAAATGGCAGGCAAAGAGAAAGAAGGGGATTCTCAGGTGGTTGAGGACAAACTGTATGGAATGAAACTCTTCAGCCTGATAAAGAAAAACACCAAAAAGCAACTTGCTGGAAGAGTTGGCCTGCTGCCGCCTGCCTTAATAAATGCCTTTATAACTGACTTTTGTCTTTTATCCTTGCTAGGTGTGTTTTATTTCTAACTTCGTTTTGCTTTTGTAACGTTTCAAGTCTTGAATAACGGGCCTTTTGAATGCCTAACCTAACATGATGGCAAAGGCAATAATTATTCTTATTTCACGTTTTAGAACTTCCTTTCATTGCCTTTCACATTTGTCTGAGTTAAAAGAACTCTTAGGAGCTTGTTTTTGTAATGAGGCATAAGCATCTATTTAATGCGAAACCTATTGGAGATCATGAAGTCTTTCTGGTTTTTGTTCGTTATTGTTCAGATAAATTAGTGCTTTAAAATATTTGACCATTTTTAACTATATATGAACAATGTTTGACCAATCCATAGACGGTAATTTTTAGACTGGTCAGATGCCCACCCCTAAATTATTTGCAAATATGCAAAATAGCTCAATTGATTTTGCATAAAATATTCAAAAGGATCTCACAAAATTAGGTGACTGGGCAACAAAATGGCAAATGAATTTTAATGTTAACAATGCAAAGTAATGCACGTTGGGAAACAGAATCCCAGCTATTCGTACAAAAAGATGGGGACTAAATTTGCTGTTACCACTCAAGAGAGATCTTGGAGTCATTGTGGATAGTTCTCTGAAAACATCCACTCAGTGCGCAGCAGCAGTCAAAAAAGCAAACAGAGCAGTAGGAGTCATTAAAAAGGGTAGAGAATAACAGAGGATATTGTATTGCCTCTGTATAAATCCATGGTGCGCCCACATCTTGAATACTGTGTGCAGATGTGGTCGTCTCATTTCGGAAAAGTTTTCTTGGCTTTTTTGAAAAAGTTGGAAAAAGTTCAGAAAAAGGAGTGTGGAGTGGCTGCTATATGAAGAGAGATTAAAAAGACTGGGACCTTTCATTTTAGAAGAGAGGAGATGAAGGGGGGATATGATAGAGGTCTATAAAATCATGACAGGTGTGGAGAAAGTGAATAAGGAAATGAGTGAATAAAGTGTTTGTTGTTCCCATAACACAAGAACTAGGGTCACCAAATGACATTAATAGGTAGCAGGTTTAAAACAATCCAAAGGAAGTTTTTCTTCACTCAGTGCACAGTCAACCTGTGGAACTCCTTGCCAGAGGATGTTGTGAAGACCAGGACTGTAACAGGGTTGAAAAAAGAGCTAGATAAATTCACGGAGGTTAGGTCCATCAATGGCTGTTAGCCAGGATGGGTAGGAATGGTGTCCCTAGCCTGTTTGTCAGAGGCTGGAAATGCACAACAGGGGATGGATCACTGGATGATTCCCTGTTCTGTTCATTCCCTGTAGGATACCGGGCATTGGCCACTGAGAAGACAGGATAGTGGGTTAGATGGAGCTTTGGTTTGACCAAGAATGGTCTCTGTGTTCTTATGGGTCCTGCAGGGATAAGTTCTGGATCCAGTTCCGTTCGTCAGTGATTCCGGTGGCGGCGTAGAGAGTACACTTGTAAAGTTTGCAGAGGACCCCGAGCTGGGAGGGGTTGCAGGTGCTGTGGAGGACGGGATACTTGCAATTCGAAATGATCTGGACAAACCGGAGAAATGGTTTGGAGAGAATAGGATGAAGTTCAATAAGGCCAAATGCAAAGTGCTCCCCTTCTGAGCAACCAATCCGTTGTATGTGCGCGCACACGGCACGGGAAGTGGCTGTGTAGGAAGGAGTACCGCAGAAAGGGGAGGGTGTCACAGTGGGCCGCGAGCTAAACAGGAGGCAAGCGTGTAACAGTTGCAAAAAAAGCAAGACACGAAAAGCAGTTCTTCCGCTCTACTCTGCATGGACGAGGCCTGAGCTGGAGGGCTGTGTCCAGTTGCGAGGGCCGCATTTCAGGGAAGACATGGACAAAGTGGAGAAAGTCCAGAGAAGAGCAACCAAAGTGATGACAGGTTTGGAAGTCACGAGCTACGAGGGAAGGCTGAGAGAACCTGGCTTGCTTGGTGTAGAGCAGAGAAGGCTGAGAGGGGACATAACTGTTTTCAAGTACATAAAAGATAGCTACAAGGAGAGAGAGATTAATGGACAAGAAGCAATTGGCTTAAACTGCAGCAAGGGAGGTTTAGGTTGGACATGAGGAAAAACTTCCTGCCTGTCAGGGTGGTGAAACACTGGGATAAATTGCCCAGGGAGGTTGTGGAATCCCCATCTCTGGAGATATTTAGGAACAGGTTAGAGAAACACCTGATCTAGCTAATACTCAGTCCTGCCTCAGTGCCGGGGACTGGACTAGAAGGAACTCACTGGCTCCCTTCCAGCCCTACAATTCCATGATTTCTGGCTTGGCTCACTCAGCACAGCAGTGGTTCCCCGTTGTGGCGGGCGGGCGGGAGTGTAAAAGGCTGGTTGACAGCGATAGAACAATCCACACCCTGCGCATTGTAGCCGTGCCGACCACGTGCTCAGGGCGGCGGAGTTCTGACAAGGAAAGCCCTGTT
Organism: Pelodiscus sinensis; assembly: GCF_049634645.1. NCBI lineage: Eukaryota > Metazoa > Chordata > Testudines > Trionychidae > Pelodiscus > Pelodiscus sinensis. Next base: position 365,413 of record NC_134719.1, on the reverse strand, counting down.
GCTGTGGGATTCTGCTGGCTTAGTCGCGACGTCCTCACTGTGCTGTGATAGTCCCTGTGGTGTAACCATGCCCCGGCTGTATTCTAAAAACGTGGCAAGAATTCCGCAGAGACAGCAAGGCCCGCAGCGCGCCCTGCAGAGCACCGCCTCAGGCAGCCCCTGGGGGCAGGATTTCCCAGAAGAGAAGCCATGTAGCCGTTCTTTGCCTCTCCACTGAGAGTACCAGCGAAGGGCCAGCCGTGATGCCACCTGCCTCCAGGAGGCATCTGCACAGTAGCCACAGCTGTGGAGATGGTTGTCATCCGGCAGACTCGGGAAAGGGGCGCCTGTTCAGGTCAAACTTTGTGACAGAGTTTGGTTTAGAAAAAAGTGGGGTTGAAATCTTGATTTCCCCTGTGAAGGATGGGAGGGGTACTACCCCTTTCTAAACATCCCACCGCTGGCACCATGGGCTGTTACCCACTCTGGTGCTTCGAGTGCAGAAGTGGGGAACAGCCTTGACGTGGTGGCAGCGGTGGGATGTTAGTGCCTCTCCCGTCCATCGCATCCCCCAGTTTCTGGATTTCCTGATCTCCCTTTATTTCTTTCCCAGCATTCTGACAGTTTTCTCCTTTGGCCAGGTTGCCGCTGGCGAAAGGAGAAACGACAAACCAGAAACCAACTCGTTTGCCCTTTTCCAGTTTTGCCAGAAATGGAAGCTTTCGAAAAGAGAACATGGCTGCAAACAGTTCTGGCTTTGTCCAAGGGCTTGCACTGGCCCCCAAGCGTTGGGGCTGTTTGTTTTTAGTTCAGGATTGTTATTCCGTATTGAAATTGTGGCATTGGCCAGCGACCTCAATCGGACTGGCTGTCCCATTGCGTGAGGCCTTGCGCAGACATTGCGAGGAGCCCCCTCCTGAACCTCACTCCGGCGCTGATGCAGGTTTGTCATTCCAGTAACCCGCTGCTGCCCTTTGTTGTGCCCCGGTGGGGCCAGGCGTCTCGCCGCGCACTGCCCACGGCATCAGGGCGGAGCAAAAGCGCCCTTGACTGTGGTCTCTTCTCCTTACAAATGTTATTTTCATTGCTGTAGAACAGCAGCGAGTTACGCTGAACTGTAACAGCCTGCAGGCAGAGGGCTTTTCTCTTCTGACCAACATCAGACACAAAGAGAGGGCGAGAAGGTGGAAGACAGAAGAGCTGGGTAAGAAGAAGCGAGGAGAAGGGAAGTTAATAAATTAGGGTTTCTTTAAAGAAAGTTTCTGGTGCTTTTGGTATAACCGTTTGCAGAGGGCACAAGAGGATGCGCCCTCGAGGAACCTAGCCACATGGGTTTGTACAGCCGTGAGCTCCCGGCCTGGCCAGTGTGTTGCAAAGCTGGGGAGAGTCAAGGTTTTCCCATCTCGGACAAGTTCCTGTCTGAGGAAGGTGACAACCGAGCTAGCATCCAGCTGTCTCCATCCCTTCCTGTGAGGTTCTGAGTTCTGTGGGCCTGGGCCCCAGGAAAGCCGGGGCTGTTTCAGCGGGAGCCTGCACAGGTGGCCAGGAGGAAGTTAGTTTGGGGCAGGACCAGAGGACCTGAAGTGCCGGGTTCTGTGTTTGAAGAGAACTGGAATAAGTGGGGCTTTCTTCCTGTCACGGTTGCCATGCTGGGGGTTGCCATGCCGCCGAGGTGTGGTTGCCGGCCATGGCTGGACGCCCGGCCTGGCGTGGAGGTGGCAGTGGCCGTGCTGGTCCTGGAGCGTTGCAGCGCAAGCGTGGCGGTTCGGACGAGCTGGGCCCCCCAGTGCTCTTGGAAAACTTGGAGTGATCTGTAACAAGCCACTGCAAGGGCCTAGAGTGGGGAGTTAGTTGGAACAAACGCTGGGTATCAGGCCTGCAGGCCCGTGCCAGGCCTGCGCTCCAGGCGCACGGCGAGTCACCTCTGGCGGGCGGCCTCTGATTGACTTGATTAATATTTTAAAGATCATTTAGGAGCTCTACCTCGGCTGTGCTGCTCGCTCGGGGAGCCGGCTGTCGGGGGCTCCGTAACCTTTGCAGCAGACGCGTGCGAGCGCCTCTTGGCATATCTGACAGGAGCCGGGGCTGCAGGGGAGCCGGGCCGTTGGGAGCGATGTGCTAACGGGCTTCCAAGAGCTTATTATTAATCTCTGACAGATGGGGGCTCGCCCCTGCCACCGGGGAGGGCTTAGAGCCTCGGCTGTGTTCAGGCTTCGTTTCCGGATCCACCACCCGTCAGCCTGATGGGCTGGGGGCTCTTTCCGCGGGTCAGCGCTGGGCAGGGCTCTGGCTCTACACAGCCGCAGGGCAGCGCTGAGACGGGGGCAGCCCCATGCTTTGCTCAGGGCATGCTGGCAGTGCCCCGACCCACAGGGCAGAGGGCCCTGCTCCGGCTTCCACCTAGCGGTGTGGCAGAGACTCGTGCGTTTGGCTCACGAGGGCCCCACTTCAAATCCTGCCCCCTAATCAAGATGGAGTCACTAAACTTGCGCAGGGTCGCGTGGCATGTTGCCGGCTGCGATGCTGCATCCTGTGGGGCGTGGGCTTCCCTCCTCTCTAGCCTCAGCCCACGGTCGTGGGTGGAGCCTGGTGGGTTATCGGTCCCTGCGGAGCCAGCAGGCCCACCCCAGGGAGGCCAGGCCAGGGCAGGCGGGCGGGCTGGGTATGCATGGGCCCATGGCTAGAGCGGATCCAGGTGGCTGAGGGAAGCGATGTGCCGCAATCCCAGACCGCGTCTGCGCTGCTTAATTATCAAAAGTCTGAGTGTGTTCTGCTAGGTGCACATTATGCCTTTATTGTGGTGTAATTATGCTAGCTGCCTCTGTTTAGTGTCATAAAAAGGAATAAAATGCCCATTACTCGCCTACAGGATCCTTCTTGTGTGTTTTTTTATTTTATTTTTATTGCTCTGGAGTACACAGTGGGGCTGTCTGTGATCAGCCAGTCTCCCGGTGAAATAGCGAGTGAAATACGGCTCCTGGTGGAGCAGCAGCCCCCTGCCAACCCGCTTGTCCCGCCAGTCTCAGCCGGGGCTGCCCGTCTTGCTGGTCGGGATGGTGGGACGGCCCTTCTGGCTCCCGGGGCCCTGGAATAACCACCCTGCTTCTTGCAAAGACCAGACCAGGCATGGGTGGGGCAATCTGGGCGTCCCACAGCACCCAGTGTGTTGGGCAGGGGGGAGTGACCCCTCCCAGCCAGTGGGAACGCCCAGACGGAGGAGGGCGTGGCTGGTTTCACTAGTGCTGGCTGCGGACTTTGCTTTGAGGGGACGGACTCTTTACTGACCGTGCGGCCTCGTCCCGGGGCCCGAGTCCTCGTGCTGGGCGCTTCCCACGCGGCTGCCGCTGAGGCTGGCAGGTGCCGCCGAATCTGGGACGTCCTGGAGGCAGAGGGTGAATTCACCACGTGGGAGGGGCTGCGGGTTCAGACATCGCAAACCGAGTCCCGGGTGGCCAGGCCAGCGGCACCGCTGCAGGAGCGGGGTTGGGACGCCCAGTGCCCCAGCCGCACGGCAGCCCCGATTGTGTTCTGCAGCGTTGGGGTTTCCTGGTATCCCTTGTTATCGCTGCCCGGGGGGGGTTCCCCTGGGCACGGCTCTGGGACCCTCCCAGACTCCTGGGCTGTGCCACTGTTGACTATCGGGACAGCCTGCCCAAGGGAGCTGTTGCCCGCCCTGCGAGGTTTGCCTTGCTCGGGAGCTGATCCCTTCTCTTGGGAGAGCCCCCCGCCTGTCGGAGACTGTTCCAAGCTGTTTCACGCCCTGTCCTTTGCTTCCTCATTGGGAGCTGGCTTTATTAGCCGCTGCTAGTGCCCGTAGATAACTCTTAGATTGGGGGGCACCTTTTCTGGTCGGGGGGCCACTGACCCATAGGAAAATCAGGCGGGGGGGGGGGCTGCACACATGGGAGAAGCACTCCCCCCCGACTGAGTAGGAAAGACACTTCCCATGTTCCTCTCTCACCAGAGCCAAGGGGCCCAGCCTAGTAGATTTTGTGTGCTCCAGCCCCGTGGTGGGGTAGTTGGGGGTGCACTAGGGCACCAGCACGGGCTCCCCAATTCTGGGGGGCGGCTGAGCCTTGGGGGCTGGACCTAGGCAAGCCAGGGGCCACGTCCGGCCCTCACGCATTAGGTTCCCCACCCTGTCTTAGGCGCATGGTTCCGGTGTACGGCAAAGCGGATTAGTTCCTCAGTCACACGCCGTCTGAGCGTGCGCCCGGGGCCTGCGGGCTGGCTGGGCCGCCCACTCCCTGCCTGGCGTTCCCTGCTTTCCTGTGCTTCCCGTGCCTCAGGTGTTCCTTGAAGTGGCCTTCACAGTTTTGTGCCCTGCCAGCCAGCGCGTGCGTCAGCGGGAGATGGACTCGCCTAGGTAGCACCTCCCCTCAGCTTCATTGCATATGCACATGCTGTCTGCCCGGGCGCGGGACGCGGGGGCTGCCGAGAGCCATCATTGATTAAGAGGGTAATTGTCCTGAAAACGCAGATTGATCAGGAGGCAGGAGCGAGCAGTCGGGCGGGTGCGTTCAGACCCGCGGGCCTGTCGCCGGGGGAGAGAAGCGGGTGCGTGAGGCGGCGTGGCTCGGGGAGGAGAGGAGCCATTCTTCTTTGGGGTCCGTCTCAGGATGTTTCTTGTCACTGACGCTGGGCTATTGGAGATTCAATCACTTTTATCTCCCCCTCTCTCTCACTCCAAATGCCTTTTCAGATTAGAAAATTAGAATCCGCTCTGCTCATGCAAGATTTATTAGCTCTGCTGAGCAGTAGCACCGAGGAGTAAATGATGTCGCATTTCAGGGGCTTTTTACACATTATGACCAAACTCACAACTTCTTAAGTATTCTCCCACTGAGCCACTGCGGGGCGCGAGGGGGGGAGCCTCACACCGCCCTGCACCGCTGCAGCCGTCCCTGGGTAGGCGCATGAGGAGCCCGGGGCGCTAACGGGACCCGTCCCTGGTTCTGGTTCTGCACTGACCTCCCTGCAGACAGCCCCTTGGGAACTGAACACACGCCAGCACCTAATTTGGACCCTCCCCCTTACCAACACTTTCCAGTGCTAAAATGTTTGTGTGCTGCTCTCCCTGTTGGGAACCCACGCTTACGCCCTGGCCGCTCGCCTCTTCCCTTGCACTTTGCAGACACCAATTTTTCCACCTTCTCGCTTTGCATCTAACAGAGCTTAAATAATGCACAATGATGGTGCCCTTGGAGCAGAACTTGGGGCTGCGGGCATTGGAAGGGCGGGCGCCAGCGCCCTGAGCCCCACGGGTCGCTGCACGGAGTGTAGTATTGTGGGGAAACTGAGGCACAGGGGACTTGTGACTCTTCAAGGTCACTCTGTGAACTGGCGGATGTTCCTGCCTCCTGGTCCGTGCTGGTCAGACTTACTGGTTTCCAAGGGTATATCTACACTAGCTCGTTAATTCAAGCTAGGTAGGCAAATGAGGCGACCGGAGTTGCAAACAAAGCCTGGGATTTAAATATCCCGAGCTTTATTTGCATGTTCCCGTCCGGTCGCCATTTTGAATTTCCACTAGCCCAAACTCACTGCCGCATGGCTACACGCGGCAGTGAAACGTTAATTCGAACTAAGTCCTTAGTTTGAATTAACTGTTACTCCTCTGAGTAACTGAATGAGAAGTAACAGTTCATTCAAACTAAGGACTTAGTTCGAATTAACGTTTCACTGCCACGTGTAGCTGCACAGCAGTGAGTTCGGGCTAGTGAAATTTCAAAATGGCAACTGGACGGGAACATGCAAATAAAGCCCAGGATATTTAAATCCGGTCGCCTCATTTGCCTACCTAGTTTGAATTAACAAGCTAGTGTAGACGTACCCCAAGGGTTTGCCAGCCTCAGCCCTGGCACACCTGCGTGAGTGGGGTGCACTTCGCAGGGGGCGGGCGGGCTGACGTCACAGCAGTGACGCCCCAGGAGTTCTAGGCCGAGACCCTCAGACCAGATTCCTTTGTACCCCAGCCAGGCTGTTCTGCTGAGCTCTGAGCACCCAAGAGAGGCCGTCCATGAGGCCAGAGCACTCTTTGTGCAAACACTGTCCAAAAATGGAGGCGAGTGTGAAGAGGAACACCACCTTACGGCTCCCAAAGAGGAAGAAAGCCCCATACACAGCAGCACCCTGCCGGGACGCCAGCGGGCCTTTCAGCTAGGGCGACCGGCGTGGCAAGGCTGGGAATCGGGTATGGCACAGGGATGGGAATGGCTAATGGGTGAGTCTCACCCTTGTGGGGTGAGGTTCACTGCTCTGGTTAGCTAGTGGGGGCTGGAGCAGCTGCCCCGATGGCGAGGGGGAGGAGAGGCGCTCCAGCCCAGCTGGACTGCCCCCTTTACTCGCTTATCCAGGTGCACACTCGGTGTGGCCGCTTAGCCAGTTCAATGGGGTCTCCTGTCCCTAGCGCCGAGGGAGCTGGGTGGTTCAGATTTTTGCCGCCGGTCGTTGCCACAGCCCTTGCCTTGGCATGGAGACCTGGGAGCCTACAGCTGAGGTTTCGTGGGCCCGGGCTATGGCTGTGCACACCTTTTGGGGGGCTCTCCCCTGTGGCTGAGACTGGCGTAGACAGGGCTCCAGGCAGCGCAGACCACGGGGCGGTAAAACGCCTGCTTGTGCGCATCAGCGCTAACCTAGGTGGAGCGCCTGTTGCCGGAGCAGCCGGGTGGAGTCTCCCAAGAAAGGCTGGGGTTGCGAGCGCCACCGAGGGGCTGAGCAAGAGGGCACTCAGCTCCGCTCCAGGCGGGGCCCCCGGGGAGGTGATTCTATTAAAAGCCCCTCTAGCGACGTGTGAGACGGCGCCAGCTTGTTCCCTTCCTCGGGACTCCAAACACAGCCGGAACGGCCGTCAGACCCTGTGCCGGGAATCTCAGCCGGGGCTGAGTAGCGCTTAAATATGGAGGGAGGAGACGCCCCCCTAGAGTTCACCGGCTTTTAAAGACCCGACAAATTTGGAGGGGCAAGGAGAAGTACTCGCCTTTTTTTTTTCGCTTCAAGTTCTTAAGTCTATGGAAGGGTATTAGCTGCTCACTCCTCTGCATGCTAAATGTGCTGCTGCTTTGAAGAACTGGAAGTGGAATACAGCTAGCAAGTGGGCCAGCTGCCATGGGAGTTTTCCTGCCCTGCGTCTCCGGTTGCCTTCGGACCGGTCTGTGAGCCTGGGTCTGCCCTGTGCTCTGCTTCACGTCGAGGTGTCGTGACGTTGGGTGCTCGTTACAACAAGGAGCGGAGACTCACCTGAGGCCTTCGGAGAGAGAGGATCTCCTTGAGCTCCAAGTGGCCACACGGATGCTTCTGGTTTCCCGTTGAAATGCTAAAGAACTCGAGCCTGGCATGGGCACGCAAGTCGTGGTCTCTGGCGGCAGAGTGTGCGATGGGCGATGCTCCGTGTGTATGCAGACACTCTCCAGCTGCAGGCCTTGCGAGGGGAAATTCGTGGCCTTGAGGAATGCCCCCACGAGGCCTGGGCACCACGCACGGTGTCGGAGATGCCTCGCCCGTACGCAGCCTGGCTGCATGGGGATGGATTGATTTCACCCTGGAAGCAGAACGTGGTATTCTCCCGTCTTTGGCTCCCCCTCGGTTTTTCAGGAGCTGCCTGCGGGAGTTGAGAGAAACCCTGCATATTTTCCGCTGGCCCTGCCGTCCTGCCGCAGGGCCTCCATGCCAGTTCTCCGCGTCCCTCGAAGGGAGTGGCGCTGTGACGGCAGCCGGCGAGCCAGGGAGGGCAAGAGCCGGCCCGTGTTCCGGGAATCACGTCAGCTGTCATTCCGTACATTACCTTGATTGGGAACAGTCACTTGTGTCCCCATCCATCATCGTGTCTCTCGCGGGAGACGTCGGGGACGGAGAAGGGGCCCGGAATTATGAGGCATGTCTCCGGGTGCCCAGCCAATCCCGCGGCTCCGTTGGCCCAACAGCTGTCATCAGCCTGCTGTGATGGATCGGCCCATTGCAGCTCCGCGGGAAGGGAGCCTTCGGCCGCGATGGACTGTTCCATTGTAATTGCCTTTGCGCCAGGAGGAGCGGCGGGGCCTGCGCTGGGGACCCCAAGGAAACAGCTGGGAAGCGCTGGGCTTGCGGGGCAGGCTCAGGATGCTGCTTTGCCTCTCCCGCGGTGGGGGTGGGTGCTGTCTACTGCTGAGCAGGTGCTTGGCAGCGTGGGGCAGGCCAGATGGGTAGCACAGGCCCCTGGGTTGGGCCGGAAGAGGCTGCCAGGCTGCTGAAGGCAGGTGTTAGCTATGCGCACCGCCCCGCCTGCAGGAACTCCCCAAGAAGAGCAGCTCTCCGTGGGCCTGTGAAGGCACCCGGCCCCCCACATCACCCATCAGACGTACAAACTGCCGAGCCCCCCGCCATGGTACCAGGAGCGGCAGAGCAGACCTGCAGGATTCAGGGCGGGGGGCACAAGACGTTTTAATCGTAAATCGTAAGGATACAACTTTAAATCCTGCTCCACCAGGGCTAGACTGCGGCAGCCGCTCCCCGCTCTCCCAAACCGCCTGCTCCCAGCCCTAGCGGGTCAGGAGAAAATGGACTGTACCCGTCTCTGGCCTAGGAGGGAGCTTTGCCCGGTTGCCGGTCAGAGCAGTGGAATTGGAGCAGAGGAATGAACCACGTGAAGGGTGCCCCCTTCTCTCCCTGGGCCACGTTCTGCCCGGCATCGCGGTGGGGCTCTCGCGCTGCTTGCAGGGGGCTAGGGGAGTGCAGGAAGGAAAGGGTTCCGTGGCAAACGGCAGGGCCCTGGTTTATCACAGCACCCGTGTGCCGCGCACCCGGCCCTGCCCGCCAGAGGTTGGCTGAGCAAAGCGATACTTCGGTGAGCAGCCGGCGGGGTTATTGAGAGGCCGAAGTGTTGGGGGGACCGGCCCATGTGCTGTAAAACCTGCGGCTGTGTCTGCAGCACCTCGTGGGGGGGGGAAGTCTGGCACGTTGGGCGAAATCCAGGCCACACTGAACATCCCCCGGCGTCAGTGGGGCCCGGCTCTTGCCCTTCGTTGCGCTTTCAGCATGGGCGTGGGAGGTTTGCAGTGGCGTCGGCCGGCTCCCGGGGGTAAGGCTGCCGGGGTTTGAGCTGTAATCACTGGCTCTGCGCCACCTAACGGGCTGCACCCCCGGAAGCTGCCGCCCCCGTTTTACTTCACTTCTATCGTTTCTTATTTCGAAATCGAGGCTCCATCACCCTGGATGGTCCTTGTCTCACAGCCTGTACTGAATAAATACAGGAGCATGGTGGGTACGTGCGGCCCGTGGGGAGCGGGGAGGAACAGCCAGGAGGTTAGAGAAAAAGGTGCATTTCCGCGGTGACATAGTAGTGAGTCTGGTGAGTAAATATGTGCCACAAACACCCTCTAACACCTCTGCTCAGGCCCCGCAGGCCCGGGCAGCCAGCCTGGCCTTGGGAGAGAGGAAAAGGAGAGCGGAGGTTCAGTTAACGTGTCTGTTTTCTCTTCTCTTTTCTTCCTTTGGCCAGCTCTGGCTGCAGAGAGGAGTTTTCTGTTTGAAGTTCAGAAGGGAAGGGAAATCCATTGTTAGAAGAGGAGACTTTCTTTTCACTTGCTCGCTATCGCCAGCGCCACAGAGGAGAGAGATTTGCTGCGATAAAAGCAGCATGAATAAAATGGGCACCTGAGTGTTGCTATTTTCTGTACATCAAAGGCTGCTGGGCTACGGAGCAGTTTCAAACCCAGCCAGCTCCCGGCTACGCAGCCGTGGATGGTCACTGCACAGATGGACCTTCCTCCCGGGCGCGTGTGGCAGAGCCTGCGGCGCGCCAGCCGGCAGCGTGGTGTGTGCCTCGGGGCCGGTCGCCCCCGGAGCGGGCAGCGCTGGGTGGATACCGGGTCTCACCTCAGGGCCGTGCGGGCGCTATGGCTGGGCGAAGAGCCTGCAGAGAGTTGCCGCCCCAGGCGGGACTTGAGCAGGGAGGGGTCGGCCGAGCGGAGAGGCGCGCTTGCTAGTTACAGTGGCATGCCGCGTCAGAGCCCCGGTGCAGCGCCAGCCAGGCGAGGTCACCCCCGCGGGGGGCGCGTGAGTAGAAGGAACAAACCCTTCTGCAGCCCTGGAGGGCAGCAGCAGAGAGCTCACAGCTTCCTCCCACCACTGCTGGGCAGCATCCCCACCCCGCCAGCGCCTGCCTTGCTGGCGGCAAACCCCTGTGCCTTGCGCCACGTCCCCGGGCTCCGGCAGCTGTGGGCGTGCAGACGCCAAGGCCCCTCAGGCTGCCCCGGCCACTGGCCTTGGTATCGGAAGGGCCTGCGCCGGGTGTCGCGGGACGACTAAGACTCTGGCTTGCGTCAGAGGGACCCACCGCCACTGGGAATTCAATGGCCAGTCCGTGGGCCCCGCTCAAGTGTGTGCGCAGGCCCTGGGCTGCCCCCGGGGGTCGCGCTGAGAGCTCTGAGGGGGGCGGGCCACTGGGCGAGGGGGTTTCCCTCAGAAGCTTGTGAGCGGTGGGCCTGCGGAGGTGTTGAGGCCGGTGGGACCGGCTAGTGGAGGCCCGGCACAGAAGATGGTTGAAGGAGGGAAGGTCTCGTCCGCTTGGAAGCGGGCCTGCTGTCTCAGGCTGTCCGGCGCGGCTCTGGGGGCAGGCCACCTTCTCTGGCCGTGCTGGGCCCTGCTTCAGAGGGCAAAGCTGGGGAAAGGGCATGGACGGCTCTGCCCACGCGGCTGACAGGGACTAACTCCTGCACACTCGGTGCTGCTGTCCCACCCCGTCCGTCTCCCTGCCCCGTCCCAGCCCTGAGCACCTCCCCCCAGCTCCGCCGGCGCCCCTCCCTTCGGAGCTGCAGCCCTCCTGCTGTTACCAGCCGTCCTAAACCCCCCGGGCTTGGGCCTGGCCTGCAGCCCCCGTCCAGGCTTCTCCGGATCAGCCGCGGCCGGGCAAGGAGAGCGAGCCAGCGAGCGCGCACGGGAGCCGGAGAGGCGCCGTCGGGGAGTGGGGCGGGAAGCCGGCGAGCTCGTTTTCACTGTGACCCCAAGCGAGCCGGGCAGCGGAGGGAATGCCGACACACGGGCTGGTAGGACTTGCTAACGAGCCTTTTCTTTGAGCAAGGTTTAACGCTCCTTAAAGAGCGCCGCCGCTTTGCCGGCTGGCGTGGAGATTGTGTTGAGGGACACGGCAGAGCAGAGTGTGCCCTCGTCTTTTCTTTTCCTTTTCTTTCCTTTGCTTTTTTGTGTTCCTTTCCCCTTTCTTGGTTCCCGTTATTATGTGGAGTTGCTCTGGCTCTTTCTCTCACTTCTGTTTCTCCTTTTGTTCTCTCTTTGTCTATTTATCACACTGTGAAGGTTGAAAGAGATGTTATTAATCTGGGAGAATGAAGGCAGGATTAGTGGTATGAATCGGATTTTGAGAGGTGTAATGATAGAAAGACTCGCTCTGCTGGCGGGCGGCGTGAGCTTGATAAATGGGGAGCACTCCAAACTGACTCTCGCATTCCTCCGCACTGCGCGCTTTGCCCGCTGGGGCGTGCCGGGCTCTCAGATCTGCCAGCCATCCCACGCCGCTCCTACCTGAACCAGAGCAAAAAGCCAAGGGTAAATCAGAGACAAATATCTCCCATTGCACTGGAAGAGATCATTTCTTTCAGCAGCCTTTTCCCGCAGCGTCCTGTCAAGTTCTTGGACAGCCTTGTGTGGAGGGAGGGCTTTTTCTGGGGGCTGCTGCTTGGCACGGAGCCCCGTGATGCTGCGTTTGGCTGGCGCCCATCGGCGCACTCCCCTCGCAGGGCAGTGGCAGCGTGGGACAGGCTGCACCTTGGGAGCCCAGTCCCTGCCCAAGGGCTGGCCGTCCGCTCGGGCTAGGGAGCTGCTCTGACGTTGCTTGGGGCATAAGAACGGCCAGGCTGGGCATAACAGAGGTCCTGCTAGCCCAGGGGCCTGTCTGCGGGCCCTAGAGGGAGTGAACAGAACAGGGATCTCTCCCCGGCCGCCCATTCCCAGGTTCGGCCTGAGATGCGGGACGCCAGTAGTCCCAGCAGGGTGGAGGGAAGGGGGCGGATCCCCCTCTCAGGGCCGAGTTGCGGGGCAGGCAGGCGGCTGTGAGATGGGGTGGAGGGCGGCTGGCACAAGCAGGCCTGTCCTAGGACTTTGGTTTTATCCTCCTGGTCCCTCCCCTTGCTAGAGCGCCCACGTGCCCATCTGGCACGTTACCGCCCCCGCCCACACCTGGAGTGTGCACTCACGCCCCTTGCACGAGGGCTGGCACGCTCTGCTCGTCAACGTGCGTGTAGCTCCCACTGCCTTCACCTCCGAGGCTCCTGCTGAGGGGACCACGCCCTGTCCTGCCAGCCTCCGTCTCCGTTCCCGGGATCGGGGGGCGCAGCGGCCTGGCTGGCTGTGAAATCAGAGCCCGCCGCGGGCAAGATGGCAGTGGAGCGGCAGACAGCCCCGGAGGGAACCGGTTGCTGACGTGCTTGCAGGGGGCTCCTTTGTGAAATGCTGTGGGACTTTTATACCGTCTTCGAAGGCAGGTCTCCGGCTGCATGAGCGTGCTAGCGACCGCCGGGCAGGGCCCCTGGGAGCCTCCGCACAGCGGCAGGACAGGGTGAAATTCCCTTCTCCAGCACGTGGCCCTTCCCAGGCTACCCCCTCCTGAGCCAGAACCGTCCCTGCCCTTTCTGAGGAGAGGCACAAACCCTGCTGCCCGTGCTGCTTAAACATCTCCCGCCCTTTTCCTGTAGCAGTGTTGGGGGGAGACTCCTGAGAGAAACCCGCTTTGCCTGCTTCCGTTCGCCCTGCGGGTCCCTGGCACGCTGTATGCTGCCACGGCGCTCGCGTTCCGCCGCAGAGGTGGCTGCATTTCGCTGCAGGGGAAGGTGACCCCGGGTGCGGTTGATCAGATGAAGTCTGCAGAACGCTGAGGGGCCCCTTTGTCGGGGGGAGGGGGCTCCCTTAACGCAGGACCCCCACACCCCTATTCTCCGAGTAGGCTCTAGCCTGGCATGTGGCGGGGCAGGGGAGCCTCAGGGGTAGCCGAGGGGAGGATGGAAGAGTGGCTGTGGGCCCTGGGACCAGGGAATTTGGTTTAGTTTGGGCGGTGGAGAGCTGAGCCCCAGTCACCTAGCAAACACCAGGCCGCCTGCTGTGCGGGGCCCTGGGTCCGGCCTTGCGGGAAGGGTTGGCGTGCAGCAGGGAGGGCGCGATGTGATGGACTGCCTGCAAGGACCAGCCGCGCTGTTCAACTTCACAGGCTGAATTGGTTCAGAGCAGCCAAAATAAATGAGGAGAGAAATGATCAGTCAAATCTTTCTGAAATCCCATTTCTAAGCGCGCGGCTGGAACTGGAAGGCAGGTAATGAGGCTCTGCTCAGATCAGCTGGCCGTGTGGAAACGGCTGGATTGACCAGCTTGTAGCTGGAACACGTGTGCGAGCGCTGCCGCAGCCGGAGTGGCGCAGGGGCTCCTCCGTGCGCCATTCGCCCCAGAGCTCACCGCCGCGGGCGGGAGAGGCTGGGAGACCCGTTCCCAACGCTGCTCCCTCCCGGGCTGGCTCCCTAGGCAGCCACGCAGCTATTTAAGGCAGCCCGTTCCTCTGTGCACCACAACTGGGGTCTGCCTTAGTGCGCGCGCACGGAGTGCTCTTGTGCACGGTGAACACGGCGCTCGCACACCGAGGGCGTTGGCGCTGGGGGCTGGAGCTCTGAACGGGAGAGAGCGCTGCCTAGGGACATGTGGCCAGGCTGGGTTAGCCCAAAGGTCCATGCAGCCCAGGCTCCGGGCTGTGTCTAGAACCGTCAACAGAGAGGTAGAGATTAGGCACGCCGAAATTGCTAACGAAGCCGGGATTTAAACATCCCGTGCCTCATTAGCATAAACATGGCGGCTGCTTTTTTCCGAAACCGAGTTTTTAAAAAAAAAAACCGGCAGTCTAGACGCGGATCTGTCGAAACCGAAGCCTTTTTTGACCGATCCCGTAAACCTCATTTTTTGAGGAATACAGGAACTGTCGAAAAAGGCTTCGGTTTCGACAGATCCGCGTCTAGACCGCTGGTTTCCCCCCCGGAAAAGAGTGGCGGCCATGTTTATGCTAATGAGGTGCGGATATTTAAATCCCGGCTTCATTAGCAATTTCAACGTGCTTGATTTGCATCTGTCGACAGACGCGTGTAGTCTAGACGTGGCCTCAGTGGCCAATGCCGAGTGCCCCAGAGGGAGGGAACAGAACTAACGAGGTGCGGCTGCCGCAGTCAAGGGCGCTTTTGCTCCACCCTGATGCCGTGGGCAGTGCGCGGCGAGACGCCTGTCCCCACCGGGGCACAACAAAGGGCAGCAGCGGGTTACTGGAATGACAAACCTGCATCAGCGCCGGAGTGAGGTTCAGGAGGCGGCTCCTCGCAATGTCTGTGCAAGGCCTCATGCAATGGGACAGCCAGTCCGATCGAGGTCTCTGGCCAATGCCACAATTTCAATACGGAATAACAATCCTGAACTAAAAACAAACAGCCCCAACGCTTGGGGGCCAGTGCAGGCCCTTGGACAAAGCCAGAACTGTTTGCAACCATGTTCTCTTTTCGAAAGCTTCCATTTCTGGCCAAACTGGAAAAGGGCAAACGAGTTGGTTTCTGGTTTGTCGTTTCTCCTTTTGCCAGCGGCAACCTGGCCAAAGGAGAAAACTGTCAGAGTTCTGGGAAAGAAATAAAGGGAGATCAGGAAATCCAGAAACTGGGGGATGTGGTGGTCGGGAGAGGCACTAACATCCCACCGCTGCCACCATGTCAAGGTTGTTCCCCACTTCTGCACTCGAAGGTGCCCAGGGCTTGGCTGATCGACCCACAGCTGCAGTTCAGGGCTCATATTGTAGTAACACTCAAGGGTGCTTAGCCCTGTTGTGAGCTCATGGTGCGAGGCACGGCACGAGAGATGCGTCTTGCTGCGTAGAGCCGTGTCCTGCCCCTTCCGAGCTGTATGTACGTAGCTCAGATGACGTGAGCCATTTCTTTAGCAGTGGGGCTGTGGGCCCAGGTCAACGTAAGTCCGGGCGTAGGTCCCTTGGGGCATGTGAAATGCTTGAGGGAGAAAGATTCAAACCAGCAGGTGCCATTTGTGAAAACACGGGCACATTTGCAAGTAGGGTTACCAGGTGTCCGGTTTTCACCCGGATAGTCCGGTATTTGTGGCCCCTGTCCAGTAAAAAAAACCCAGAAAATACCGGCCATGTACAATGTTTTTCTTGGACGGAAAGCCGGCAGCAACGTTAGTCCCCTGCGGGAACAGGGATTTAAAGGCGCAGCGACCCTTTTTTTTCCTGCTCAAGAACTTTTTTTGCTCAACCATTTTTTTTCCCTGCCATGTTCAGGATTTTTTGTGAAACTATCTGGCTACCCTATTTGCAACCTTTCCTAATAGTAACGAGTTCTCCCCATCACCTCCACCCCGACTGCCCATGGTTGCCTGTCTGAGACCAGGGAAGATGGGCCTGAGGGCTGTGGCAAGGGGAGGGTAAATGGGCCTACAGATGAGTTCAAGGAGGCAACTCTAGGCCATCCCCGAGGGCAGTGGGTAGCCAGGCGGAGGAGGTGGGAGCACAGCAAGGAGGTGGGGGTGCAGCGAGGAGGCGGAGGCGCAGCGGGGAGGTGGGTGGAGGAGGCGGGAGCACAATGGGGAGCCGGGTGGAGGAGGTGGGTGAAGGAGGCGGGGGGCGCAGCGGGGAGCCGGGTGGAGGAGGCGGGGGCGCAGCGGGGAGCCGGGTGGAGGAGGCGGGGGCGCAGCTGGGAGGGGAGGCGGAGGCGCAGCGGGGAGCCGGGTGGGGGAGGCGGGGGCGCAGCGGGGAGCCGGGAGGGGAGGCGGAGGCGCAGCGGGGAGCCGGGTGGGGGAGGCGGGGGCGCAGCGGGGAGCCGGGAGGGGAGGCGGGGGCGCAGCGGGGGAGCCGGGAGGGGAGGCGGGGGCGCAGCGGGGAGCCGGGAGGGGAGGCAGAGGTGCAGCGGGACCCCAGGGGGAGTGGGGCTGCCCACCGCTCTTGCTACATTGAAAAAGCAGAGGTGCAGCGGGGACCCCAGGGGGAGCGGGGCTGCCCACTGCTCTTGCTACGTTGAAAAAGCAGAGGTGCAGCGTCTGGGACCAGACACAAGCCAGGACAGCTGAGTCCCAGCTTGTGCCCGGTCCCTGTTGCGTCTCTGCTTCCCTGCCCCCTCGCGGAGACGGTGCTAGGGAGAACGGCTTTTAAGCTCCCCCCCCTCCCCCCCCCCCGCTGCCTGTCTCTGAGAGAGGCCAGAGGGGAGGAGAAGCGACTAATCGAGGCGAGTCAACTGCCCAATGAGCATCCGCTTCTCGGGTAGTCGCCTGCGCGACTCGTCTCCTGCAGCCCTGTCGAGGGACCCCGAACGGCAGTGGCAGGCCCACTCCGAGCGCGCCAGGGCTGTGATTGCTAGGCAGCGCTGCCTTCCTTTGTGGCGGGGGAAGGGGCCGGCTCGCGCTCAGAAGGTGGCCGTGCACGACACCGCAGGCAGCCAGGGGAGGCGGATCTGGCTCGTGTCTCCCGATCCCTGGCCAGCGCCGGCCGGCTGCTCCGTGCCCGCTCTGCCCACGGGCTGCCGTCCTGGACTCCAGCAGCCCTTTCTCAGGCGGAGCCAGGGACCTGGCAAGCGCTCTGCTGTGTAGCCGAGGTTTGGGGCCTTCTGTTGTTAATTATTGAGATGTAATAATGTGATTAGTGCGCTATTAAAAAAATTGCTGATATGATTACCATGGATTTAATATCACATGATATATCATTACATCGTTACGTGGTGACAGATGTAATTGAAATACACTTATTGGAGCCGGGGGTCGTGTTTCATTCTATCACCCGGGCACCTCGGGGGAAAGCAGAGACGGCTAAAAATAAGCAGGAGGAGAGGAAATTGTAATGAAAACAAAGAAACTTGCAACCTTGCTCATATCCGGGGCAACTGCTTCTTGGGCGTTCCTCAGCCCGTCCCCTCCGCCTAAGCCGCGGGCTCGGCCTGCGGGGAGAGGGGCTGGCCAGAAGGCAGGTTAGGGGCTGAGTGTGGCAGAGGGGCGATGGTGTTACAGATCGGCGCCCGGAGGCCTTCCGGCAAGGGTGGGCTTTGTGCTGTGAGTGAGCTAAGCCTGCCCCGAACGCCGACAGGCGGAAGGCCGCAGCCCGTAGGCCATGGCACGGCCAGCTGGGGCGCCAGGGGGCTTGCTGCTGGAACGTGGAGGCTCTGTGGAGTTGCTTGTTCCGTGGATGGAGCGCCCGGCTGCCCCAGCGTGTGGGGGGGCAGACTTCGCTCGCCCACGGGGCAACAGCCCTGCTTGGGTTTCTCGCGCTGCCCCAGGGAGCGGCGGCAGCTGTTGCGGGTGGCTTATCCTGGCGAGGATCTCCACGTGGGCAGGAGGGAGCACGGGCCGTGTGCTTGGGAGAGACGGCAAAGCCGAGCCAGCTGCCGCTCCACGTGAGCCGGCGAGTGACTCCTGCCGTTGCCGCCACCCGGACTGGGAGGGCCGGCTCAGCACGTGCTGGCAGGAGAGCAGCCCGAGAGCTTTGCTTGGGAGGAGTTTCGGGGGGGGGCCAGCAGGCCCTGGCTCTGAGCACTAGGCAAGATGGCTTCTCTGGAACACAGCTGCAGTTGCCACGTCCCAGCTGGCAGGTACATGGGGGATGTGGGATGAGCCTTGCCCTGCACCGGGTGGGGGGTGTGATGGGTTGGCCCCCAAAGGTCCCCTTTAGACTGTTGCCCGATGATCACACCACTGAACCTGCCTGCCCTCTGGGGCGCCCCACCCCCATCCTGCAGGGCCAGAGCCTCTGGTCCCCCCCAGCAAAGGCCCAGAGTTGGGTCAGGCCCACAGCAGAGCAGCTCCCCTCTGGGAAGGCTCAGTCCCGGGGACTTGGCACAGGCCCACAGGGACCGAAAGCCCCGAGGAATCCGTCTTGCTGTGGCTCAGCAGGCCCGGGCAGGGGGGAGGCCCGGCAGGCTCCGTGATCTGACCGGGGGCGAGCTCGCCGGCTCTGAAATCGCGGTGGTTCTGCGCTGCTGGGCGAGGCCCGATGCCACGGGGACGGGCGCTGTGGTCAGACCCTCGCGCCATCGTGGGAGTCGCTGAGCGCTTTGCATGCGGTAGTGCCAGGTGTCCCGCTCGGACTCTGCCAGGGAGCTCCTGCTGCCGACGCCCGCGCACTTTCTTAACGCTGCTGTTGCTCCGTTACTGCCCTCGTGTCTCTTCTAGCGAACGGCCAGTTGGAGGAGACACACGGGTCTGGAGAGTTTGTGAGATCTCCATGGCTTGGCCTGCTGCGCGCCCCACACGCTCTGTAAGCGCGCCTGGCGTGAGCCCCACACGCAGAGCAGCCCCGGGGCACTGCGGCCCAGCCCTTGCTTTCGGCGTCGCGAGGGCCCAAGTGGACACGTCCTTTGGGATGTCCGGGGACTGGAGTTTCCAGTGCACTCCAGCTGCTGAGACGGGCGCGGACAGGCTGGCCCCTAGGCACTGAGCACCGAGTAGCCGGGATGCTACGGGGGCTGCCAGTACGGCAGTGCCCTGGGTCACGTGCAGAGCGCTCCCTCTGCTGATGGTGCTGTGTAACCCGGGCCGGGAGCCCGGCACGCCCGAGAAGCAGCCGTCTGCTTGCACAAACCAGCGGGTGCGGTAGAAGCTGGGTGACGCTTTCACAAGGGACTCAGGGCTGTCTGCGGGGGCCTGACTGTCCGCCCTGCGTATTGTCCCTAGATTTCAAACGGGACCCGGCGTTGCTGTGAGCAGGGCATGCAAAGTCCTTCTGCCCCTCGACTGCGCTGAGCAGGCCTCAGCTGGAGTGTCGCATCCCCGTGTGGGGCCGGCCGGGGGCTTCTTTCTAAACTCCCTGGAGAACGTGGGGGGGAGGAATAGAAAACTTCCCCCGGAGCACGGAGGGAGAAGGGTCTGTTCCCTGGAGACTGCTCCTCGGCGCTGCCTTTCCCAAGGGCCCCTCGCGGCAGTGCCCGGCAGCAGGGACACTGCAAGCGCCCACGCGGGCTGGGACGTGCTTTGGCCTGGTCTTGCCTTTGCTCATGATTCGGGATGAAAAAACCGTTGAAACCTGGGACCTGCCTGCAGCACAGAACCAGCTCTGGTACCCAACGTTCTGTGCGGGGCACGTGGACACGTTCCTTTTGGGCGGGGGGGGCACGTGGACACGTTCCTTTTGGGCGGGGGGGCACGTGGACGCGTTCCTTTTGGGCCAGGAGGGCACTTGGACACGTTCCTTTTGGGCGGGGGGGCACGTGGACGCGTTCCTTTTGGGCGGGGGGGCACGTGGACACGTTCCTTTTGGGCGGGGGGGCACGTGGACGCGTTCCTTTTGGGCCAGGAGGGCACTTGGACACGTTCCTTTTGGGCTGGGGGGAGGGGGCACGTGGACACGTTCCTTTTGGGCGGGGGGGCACGTGGACACGTTCCTTTTGGGCTGGGGGGAGGGGGCACGTGGACACATTCCTTTTGGGCCAGGAGGGCACTTGGACACGTTCCTTTTGGGCTGGGGGGAGGGGGCGCATGGACACGTTCCTTTTGGGCGGGGGGGCACGTGGACGCGTTCCTTTTGGGCCAGGAGGGCACTTGGACACGTTCCTTTTGGGCTGGGGGAAGGGGGTACGTGGACACGTTCCTTTTGGGCGGGGGGGGCACGTGGACGCGTTCCTTTTGGGCGGGGGGGCACGTGGACATGCTCCTTTTCGGCTGGGAGGGCACGAGGACACGTTCCTTTTGGGTGGGGGGGGCACGTGGTCACGCTCCTTTTGGGCGGTGACTACAATGATTCTCTCCTCCCCCCCACTTCTCTTCTGCTCCATGCCCAAGCCTGGCTCCCCCAGCCCCACCCGTGCACAACAGCTTCCCTATTGGGGGGTGTAATGAGCTGCTGGGATCACTCCTGGACGAGAAAGCGTGAGCGGGCGGAAAGACCTGGGGAGTTTGGGCCGGTTTCGCTGGCGGGTGTGTCCCTCTTCCACGCTGCCTTTGAATATCTTCCCAGTCTCCCCTAGCAGTACTGGCCGTGCTGTTCAGTAACCAGCCGATTTCCCTCAGCCAGGGCTGCCCCAGGTAGTCTGCATGGCCGCCAGGCCCCTGGCCTCGGCCGCGGAGCAGCGGGCTGGCGGCCGGCGAGGGCTCTGCGCCGGGGGTGGAGGCCACGGCTGCACGTCGAGTCCGGCGCACGAGCGGAAGGCGAAGGGCCTTGCACGTCCTGATGTGCAGACACGTAGCAGGTTTTGTGCTAATTTGAGCCGCTGTCCACCTCCGTGCTGGGCTGCCAAGCAGGGCTCCGGGGCCCCCTCGCCTTTTGACAGGTCTTAGCCTCGCCTTTCCGCCTCCTGCGCGGATGCTCCAGCTGTCGTTCTGCAGCTGCGGGATGTAGCCCGGCAATTAGTTCCTTCCTCGGGTTGCTATGATACTTGCTAGTGACTTAGCGGTTCCTCTCGCCGCTTGCGCACTGCCGCCTCCGTGGGCCGAGCCGGCCTGGCAAACCACGGATCCCCTGCTCCACGTCGGGGGGGCACAGCCGTGGGGGCAAGCTCTGCCACGCCACGCCCTCGCTTGTCACTGGCCAAGCGCTCAGCGCCTGCTCCCCCTGGCCCGGGGCAGGAGCGTTAGGATAATGACCTGGCCCTCCCTGATCCGGGGCGGTTTCTGCCCTCTCGGTGCACTGCCCCTGGGGGCCAGCCTGGTGTCGGGGAGCCTCTCTGCACGCTCGGTGCGCTCACCAGGCCTCAGACTGTCCTGTTTCCAAGCCCTCTGCCCACTGGGCCCGCTGGAGCCTGTGGCAGCAGCCAGCTGATGGTGCTACCCATGCTGGCCTTGCTCTCACTCGCCCTGTGGCTCGGGGGGAGGTCTCCTTCTGTCCCCTGCCCTGGCCACCATGATTCTCTCTTCCCACGTCCCCCCATCCCACTTCTCTGCTCCAGACCCACACCTGCCCTAGCCAGCTCCTCCCCCATGCAGCAAACGTGGCTCACAAGTCACGTCCCCCACTCCAGCCTCTGCTTCCCTCCCCGCACTGGGCCCTGCTTCACCCTGTTTCCATAGTTAGCTCTTTGGGCAGGACCCATCTACACTGACCTGGGCATCAGGGGAGTTCCACTAGGCCCCACACCCCTGCAGCTCTAGAACAGGGACCAGGCCCCAGGGGCTGCTGAGAGGTCCCTGGGCCTGGCGTTCCCACACACAACATGCCACGGCTGTGTCTGCGCGGTACCTCCGCCTGGCGTTCCCACGTACGCCGTGCCACGGCTGTGTCTGCGCGGTACCTCCGCCTGGCGTTCCCACGCACAACGTGCCACGGCTGTGTCTGCACGGTACCTCCGCCTGGCGTTCCCACGCACAACGTGCCACGGCTGTGTCTGCACGGTACCTCCGCCTGGCGTTCCCACGCACAACGTGCCACAGCTGTGTCTGCGCGGTACCTCCACCTGGCGTTCCCACACACAACATGCCGTGGCTGTGTCTGCGCGGTACCTCCACCTGGCATTCCCACACGCAACGTGCCACGGCTGTGTCTGCGCGGTACCTCCGCCTGGCATTCCCACACGCAACGTGCCACGGCTGTGTCTGCGCGGTACCTCCGCCTGGCATTCCCACACGCAACGTGCCACGGCTGTGTCTGCGCGGTACCTCCGCCTGGCATTCCCACACACAACATGCCATGGCTGTGTCTGCGCGGTACCTCCGCCTGGCATTCCCACACGCAACATGCCATGGCTGTGTCTGCGCGGTACCTCCGCCTGGCATTCCCACACGCAACATGCCATGGCTGTGTCTGCGCGGTACCTCCGCCTGGCATTCCCACACACAACATGCCATGGCTGTGTCTGCGCGGTACCTCCACCTGGCATTCCCACACGCAACGTGCCACGGCTGTGTCTGCGCGGTACCTCCGCCTGGCGTTCCCACGCACAACATGCCACGGCTGTGTCTGCGCGGTACCTCCACCTGGTGTTCCCATGCACAACGTGCCACGGCTGTGTCTGCGCGGTACCTCCGCCTGGTGTTCCCATGCACAACGTGTCACGGCTGTGTCTGCGCGGTACCTCCGCCTGGTGTTCCCATGCACAACATGCCACGACTGTGTCTGCGCGGTACCTGGGCCTGGCGTTCCCACGCATGCCGGGCCATGGCTGTGTCTGCGCAGTCCCTGGGCCCAGCATTCCCACACACAGAGTACCACGGCTGTGTCTGCGCAGTCCCATGGCCTGGTGTTCCCATGCAAAACATACCGCGTCTGTGTCTGCGCAATACCTGTGCCTGGCATTCCTACGCACAATGTGCAACGGCTTTGTGCAGTTCCTGAGCCTAGCGTTCCCACTTACAACGTACCACGGCTTTGTCTACGCAGTACCTGTGCCTGGTGTTCCCATGCACAACATGCCACAGCTTTGTGCATTTCCTGAGCCTGGAGTTCTCACGCACAAGATGCCACAGCTGTGTTTGCGCAATACCTGCACCTGGTGTTCCCACGCACAACGTGCTGTGGCTGTCTGCGCAGTATCTGGGCCCAGCATTCCCACGCACAATGTGCCATGGCTGTGTCTGCACAATACCTGGGCCTGGCATTCCCACGCACAACGTGCCACGGCTGTCTGCACGGCCCCTGCCCCGGCGCTTCCACTCACTACATGCCACGGCTGTCTGTGCAGTCTCTGCCCTGGTGTTCCCACGCACTACGTGCCACGGCTGTCTGCGTGGTCCCTTCCCCGGTGTGCCCACGCACTACGTCCCATGGCTGTCTGCGTGGTCCCTTCCCCGGTGTTCCCATGCACTACGTACCATGGCTGTCTGCGTGGTCCCTTCCCTGGTGTTCCCACACACTACGTGTCATGGCTGTCTGCGTGGCCCTTGCCCCGGCGTTCCCACGCACTACGTGTCACGGCTGTCTGCGTGGCCCTTGCCCCGGCGTTCCCACGCACTACGTGCCACGGCTGTCTGCGTGGTCCCTTCCCAGGTGTTCCCACACACTACGTGCCACGGCTGTCTGCGTGGTCCCTTCCCCGGTGTTCCCATGCACTACGTGCCACGGCTGTCTGCGTGGCCCTTGCCCTGGTGTTCCCACGCACTACGTGTCACGGCTGTCTGCGTGGTCCCTTCCCCGGTGTTCCCACGCACTACGTGTCACGGCTGTCTGCGTGGTCCCTTCCCCGGTGTTCCCACACACTACGTGCCATGGCTGTCTGCGTGGCCCTTGCCCCGGCGTTCCCACGTACTACGTGTCACGGCTGTCTGCGTGGTCCCTTCCCCGGTGTTCCCACGCACTACGTGTCACGGCTGTCTGCATGGCCCTTGCCCCAGCGTTCCCACACACTACGTGTCACGGCTGTCTGCGTGATCCCTTCCCCGGTGTTCCCATGCACTACGTGCCACGGCTGTCTGCGTGGCCCTTGCCCCGGCGTTCCCACGCACTACGTGTCACGGCTGTCTGTGTGGTCCCTTCCCCGGTGTTCCCACGCACTACGTGCCACGGCTGTCTGCGTGGCCCTTGCCCCGGCGTTCCCACGCACTACGTGTCACGGCTGTCTGCGTGGCCCTTGCCCCGGTGTTCCCACGCACTACGTGCCACGGCTGTCTGCGTGGCCCTTGCCCCGGTGTTCCCACGCACTACGTGCCACGGCTGTCTGCGTGGTCCCTTGCCCCAGTGTTCCCACGCACTACGTGCCACGGCTGTCTGCGTGGTCCCTTGCCCCGGTGTTCCCACGCACTACGTGCCACGGCTGTCTGCGTGGTCCCTTGCCCCAGTGTTCCCATGCCCACTGCTCTTTTTGTCCATGAAACATTCCATGACGCAAAGCAGCAGTCCAGCCGGCTGTGCAAGCCTGGAACTGCGGGAGGGCTCCCTGGGTTAACAAGTCCTAGTGCAGTCGCCTCCTAAACCCGAGGCTCTAACGCGGCCCGTGCCCTGCTAATGTCTGTGTGTTAACGGAGCCGCGGCACCGGCAGTGAAACGCCGGGTTCCCCCCGCCCTGGGCTGTGTGTGGCTGCTATTCCCCGCGTCCCGCCTCGCCCTGCCGGGGAGTGGAGCTCTGTCCCCTCCCTCTGTTCGCCAGCGATACCCAGAGAAGCCGGAGGTCTGGTCCGACCACGCAGCCGCCCCTCGGCGGGAAATGCTTTAAGGAAGGGATTCTTCATCCAGCTACACATACGCTGGGAGGCGCGGCTCCGCCCCACCGCAGGCCTGCTTGGCGCCGTGTTTGTGATGGGACTGACAGTGCATGGCCCGGGCTGATTATACACAATTCCAGCCGAGCAAGCGGGGCGATGTAATTTCACAGGGCGATCAGTGTTTGAATGTAATAGCAGCCTGCGCGAAGGTGTCAGAATATTAAAGGCGCTAATGGAAAAGCTCCCTGATACACAAGGGGCACCGCATTACCGGAGGCGTCGCAGATGGCTGGGCACTAAACTAATGGGGCAGGAGCCAAGAAGGGGAGAGGAACGCTCGGGAGGGGAGAGCTCCCGGGAACGCGGGCACCTGCTTTCTCCTCGCTCGGAAATGAAACCCGCCTGGGCCCTCAGGAAAAGCCAGCGGCCTGGCGGGCTGCGCCGTCGTGACAGCGACCCCCTGCCAGAGCCGGGCCGGCCGTGAGCTCTGTATGGGCTACATGGGGGGCGGTGTGTTGAGTGTGTGTGTGTGACGGCGTGCGTGCGCGTTGGGGGGGCACAGCTGGGTGCTGACATTCCAATCTTGCGACGGCCAGAGGCCGAGGAACAAGCCCTGGGCTGCCAGACGCTGTGACCTGGCTTTGGATAACGGGGTAACGGTGGCTCCCTTCGGCAGCTGCTAAGCGCTAGCCAGGTTTGGGGGCACCCCGGTCCAGCTCCCCACGGTCCACGTGCTCTCCAGAAACCTCCGCCCTGCCTCCGTGTGGCCCGGAGTTGGATGCCGGAGTTGGAGCTCCGGAGCAGCCAGAGCGGGGCGGGGCGCATACAGCCTCCCTCTGCCCACGTCCTCCCCTGCAGACGCCCAGGGCGAGAGGCTGCGGAGGGATCAGGGGGGGCGGGACGCAAACCTCCACCCTGTGCCCGGCCGGCCTGTCCCACCGAGCGCCAGCGAACGGCGCCTCGGCCAGCCCAGGAATCGGAGCCAGGCCGGGTTGGAAGAGCCTTGCTCCCCACACGTGGTACGTTTGCCCTGGTGACAGGGCGCGTGGGTACTCAGGTCCGTGTGGTTATTGCCCCTTCCCTGCCCGCTCCCCGGGGCTCTGCGTGCGTGTCCCAAGGTCCAGCGGCGTTGCTGGGATCCAGCCCCCATGCAAACAGCCCCAGAGGGAAAGTGGGAGGCAGGAGCAGGTGCTGGTGCCTCGTGGCTCTTGGTGTCGAGGCCCTGCCAGCCTCCCCAGGCGTCCCGCGCCCAGCTCCAGGCGTCCTCGGCCAGCAGTGGCTTGGTGGCCGCACCCAGGGCAAGCGCTGCTCGGCTGGAGCAGCAGAACCGGCCACCCCGCTCCTTGGCGGGTGCTAAGCCAGGACTTGGCGGGACGCTGCAGCCGTGGGGCTGTCCAGGGACACGGTGGAGGCCTGGCCCACGGGATGCTGTGTCCTGTGGGCACGGGGAGCCCTCCCTGGCAATGCCGAGGCTGCCAACGGGAGAGCTGACGACACTTCGGCGCTTCCCGGGAGGGCTGCCCCCGCAGGCAGGTCTCGGCTGCTCAGACCAGGCCGTGATGCCCAGCAGCTGTGCACCTGGCACATTCCTCGGGCTCCAGCGCCGCAGAGCTCCCCTTTCCGGGGTCGGGCTGAAGTCAGGCCCGTGGCTCTGAGAACGCCCGAGGCTCGGTGCATTCCCAGGAGAGGTGCGCCGGGCTTCTGGCTAACGCACTGGCCTGGCTTCTGTGCCCAGTTGTGCTGCAGATGCCGTGCCTGGCCGTGAGCATGTCAGCCAGTTGCCCCCTGCCTCGGTTTCCCCCCTTTGTATGGGGCGAGCAGCCTTTGGCCTCTCCAACCCACGAGCGCTCTGACCCGGGGCAGTGGCTGGGCCCCGTAAGGTGCTGCAGCAGAACAGCTAATTGCTCCTCCCGGGGGTGGCGGCTCGCTGTAACCGTGCCCACGAGCCGGGCGGGAGGGGGTTGGGTTCATGCTGTGGATCAGGTCGTTCCTCTTGGACGACCTCTCTGCCGAGCCGGGGGAAATTCCCGCTTTGCAGCCTTGCCCGTGAGCCGGGGAGCCTTCCCGGCAGTGCTCGAGCGTCGGTTCCCTAGCGTAGCCGCCTCTCGGCCGACCCACGGGGGGACACGGGCCTGGTGGGTGACCGTGTGCCCCACTCCTGTCAGGCGTGCGGGGGGTCCCTCTGAGAGTGTCCCTCCGGTCGCAGGCGAGTTCCCCGGGAAGCACAGGAGACGCCCATGCTGCATGCTTGTGGGATTGGCCCCCCGATGGACCCTCCCCGGAGCCTTTCGCTGAGCCCCATGTGGGTTTTGCAGGCCGCACAGCCCTCCTGCCGGCCCCATGACCTGCGCTCCCAGCACGGGGAAAGGGCCTGCTCCGTGGGGCCCGAGCCGGGGGGTGGCATGCTGGAGAGTGGCGTCACGTGGCACAGGGCAGGGAACGCCCGGATGTTTAATCGGGAGACTGCAGGACGGAACCCACGCTGCTCTGCGCTGATCAGGCCCCCGTCGGAGGATTGGGTCCAGGCGTGGGCTCCACATTGCACGACACGTGGAGAAATTGGAGAGGGTCTAGAGAAAGCAACAACCAGGATGAAAGGCCCAGAGAACAGGAGCTAGGAGGGGAGGCGGAAGGAACTGGGCTTGTTTAGTTTGGAAAGGAGAAGACAGAGGGGACACGAGAGCCGTTTTCAAGTACCTAAAAGGGTGTCACAAGGAGGAGGGGGAAACTTGTTCTCCTCGGCCTGTGAGGACACCAGCAGCAATGGGCTTAGACTGCAGCAAGGGAGGTTGAGGTGGGACATGAGGAAACACGTCCTGCCTGTCGGGGTGGTCAAACACTGGGGTAAATTGCCTGGGGGGTTGTGGAATCTCCGCCACGGGGGATATTTCAGAGCAGGCTGGACATGCCTGTCAGGGATGGGCTAGACGGGGCTTGGTCCTGCTGCGGGGGCAGGGGCCTGGACTCGCTGCCCTTCCCGTTCTTGGATTCTCTGCCACGCGCCATGTCGGGCGCCTACCCCAGGGCCCGCTGAGCAGCCGGCGCGAGTGCGCATGCGTCGGGGGGCCCGGAGAACAGCCGGAGGCACCCCCAGCCTCCGTGCCGCTAGGGCCTTCTCCTGCCCCCCTCCCGGCTGCATCTGGGGAAACGAAGGCCTGCTCCTCGCGGCCGGGCAGAGCTGCGCACCAGGCACCCGCCCGGCGCGTGCACCAGCAGGCAGGGCTGGATGGCGCTGGCATGAGGGCCGCAATTGCTTATCGTGCCTTATCTGGGAATATGA
The DNA here is from genome assembly GCF_049634645.1 of Pelodiscus sinensis. Taxonomy (NCBI): domain Eukaryota; kingdom Metazoa; phylum Chordata; order Testudines; family Trionychidae; genus Pelodiscus; species Pelodiscus sinensis. Next base: position 338,091 of record NC_134719.1, on the reverse strand, counting down.
AACTGTATTGCATGACATCCAGAGGCAGGCTGAATAGATATGCCAATTCATCTCCAGCCCGGGCTTTGACAAGCTAGACTGCCCTTGTTGAAAGGCATCAGTCAAACGAGAGCTGGTGGCTGCTTTCCCCTTTCTTAGCCTTCCCTCGCTCCAGCTCCCGCTCGCCCGCCGCCCTCCCTCCTCCTCCTCCTCCTCAGCTAAGCTTTCTCCCCACCAAATTGAAAAGCTTTGGAAATAATAATAATAAAACCCCGGCGCTAATACCATTTTAAGTTGCCCCCCCGCGGGATTGATAAGGAAGCCCAGTGTATGAAGGCATGTTTAGATAACATTGAGAATATTAGAGTGAGCGGAGGAAAGTAGGGAAAAAACCCTCCTGCCATGCCTAAGCCGGGAAAGGCGCCGGCACCCCGGCTAATACGAGTGTTTAATATTTGATGTGTTGGGATAAAGCAGGATCACCTTTGAATTGAATTGAGTGTCAGAATGAGAATCTATTACTGCAAGTCTTGTGTGATTTGACAGCAAAGCAGACGATGTTATTCTTCACTAGTTACCGCAATCTTCTCCCCTACACCACTTAAATATTTTTTTCTTTGCTTGAGTAAACACACATTCCCCCTCCCTCCCGGCCTTTTTTCCTCCCTCTCTTCTTTATTTATTTTTTGGAATCCAGCCCTGCCTCGGCGGCGCTGATGGAGTCGATTGTTATTTCTTTATTTGTCCTATTAAATGGGATTTCGGGTCGTTTAATCCTGCTTTTGTAAGTGATTTGAAAACACTCGCAAAGCCGCCAATGTAGCCGTGCATCTGACTAAACTGCTTAGACGGGGCAGCCGTCCTGGGGCCGATACCTGCCTCTCGCCGGCCCGCCTGGCACGCAGCGCCGGACAGAGGCTGCTACCGCGGCGCGGGCGCCCCTCCCTCTCGAGGGGCAGTCTCCTCTCTCCTGCCCATTGGCGCTCGCAGCGGGGGCGAGGGATCCGCCCGGGAGGTGGCAGCCCGCATTCCAGTGACTTGCGTATCCATTCCGGGGATTGGCCCCCGCCTAGCGGCCGTGAATCCAGGGCTGCGGCTTTGCGGTCCATACGCCGGCGCCTCGGAGCTGCGGGGGACCCTGATCAGCGGAGCTCCGGCTGGGACGTTTCCGTGGGCAGACATACCCCGGCTAGCTCCGCGCCGGCCTGCCTTGGACCACTTCGGATCAGACGCCCCAGTGTCCCAGCAGCGCCTGCAGGCTGTCGTGAGCGCTTGGCCCCGGGCAGCCCCTGCCCTGGAGAGCTGCCTGGGGACGCTGCCGGCTTTGATTGAAAACCTTCTCGTGTCTCTTTGAAAAGCCTGTTTGGTTGCAGACGCGCAGGCCTCCTCTCGGCATCCCGTCCTGCAAACCCCGCACCGGCAGGTCACCGGGGATTTGCGCTTCCCCCCCCGGAAATGGATGTTTTTTACCAAAGCGTTTAGAAGGTTTTTACTTTGTTTTTTACAAACTTGGAAGAGAGCTGCCGCCGGGGCGTGGTGCTGTTCCTCCTTGCGCGATCGCCGCGGTTCTGCGGAGGGGCTGCAGCTAGAAAGAGCTCGGCTTTGGGGTGAAGACCCGAGTTCGGCGATGGCAAAAGATTTGGTGGCCGACTCGGAAAGTGACAAACGCAAAGGGACAAAGCACAGATTTGCCCCAATCTTCTCGCTGTTTCCTGCTCAGCCCTGAGGGGGAGGGACCGGGCCTGCCTTGAATGGGGAGGTGTGTGCCGCTGGTGAGGTACCGCCCATGTGCGGTTCGTGGAGGCAGGGGACCCGGCTGCAATGAGGGTCGCCCCAATCTCTTAGGGGGCTCTGGAAGGCGGGGCTGGGGCGAGTGGGGGTGGGACTCACTGGAACTTTGGCCGCTGAGGATGGGGCCGAGCTAGGCCTGCGAATGGCGCTGCCCTTTTTACATGGAGCAGGGCCCTTGTCCCCGCCTGCCCCCTCCTCGGTCCGTCGCAGCGCTGCCGGCGGCGGGCCGGGGTCTCTGCGTGGGGCGTTGGAGCCCGCCAGCGTGTGCAGCTGGTGTCCGGCTTGCCCGAGACAGGAGACGAATGGCGGCGGCGTGTGGGAGAAGGCCGTGGGCACTTGCCCAGACACGAATGACAGCGCGCTGTGCGGGCCGGTTACATCCGTCCCCTGGCCTGACCGGGTCCAGCCCTGGGAATTCCCTGAGCTCCGGAACACCGGCCTGCAACGGGGCTGCTTCTCACCTGCGGCCGCGTGGCCCCCGAAAGCCAGGCAGGCGGAGCAGCAGTGCGGTCTAGCCTGGCTCCGCTCCACACGCCGTGTGTTTGCTCCTGGCTGGTCCCAGGCGTGAGGGGCTGTCGGGGGAAATTGTGGTGACGTCGCCCCCAAATCCAGCCTCTGGGAGCGCTCACCTCCTCCTCCCACACCCGCCCCCCCACGTGTCGCTTGCCTTGCCCAGCTCTTTGCTGTGATTCCTGGGTTTGCTTTGTAATTCTTTTCTCTTAAAGACAAGTTCCGGCCCTGAGAGCTCCGAGTGGCTCTGTGCATGCGGACAGCCCCACTGCCGTGACAGGGAGCTGTTAAACTCCCGTGGGGAGGGAGCGCGTACCCAGGCCTGCATAGCCGTGACACCCCCCTCCCGCCCTCGGGCCTTCTCCAGGCGACTGGGGGAAACTGAGGCACTGAGCGATGGCGTTGGGGAAGGAAGTCCATATCTGTGACTAGCAGCAGAGAGCGTCTGGGACCTTCTCCCACCCCAGCGGGGCCCCAGCTCAGCGCCGTGCCTCAGAGGGAGGCGCGTGTGTGTGGCCTTGCGCGGCAGCGCCTGCGTGAGCCACCGGCCGTGCTGCCACGCTCCTGCTCAGACGCATTTCCCAAGCTGCAGGAAGCCGAGCCCCCTTCGGGGAAATGCCCCTCCACCCGGCTCCACCGTGCGTTGTGACAGCTCCGCTCAGCCTGATCCAGCCCCTCCCCCGGCCCGGCCGCTGGGGCGCCTCCCGCAGTGGGGACGCCACACGCCAGGGCGCCCTGACACCCAGCGCGGCTGCAGCAGCTGGACACTGGCTGGGAGAGCAGCGGCCACGAAGCCGCTCACGGAGTTTCCTTTCCTGTAGGCGCTGTTCCTGGCCCCAGGCGGGCTGGGGTGACGCGGGGGCCGCCAGCGGCGTTCCAGCAAATGCCCAGCGCCTCCCGGTGGCGGGAAGGGGTTGGACGGTCCCGTTAGCCACCTTCACTGCGTCCTTGCTGACTTTTCCCGCGGGCTTTGAGAGCTCACGTGATGGGGGGCAAAACCCCACGGTGACTTGTTCTGTGTCCCCCAGGGCTGCCCTGGCACCTCAGAGACTAACCAGTCTATTGATCATACTCATTTATATCAATAGGATTAATCCAATTAATACTATACTATTTATGATATTTATTATATTCATTGTATTATAATTAATGCGCTATTTATTAGACATGTAAAATAAATAGTCTCGTGAGCTTTCGTGGGCAAAACCCCCTTCTTTGGATGAGCTGGCGAGGGCTAGCCGGAACCCAGAATTAACAACAGAAGAGGAGGCGGGGGGCGGTGCCTGTCAGCTGGAGGCCCGGTGCTAACGAGGCCAATAAAGTGGGCCGGAAGGATGCCACGGTTGGTTTTGACGTACCCATGTGGTGTAACAGGCGGGGGAGACGGGCGTTATGATGCCACAGCCAGTTCATGGCTTTGTTCGAGCCCAGGGAAACAGCGTCCGATTGGCAGACGAAGGGCCGTTCCGCCCTTTCTCGCTAATTGGCGGGTGAAATTGAAGAACGGCTGCTTTCAAGCCCGCGGCCGAGGGCCCGGGCAGGCCCCTCCAGGGTCAGCGTGTTCCAGACACGGTGCCGGAGAGGGCAAGGCCCTAGCCCGGCTCCCTTGCCCGAGCCGATGCAGCGGCGAGGGAGACCTCGCGGCAGCTCTGGAACGCCGTCGGCAGCGCCACGCCAGAGGACAATGGCCGGTTGTTTCCCTGACACGTCCTGTGCCCCTTTTCGAGCGGCGCGCTGCGGAAGTCTCCCTGGAGCTGTCGCAAAGGCTCAACCTGGAGCCGCAGGGCAGCGATGAGTGTCACTTACAGCTGTACTTAGTGGCTGGCTGCAGCCGGGAGCTGGCCTCCTCTTTGACCCTGACAGAGTGGGAGGCCCTGGTGTCTGCGGCTGTAAAGCTCCTTCCGCCTGACTTTAACAGGCAGGAGAAGAACTTTCCTGTTTAAAGATTAAACGCCGTGTTTAAATATTAACCAGCCAAGCGCCTCGCTCCTGATTGTGTGGCTGCTGCCGGCCGGCGGCTCAGAATTGCCAATTTTAATTAAAAAACTTTATTTTCAAATGCAATTCGCCGATCCCGGCACAGTCCGCCTCCTCCCCTCCCGGCGGGGGCCTGTTTTGTTTGCTGTCGCGGTGCGCTGCGCGCTCCCCTCCAGCCGCCTGCGCCGGGGACAGGGCCAGCAGCCCTGAAGGGTGAGCGCGCTCGTCTGGGGCTGATCAATGCCCCGAGCGGCTCCTTCCCAACCCCTCGGAAAAACAATTAAAAGCCCATCGATCCGGCCGCCAGCTTTGAATATGCAGAAGGGCGCACTTGACCTTCAGCGCCGGCTGCCTTCCCGCTGCCTGCTTAGCCAGTTTGCTCAGGTCCTGCGGCCGCACGCTGTGACCTTGATGAGCGCAGCAAAGTCCTGGGCAAAAGCCAGGCCGGTGCTGCTCCCCAGGGCGGAGAGGCATGGCGCAGCCTTCCGGCCCCCGGCTGCCCCTCCTCCCGCGCCCCTTCCTGCCTCGGGGCCCCTCCCTTCGCTGGCCGGGCGGCCAATTGGCTGACACAAAAAGGTAGTGCCGGGTGGAGCAGTGGTGAGTTCCCCGAGCCCACACGGCCGTTCCCCCGTCTGGCCCTGGCGCCTCTCAGCGCTGTGCCTCGTTGCCCCACAGAGCCACGGGGCTGGGAAGGCTGACCCCATCCTAACCGCCGAGCCGGGACGGGCACTTCCAGGGACTGCACCTCGGTACCGCTCCGCAGGTGCCACGTCCCCCCGCCCGCGGGCGCCGTGTGCCCGTTGGCGTGGCGGGTACCCGTGCCCGCCCGGGGCGGAGCTGTGAGGAGCCGCCCAGCCAGCCGGGCACTGGTCTGACGTGGGAGCCACGGCCCCGGGGAACGTACCGAACAATGAAGATATCAGCGCATGTTTGTCGAAGGCCAAGGAACCCTCTCCGTGTGTACACAAAGTGTAATTTCAGTGAATTATGCATAGACTTAATTAGGAGTTTTAATTGCTAATCATCTCCCAATAGGATTAGCAGTGTTGTCTATTAATTATCGGTGGAGCCCTGTGTTTTGCTAAGGCAGGAGTAACAAAGCAGCATAAATGGTTACAGATGCCGGCAATAAATTAACTTCCAAAAGCCGGCAATGCCCCAGAGACTGCCTGGCTGGGCGGACGGCACGGAGCTGGGCAGCGCGGCAGGGGGCTGGCAGGGCTCACCTGCGGTGTTAGCATCTGGCTCTGACTTCTCCCTCGGCCTGCTCCCGCCTTATCCGCCGGCTTGCGGGGGAACTGGTCCTGTCTCGGCCGGGCAGGGCGCAGCTCTGACTGCAGGGCACAAAGTACCAGGCAGGGGGACGACACTGGAGTAGTATGGGGAGCGGGAGAACATGGTACCCGCCGCGCCAGCGGGGACAAGTACTGTAGCACACGGTGCCCCTGTGCCGAGGGACGTGGTACCCGCCGCGCCAGCGGGGACACGTACTGTAGCACACGGTGCCCCTGGGCCGAGGGACGTGGTACCCGCCGCGCCAGCAGGGACACGTACTGTAGCACACGGTGCCCCTGGGCCGAGGGACGTGGTACCCGCCGCGCCAGCAGGGACACGTACTGTAGCACACGGTGCCCCTGGGCCGAGGGACGTGGTACCCGCCGCGCCAGCAGGGACACGTACTGTAGCACACGGTGCCCCTGGGCCGAGGGACGTGGTACCCGCCGCGCCAGCAGGGACACGTACTGTAGCACACGGTGCCCCTGGGCTGAGGGACGTTGTACCCACCGCGCCAGCAGGGACACGTACTGTAGCACACGGTGCCCCTGGGCTGAGGGACGTGGTACCCGCCGCGCCAGCGGGGACACGTACTGTAGCACACGGTGCCCCTGTGCCGAGGGACGTGGTACCCGCCGCGCCAGCGGGGACACGTACTGTAGCACACGGTGCCCCTGGGCCGAGGGACGTGGTACCCACCGCGCCAGCGGGGACACGTACTGTAGCACACGGTGCCCCTGGGCCGAGGGACGTTGTACCCACCGCGCCAGTGGGGACACGTACTGTAGCACACGGTACCCCTGGGCCGGGGACGTGGTACCTGCCGCGCCAGCAGGGACACGTACTGTAGCACACGGTACCCCTGGGCCGGGGACGTGGTACCTGCCGCGCCAGCAGGGACACGTACTGTAGCACACGGTACCCCTGGGCCGGGGACGTGGTACCTGCCGCGCCAGCAGGGACACGTACTGTAGCACACGGTGCCCCTGGGCCGAGGGACGTGGTACCCGCCGCGCCAGCAGGGACACGTACTGTAGCACACGGTACCCCTGGGCCGGGGACGTGGTACCTGCCGCGCCAGCAGGGACACGTACTGTAGCACACGGTACCCCTGGGCTGAGGCACGTTGTACCCACCGCGCCAGCAGGGACACGTACTGTAGCACACGGTACCCCTGGGCTGAGGCACGTTGTACCCACCGCGCCAGCAGGGACACGTACTGTAGCACACGGTACCCCTGGGCCGGGGACGTGGTACCCGCCGCGCCAGCAGGGACACGTACTGTAGCACACGGTACCCCTGGGCCGGGGACGTGGTACCTGCCGCGCCAGCAGGGGCACATTACACTGTGCCATTTTGGCTCGGATAGCCGCTGTCAGCCACAGCTGTGCTGCTGGACCAGTGCTGGCTGGTGGCCAGAGAGCCCGGGGTCTGCCTTGTGCAGCCGCTACCCACAGCTCCCTTTCCGTTTCCCCAGGGCCCTGCCACAGCTGTAGCCGTCCAGGGGCTGCGCCTGCCTGAGCCTCGCCGCGGTGCCCTGGCTGGCTATGGCAGCGCCCTCGTGCCCAGCCCGGCTGCAGCGTCTGCTTGCAGGAGAGGGCGCTGCCAGCCGGCTGCCTTTGGGCTAGTCAGTCTGGGGCTGGCTGGTGCCTCCTGCCCGCGTGGGGGTCTGCTCCCGCTGTGGGTTCTCCCGGGGGGGCCTGTCCGGGGCCGGGGAGCAGGGATCTCTGCGGGAGCAGCGGGGCGCCCGGCCGGAGACTGGCTGTCGGGTTCCCAGGCTGCTCTGCGGGCCGGGCCAGCCGCTGTTTGCCCCACGGCGGGAGGGGTCGCTCGGAGACTGCCTGCTCGCTTCCCTCCCTCCGGAGGGCTGCCAGCGTGGCTGCTCCAGAGCCAGGGCCGTGGCCTGTGCCCCGCCCGAGCTGTCCGCTGTCAGGCCGTGGTTGAGGGGGAAGCCCAGCCTGGCTGTTTGCCCTCCCCCTATAGCCTATTTCCTCTCCGCAGGCTGCCCCGCGGTGCCAGGGCCGCTGGCAGGGGCGGTTCCGGAGCCCACGCTCGGCGCCGGGGAGCTGGGCCCCCCCCCGTTGGGAAGGGAAGGGAAGGGTGGCCGGGCCTGGCCGTGGCAGTGGTGAGCGTGGCGGGAGGGCTCCCCCAGAGGGTCCAGTCCCCAGTTCTCCCTGGTGGAGAGGCTGTGGGGCCCAGGTCACCCTGTGGCGGGTCCCAATTGTAACCCCTTGTGCCCCCGGGCAGCGGGGCCTTGCCCTCAGCCCCTCCCCCCGAACCCGCTGCCCCGGGGCCGGAAGTGCCAGGCCGTGGCACTGGGGGCGTGGCGGGTGCTCTGGTGGGTCGGGCCCGGAGGCGCGGGGGGCGACAGCCTCTCTTCCCCGGCTGCTGGAGCCCCCGAGAGGCGTCTGGGTGTCTGGGCAGGGACTCGGGCGCCAGGAGACCGTTCCCTCTGGACGGAGGGCGGGGGGGAACCAGGCAGGGGCCCGGGGGCGGGGGCTGAACCAGGCGGGGGCCCGAGGGCGGGGGCTGAACCAGGCAGGGGGCGGGGGGGAACCAGGCGGGGGCCCGGGGGCGGGGGCTGAACCAGGCAGGGGGCGGGGGGGAACCAGGCGGGGGCCCGGGGGCGGGGGCTGAACCAGGCGGGGGCCCGGGGGCGGGGGCTGAACCAGGCAGGGGGGCGGGGGCTGCACCAGGCAGGGGGGCGGGGGCTGAACCAGGCAGGGGGGCGGGGGCTGAACCAGGCGGGGGCCCGGGGGCGGGGGCTGCACCAGGCAGGGGGCGGGGGGGAACCAGGCGGGGGCCTGGGGGCGGGGGCTGCACCAGGCAGGGGGCGGGGGGGAACCAGGCGGGGGGGCGGGGGCTGCACCAGGCAGGGGGGCGGGGGCTGAACCAGGCGGGGGCCCGGGGGCGGGGGCTGCACTGGCGCGAGGTGCCTAAGCCTGCGTGTGGATCTGGGCGTTGGGCCCACAAGTGCCGAGAGCCACGAGGGGCTCGGGTCTCCTGCCAGGGTGGGGCGAGCGGTGCAGCGGGGGGCCCCTGTGGGCGTTGGGGAGGGGCTGGACTCGGGCCCAGCCGGCAGCTGCCGTGTCGCCTGGCGTGGCACCCCTGCTTCCAGGAACCCAGCGTGACACGGGCCGGGCCGGGCCTCTGTCCTGCTTTTGTGCTTTCTCGAGGGGACTGGGGCCCCCCCCCGCCTTGGGGCAGCCAGGGCCAAACGGGATTTAATGGCGGCAGGGGTGCACAGAAGTCTGGGGGGGCCCTGCATGAAGGGGGGAGGGGGGGGGACTTGCACCGAGGGCGTCAGGCTCGTGGCTGCTGCCTGCCTTCCTGAGCGTGAGCCCCGTCAGTGCCGGCTGTGCCCCCCGCTGGTCCCCAGCCGCGGCCCCTCCTCCTCTGGCACTGACTGGGCAGCCGCCTGCCCCCGGCCGCGACTCGCCCGGTAACGGCCCCCACCCTGGCTCTGCCCCAGCACACTGCTGCCGGGCTGGGCACAGGCCTAGCGCCAGCCCTGTGCCGTCCGCGCCACCGCCAGCCTGCCCTGAGAGAGCCCCCCGCATCCCGCCGCAGGCCCTGGTGCAAGATCCTGCGTGTCGGGCCGCGGGCTCCACGCCAGGGCACGGACGAAGGGCTCTGCGGGCAAATGTCGAAGATGCTCGGGCGGCGAAAGCGCCGGGTCGGTGCTGGGCGGCCCATGGCCGGGGGCTCTCGGGTACGGAGCCGTCTGGTTGGGCTCAGAGCTGTGCTCCGGACTGGCCTGCGCCCGCGGGACACGCCGCCCACGGGAGCGCCCCGGAGCCCTGGCACGGGGCAGCCGGAGCCTGCGGAAGGCAGCTGCCAGCCGCCCGGCGCGCTAACCCGCTCTCTCTCTTCCAGGCGTACAGCTTTGCCATGGGGAGCTGGCCGAAGAACGGGCTCTTAGACATGAACAAAGGACTCAACCTGCAGCACATAGGCCGGCCCCACAGCGGGATCGGTGAGTGGCGCGGCCGGGCGACGGCAGGCTCAGGCGGGGGGGGGGATACACCTGGGTCATGTAAACTAAGGCCGGCGAGAATGTGGGCCTGCGCCCCGGCGGCATTCTCAGCAGCGTCAGCTGCCGCCCGTGTGCCAACTCCGTGTCCACAGGTGCCCCCCTCCCTGCATCCCGCTGTGACCTGTGACAGCTCCCCTCCGTCCACGGGGTGCCCCCGCCCTGCGCCCCGCCGTGACCTGTGCCAACTCCGTGTCCAGGGGTGCCCCCCGCCCTGCGCCCCGCCGTGACCTGTGCCAACTCCGTGTCCAGGGGTGCCCCCCGCCCTGCGCCCCGCCGTGACCTGTGCCAACTCCCCTCCATCCACAGGGTGCCCCCCGCTCTGTGCCCCGCCGTGACCTGTGCCAACTCCCCTCCGTCCACGGGGTGCCCCCGCCCTGCGCCCCGCCGTGACCTGTGCCAACTCCCCTCCGTCCACGGGGTGCCCCCGCCCTGCGCCCCGCCGTGACCTGTGCCAACTCCCCTCCGTCCACGGGGTGCCCCCGCCCTGCGCCCCGCCGTGACCTGTGCCAACTCCCCTCCGTCCACGGGGTGCCCCCCGCCCTGCGCCCCGCCGTGACCTGTGCCAACTCCCCTCCGTCCACGGGGTGCCCCCGCCCTGCGCCCCGCCGTGACCTGTGCCAACTCCGTGTCCAGGGGTGCCCCCCGCCCTGCGCCCCGCCGTGACCTGTGCCAACTCCCCTCCATCCACGGGGTGCCCCCGCCCTGCGCCCCGCCGTGACCTGTGCCAACTCCCCTCCGTCCACGGGGTGCCCCCGCCCTGCGCCCCGCCGTGACCTGTGCCAACTCCCCTCCGTCCACGGGGTGCCCCCCGCCCTGCGCCCCGCCGTGACCTGTGCCAACTCCCCTCCGTCCACGGGGTGCCCCCGCCCTGCGCCCCGCCGTGACCTGTGCCAACTCCGTGTCCAGGGGTGCCCCCCGCCCTGCGCCCCGCCGTGACCTGTGCCAACTCCGTGTCCAGGGGTGCCCCCCGCCCTGCGCCCCGCCGTGACCTGTGCCAACTCCCCTCCATCCACAGGGTGCCCCCCGCTCTGTGCCCCGCCGTGACCTGTGCCAACTCCCCTCCGTCCACGGGTGCCCCCGCCCTGCGCCCCGCCGTGACCTGTGCCAACTCCGTGTCCACGGGTGCCCCCCGCCCTGTGCCCCTCCGTGACCTGTGCCAACTCCCCTCCGTCCACGGGGTGCCCCCGCCCTGCGCCCCACCGTGACCTGTGCCAACTCCGTGTCCACGGCGTGCCCCCCGCTCCGTGCCCCGCCGTGACCTGTGCCAACTCCCCTCCATCCACAGGGTGCCCCCCGCTCTGTGCCCCGCCGTGACCTGTGCCAACTCCCCTCCGTCCACGGGTGCCCCCGCCCTGCGCCCCGCCGTGACCTGTGCCAACTCCGTGTCCACAGGTGCCCCCCGCCCTGTGCCCCGCCGTGACCTGTGCCAACTCCCCTCCGTCCACGGGGTGCCCCCGCCCTGCGCCCCACCGTGACCTGTGCCAACTCCCCTCCGTCCACGGGGTGCCCCCGCCCTGTGCCCCTCCGTGACCTGTGCCAACTCCCCTCCGTCCACGGGGTGCCCCCGCCCTGCGCCCCGCCGTGACCTGTGCCAACTCCGTGTCCACGGCGTGCCCCCCGCTCTGTGCCCCGCCGTGACCTGTGCCAACTCCCCTCCGTCCACGGGGTGCCCCCCGCCCTGCGTCCCGCCGTGACCTGTGCCAACTCCGTGTCCACGGGTGCCCCCGCCCTGCGCCCCACCGTGACCTGTGCCAACTCCCCTCCGTCCACGGGGTGCCCCCCGCCCTGCGTCCCGCCGTGACCTGTGCCAACTCCGTGTCCACGGGTGCCCCCGCCCTGCGCCCCGCCGTGTCCTGTGCCAACTCCCCTCCATCCACGGGGTGCCCCCGCCCTGCGCCCCGGTGTGTGCGTGGTCAGCAGCGCCAGTGATGGCTTGAGGGCATGGCCCAGCTGTTACGATCCCGTGGGCTGGGGGCCCCTGTCGGCCCCCTCCAGCCCATGCTGGGGATTGGCGGCTGGGGTCGTGCCGGGCTGGTGCTCTGCAGCCTCCCCGTGTCTTCCAGCCAGTGGCAGTCGGACACTGCAGGGGCTGCCTGTGTTGGCCCTGCGGGACCTGCCATAGGGTGGGGGAGCAGGATGCAGCGCGGTGCGGAGCCGGCCGGCTCATTTGCATCCGGGAGGCACGTGGTGTCTGGAACCGCAGGGGGGCATGTCCGGGTCAGTGGCCTTGCTGTGCGGGAGTGAGGGGCGCCAGGCGGGCTGGGGGCAGGAGGCTGTGGGGCAGAGTTAAGGGCTGTGTGTGGTCAGGAGCTAGTGCTGGGCCGGCAGGGGGCTGCTGGTGGGAACGGAGCCCTGGGCTGTGGGGCAGAGTTAAGGGCTGTGTGTGGTCAGGAGCTAGTGCTGGGCCGGCAGGGGGCTGCTGGTGAGAACGGAGCCCTGGGCTGTGGGGCAGAGTTAAGGGCTGTGTGTGGTCAGGAGCTAGTGCTGGGCCGGCAGGGGGCTGCTGGTGGGAACGGAGCCCTGGGCTGTGGGGCAGAGCTGTATCCCAGCCCCCCAGTGTTCTGCTCCCCCAGGTTAGAAAGGTGCTGCAGTTTCCTGCCCCCCGGCCTGGGAGCGTCCCTGCACCCGAGCCTGGAGGAAGCTGTTTAATATTGTTCCAAGGCTCTACCCACTAACCTCGCCAATCAATCCGCGTTAAGGAGATGAATTATTTAACACTCACCAGCTTTTAATTAGCAGGCTCCTTTTGAACTATGGATCTGGTTCCATTATTGACAGAGGGAGCATTAAAATTTGCTTCCTTGCCCGGTAGCACATTCATTTCGCTAGTGCGGGGCGGGGAGGGGTGCTCAGAATACAGGGGGTCTGGCAACTGCCCTCTCCACTTGGGCTCCGGTGTCTGAGCCTGGAGCCGGGAGCGGTGCAGGGGCCAGCGGCTGCCGTGGGCGCGTCTCCTTCTCCTGGCACATCCTGGGAGGGGCTGCTCTGCCGGCAGTTACCGCCTGCGTTTAGCAGAGCCTCGTTCGCTGGCCCCGCGAGGAACCCTTGGCAAGAGAGGTGTTTGTCCGCCCCAGTCGCTCTGCCCAGCCTGGGGGGTTTCCGCGAGGCAGCCTCTGGCGGGGGCACAGCGGCTCCGGCGTGACGCACAGGCCCTGAGGCTGGAGAGCCACCGTGGGGCGGCCACGGGGCCTTCTCGGAGCCCGGCGCGAGGCCCTGCGGAGCGCCCCTTCACAGCGCTGCGTGGAGGAGAGCTGACTCAACGGCTGCCCAGATCGGCAGGCCTCTGGCGTCCCCAGGCAGCCCGCGGGCCCGTGCCAGACTGAGCGACTGGGCGACAAAATGGCAAATGCAATTGAATGTTGCTAAATGCAGAGGAATGCCCGTTGGAAACCAGAATCCCGCTCTGCATACAACCTGATGGGGCTCATGTAGCTACAGCTGCGTGAGCGAGATCTGGGAGTCAGCGTGGAGCGTCCTCTGCAAACCCCCACTCGGTGGGCGCTGGCCGTCCCTCTTGGGGATCCTTAAAGCGGTGTTTCCCGCACGGCCGGGGTGCCGCACAGACACTCAGGGTTCCGCGAGGAAGTTCCACGACAATCACATTTTATGATTTAAAAATAACGATGAATCTTTACGCATGTCTGAATTGGAGTGAGAACCATTTGCATTGGTGTGTGCCACGATAACGCCAGCGTAGCCAGAGTGTGGGGCGATGATGAAACTACTCAGCACTGCGTGCACCGGCAGTTAGGGGTGCCATCGCCTGTTAGATACCCCCGTGAGTCCCCGTGCTCACTCTCCGGGAGCGTGGCTCACGTGGGTGACTGAATACAAGTGTGCTAGCGCCGCGTCGCACAGTCTGCTTTTTCAGCTCCATAGATGAGACTGTTCTTAGGGGTTCTGCAACATTCTTTCACGTTTAAAAGGGTTCCATGGCCAGATAAAACTGGGAAATAGTGGGACAGAGAATAAGCCCGAGAATATCTTAGTGCAGGGCTACTCAACACGTGGCCCGTGTGTTTGCGGCCCGCGGGGAGGTTTGGGTTTACACGGGGCTCAACATGCGACCCGCGGGGGGGATCCCTTGAACACGGCTGCCCCGGGAACACGCCCCACGACGGCGAGTCAATAGAAGGGTCTTCTGTTGATGCGCGCTTTAGTAGTTACGTTACTGGACGTCATTGTTCACTACAAGACTGTCATACAGGTGGGAATCGGGTGAATATTAGTACCAGCGGAACTGACTTCAATGGGGCCTGCATGATGGGTAGTCTTGCCTTAATCTTTGTATTCATGCCCATTGGTGTGAAAGAAGCTATTTGCATACATTTGCATATATATTTGCATGTACATGCAACCACACTTGAGTTGCGGCCGTCGCCATGTGCTGTGAGTATCATTATGGCCCTCCGGGCTTCCAAAGTTTTTACTGCCTCTGTATAAATCCATGGTATGCCCTCATCTTGAACACTGCCTCACCTCAACAAAGAGATCTTGGCACCGGGAAAGATTCAGAAAAGGGGAACACAAATGATGAGGGGTTTGGAATGGGTCCCGGATGAAGCGAGATTGAAGAGACTGGGACTTGTCCCCTTAGAAAAGAGGAGACTGAGGGGGGATAGGACAGAGGTCTATACAATCATGACTGGCCTGGAGAAAGTGAGTAATGAAGAGTTATTTACTTATTCCCACAATATAAGAACTAGGGGTCACCCAATGAAATTAACAGGCAGCAGGTTTAAAACAAAACAAAATTCCAGTGGATGAGAAGCTGGATGAGTCAACAGGGGGCCCTAGTAGCCAAGAAGGCGAATGGCATATTGAGGTGCATTAGGAGGAGCATGGCCAGCTGATCCAGAGATGTCATTATTCCTCTTTACTCGGCTCTGATGAGGCCACATCTGGAGTATTGTGTCTAGTTCCGGGCCCCCAATTACAGGAAGGATGTGGACGCATTGGAGAGGGTCCAGCGGAGGGCGACCAAAATGATTAGGGGGCTGGAGCATATGAGCTACGAGGAGAGGCTGAGGGAGCTGGGCTTGTTTAGCCTGCGGAAGAGAAGAGTGGGGGGGGGGTGAGAGAAACCTTCAACTTCCTGAGGGGAGGTTCCACAGAGGCTGGAGAGAGGCTGTTCTCAGTGGTGACAGATGCAGAACAAGGAGCAATGGGCTCAAGTTGTGGTGGGAGAGGTCCAGGTTAGAGATTAGGAAAAACTATTTCCCTAGGCGGGTGGGGAAGCACTGGGCTGGGTTACCTAGGGAAGCGGTGGAGTCTCCATCCCTAGAGGTGTTTAAGTCTCGGCTTGACCAAGCCCTGGCTGGGATGATTAAGTTGGGTTGGTCCTGCCTTGGGCAGGGGTTGGACTCGATGCCCCTGAGGTCTCTTCCAGCCCTGGGATTCTATGGTTCAAAGAAATGGACGTTTTTCTTCACTCAGCGCACAGTCAACCTGCGGGACGTGGTGAAGTCTAGGCCTTTAGCAGGGTTCCAAGAAGCGCCGGCTAGATCCATGGCGGTTAAGTCCGTTAAGGGCTGTTAGCCAGGCTGGGTAGGAACGGTGGGAATGGGCGACGGGAGGGATCCCTTGGTGATTCCCTGTTCTGTGTGTTCTCCCTGGGACACCCGGCCCTGGCCACTGCGGGCCGACAGGGCACTGGGCTGCATGGGCCCGTCTCACCGTTCTTGTGTTCATGACAAGTGGCGGCTGGAAGCAGGCGGGCGCTGGGGTGGCCAAAGAGCTGGCAGCACGGGCCCGTTGGCTAAGCAGCCCTGCCCAGCCCCAGCTGGGTGCAGCGAGAGAGCAGCCATGGAGCAGCTGGGGTCTTCCCACAGCGTCTGTGCCGCCTCCTCTTTCACAGGGTGGTGCCGCCCATAGAGACTACGAGTCCCAGCATGCAACAGGGCCTGCCCCTCCGCTCATGAGAGCTTGGATTCCCATGGCCCTGTGGGGGGAGACACGGCCCCTCCCCCGGCGCTCCGAGGGGCACTGGATTAAGGAGAATAGGGTCAGGCCTGAGCTTCCCAACGTATCCGAGATGGGGGGAGCCTGGGCGGGGGGGCTGGGTTGGGGGAGACTCAAGACCCCCGTTGGGCGTGTGTTGATGTGGGATGCTGGCGCTTCCGGAGCTCTGGCATGGAGGGCATCAGCCAGGGTCCGGGGACGTGACTTGCGCTCGCGGGAGCCTCCCTCCCTGGGCACGTGGCAGGAGAGCCCCCAAGGGGCCTGGCGCTCAGCCCCCAGCCCGCCGATGGGGGGCAACAGGGGCAGTTGCCCACTGCTGCTCTGGGAAGGGAGGAGGCGGCACCGTGGTCCAGGCGGCACTAAGTGCTGACAGCCCCTGGCCCCACCCCTTCTGCCTGAGGCCCCGCCCCTTTCGGGGCGTGGAGCCACAGTCCCCCCCGCGCCTTGCTCGGGCCCCGCGTAGGCTGTTGGCTCCCCCGCTCAGCACTGTGGGCAGGGCACCTCCAGCGTGAGCACGCTGCTGTTGTGCCACGCGCGGCCGGCGAGGCTCCGGCGCCCGGAGTCGGATGAGAGGTGGGTGGATGCCGAACCGCCCTCGCAGTGCTGCCACGGCCCCGCCCAGGCCCCCAGGGGTCACATTGCGATGAGCTGCGTCCCAGCGGACAAGGAAGCCGTCGTGAATCGCCACTTCCAGGCACACACAGAGCAGGGATTTTGCCCTCTCCGTGGCTCCCGTGTCCCAGTTCGTTCCATGCTGGTTTCCTTCCCCACTGCTCGGAGACTCGTGGCCACCGCCTGGTGCCTGCCCTGCAGGCTGAAGAGGGGTGTGCCGGCGCGTCGGGGACCCCCGATCCAGCACCCCCGTAGCAGCGAGATGGGACTCCGCCCGCCAGTAGAACAGGGGGGTTATTGCTTCTCCGGGATCCAGCCCAGCACAGACGTGATGTGGACGTAAGGAGGCAGGGGCTGGCTGCCCTAGACCCCTGGGGGCAGCGCTCCACCGGCCCCTGGACTCCCAGCACTCTGCTTAGTCTCTTCTCTTCATGGTTTCCCTGCAAAAAACTGCCCTGCCCCCAGCCAGGGGCCGTCTCCCCCTCCCTCCCTTTGTCTCCCCCGGGAAGAGCCTTGTTCCCTGCCCAGGCTGGGCCCAGGTGTCTGGGCCAATCCCCGTGTGGGGGAGTCTGTGGGAATCGCACAGCCCAGCGCAGGGGACCCGGTCACAGAGCAGACACCCCCCCGCCCGGCACAGGGGGTTTTACCTCCTCTCTGCCCCTTGGCAGCCTCCCTTCCCGCTCTGCTCCTGGGGCGCCTCCCGTCCCCCTCAAGCCTCCATTCCTGTCCCTCGTGGGGGGGCCTCCGACAGCCTGATCCGCACGAGGGTCTGCCCCCCGCCAGCTGAACCCCCAGCCCCAGTGCAGGAGCCCTTGCGGCCATTCTGGGTTCCTCTGGAGCCAGGCTTCGGTTCCGGACTGGCTCTGGCTGCGGGGGACGGAGGCTCCCGGGCGGCGGCTGTCCCGGGGGTCCTCGGCGGGCTGTTGCTTTGTGGGGGCGGGGTGACTCAGGGCTGCGAGTGGACCCGGCAGGTGTGTTTAGCACGGGGACCCTGCGTGCCGACCCAGGGCTGGCCCTGCCGTATAGCACACACAGCAAGCGCTGTCCCCCCGTGGCCACCGGCCTGCCGTGGTCGGACTGAGCCGGTCCTTCAGTAGCAGCCAGCTCCCGGGGCTGTGACTGGCGGCCGTGCACTGCTGCGCCCCTGGTGGGGCCAGGAGCAGGCGCTGGCTCGGGGCTACCGGACCTGGAGACTTTGGGCTCCAGTGAGGGGAGGAGGCTGAGAGGGACCTGGCCCCGGGCTGCACCTGCTGTGCCGGTACGGGAAGGCCAGGGACCCGGCCAGCCATGCTGGGCATGCCCCTTTCTTGGGACAGGGCCTGGACCCGGGTCTGTGCCGGGGAGGGGAGGGGTTCGCGGGCCTGGGTGCTTTGGGGGCTGAGCGAATGGGGGCGTCTGAGGCCGAAGCGCTGCCGCTCCGCACGCCGGTGGGTAAAGCCTGGAGTCACTCGTGAGCCTCCCGGCGCCGAGCCCCTCCCCCCAGGCCCGCGGACAGGCTCCGGCGCCATTGGACTCGCTCCCTGGAGTACCCCGAGCACTGCCGACATAAACGGCAGCCAGGCTGCGCCGCCGGCCCCACGTAGCTGGCCCGCCACGTGCCGTCCGCCTCCCGGAAAAGCCTCCCTGTTTTCAAGGGTCAGCGGCCCGTCTGGCGAGAGAGGTGGCGTGCGGCTCTGCCTTTCTAGCTCCCTCCCCTCGGGCCCTGCGGGGTGTGGGGCGGCGAGGGGGGTGCACTGTTCCTGCGCCGGAGCATTAATTAGGCCTCGCGCGGAAGAGGAATTGCCTGGTTTTAACAGGGAGGTTAATGGGCTGCTCACAGAGTAGACAGTTTTAATGAGCTTCAAGTCGCCGTGCAGCGAGTGTACTCTGCGTGCTAAAAGGGTCACGCGGCAGTAGTTTGATGTGGATTGTCTCCTGGCCCCCGGTGTCAGAGGTGAGCGTCTGTCAGAGTCCAGGCAGAGCGCGTTTACTTAGTGACACGATTCTAATTAACTCCCCCGGAGCCGGGGGAGCCGGGGAGCCGGCTGGGGTGCAGCCCGGCAGCTCACAAACCCCTCGCCCTGGACGGGCCTGAGCTTCCCGGCTTTGCGTCAGCTCTCCGCCGCCCTTCCTCCCTCGTTAGGGCCTGAGCTCCCTCCAGCTTTCTGCCCCCTGTGCGCACACGCCGCCCTTTCCTCTGCGAGCTCTCACACAGCACACCTGGAGCCTCCGCTTGCCTGGGGCGCGTCACACCCAGCATCTCTCTAGCTGGACCGGCAGGGGCCTGGCCATCTGACGCCAGCACCCATCCTCAGCAGGGATGGTTCCCACATGGGTGTGCACACCGGGAGGGCGGCCTGTGCGATGGGCTGCGAAGAGAAACCCTTAGGTAGCTACGCCATGATAGGCAGCAGGTTTAAAAGAAACCAAAGGAAGTACTACTTCACGCAGCGCACACAACCTGTGGAACTCCTTGCCACAGGATGTTGTGAAGACCAGGACTTGAACAGGGTTCAAAAAAAGAACCTAGATAGGTTCATGGAGGTTAGGTCCATCAACGGCTGTTAGCCAGGATGGGTAGGTATGGCGTCCCCGGCCTCTGTTTGTCTGGGACTGGGCGGCAGGGGAGGGATCACGTGATGAGTCCCTGTTGTGATCCCTCCCTCTGGGCCCCCGGCACTGGCCGCTGTGGGCAGACAGGACCCTGGGCGAGATGGACTTTGGTCTGACCCAGCCTGATGGGGACGGCTCTGATCCCAGCTGCCCAGGCTGCCCGGCCTGTGCCTCGCTGCTGATTGCTCTGTGGGGGCCCCGAAGGACCCACGCCCGAGGCAGCCCCGCCCAGGTGCTCCTAGTCACAGTGCGAGGGCCGACAGCCAGAGGGCACGGGCAGGCGGGGCCCGGAGCACACGGAGCCGGTAGCTGGGTCTTGGCCGGCCCAGGCGGATGCGCAGGATCCTGGAAGGAGGATGGGTGCAGGGAGGTGTCCCTCGACCGTGCTCCCCTCCCGCCTGAGTTCCCCCGATAGCCGTGTCAGCCTTGGCTTTCCCTGCAGGCCAGTGTCTCCTGGAGGCTTGGCCCGGAGGCAGCGGCAGTGGCTGGGTAGCAGGGTTACCGCCCAGCCCCCGGCTGCAGGAGAGTCCCCGTTGCCAGGGCATGGCGCTGCCGGGGGGGACGCAGGCCCATGGATGGGACAGGGCTGGTCGGGAGCCCCTGAGAACAGACTTGCCCTCTCGGGGCCTGAGGGCCCCTCGTCTGAGGCACCGGTTGGCCCCTGGGGGGGTATCCCTGGACACAGGCGGCCCCCAGGTGCAGGTATCCCTGGTGCCCAGCTGCTGGTCTGACCCGTGGGCCCCACACGGATGCCGGCCCCGTCCCACGGCGCAGCCTGACGACGCTTGGCCTGGGTGCCGGTGGCGTCATGGGGAACCGGCCCGGCCCTGTGTCAACGGAGGGAGTGTGCCAGGCCCACGTGGAGCTCCGCACCACTCCGGGGCTGACTGCGCCGCCATGGGGCGTGGCCACGGGTGGCTCTCCCATGCACGTGGCCCACGGTCCGGGGGGGGCGGGACACGACTCCCAGTTAAATAATTAAAAGAGACTCGAGTAAAACTCCACAGAAATGTCATCAAACGAGCAGTGTCATGTTGAATTAGTGCTTGCAAAGGTCAGCGGCGCCGGAACAGGTGGAGCGGATGCGCAGTGTGGCGGGCAGGCGAGCGAGCCCGCGCAGGCAGGCGGGGAGGGGCGAGCCGGGCGGGCGAGGCCGGGCCGGGGGGCGCTGGGCCCGCGGTGCCCTGGCGGGGGCTGGGGGGGAGGCAGGCGGGCCTGGCCGGGGTGGCGGGACGCGGGCGAGCGATTGTCAGAGTCCAGTCAGAGCACATTAACGTGGTGACATGATTCTAATTAACTCCTGGGAGAGGTGTCACAGCTGGGAAGGCAGCGAGCGGAGACGAGCTTTTAGAAAAGAAAAAAGCAACGTGCCAGTCCCCTGTCTTTGTACTCCCCGCGCCCCCTCCGCGGAGGAGAGCATCTAACAATAATTAGGATGTCTGGCTGCCTGGGAACCTGAGCCGGGCTCTTGTGCTTTCAGTCATTTCAGTTTTCGACATCTCTCTGAAGGGACTCGGTGGCACAGCGCATTCCTGCGCCTCACCGCCAGCCCCTCTCCCACCGCGCCCGCGCCGCCTTTTCCCCGCCGCGGCGGGGGGCATGTTCTGATCACGGCAGCGCTGTTCCCGGCCGCGCCACAATGGGAAACTCAAGGTCTTTCAGCTGTTTCCTGCCGCTCACAAAGGAGGCGCGAGGAAAGAAAGGGAAGGAAAGGAAAGGAAAGGAAAGGAAAGGAAAGGAAAGGAAAGCTGCTGGAGTGCGTGTCGGCTGCGCGCGCCCCTCCGGCTTCCCCGGCCGGCAGTGGAGTGTCGCTTGCGCCTGCCTGTGCCAGGGATGCGCCGGCCGGGTCCCGCTGGGGTGGGTGGCGTGCGGCTCCCTGCGGGCGCGGCATTCGGCCCCGGGGCCGGGATGTCTTGGGACGCTCCTTCCCCTGGTGCAGCGCTGGCTCCCTCGGGATGCCGGTGTCAGCCCCTTGTGCCGGCATCCCCTTGCCCTGCCTCGCCCCCTCACTCTGCCTCACCCTGCCGCCCCCTCACTCCTCGCCCTGCCGCCCCCTCGCCCTGCCTCGCCCTGCCGCCCCCTCGCCCTGCCTCGCCCTGCCGCCCCCTCACTCCTCGCCCTGCCGCCCCCTCACTCCTCACCCTGCCGCCCACTCGCCCTGCCTCGCCCTGCCGCCCCCTCACTCCTCGCCCTGCCTCGCCCCCTCGCCCTGCCGCCCCCTCACTCCTCGCCCTGCCGCGCCCCCTCGCCCTGCCGCCCCCTCACTCCTCGCCCTGCCTCACCCCCTCGCCCTGCCACCCCCTCACTCCTCGCCCTGCCTCGCCCCCTCACTCCTCGCCCTGCCTCGCCCCCTCGCCCTGCCGCCCCCTCACTCCTCGCCCTGCCTCGCCCCCTCGCCCTGCCACTCCCTCACTCCTCGCCCTGCCTCGCCCCCTCGCCCTGCCTCGCCCTGCCGCCCCCTCACTCCTCGCCCCCTCGCTCTGCCGCCCCCTCACTCCTCGCCCTGCCTCGCCCCCTCGCCCTGCCTCGCCCCCTCGCCCTGCCACCCCCTCACTCCTCGCCCTGCCTTGCCCCCTCACTCCTCGCCCTGCCTCGCCCCCTCGCCCTGCCGCTTCCTCACTCCTCGCCCTGCCTCGCCCCCTCGCCCTGCCACCCCCTCACTCCTCGCCCTGCCTCGCCCCCTCACTCTGCCGCCCCCTCACTCCTCGCCCTGCCTCGCCCCCTCGCCCTGCCACTCCCTCATTCCTCGCCCCCTCGCCCTGCCGCTTCCTCACTCCTCGCCCCCTCGCCCTGCCACCCCCTCACTCCTCGCCCTGCCTCGCCCCCTCGCCCTGCCACCCCCTCACTCCTCACGCTGCCTCGCCCCCTCGCCCTGCCGCTCCCTCACTCCTCGCCCTGCCTCGCCCCCTCGCCCTGCCGCCCCCTCACTCCTCGCCCTGCCTCGCCCCCTCGCCCTGCCACCCCCTCACTCCTCGCCCTGCCTCGCCCCCTCACCCTGCCGCCCCCTCACTCCTCGCCCTGCCTCGCCCCCTCGCCCTGCCACCCCCTCACTCCTCGCCCTGCCTCGCCCCCTCGCCCTGCCACCCCCTCACTCCTCGCCCCCTCGCCCTGCCACCCCCTCACTCCTCGCCCTGCCTCGCCCCCTCGCCCTGCCACCCCCTCACTCCTCGCCCTGCCTCGCCCCACCTCGCGCCGTCGCCCTGCCTCACCCCTGCTGATTGACCTGCTCCCCACCTGGGGTTCCCCCCAGCCCTGCCGGTGCCCCTTGTTCTGACCCACAGCTCCCGGCTGGCCCAGCCCGGGCTCCCCCTGCAACTCCACCCTCGCTCTAACCACTGCTCCCGGCTGTTGCGTGAAGCCCCATGGCTGTGGCTCTCTTCCTGCAGGCAATCCCGGTGCAGGAGGCCAGGCCGGCTTGGCCAAGTGCCGCTGGGCGCCAGTTTCAGAGCAGGCCTGGGGCGCGGCGCGTGGCCAGGCGAGGATGCAGCCGGGCCGGGGGAGGGTCCCTTTTACCACAGTAGTGATGGGCGCGGGGCCTCCCTCCTTCCACCGCGGCGCAGCAGGGCCCTCCCGCCGGCTAGCGTGGGGAGAGCCCAGGTGCCACGCACCGGCCATGCACGGGGTTCAGAGATGCCGCAGAATAACCCCGTGGGGACGCACACGGGGGGGCCCGTCAGCCCCCCCAAACGCCCCCCTTTGCGCTGCCGTGCCCGTTGCTAACAGCCCAGGGGGGCCGCCGGGAGCCCCCATCGTAACGTCCGCGCTTCAGGAGCACAGCTGGGCCGGGGGCCTGCAGGACACGCCGGCTTTGAGCTGGGGCCGTGGCCGCGCAGCCTGGGACAGTGTGGGGAGCCTCGTTGGAGGGGCGCGACGGCCAGGCGCTGGCAGCTGTCCCCGGTCACCTTGGGAGAAAGCTGGCAGAGGTGCGGGGAGAGAGACTCGTCTCCTGACAGGCCCCCTCGATGGCCGTACGGGGACTCTAGGAATCAGATCATTAGGACGTGTGAAAGCTGCGACCCTCAGCGGAGTCCTTGGCTTAATCTGTGTTTTCCCTTAAAGACATCGGTAGCTACAATCTCTGCCCCCCTCCCCCCCCGCCCGCCCCTGTCTGTCTCCGTATCTCCTGTCAGCCCCCCGCAGCCGTAACTGACAAAGAAATCAGAAAGCGAGATCAATGCCGTCCAAATTAGCACTTGGAGATAGACGGTGCTGGGGATGTCAGAGCCTGACCCGGCTGATCCGCCAGCCCCCGCCAGTGATATTATGCAAATTGCATCCATCTGGCAGAGCCCACGCCACGGAGCGCGGAGCCGGGCGGGCGCGTGCCGCCGTGTGCTGGGCCGGGGATAGAGCGCGAGGTGATTGACAGGGCAGATAAGGTGATGCACTGCGCATTTGTGCTCCTGGGCGGATTAAGACCCAAACTCCAGATGAGAGATAACCAGGCTTCAGTCTGCTTTTATTTGATTCCTTATCCCCCTCCCCGCCAGCGTCCTTCCCGCAAAACCCCTCTCTGCTCTGATCCTCATGCCATTAGCCCCGCTGGCCGTTGTGCAGGAGAGGAAAAGTTGGAGAAGGAAAGCAACCGGAAAAAAAAAGGCAGCTGCTTAAAAGACAGCGATAATGGGAGCCCAGATAATAGAAATCTCAAATGACGGTGATCGCCTTGTTAAGAAGTTTGAAAATACTGCCAGCTAGTCCTTAATGAGAGAAATATGGCTGTTAGTTAGTGAAGGAGGAGGGATTGGACCTTGTTTCAAGATCTGTAGCTCCCGCATCAAAGAGGTGCTGGCTGTTTCATTTCCAAATCTCGCTCCTCTGCCTGGTATTAAAAATAGTTGTTAGAGGCTTTGGCTTGCCGGGCTATTCCTTTGGCTGCCTGCTCTCCCTCCGCCTCCCCCAGGAGACGTGGCTAGGAGAGGCATTGGGAGGCTGTGATGGACCGGGCCGGGTCTGGGCACAGCTGAGGGCGCCCGCTCAGGGCGAATTGCTCAAAATAGGGGCTCCTTATAGCCCCCAGACTGGAGACCTCTCCAAACCGGCCACACACCAGTTCCACAGAGCGCTCCAGCCACCTGTCTGAAGCCTCACAGGCAAAACCCCTCCGACACCCCAGCAATATCTGTGCCCCAAATGGCCCCGGGCCTCATACACAGGTGGGGGGTCCTAGCACCCAATCCCACCTACCCCGAACAAGTTCTGTCCAGTCCCAAGAAACCAGCCACAGATCCCTGGTCAATTTACCCTCTGGACCTTACCCACAAATCACGCTAGGCCAATCCTTTAGTATCTAACAACTAAAGGTTTATTATCACAAGAAAGAAAAGCAGGAGAGTGAGGTTACTAAAGTATCATACGTTACATGCATCGAATCTCCCAGTTCTCACTGCAGGCTCCAGCAGAGATGTCACAGCTGCTGGTTTAAAAGTCCTTGGTGCACATCCTATGCCAGGATGGGTCCACAGTTCTTCCCGGCTCGTGATTCACTGCGAGGCCACATCTGGGGTCAGGAGCAGATCTGAGTCCAACATGGAGTCGGCCACCTGGCATATTTATCCCTCCTTCCAGGTTTCTTCCAAGCTGGAGGGAGTCACGTGGCCAGTGGCCAGGGGTGTCTTTGGCCTTCAGAGGCCCATTGCTGGAGCTTTGCTCATTAGCACGTCCATAGGCAAACAGTCCTATCCCATTACTCAAGCACATTCAGACCAGTCTCCACACCGCGTCCAGACCCCTGACTCCGCACACAGACATTGTACAGATCTATGAAGAGCAGACACAGAGTCAGAAGAAAGTAGCTTTTGTTTGACCCCTCACATGGCCCCTTTGTGCCACTTTTGGGACAAACACCCCCCACGGGTGCAGCAGTGACCCGGCTGCGCCCCTCACAATCCAGTAACGTGACAGAGACTGTTCCAGGCCTGGGGTGGATGGGGGGGACTATCTCACTCCTGCCAGGGGTGAAGCGCTTGTGCCAGCCCGTTGGGTTGGGCGATGGCTGTGACCTTGCGCAATGGTCTGTCCACCCCGTGTGGCCCTGCGCCCCCAGCAGAGACACCGCACACGGCCACCCGCGGCCCGGGGCGTGTGTGCCAGGGCGGGGGCGCTGCTGGGTCCCGGGTAGGAACAGGCCTGCGTTTGCGAGGGGGTGGATAGAGCGGCCTGGGTCTCTGCCTCAGCTGCCCAGCTTGGGAAGGGCTCTCCTATCGCTGCAGCGTCCGTGTGTCGCCGTCTTGGCTTCTCACACTGACTCGTGACAGACCCGCGGGGGCCCCGATTCCTTCCTTCTCCATCGGTGGCCACGGTCCCGTCTCCTCAGACTTGAGGCCTGGACACGGTCCCCCTGGGGAAGGGGAGACAGCTGGGGGCCCTGCTGCTGTCCACGGGCATGGGCCTTTCTTTGTCTGCTCCCTTAGGAGCCGTCCGAGCGGCCGGCCGACGAGTGGCCGCAGGAAGCGGAGACAGAAAGGAGCCCAGGGAGAGCGGGCAGCCGACGGACTGTGGGGCAGAGGCCGAGGGGAGAAAAGGGCCGGCGCTAACCCAGCTCGGGCAGGCTATGGGGCAGCTAAGAACAGCCGCCCCCTGCCACACCCAGGGTGGGCAGAGACCTCGGGTCATTGAGTCCAGCCCCCTGCCCAAGGTAGGACCAGCCCCAACTCAATCAACCCGGCCAGGGCTTTGTCAAGCCGAGACTTAAACACCCCTAGGGATGGAGACTCCACCCCCGCCCTAGGGAACCCAGCCCAGCACCTCCCCACCCGCCTAGGGAAATCGTTTTTCCTAATATCCAACCTAGACCTCCCCTACTGCAACTTGAGCCCATCGCTCCTTGTTCTGCCTCTGACCCCACTGAGAACAGCCTCTCGCCAGACTCTTTGGAACCCCCCTTCAGGAAGTTGAAGGCTGCTCTCAAATCCCCCCTCACTCTTCTCTTCTGCAGACTAGACAAGCCCAAATCCCTCAGCCTCTCCTCATAGGTCATGTGCTCCAGCCCCCTCATTTTGGTTGCCCTCCGCTGGACCCTCTCCAATGTGTCCACGTCCTTTCTATAGTGGGGGCCCCAGAACTGGACACAATACTCCAGATGTGGCCTCACCAAAGCCGAATAAAGGGGAATAATGACATCTCTGGATCTGCTGGCAATGCTCCTCCTAGTGCAACCTAATATGCCATTAGCCTTCTTGGTACAAGGGCGCCTTGTGGACTCATGTCCAGCTTCTTATCCACTGTAACCCCCAGGGCCTTTTCTGCAGAACTGCTGCTTAGCCAGTGGATCCCCAGCTTGTAACTATGCTTGGGATTCTTCCACCCAAGGGCAGGACTCTGCACTTGTCCTTGTTGAACCTCCTCAGATTTCTTTTGGCCCAATTCTCTAATCTGATCACTCTGGACCCTGTCCCTGCCCTTCAGCATATCTACCTCTCCCCCCAGCTTAGTGTCATCTGTGAACTTGCTGCGGGTGCAATCCATCCTCATCCAGGTCATTCATAAAGATGTTGAACAAAACTGACCCTAGAACTGATCCTTGGGGCACTGCTAGAAAGCGCCCGCCATCCTGACATGGAGCCGTTGGTCACTCCCCGCTGGGCCCGACGGTCTAGCCAGCTTTCTATGCACCGTACAGTCCATGCATCCAATCCAGACTCCCTTCACTTGCTGGCAAGGATATTGTGGGAGACTGATCAAAAGCCTTGCTGAAGTACTTCGCCTCAGTGCCATCATGTGGCAGACAGTTCTGCAGGGTGATTACATGTGGGGCGAGTGTTTCTCTGTACCTGTCCTCAGCGTGACGCCTTTCGATGTCTGACGCACGCACCCCTGCAGGGGTCAGTGCGGCGACGCGGGGAGAGCTCCGCGGGGCTGGCGAGGGCGCGGCAAAGAGGGGCTGGCTATGCTCACCGCTCTGCAGGGTGGCGCCGGTACCCGGGGAGGCAGAATGCAGGCTGGGTGCTCTTGGCGTAGGGACTGGTTCTGCGCTTCCTCCGGCCAAAAGAGGAGCATTGCGGGGAACCGGAGGCTCTTGGGGCTGGTTGTGCCCGTCCAGCAGCTGCCCACAACCCGAGCGGAGATGCAATGGGCATGTGGGGGGCAGCATCCCCCGCCCTTCGCAGGCTCCTTTCCTGTCCGTGGCTGACTCGTGCCTGGCCTACATCCGCTGCTGTAGGCGCCCATGGGGCGAAGTGAGCGTCGGCTCCGATTCCCAGCCCCACCCCCTGCTGACATCACTGCCAGGGCGCCGAAGCCTCTGCCCCGATCACGCCGCGCTCGCCCGCCTGGCTCTCTGTGTCGTGCGTCTGACGTGCTCCGTGGGGCTGGCCCTGAGCTGGGCGGGGAACAGCCCCGTGCCCCTTCCTGGCACCGCCGCAGGGCGCTTGTCACATCCCTTCTCCAAGCAGCCGACGTGGGAATCGGCACAGTCTGCGTGACAGCGCCGGCCCCACGCCAGCCGTGTCTGGTGAGACAGGCCCCCGGGGCCCCCTCTCCGGGCTCAAGTGGGAACCCGCTGCTCTGCAGGCCAATTAGCGCTCGATTAGCACGTCCAGGCCCGCGCTGACAGCAGCCTGCGGCGCGCTGGGAAGCAGGGAAAGCAAAGGGGGAGCAGAAATGTTCTGCCCACCCGGAGCCTGTCGCAGCCGTGGGAAATGCTCCTGGAGGCAGCACTGCCCGGTGGTCACAGCGGCATCCTGGGTGGGACAGATCCTGGGT
The DNA here is from genome assembly GCF_049634645.1 of Pelodiscus sinensis. Classification (NCBI taxonomy): domain Eukaryota; kingdom Metazoa; phylum Chordata; order Testudines; family Trionychidae; genus Pelodiscus; species Pelodiscus sinensis. Next base: position 310,655 of record NC_134719.1, on the reverse strand, counting down.
GGGCCCCTGCCTCCCTGGCCCAGCCTGGGAACTCAACCCCCGCACCCACGTGGCGAGAGGGGGCTTCTGGCCTGCGCTGGCTCTGGCGGGGAACTAGCTGTGGGGAGGCCCACGTTGGGCAGGGTGTGACGGACCAGGCCGGGTCTGGCACCGCTGAGGGCGTCTGCTCAGGGCGGATCGCTCAGAACCAGGGCTCCTTACAGCCTCCGACTGGAGACCTTCCCAACAGGCCACACACCAGCCACACCGAGCGCGCCAGCTGCCCATCCGGCCGGCAGGAACCTCACGAGCAAAACCCCCCAGGCACCCCAGCTCCCCCTGTGCCCCAGTCAGCCCCAGGCCTAACACAGGTGAGGGGCTATAGAACCCGATCTCACCTACCCCCAATGGGTCCTCCCCGTCCCAAAGAAGCAGCCCCAGATCCCGGTCAGTTTACACTTTGGATCTTACCCCCAGGATCTCGCTGGGCCCGTCCTTTAGCACCTAAACTCTAAAGGTTTATTAACAAAAGACAGGAAAGGTGGCGCGTGAGGCTGCTCAGGAGAACACGTTACATGCGCCAGTCGCCCAGGTCTGGACGCAGGCTCCTAGCAGACCTGTTCCAAGCTGCCGGCTCCGAAGTCTCTGGCGCGCATCCTACGTCAGGGCGGGTCGGCAGCCCTCCCGCGCGCTGCCCCCGCCAGGCTGCGTCTGGGATCAGCAGTGAGATTGGAGACAGGGTGGAGTCGGCCGCATGGCGCTTTATATCCATCCCTGGGGTCTCCCACGCCAGAGCGGGTCACATGGCCCAGTGACCTGTCTCTGTGCCACATGCCGGCAGCCATTGTGCCCTGGCTGGGTGCAGGTTTCCAGACGCCGCCCTCAGGTGTGTGCTGGGCCCCCTGAGAGCTGCTGTCCTTGGGGCCCTGCTAATTAGCACAGTCATTGGCTGAACAACCCTTCTTTACAGCAGGCCCACGGCTCTGTCCCAGGCAGGGACCCTCAGCACCAGCCCAGAGCCCACGCTCAGCCCCACACGCAGACGCCGCACGAGTAGCGGACGTAGGGTCAGTAGGACAGGAGCTGTCACGTGACACCTCCCGTGGCCCCTTTGTACGGACTTGGGGGCGCACCCCTCCCCCCATGGGTGCAGCCGTGATCTGGCTGATCCCCTTAAAATCCAGTAACGTGAGGCAGGGCCGGCAGCAGTTTGACATGAGTGAGCAGATCCCGTGGGAGGAGCCAGCCTGCCGGCCCCGGTGAAGGTACTAGCCCCACCCCGGGCTCCCCGGGGACGTGGTCGCTGCCTGGAGCGGAGAGGCCCTTGGCCTGCCCGGGCTCTGCTCTGGCCTGGTTCGATCTGTTCCCCGTGGTGGCCACTCTCCCCGCGGCCCAGTGAGCACCTGGCAGCGGGGCCGGAGAACCAGGCCGGGGGCCGTCTAGCGGCACGCTGGTGGCTAGGCTGTGCCCAGGGCCCGAGAGCTCGTCAGCCTGGCCAGCAGCGGCCCCCGTGCCCCCCCCATGCCGCAGCCCGGCCTTACGGCTGGGCCTCCCCGCGGCGGCGCCGACAGCCGCCTAATGAGAAGAATCTGGCTGCTAGTTAGCAGAGGGGTGGGGCCGGGGCCGGGATGAGGTAGTTACTCGGCGCTGATTGAAGGTGGAGGTGAGAGGGCAGCTCAATTATGCTCGGTTGCATCAAGGCCTCGTTTGATGCGGGAGTTCTAAGCGCCCAGCCGGTGTCAGGAGCTGGCGGACGGCTCCGGGCCCGCGGCGGGAAGGAGGGAGCGCTGGGAGCGCGCTGTTACTATTATTATCAAGTGGGGATTTTAACAACCCCCCCCCCCATTAACTGTTTCCTGGTCATTAGGGTTTAAGCCTCTTCAAGGGAGGAAGGAATCGCCGCCCCCGCCCACGAGCAGCCCTGCGCCGGCCGCGCCTTACGCACCGGCCGCCGCTCGGCGCTCTGATTAGAGACCAGCACAGCAATTAGCCGCTCAGATTAGGCCGGGGCAAACCCTTTGTCTCGGGAACCTGGCTTCGGCGTTGCAAGGGAACCTAATCGCCTGGTGCTGGCCCTGCGGGAACAGCGTGGGCGCTGCTCCGCCGCTTGGCGCGGGGGGGGGCGGCAGCTTGCACCTCTTCGCCAGCCACCGCAAGCAGCCCTGAGCACCCCCGGCCCAGGCACCTGCCCCGTGGCCTGCTCCCAGCCAGCCTGCCTGCGCCCCTCCCTGCCGCCCGCTCCTCCGGCGCCCGCCTGACACGGCTCTGCCAGGCCACGCGCAACGGGCCAAGAGCCCCACCGAGCAGGGACCCCCCGCTCAGCAGCCCCCCTCCCTGCTCGGCTCTGGAGCCAAAGCCCCCGGCCGCGGCGAGCCGAGTGCAGCCTCCTCCGGTTCCTCTAACGGACTCAGCTGGAAATGTTAATTCCTCCCTCAAGAAAATGTCTCTTCCCAGGAGCTGCCCGTCAACATGTGCAGCGCGTTGATCTGGGCAGCAGGGGGCGGGCTTTTGGCCCCGCCCCGCCCCGCCCCGTCTCTCCCGGCTCAGGGCCAGAGAGGGGTCCGTGGGGACCCCTCGCGGGGGAAGGGAGGGAGACGGCTGTGCGGCCCCGTGGGGCAGCAGGCGCCCCATGCCCAGCGACACTGGAGGGGGCAAGGGCCCGGCGGGGTCTCAGCGGTGGCGGATGGGGCACGTGGGCTGGGCTGGGGGCTGCTGAGGGGGCCTGGCCCGGCCTGGCCAGGAAGTCTCCTGCAGAGAGGTCCCCAGGGCATGTCACACACGCCCCTCCCTGGGCGCAGGACTGACAGCTGCGCTGTCCAATGGAGCGGCCGCTAGGTGTGCCCAGCCCGCCCCTGGCAGGGCCGGGCCGCTGGAGCCTCCCCTATGGGCAAGGACCTGTTCCCCAGCGTCCCCCAGAGGAGAGTTTTGCAGGGCCCAGGGTGTGGGGCCTATTGAAACGCGGGGCCCAGGGCAGCTGCCCTGCTCACCCTGCCCTATATCCGCTGCTGCAGGGGGCAGCCTCTGGGGAGCATGTTCTCCTGGGCTACCTGCCGACATGGCCGGCCCGGGGCTGCGTGTTCCCTGCCGACGTGGCCGGCCCGGGGCTGCGTGTTCCCTGCCGACGTGGCCGGCCCGGGGCTGCGTGTTCCCTGCCGACGTGGCCGGCCCGGGGCTGCGTGTTCCCTGCCGACGTGGCCGGCCCGGGGCTGCGTGTTCCCTGCCGACGTGGCCGGCCCGGGGCTGCGTGTTCCCTGCCGACGTGGCCGGCCCGTGGCTGCGTGTTCCCTGCCGACGTGGCCGACCCGGGGCTGCGTGTTCCCTGCTGACGTGGCCGGCCCGGGGCTGCGCGTTCCCTGCCGACGTGGCCGGCCCGTGGCTGCGTGTTCCCTGCCGACGTGGCCGACCCGTGGCTGCGTGTTCCCTGCCGACGTGGCCGACCCGGGGCTGCGTGTTCCCTGCTGACGTGGCCGGCCCGGGGCTGCGCGTTCCCTGCCGACGTGGCCGGCCCGTGGCTGCGCGTTCCCTGCCGACGTGGCCGGCCTGGGGCTGCGTGTTCTCTGCCGACGTGGCCGGCCCGTGGCTGCGCGTTTCCTGCCGGTGCTAAGGCACGGCCCCTGCGGGGACTCCTGCTCCGGGGCAAGGACAGTGGGAGCAAGGCGCCAGCTGAGCCCGGGCTCTGTGCTCCAGGTGCCCACACGGGGTGCCTGCAGCCGGCTGCGCTCTGTCTGCGCCCTGCTGGCTCCTCCGCCACGGCCGGGGCCCCCCGCCACGCCAGCTGCAATTAGGGCCTGATGGATTGTCCCCGAACCGCCCCCCGCCATAGGGCTGTTGACGGCGCCCGGCCCCCGCGCGGGGCGGTGGGTGGGCGAGATAAATGTTAGCTCATTTCTTAAGTAATTAGTTGCCTCCTCATCCCCGGGTTGTAATTGGGAACAAGCTGTAACGTTTAATTAGTGTGTAAATGAAACCCCGGCTCCATAATGGCCGCGGTGACAGCGCTAAGTGAGGCGGGCGCAGCCGGGGCTGCATTGTTGCGGCAGGAGATGAAGCTGTCGCCCGGCCAGCCGCGCATCTCGGGGAGAAAATGGAAATGATAAACGAAGTGAGGCTAATTAGCAAAATCCTACAGGCCCCACTGATGCCGCTCATCAAGGGAGGTAATGAAGCGGGCGGGCCGAGTGGAGAGGGGATTAATTGGAGCTGATTCCCGCACGCTGGGAGATGCAGGGAGGGCCGCCGAGGCCCAAACTCGCCGCTTTGCTTTTCTCGCCCTCCCCGGGGCTGCCGGGCCCGGCTCGGGGGACCCAGCAGGGCGGGCGGTGGGGGTCCAGGCGCACAGGGGCGGGCGGACTCTGCAAGGACCCTCTGTGCCGCCAGGGCCCGAGCACAGCCAGAGCCGGCTCAGGGAGTGAGCTGGGGAGCTGCCTAGACAGGTGGCTTCGGGAGGTCGCTGGAGTGGAGTGGGGCCGGGCGGGGGTGTCACTCTCCGTGGGGCAGGAGCATCGCTCTCCACGGGGCGAAGGCGTCACTCTCTGTGGGGCAGGGACCCTGGTGGGCATGGGCGCTGCTGTCCATGGGGCAGCTGTCTGGGTGAGGCTCCGGTGGGCAGGGTCTTCTCTCCCCTGGGGTGGAGGGCTAGGCAGAGTCCTGAGCCCCCCAAACAGCAGGTGCGGGGCCTGGATTTTCGACTCACCTCTGCCGCCCCGTGACTCAGTTTCCCTCCGTATGGCGGCTTGAGGTGGGGAGTGGCAGTGTGACCAGGTGTGCACTGCACGGGGGGAGGGGCTCATTTACCTCCTGCACCCCAACTCCTCGGCCCCCCGGCAATGGAAGATTTCCCAGGCCACGCGGCGTGTGCGCCGGGGTTGGGGCACTATTATTTATTCAGTTGTTTACAGAAGCGTTTGATCAGGAACAGTTCTTCACTGCCAGCCTGGTGTGTATTATTCATTGCAATAATCTCCGCAGATTGTGATAAACTGTAACGGCGCTGGGGCTGCGCCCGCCCGCTCTGCTGCCGCTGCGCCCGGCTCTAACGTATCGGCAGCCGCGCTCATAAATCTCCATTTGCACCTCTGCCTCTTGCGCGGGAGTTCGGCTTGGACTAATGATCGCCTCGCGCGCTGATTTCTCATGTTGCAACCGAGCAATAAATTTTTAAGAACAGCCCGGAGAAGCGGGCGCGCAGCCGGTGTCTCCCTCGGCGCGGCAGCCGCTCGCGCGTGGCGCAGAAAGCGCGCCGGCGGGGCCTTGCAGCTGCTCGCTGGCTGCCGTGGGGAGGCCTGGTGGAAAACGGGCGGGGGGTGCACAGCTGCACAGCCTGCCTGGCCTGTGGGGCAGGGAGCCAGGCCTGAGTTCTGTTCCCTGCCCTGCTACCCCCAGGCCGTGGGGGGACACAGCCCCGCTCTGTGCCTCAGTTTCCCCGTCCCCACGGAAAGGTAAGGATCCTGAGCAGTGTCCCCTGTAAGATTCAGGTGCCACCCAGCTGACTGGCAGAGTACCCTCAGCCAGCAGCAGCAGTGCCTATTGATGGTGCACATTGCCCAGGCCTCGGTGCACATAACATTTATTCCGCACATCGATGGGGAAAAAATAGAGGGGACGTTGGTCCTCACCCCCAGGCCAGCGGTCGCATTGCTGCATTAGCTGTTGGCGCTAAGGCTCTTGGAGCAGTGGTGATGGGAGGCGCCGGAGACGGTGGGGGTGCACTGGGGTCTGTCCCTCCCCCCATCCCACCTCCCCCAGGGCAGGGGCTGTCCCGGCGGGCGGGGGGTGTCCCGGCTCCAGGAGGCCTCGGCACAGTGCCTGGCCCGGCGGCGCGGCTGGGCTTCGAGGGGCGAGCGGCGGGGCCCTGCAGATCTCTGGCGGGCGGCGGCTGATGGATGCCTGCGCTCAGAGACTTGGCATGGTGATGTACAGGGGGCCTAGGGACATATCGATTTTCAAAGTGGCCACTTGGAGCAGAATTATAAATTCCTGGCCCCTTTCCGGAGTAAATTGCTGCCAATAAAAGCGAGGCTCGGGGGGCGGAAACCCAGGTTTCCCGCGTCCCTTCAGACCACGGCCCAGGTGGGGCGCGGCACAGCGCGGGCGCCCCGTGGGGCAGCCCCCCACACTGCCTCCCTTCAGTCTGCCCCCTGGGGAGCACCCTGCTCATTTGAGTGGGCTCATTTCAACTGAACGAGCGACGCCCCTTCTCTCGGGCGCAGTCCCGTGGCGGGCGGCGGGAGGCCGGACACGCAGCGGCGGGCGAGAGGCGGGCAGTCTGCCTGGAGCAGCACCTGCCTTCCTGGCGTCAGGGTGTCCTGGGCAGGCTGCCCTAGGCCGGGCGCCGCTACGGGGCAGGGCTGGGGCCACAGCCTGCCCGCCCTGCCCTGCCGTCTGGACGGGATGGGAGGATCCTGCAGGACAATAGCAGGCGGCCTGGTCCTGAAGGACTGGGTCGTAGCTCGTGGGCAAGAGGCCGCGCCCGGGCGGAGCGGGCACCCCGAGCTGGGGCCTCTCGGCGCTCCCGTTGGGCCTGGCCGGCACCCGACCACGTTCTTGGCCTGGGAACAGCAGCCGAGAAAGCGAAACGCCGGCCCATTGCATTGTCTTGAGCCCTGCGTGCGGTCGGGGCGGAGCCGGTTGGGGCACTCTGGGGGCAGCAGTAGCATAGAATCCTAGAACCACAGAGCTGGAAGAGACCTCAGGGGCATCGAGTCCAGCCCCCTGCTCTAGGCAGGACCAACCCAACTAAATCAACCCGGCCAGGGCAGTGTCAAGCCGAGACTTAAACACCTCTAGGGATGGAGACTCCACCCCCTCCCTAGGGAACCCAGCCCAGTGTGTCCCCACTCTCCTAGTGAAATAGTTTTTCCTAATATCCAACCTGGACCTCTCCCACCACAACTTGAGCCCATTGCTCCTTGTTCTGCATCTGTCACCACTGAGAACAGCCTCTCGCCAGCCTCTTTGGAACCTCCCTTCAGGGAGTTGCAGGCTGCTCTCAAATCCCCCCTCACTCTTCTCTTCTGCAGACTAAACAGACCCAAATCCCTCAATCTCTCCTCGTAGGTCATGTGCTCCAGCCCCCTCAGCACTTTGGTCACCTCCGCTGGACCCTCTCCAATGTGTCCACGTCCTTCCTGTAGTGGGGGCCCAGAACTGGACACAACACTCCAGACGTGGCCTCCCCAGAGCTGAGTAAAGGGGACTAATGACACCTCTGGATCTGCTGGCCATGCTCCTCCTAATGCCCCTAATATGCCATTCGCCTTCTTGGCTACAAGGGCGCCCTGTTGACTCATGTCCAGCTTCTCGTCGACTGTAAGAAGTAGTAGGTTGTGCTCTGCTGGGGACCCGCATTCAAAGCGCAGGATTCGCTCTGCCCGAGGGCTGCGCAGCCGGCTGGCGGGGAGCCCCCGGGTGCTGGAGGGGAGTGTGCTCGAGTGGGCACAGGCTTTTCTGCTCAGTCCCCCCAGCTGGACTCCTGCTCCGCCCCCTCGCCCTGCCCCTCCCCTCATGCAGGGCGAGCTGGAGCTGCTCAGAGAAAATGGGGTTTTTTCACATGGGCAAAACGTGTCTTACCAGCCGCGTTCTCCGAACCAGCTGGAAGCAGGGGCCTTCCAACAGGGAACGTCAGACACCCGCGGACCAGGCACTGCTGCGGTCCCCCCATAATACACGCCCCCCGCCCCCGTCACCCAGGCCCAAGACATGAATTAGCGCTGCCCAGCGACCCTGGGCCAGCCTGCTCCCGAATGTTTGACTGGCAAGCGGGCGAGTGGTAGAGGCAAGTCGCTTGGAAGCTGCGGCTGCCAGCGGGCTCTGCTGCCGGACAGAAACCTTGCCACCAAGGCATGTGACTAACGGAAAGAAGCGGAGGCAGGTGGACGCGCTGCCCTGCGCTGTGTGGTGAGGCTGGCAGCAGGGGCTGCTCGTGGGGGCCGGGCCGCGGAAGACCTGGGTGCGGGAAGACGGAGCGAGAAAGAAAACGAGCTCCCGTTCCGTCACTTCTACTTACTGAGTCCCACAGGTGCGGTCCAAAGCAGGGCCGTAGAGGGGAAACTGAGGCACAGAGAAAGCCCCACGGGGTCACTGCTTAGAGCCCCCTGGCCGAGCCCCTCGGTCAGCTCTCCCCCCCCTTCTGCACAGGTACGCGGGGCTTGCCTTGGGCCGCAGGTGGGAATTGCTGCTTTCGGAGCTGCAAACAGTGGAGTCAGAATCGTCCTGTTCACGGAGACGCTCCCGAAGCCGCCGCCCCCGGGCCTGGGCGGAGGCTCACGCTGTGCCAGTGGCACGGGGCACTGGGCGACTGGCCCCAGCGGGGCGGATGCGTCATCGCCTGCCCTCAGGCTGGGCTGCCTCTTCCGAAGGGTGCTGCACCGGCCGGAGGCGACTTCTCCCGCGTGATGCAGGAGCCCAGACTCCGCGGGCCCCTCTGGCTGGGCCGGCCCTGGGCCCTGGCCTGGCTCCACCATGCTGTGTCTGGGGCGGCGAGCCGTAAACAGCCCCACCCGCCCTGTCTCACGGCCTGTGCCTCTCGCTGCAGAGCGGGGGCCCAGGGGCGCGGCCGTTGCTCCAGACTCAAATCACGGCTCTTTAATTTCATGGGGGGCTCAATCCCGGGAGCGATTCCGCCCCCATTGTGAGCCAGTCGCCTGCGGCACCTCGCAAGTGTCCGTCCATCCGTCCGTTGCAGCAGCCCGAGCCGAGCCCCCCAGCTCTGGGGAAATACCCCGATTTCCACGCTCACGCTGTGTCTGGCCCTGGCCTCCCAGAGTGAATTTGGACACGGGGAAAAACCCTGAAAAACGGGACCTAGGTCGGGCAGGGGCTGGGCGGCTGCTGAGAATCGCGGCACGAGGCTGGCACCACGCCAGGGAGGAATGCCGGGAAGGCCCATCACCATGAGTGGGACGTGTGCCTGACCCCCAGCTCGGGTCTGAGTGTAGCCCAGGAGCGGAGCCGTGCACGTCAGCGTGCGTGTGTGCGCACGTGGGAGCGGCATGTCACGTCGGCGTGCGTGTGTGCGCACATGGGAGCAGCATGTGCACGTCGGCGTGCGTGTGTGCGCACGTGGGAGCGGCATGTCACGTCGGCTTGCGTGTGTGCGCACGTGGGAGCGGCATGTGCACGTCGGCGTGCGTGTGTGCGCACGTGGGAGCAGCATGTGCACGTCGGCTTGCGTGTGTGCGCACGTGGGAGCGGCATGTGCACGTCGGCGTGCGTGTGTGCGCACGTGGGAGCGGCATGTGCACGTCGGCGTGCGTGTGTGCGCACGTGGGAGCGGCATGTGCACGCACGTGCCCTGTCCTCTGGAAGAGCCCGAGGCTCTGGGCACTCTGAGCTGTGCCCATGCGGGTGGCTGCCGGGTGCCCCCCGCAGAGCCCGGCCAGGGCAGTCGCTTGCAGGCCAGCGGAGCCAAGGCCCCAGGAAGCCGCCCCCGGCTGAGCTCGGCCGTGTGTGCCCAGCCTGGAGCAAGGGGCAGGCTTGGCCAGGGCTGCCCATCCCAGGCCCCACCAAGCTAGCAGGGCAGCAAAGGCCTGGCTGAGCCCTGCCAAGTGGGACCACCCGGCGCCCTGGTAGCAGGGGGGTTGCCCCCGGCTGTGGGGGGGGGCTGTCCACTCTTGTGGCCCTGGGCTCGCCGGTCGGGTTTCACTGGGGGTGACCCCTGCTGGCCGCAGGGAAGGGACCGTGTGTCCGTGTGCAGGGGCTGGCCTGAGGGGGGCCGTAGGCCATGGCCCCTCCGCCTGACTCCTGGGCGAGGTGGAGCAATGGGAGCAAAGCCGGGGCGCGGCCGCCTGGGGGCCGTGAGCAGGCGCTGGGAGGGCAGGTTACCTGGGCGGGGTAGGATGAGGAGGGCAGACTGAGAGCAGGACAGGGGGGTTCGGGGGCCCCCGAGGGGAATAAGGCGCCTGCTCTCGGTGTCTGTGCTAACACCGTTTGGCTGCTCCCTGCTCAGGCCCCCGCCCGGCATTAGTCCTCATGGCTAATTGGCGGGGGCGGGCGTGATGAACGGCCCCTGTCCCTGCGCCGGGGCCGCACGCTGAGCGCTACCTGCTAGCGGCAGACACGCCACGCGGCTAACGAACCCGTCGCTGAGACGCGGCCGCGCGCTCGTTACCTTAATGGGGACTGGAGCCGCCATCTGTGCCAGGCTGGGGACCGGGAGCATTCGTCACCCGGCTCCTCCCCCAGGCCGGCGCCTCGCCAGCTTCCAGCACACGGCCCCCCCAGCTGAGCCTGCCCCGAGCCATGGCAGGGCGGCGGGTCTGTGCCCCTCACTGCCCTGCGGGACGGGGCCGAGGGGCTGGGATTTGCTAGGATCCCCTGCCCCTCTGGGGTGGGCGCCTGGCCGGAGGGCGGGGAGCGGGCGGCCAACCAACCAAGGTGTCCCTTCCCGTCCGGGGCTCTGGGCTCCGGGCGCTGCGGGGCAGGGCGGGGCTGGGCTGGCCGGGTGCCGGGGGCAGTGATCCTTGTGTGGAGGGCACGCGTGCTGCGTCGGGGCAGCGTGAGGCGCGTTGGGGCAGCGGTGGGTAAAATCTTCCAGGCAGCCAGGACTGAGGCCTGCTGTGGAGGGGTGTGTACGGCTGGGCTGTAAGCACCCTGTGTCCTGCAGCCCCAGTATGCCAGCTCTGGGGGTGCAGGGCAGGGGGGCAGGCTGCTGGGGCAGGAGCTGGGGGACCCCAGAGTCCAGGGCAGGGAGGGAGCGCAGGGCGAGAGGGGCAGGAGCCAAGGGGGCCGCCTGTGCCCAGAGCATGCTGATGCCAGGCAGTGATGCTGGGGGCCGAGGTACCACAGGCCAGGCCAGGCCAAACTCCCCGCACTGGCTGGGCTCCCTGCTCCGCCCCAGGGAGGCGGGGGTAGGGGCGTGGTGCCGGCGGGGGAGGTGGAGAGAAGCTGGTGCCCAAGGCCGGGTGAGGGGGCATCCACCCTGCAGGGCTGCGCAGGGACTGGGGACGCCGCAGGCCCCCACCGGCCAAGGGGCACCTCCTCCTGCACCCCAGCCCTGCCGTCTGGGGGGAGAGGGAAGCGGGCGGCTCCGTGTGTCCGTCCAGCCCGCAGGCCTCTTGCGGGTCCCATCCGGGCAGCCCAGGCCGGGCCCTGCGGGTCTCAGTGCCGTGCCGCCCGCCTGCCGCGGTGTTTCCCCTCGGGGGACACTCACCTCCTCTGGCAAGGGGAGCCTCGGGGGGGACGAGGCTGAGTAGCTACGGCCGCCCCGGGTGTGCAGGCAGCAGGACCGGGTCCGAGGGAGAGCTGGGTCCGGGGGGTCCCGAATACTCGGCCTGCTCTCGGCGCACAAAGCAGCATTCTCACCCGCCATGGCCGCTGGGGCCGCGCTGAGCCCCTTGGGGGACCCGTCCCGTCACCCCGGGGAGCCCGGGACCCGTCTGAGCCCCTTGGGGGACCCGTCCCGTCACCCCGGGGAGCCCGGGACCCGTCTGAGCCCCTTGGGGGACCCGTCCCGTCACCCCGGGGAGCCCGGGACCCGTCTGAGCCCCTAGGGGGACCCGTCCCGTCACCCCGGGGAGCCCGGGACCCGTCTGAGCCCCTAGGGGGACCCGTCCCGTCACCCCGGGGAGCCCGGGACCCGTCTGAGCCCCTTGGGGGACCCGTCCCGTCACCCCGGGGAGCCCGGGACCCGTCTGAGCCCCTTGGGGGACCCGTCCCGTCACCCCGGGGAGCCCGGGACCCGTCTGAGCCCCTTGGGGGACCCGTCCCGTCACCCCGGGGAGCCCGGGACCCGTCTGAGCCCCTAGGGGGACCCGTCCCGTCACCCCGGGGAGCCCGGGACCCGTCTGAGCCCCTTGGGGGACCCGTCCCGTCACCCCGGGGAGCCCGGGACCCGTCTGAGCCCCTTGGGGGACCCGTCCCGTCACCCCGGGGAGCCCGGGACCCGTCTGAGCCCCTAGGGGGACCCGTCCCGTCACCCCGGGGAGCCCGGGACCCGTCTGAGCCCCTTGGGGGACCCGTCCCGTCACCCCGGGGAGCCCGGGACCCGTCTGAGCCCCTTGGGGGACCCGTCCCATCACCCCAGGGAGCCTGGGACCCGTCTCAGCCCTTTGGGGGACCCGTCCCGTCACCCCAGGGAGCCTGGGACCCGTCTGAGCCCCTTGGGGGACCCGTCCCGTCACCCCAGGGAGCCCGGGACCCGTCTGAGCCCCTTGGGGGACCCGTCCCGTCACCCCAGGGAGCCTGGGACCCGTCTTGCCTCCTCCCGGTCACCCCGGGGAGCATGGCGGGCGGGAAGGGCCAGGAATGGGCCCGAGCGCGGAGACTGTTCATAAAGCGTATTTCACTTTTAATTTTGACATAGAATGTAATGATCTTTTTTAAGGCCCTCTCGTATTATCTGCATGGCTAGATTATTGAGTCTTCATCATCTCCAGATAAATTTATGGCCAGGCCGATGCTGGAATTTCTCATCAGTCAATAGCGCTCAATACGCTAACAAGGCGTGTAATAAGATATACATATTTAATGATCCGGAGTAAACCAGCCTCCCTAATGGGGAGGGCGAGGCGGAGGCTGGAGCGTTAATTTCCGTCCTCCCCCGTTTGAGAGCTGGCGGGGAAGGCCTGGGTGAGCTGGGCTGGCTGGCAGCCGCAGTGAGAGCAGACCCCGGGCGGGGGACAGTGCCACCTCCCAACCGGCTCTCCCTGCCTGGCGCTGGGCGGGGCGTGGACCAGACCCGCGTCCGCGCCGGCAGCATGGGCAGCGCCGCCATCTGGGGGGCGGGCCGGCGGCTTGAAAGCAGCCGTGTGAGGCGCCGGTCTGTCCAGCGTCTCCGTCTGTCTGTCTGTGGGCATGTGCCAGGCCGGAGGGAGTCTCCGCCTCCGGAGCAGGGCACGCCACGTCCCAGGGGCACTGAGCTCTGGCCGGGCCGCTCCTGCAGAGCGAATTGGAAGGAGGCGCAGTTCTCCCCAGCCACCAGCTGCCCCCAAAGAGCAGCTGCCCTCGGGGGCCCTACCACAGCAGCCGTGCCTGGGGACAGACCGCTCCGGCCACTCTGGGCCCGCAGCGGAGCCTACGCAGGGTGGGAAGCTGGGGCAGGGGCCGCGCCCGGCCCGCGGGGCAGGACCCGGCCAGCCAAATGAGCGTTTCCAACTGGGCTGTGGGACCCCCCACCATGGGGCAAGTGAGCATCGTCCCCCTGGTACAGGCGGGGAAACGTCTGCTCAGTGCTGAGGCGCCCACTGCTGCCGTGGGGACGCCCCGACCCTGTGTGCCTGGCGCCAGGGCTGCCCGGTGGGATCTGCCCCCAGGGCTGCCCGGCTGCTGCCCTGGCCCCATGCCAGGCCCCCTTGCTGCTGAAGTTGGTACCTTCCCCCGTTTCAAAGGGTCCCATTTCAGGTGCGTAAGGAGCCAGCTAGCGTGCGCTTGCCTGCTCCGGACTCCTCCGCTGCGTAGAGTCAGTACAGCCCCACCCTGTGTCATAGGCCCTGCTCTGCCCACAGCTGTTGGGGGATCCGCCTTTTAGAGCCAGTGGGCAGGACTGGGGCTGCAGGAGGGTGTGAGCACCATTGTCGGTGAAGAGGCAAACTCCCAAGAGACGGTCGCGCACGGCACGGCGGCAGCTCATTGCCCTCGCGGGTTTGGGGTCGCGGCAGGCAGGACGGCCCCTTTCTCCAGAGCCCCCGTTAATTCAGAGATTTAACAATTCCCAGCTCGGGTGTCTAGTCTGAGCGCCCGTAGCCCCCAGGCCAGCGTCCTGCCCCAACGAATTTGGAACCCCCCCCCCCATTTAAACCCGGACAGCGATGGAGAATCCATCACGCCTTTGGGAAACCATTCCACTGGGTAGGTCCCCTCCCTGCTGGAAGGGTGCCTCTTCCCCGCCTGGCTGTGTCTGGCTGCCGCTCCGCCATGGCTCGCGTTAGAGCTGCCTCTGCTCGCCTGTGGCGCGTTGTCAATGATCTGAGCACCCCGGAGACACTTCCAGTCTGTTATCCCGTCACTCCTTCTCCTGGCCGAACACTCGGGCGTCTTCCGCCTGTCGCCGTGGGCAGGGTCTCTAACCCTTTAATCCTTCCCGTGGCTCTTCTCTGGGCCCCGCCAATTCGCCCGCATCCTTCTTGACTTGTGGGCCCCAGCACTGGAGATGGGATTCCAGCAGCGGTTGCACCAGGGCCCAGCGCGGAGCGAAAGCCTCTCTGCGTCTGCTCGGTGAGCCCTGTTTGTGCATCCCCGGGTCACATTCTCCCTGTTAGACATTGGGCGCGCGTGTTCAGCTGATTGTCCACCACGACCCCCAACGATTTTTCAGAGTCCCTGCCTCCCAGGAGAGAGGCCCCCGCCCTGGAAGTATGGCCGAGTGCTTTGGTCCCAAATGCGGACGTTTATGTCGAGCCACGAAGAGGGAAAACAACAGCAAAAGATGGAAATGGCAGAGGTGCCTCATGTCTTCTTTGTGTCGGTGTGACAGCGCGTTGGGGTCCCCCGTCTCCTGCACCCCGAAGTGGCACAGACAGACTCCACCGGCCAGTAGAACAGAGGGAGTTTATTGCTTCTCCAGGATACAGCACAGCACAGATGTAATCTGGTACAGGGCAGGCCTAGGATGCCTCAGCCCCCCTTGAGATGGGGGAGACTGGGCCCCTAAATCCCAGCCCCTTTCCCTAGGCTGCTTCCTCCATGCTCCCAGACAGAAACTAACTCACATCCAGCCCTGCCCCCAGCCAGGGCTCCACTCTCCTTCTTCCCATTGCTCCGTTCCCTGGGGCAGAACTCGTCAGACAGGTTCCAAGCCCCCTTTGCATAATGACTCATCCCCTGCCCTGCTGGGCCGTGCTGCAGACAGCAACCAGTGGAGGTCACTCACAACCCACTGCCCAGCATAGCAACCAGCAAGGTACCCCCCCTACGTCTGTGACGTATTGGGGCTACCTGGCTGGTTTCTATGCTACTGGCTCTGGGGTACCCCCCACTGGCTGCCGTGGGTACCACGACCCAGCAAAACAGGATGAGTCACTATGCAAAGGGACCTCTCAACCAGTATGGCCAGACACCCCCCATAGAGAGGAACAAAGGAAGGGGGATGCTGCCCTGGCTGGGGGGCAGGGCTGGAAGAGGGTGGGTTAGTTGCTGTCTGAGAGCATGGAGGAGACAGCCTAGGGAAAGGGGCTGGAGTTTAGGGGCCCAGTCTCCCCCATCTCAAGGGGGCCTGAGGCATCCTAGCCCAGCTCTGTGACCAGATTCCATCTGTGCTGTGCTGTATCCTGGAGAGGCAATAAACTTCCTCTATTCCACCGGCTGGTGCAGTCTGTTTGTGCCATTTCGGGGTGCAGGAGACGGGGGACCCCCAACGCGCCGTCACAACGTCACAGTCGGTTTTCACCAAGAAGTCTGGTGGCGGTTAGACACCTACAATAGTGAATGCTGGAGAAAAGGAGGTAGGGTCAGAAGTTACATTAAGAAAGGAACAAGTTAGAAATCACTTAGAAGAGCTAGATGTCTGCAAGTCACCAGGGCCTGAGGAAATGCATCCCAGAATACTCCAGGAGGTGAGAGAGGAGGTGTCTGAGCCTTTAGCTATCATCTCTGAAAAGTCATGGAAGGCAGGAGAGATCCCAGAAGACTGGACAAGAACAAATCTAGCGCCCATCTATAAATAGGGAAATACGAACAACTCACAAAACTACAGACTTGTCAGCTTAACTTCTGCACCAGGAAAGATAATGGAGCAAGTAATTAAGGAATTAATTTCCAAACACTTGGAAGATAATAAGGTGATAGGGAACAGCCAGCCTGGATTTGTAAAGAACAAAACATGTCAAAGCGATCTGAGAGCTTTCTTTGGATAAGGGGGAAGCGGTGGATGTGGTATACCTAGACTTTAGTAAAGCATTTCATACAGTCTCGCATGACCTTCTTATCAATAGACTAGGGAAATGCAACCCGACAGAGCTACAAGAACGTGGGTGCATAACTGGCTGGATCACCATTCTCAGAGAGTCATTATCAATGGTTCACAGTCATGCTGGAAGGGCAGAACAAGAGGGGTTCTGCAGGGATCCGGTTTGGGGCCGGTTCTGTTCAATCAGCGATTTAGATGATGGCATACGGAGGACACTTATTACGTTTTCAGATGACACCACGCTGGGAGGGGTGGCAAGTGCTTTGGAGGGCAGGGTCAGACTTCAAACTGATCTGGACAAACTGGAGAAATGGTCGGAGGTCAACAGAACAGAGCCGGCCCAAGCTACAGGCTGACCAGGTGATAGCCCAGGGCACTCGATTGTAAGAGGCGCCGCGCAGTGCTGCCGGGCCAGGTGGAGGAGGGGCTCGTGGCGCAAGAATGGCTCAGACCGGCTCTGCAACAGGATGAAGTTTAATAAGGACAAATGCAAAGTGCTCCCCTTAGGAAAGACCAATCCGTGTCACACAGAAGGGGCAGCGACTGTCTAGGGAGGAGTCCGCAGGAAGGGATCTAGGGGTCAGAGTGACCACAAGCTAAACACGAGTCAACAGTGTGAGGCTGTTGCAAAAAAAGCCAACACGACTGGGCTGCATGAACAGGAGAGTGGTGAGCCAGACACGAGGAGTCGTTCTGCCGCTCTGCTCTGCTCTGCGCTGATCAGGCCTCGGTTGGAGTCTTGTGACCTGTTCTGGGCGCCGCATTTCAGGAAAAGTGTGGAGATGTTGAAGAGGATTTAGAAAAGAGCAACAAAAATGACTCAAGGTCTGGAAAACAGGGACCTACGAAGGGAGATTGAAAGACCTGGGCTTGTTTAGTATGGAGCAGAGAAGACAGGGGGACAGGAGAGCAGCTTTCAAGTGCCTAAAAGATTGTTAGAAAGAGAAGAGAGAAAACTCGTTCATCTCGGCCTCTGAGGACAGGACAAGCAATGGGCTTAAACTGCAGCCAGGGGGGTTTAGGTTGGACATGAGGAAAAACTTCCTGCCTGTCAGGGGGGTGAAACACTGGGATAAATTGCCTGGGGGGAGGGGCTGTGGAATCTCCATCCCTGGGGATATTTCAGAGCAGGCTGGGCAGACACCTGTCCGGGATGGGCTACTCTAGATCATGGGTTCCAAAACTGGGGGGCTTGCAGAAATTCCAGCAGGGGCAGGAGGCGACCCAGCCCCCCTGC
The DNA here is from genome assembly GCF_049634645.1 of Pelodiscus sinensis. NCBI lineage: Eukaryota > Metazoa > Chordata > Testudines > Trionychidae > Pelodiscus > Pelodiscus sinensis. The sequence continues at coordinate 293,598 of NC_134719.1, read as the reverse complement.
ATCAGGTTTTGCTGCCCCGGTCAGTTCCTTTTATTTTTGCTCAACAACTTTTGCTGCTATTTTCGGGGGGGAGCATGAAAGTTTTTCAAAAAAATCAAAAAGGGGCGATGCCAAAAAGTTTGGAACCACTGGTCTAGATGGTGCTTGGTCCTGCAGTGAGGACAGGGGACTGGACTTGAGGACTTCCTGAGGTTCCTTCCAGTCCTAGTATGCCATGTGAAGACGCAGGTTGTTTCCTTGAGCTCAGTTTCCCAGCCGATCCGGATCACTGTCCCAGTCCGCTGCGTTACTTACCCCCCCACTTTTCTATCTGCCACGTTTATCGGTGAAGATTCTGTGTATTCTCTCAGGTCATTGATAAAAATGTTCAGTGGTGTAGGGCCAAGAACCGCGCCCTGGGGGTCCTGCCGGAAACGCACCTGCTCACTGATGATTTCCCAGTGACGTTGTTTTTCAGACCAATCAGCTAGCCGGTTTTTAATCCATTTAGCATGTGCCTCAGTCGCTGCACAGCTGGACCGTTTTAGGCACAATGTGTGCAGTACCAAGTCTTAGAGAAGTCTGTCGAATCAGCACCATTGCCTGTAACAACCAGACTAGGAATCATCCAAAAAGGTATCTGGTTACTTTGCGAGGAGACCTATGCGGAGTGGCATTGATTGCATCACCCTGCTTTAATTCTTCATTAACTGAGCACCATGTCACCCCCGCTCCGTTCTCTTGCCCCGGATCGATGCCGGGCTAAGAGGCCTAAAATGACTCGTATCATCTCATTTACCCTTGTTAAAAATTGGAACAAGCTTGGCTTCCCCAGTGCGCCAGGACTTCCTGAAAATCATTTACGGTCCTGTGCCCTCCACTGGAGTATTGTGTCCAGTTCCGGCCCCCCGCTACAGAAAGGGTGTGGACACGTTGGAAAGGGTCCAGCAGAAGGCAGCCAAAATGATTCGGGGCCTGGAGCACATGGCCTACGAGGAGCGGCTGAGGGATTTGGGCTTGTCTAGTCGGCAGAAGAGAAGAGTGAGGGGGGATTTGAGAGCAGCCTTCAGCTTCCTGAAGGGGGGTTCCAAAGAGGCTGGCGAGAGGCTGTTCTCAGGGGGGTCAGATGGCAGAACAAGGAGCGATGGGCTCAAGTTGCAGTGGGGAAGGTCTAGGTTGGATAGTAGGAAAAACTGTTTCCCTAGGCGGGTGGGGAAGCGCTGGGCTGGGTTCCCCAGGGAGGGGGTGGAATCTCCATCCCTAGAGGTGTTTAAGTCCTGGCTTGACCAAGCCCTGGCTGGGTTGATTGAGTTGGGTTGGTCCTGCTTTGGGCAGGGGGCTGGACTCGATGACCCCTGAAGTCTCTTCTAGTCCTGAGATTCTATGATTTACAGCCAGCTCTTTTAACACTCTTGGAGGCAAGTTATCTGGACCTGCTGATTTGAAAATTTCTTGACTTTAGTTGCTGCTTAACACCCTTCTGAGATGCTCTTGGAATGGACAAGAGTGTTATTATCACATCTGAGGACACTAGCTCCCCTCTTTTGCCCCCCGATATAGAGTAGGAACAGTTGTTGAACATGTCTGCCTTTTCTGCATATCAATGATAATTCTACCATTTCCATCTGATGATAGACCAGTATTGTTGCCAGAGTTCTTTCTGTCCCCAATATATCTTTAAAATTCCTTCGTCTGGTCCTTAACTCTGCCCACCATAGATTGCTCCTTGCGTCCCTTTGCTTCTCTTATCAATTTTCTACAATTCCTAACTTCTGATTTATATTCATTGCGACAGCTTCACCTTTCTTCTGTTGACTGTATGTTATTTTTTAAAAATATATTTTATAGCTGCTTCACTTCCCTGCTAAACTATGTAGCCTTCTTCCTCAATTGTGGCTTTTTTAGGTGTCTAGTGAGTTCTTAAATGATTCCCAGTCATCTCAAATGTATCTGATTGCATTTTTCCTCCCCCAGATTTAGCTCGTAACTGCTTTCAGCTTTGTGAAATGTGCCCTTCTTAAGGCACCTGGTATAAACACATGGATCTTATTGGGCTTACACATTGTACATGTGATCGAGTCAGATTCGTGCGTTCCTGAGCTACCACGGATTTTCCCTTCCGTGGCTTGCCCCTCTGTGTCTGTGAGGATGAGGTGCAATAAAGAACCCCGCCCCAACCCTTCTGCTGTGGGACATGAGGTCCCCACAATCCCCAGCTCATGGCTAGAGGCGTACGGAGGTAGCGGCCCAGCGCGATGGGGGCTCTGCCGCTGATCCCAGCTTGCCCCTGGCAGGTTGTTGGCAGGTTGACCCGGGAGCATTTCCAGTTCCTCCAGCAGATCCGTGGCTTGGCCACAGGCATTGTCCCGCCCCGCCAGCCCACCTGGCCCTTCCCACGTGAGCCATGACAAAGGCCACGGATGGTCCAGTCACCGGGTCTTCCAGCAACCTCCGTGACTTCACACTTCAGCCGCTGCAGCCCCCAGCCACCACGGGCCCCGGAAACCACCGGCAGCAGGGGCGCCCCACAGCTTCCTGCCCCCGCAGGGGATCCCCAAGGTGCCGGCAGCAGGGACACCCCACGGCTTCCCGCCCCCGCAGGGGATCCCCGAGGTGCCGGCAGCAGGGACGCCTCACAGCTCCCCGCCCCCGCAGGGGATCCCCGAGGTGCCGGCAGCAGGGACGCCTCACAGCTCCCCGCCCCCGCAGGGGATCCCCGAGGTGCCGGCAGCAGGGACGCCTCACAGCTCCCCGCCCCCGCAGGGGATCCCCGAGGTGCCGGCAGCAGGGACGCCCCACGGCTTCCCGCCCCCGCAGGGGATCCCCGAGGTGCCGGCAGCAGGGACGCCTCACAGCTCCCCGCCCCCGCAGGGGATCCCCAAGGTGCCGGCAGCAGGGACGCCCCACGGCTTCCCGCCCCCGCAGGGGATCCCCGAGGTGCCGGCAGCAGGGACGCCTCACAGCTCCCCGCCCCCGCAGGGGATCCCCGAGGTGCCGGCAGCAGGGGCGCCTCACAGCTCCCCGCCCCCGCAGGGGATCCCCGAGGTGCCGGCAGCAGGGACGCCCCACCGCTCCCCGCCCCCGCAGGGGATCCCCGAGGTGCCGGCAGCAGGGACGCCTCACAGCTCCCCGCCCCCGCAGGGGATCCCCGAGGTGCCGGCAGCAGGGACACCCCACCGCTCCCCGCCCCTGCAGGGGATCCCCGAGGTGCCGGCAGCAGGGACGCCCCACCGCTCCCCGCCCCCGCAGGGGATCCCCGAGGTGCCGGCAGCAGGGACGCCCCACCGCTCCCCGCCCCCGCAGGGGATCCCCGAGGTGCCAGCAGCAGGGACGCCCCACCACTCCCCACACCCGCAGGGGATCCCCGAGGTGCCAGCAGCAGGGGTGACCCGCAGTTCCCAGTTGCTGCAGGCGGAGGGGACCCGCAGACACCCCTTTGTCCCCAGTGTTTCAGTCCCACCTCGCCGTGGCCCGTACCTGGCGCAGGCTGAGCCCCGTGGCGGCCGTGGCTGTGACCGTCCCGCCAGGGCCCGGTGCACCGAGCAGTGCGCCTCGAGCCAGCCAGCCCCTGCGTTGTCCCGCTCCGCGCTGTGTCCAGGCCAGTCCAGAGTTTCTTCTCTTCATCCCCTTCGCCTCTCGGCTGCCTCTCTCCTCGCCGCCTTGGTCCTGTGCTCCCCAAGGGCCGAGGCTGGGACGGTGACCCCGGCGACGCGTCAGCCCCCCACGAGTACGGGGAAACCCTCTGGCTGCTCTGGGGTCAGACCAGAAGCTCTGCGGGATCCATGGAGCCAGGGGCCGGGCCGGGCCAGCGGGGCTTCTCCTGGCAAGCGGGGCCAGGCCTTTGCTTTCTGGGGGCATGGCTCAGCATGCAGTCTGGGGGCGCGCGGTGCCCGGGGCCTGGCTTGCAGGGACGCAGACGAGAGGGCTGGCGCCGTTCTGCGCTCCCGGCCCTTGCGAGCTGCTGGGCCGTGCGGCAGGCGCACGCTGGCCTGGCTCCCCTACGCCCACTCTTCCTGGAGCCCCTGGTGCCGGGCTGGGGAGGGAATTGGCATGGGGCATGGGGAGGGGTCTCTGCGCTGCACCGTGCCACGTAAGCCCCAGGGCGGTCCCGGAGCATCGCCCAGGGGAAGCAGCCAGCCCAGGCTCCGAGAGGCCGGTTGGGGTGCGGAGGGGGCCTTGGGCGAGAGGAAGGGAGCCCAGCCCACGCCGTGCATGCGTGGGGCCTGGGCCGCGGGGCGGCTCCCCCAGCAGGGGTCCGGCGGCTCGGGCAGGCTGCCTGTTACCCGGCGGGACGAGGAGGGAGCGTATGAATAGGGTTGTCTGGCTGATGGTGATGTATCGTTTTTCATTACCGCCTCTCCAGCCCGCCCTGCTCCACGGGTGGAAATTCTATTTATTCCCTAATTTGTAAAAATTCCCTCCTTATCTGATCCCAATCAGGGAGGGGTAATTGGCTCTCCAGGGCGAGCGGCTGGGGTCCTGATGAAGAGATATGTCTGTCTGCGCCGGCTGTCCAGGCACCCTGCCCCGCTCACCGAGCGCCTGGGCTACAATTAATAATGATTTGCAAATGGCAGACAAGCAATAACACAGAAAGATGTCCAGCCGGCCTCCTGCCCGCCCCTTCATTTCCTTCCCCGTAGAAATGGCTCGGGAACGAGGACCCAGCACTATCAATTCTGAAATTAGTTATTCACCGTAATAAATGCTTCCTCTCGCGGCGCGCGCCCCCGCCCCCGCCCGGCCCCCCAGCTCCTCAGCTACCTACTTCATTGGAGCCCTAATATGCAAATTCCGTAATTTAACGGGATGGTGAAGTTGATTTTCATGTTAACTTAATTACTTTGATTTATGAAAGTCTGGCTCGCAGCCCCTGCGACGGCTTGACGGGTCCTTCCCCCTTGGCCTCGACGGCCCCGGCAGCCCCTTCCTCTCCTCCGCTCCCCTTCCCCTCGCTTTCCCCGGCTCGCTTCCTTTCTCTCACTTTTCTTTCCCAACTTTGGTGGTTTATTAGCTGGCGTTAAGTGGACATAAGTCCTGGCCGCAAATGCATGATGGGGAGGACAAATTCCCCGTGCTGCCTTGTGTAATCGTGCCTGGATAATGGATGTATAATTGACTCATTTGAATGCTTTTGCCTACAGGAGTGCATCGCATTAAATGTTTGATTGCCTTAATTTCCAAACACATCATTATGCCCTTCTTACCCGCTCTTAATAAACACTTTATGAGGATTTTTTTTTTGTAACGGGGAAAAAAATCTCCCCTCCTTGTACTTCTCAGAAGTGATAAACTCTAATTAAGTCTAATATTTAAAAATATGGTAATGGTGACTTGTTTGAATAAGTGGCCTGCATTTCCATAATTTCATTATTACGTAAAACACGCTAATTATTTGAAGTGCGCTTATTACTAAAAGAGAAATGGCCGTCTAATAAAGATGAAATTGGCTTTTCCCCTTATTGCGGAGTTAGTGGCTATCCTTCACTCTGCCTCCTGGCTAGGCCGGGCAGTGGGGGCGCTTCCGGGGGGGGGAGAGCCGCGGCGGCTTTGTTTGGCCAGGCACCCGCCAGTGGAACGCCACGACCGCGGGGGCCACGCGCTCCGCTCACGGAACCAGGCGAGGCCTGCGGGGCTGCGACAGGCAAATAACCGGTGCTTGGACCAGGGCCCGGCTTGCTTGTGGCCCCTGGGCGTTGGCTCGCCCCTCGGCGCTCCCCTGCGTGGACAGCGGGGCCTGTTGCTGGGATCGCAGCCACCCCAAGCACGGGGCTCAGGTCCAGACAGGCAGCGTGTCCTGCGGGACACCAGAGAATCCGGCTCCCTCCCTCCTACCCGGCTGTGTTTTGTCCCGGGGTTCATCGTGCCCGCCTGCCCTGCTCGGCTGGAGGCCTCCCCGGCGTGCCAGTGGGGCAGGGCCCTGGGGGGTGACCCCGAGGACACCCCCCCCCCCCGCGAGGTGTTGGCCTTACACCGGCACTCACAAGAGTCAGCGTGAAGCCAGCCCTGATGGTCATACGGCTCCCGGCAGCGCCGATGGATCCGGTGCCCAGCCCCGCGCCCCCGGGTGCCTGTGGCCTGGGATGGACGTGGGGGGGCCGGCCTGTCCCAGGGGCCCTGTCGCAGGCTCCTTTGGAACCCACCTGCCCAGCTGGGAGAGTCTCAGGGTGGGAGGCTGAGCGTCGACTCCCGCCTGAGGCCGGTAACCAGCAGCTGCCTGCCCTGCCCTTCCCGTCGGAGGGGGCGGCGAGCCAAGCGCCTCCTGGCTCGGGAGCGACGGGAAGGAAGCGGCCTTCCCGGCCACCAGCCGGACCCAGGGCAGAGACACGGCCAGGAGGAAGCAGGTGCCTGGAGCCAGCCGGCTAAGTGCTGGCAGGGTCCCCGGCGTCCTCTGTTGCCCACCAGCCCAGCTGTGTCCTGGGCCCGGGGCCGGTGGGGGGCAGATTACCCACCGTACACCACTTGCATGGCGAGCCCCAGAGAGCAGCTGTAGCCCTCAAGCCGGGCGGCCGGGGACACCGAGCTGCAGACTGGCGCATGGGCCTGGTGGGGGGGGGCGAGGCTGGGGAGAGGCTGGGTCAGTGTTGGCTCTCCCGGGGGGGCAGGGCCCGGGGGGTGAGGCTGGGTCAGTGTTGGCTCTCCCGGGGGGGCGGGGCCCGGGGGGTGAGGCTGGGTCAGTGTTGGCTCTCCCGGGGGGGCAGGGCCCGGGGGGTGAGGCTGGGTCAGTGTTGGCTCTCCCGGGGGGGGCGGGGCCCGGGGGGTGAGGCTGGGTCAGTGTTGGCTCTCCCGGGGGGGGGCGGGGCCCGGGGGGTGAGCCTGGGTCAGTGTTGGCTCTCCCGGGGGGGCGGGGCCCGGGGGGCGAGGCTGGGTCAGTGTTGGCTCTCCCGGGGGGGCGGGGCCCGGGGGGCGAGGCTGGGTCAGTGTTGGCTCTCCCGGGGGGGCGGGGCCCGGGGGGCGAGGCTGGGTCAGTGTTGGCTCTCCCGGGGGGGCGGGGCCCGGGGGGTGAGGCTGGGTCAGTGTTGGCTCTCCGGGGGGGGCGGGGCCCGGGGGGTGAGGCTGGGTCAGTGTTGGCTCTCTCCCGGGGGGGCGGGGCCCTGGGGGTGAGGCTGGGTCAGTGTTGGCTCTCCCGGGGGGGCAGGGCCCGGGGGGTGAGGCTGGGTCAGTGTTGGCTCTCCCGGGGGGGCGGGGCCCGGGGGGTGAGGCTGGGTCAGTGTTGGCTCTCCCGGGGGGGCGGGGCCCGGGGGGTGAGGCTGGGTCAGTGTTGGCTCTCCTGGGGGGGCGGGGCCCGGGGGGCGAGGCTGGGTCAGTGTTGGCTCTCCCGGGGGGGCGGGGCCCGGGGGGCGAGGCTGGGTCAGTGTTGGCTCTCCCGGGGGGGCGGGGCCCGGGGGGTGAGGCTGGGTCAGTGTTGGCTCTCCCGGGGGGGGGGCGGGGCCCGGGGGGTGAGGCTGGGTCAGTGTTGGCTCTCCCGGGGGGAGTCAGGGTCCGGGGGGGGGGCATGGCTCAGCCGGGAGGCAGCTCCACGAAGTGGGGTAGGAATCGGGGCAGTGGGGCTCCCACGCTCTCCAGTAGGGTGCAGGGGCCTTGTTGCAGAGAGCACTGGGGGGCCTGTCCAGCCCCCCCGGTATGTCCTGGCCTCGAGGGGGGAGGCGATTCTCAGTGCTAGGGCCCGGCCCCGAGAGCCCTGGGACAGAGCGCTGACCCAGACCCAGCCGGCGCCGGTAGCAGACGCTGCGTTGTGCCCGTGGGTAGCCTGGCAGCACGGGGGGCACCAGACCCTGACCCCCTCTCCCCGCCGCAGGCAGCTGGCCGGGGGGCAGGCTCCGTCCCCGGCCTCCCGCCCAGAGCAGGGGCCAAGCGGCACAGGCAGGCGGGGGGCTCCCGGGGCGTTGGCCAGGGCCGAGGCAGGAGGCCGGGCGGGTTCCCGCGGCTACGGCAGCGAGCGGGGCTGTTACTCAGCGGCAGGGAGCTGCCATTGGAACAGTGACAGATGGCCCCACGGCCCCTGCGCGCCGGTTCCTGTGCAGCCCATAAAGCATGGGGACAGCTTAAACACGGCGCCGCTCAGCGCCGGCCCGGGTGATCCGTCTTCCCCGCCGCCACGCGGCTGCCGGCCTCGGCCGCAGGGCCCCAGCCCGTGTGCTTCCCAGGATCGCCCTGCACCGGGGCTCAGGCTGGCGCTGCCTCCACCTGGCAGCCCCGTGCTGAGCCGCGCAGCCACCGGGCAAGCAGGGCGCTGCCCCCTGCGCGGGCCGTGGGAGGGCCGGGAGGGCTGGGGGCGTGTCTGACGCCAGGGCAGGGCGAACCAGTTTAGTGGTGCCCAGGCGCAGGAGATGGGGCGACCCGCTAGCCTCTCGCCCAGCCCGGCCCCCCGGCCCTGCAGCATCAGCTGCGGGAAATTCCCCTCCCCATTGCAGCTGCCTCCTGCCGCCCCCGGGCACTGGCGCAGCATCCCCAGCAACGCTGCCTCCCGCGGTAGCCCGTGAATCGCAGTGGCTGGATTCCTGCACGGCCGCCGTGGCCGCCTGTTTGGGTGGGATCAGCCTCTCTGGCACCCACCCGGGCACTGGGGGCGCCGCGCCGCACGGTCGTCCTTGGGCCCGGGCGCTGCCCTGTTCCACTAGGCTGGCTCTTCACGCGCGGGAGCACTGACCCAGGGGCCCAGGTCTGGCTTTCAAAGCCCGCTCAGGCTGGCGGGACCGCGGGGTCACCCCTGAGCCCAGCTCCCACGTGCCCAGGTGAAGCGTGATGACGGGAGACGCGTCTCGGGTGGGCGCAGCTCCTGGCAGAAGGGGAACCGCCCTGGCGACGGCTGTGACGGGAGAGCGGGTGGGCCTGGGGGAGCCTGTGCAGTCCCGGAGACTGAGTGGGGCCCGATTCAAACCTGGCAAGGGAAATGTTTTCTCTTGCCCTGTGGAACTCACTGCCACAGGATGGCACTGAGGCCCAGAGCGTCATGAGGTCCCAGGCAGGGCTGGGCATGGACACAGGGGCAGCCGGAGGAGTTACAGCAGATAGTCCCTTCCAGCGCCGGGGTAAGCCAGGCTCCAGCTCCGAGACAGGATGGCTGCAGGGCTCTCCCGTGGGGGTGGCGATGTCAGAGCCACGCACAGGACTAGCTGGACTCAAGTCCTGGCCATTCCTAGCTGCCCCCCGGCGATTGGCGCCCCACAGCGGCCAGGGTCTAAGTGGGAGAAGAGGGGTTCTCCGGGAGCAAAGCAGCCACTCCAAATGCAGGAGCCGGTCCGGGTAACCCCGCGCTGACCCCATTCGCACACACCACACCACAGCCCCGAAATCAATTGCATCTTATTATTACAATATCAATATACAATATTCCTACAATAACACCATTGATTTTCTCGTCAGAGCCTGCACCGACGGCTGCTTTAAAGAGGAGGGAGTTAATAGTGGCCTCATTAAAAATCTATAGCTTGCCCCCTCCCCAAAAAGCAGAAGCAGTTTATATTCATTAGGGCTATTGAATATAAAGTAATATGTTTGTGTAGGACATTGGAGTAATGTGATAATCCGTCCGTGTATCAGGGAGAAATCCACTTAGCAACCCTGTCAGCTTGACAAGAAAAATGTGCCCATAAAGTCAGGAACACATTGCGGGGGAGAGCGAGCGAGAGAGCGAGCCGTGTGTGTGTGCGTGTGCGGGTGTGTTTGTGTCATCGGGTGGGCATGCGTGGCACAAGGTGTGGGGGCACTTGTGAGTGTATGTGGCATCAGCGTGCCACACGTATTCACGGTGGGTTTGTGTATGTACGTGCATGTGGCACCAGGCATGGCCATGCATACAGGTACGTGTGTGGCACCCGGTGTGGCTGTGCGTGCATGTGGCTCCAGGTGTGGCCTTATGTGCCCATATGCGGATGTGGCTCCAGGTGTGGCCGTGTGTGCCCGTACGTGGGTGCAGCTCCAGGTGTGGCCGAGTGTGCCCATATGGGGTTGTGGCTCCAGGCGGGGCTGTGCGTGCCCATATGCGGGTGCGGCTCCAGGCGTGGCCGTGCGTGCCCATATGGGGGTGTGGCTCCAGGTGTGGCCGTGTGTGCCCGTACGTGGGTGCAGCTCCAGGCGTGGCCGAGTGTGCCCATATGGGGGTGTGGCTCCAGGCATGGCCGTGCGTGCCCATATGGGCGTGTGGCTCCAGGCGTGGCCATGCGTGCCCCATATGGGGGTGTGGCTCCAGGCGTGGCCGTGCATGCCCATATGGGGTTGTGGCTCCAGGCGTGGCCGTGCGTGCCCATATGGGGTTGTGGCTCCAGGCGTGGCCGTGCGTGCCCATATGGGGGTGTGGCTCCAGGCGTGGCCGTGCGTGCCCATATGGGGTTGTGGCTCCAGGCGTGGCCGTGCGTGCCCATATGGGGTTGTGGCTCCAGGCGTGGCCGTGCATGCCCATATGGGGTTGTGGCTCCAGGCGTGGCCGTGCGTGCCCATATGGGGGTGTGGCTCCAGGCGTGGCCGTGCGTGCCCATATGGGGTTGTGGCTCCAGGCGTGGCCGTGCGTGCCCATATGGGGTTGTGGCTCCAGGCGTGGCCGTGCGTGCCCATATGGGGTTGTGGCTCCAGGCGTGGCCGTGCGTGCCCATATGGGGTTGTGGCTCCAGGCGTGGCCGTGCGTGCCCATATGCGGGTGTGGCTCCAGGCGTGGCCGTGTGTGCTTGTATATGCACGTGGATCCAGGCGTGGCCAAGTGCATGTGTGTGTGTGTGGCACCAGGTGTAGTGAGCAAAACTCCCCCGTCCCAGGAGACCGTCTTGGCTCCAACAATCGTGCGGCCCCTGAGATGCAGGAGGCCTCTTGTGTGGCCCACTCACTAGCCCATCGCCGCGCTGGCAGCTCCGCCCTGGGAGTTACTGTCGGGCAGGTCCCTGGCAGCGCTATGCAGGTCAGACCAGCTTGCCGCGGGGTCCCTTTGGCCTAGGACCCGGGAGGCCAGATCCCATGGTGACGGGCATCAGCCCGAGCCCTACGAGGCACCAGCAGTTCTGCATTTGGGCTTAGGGGTGTCAGGGTCCTGCACTTGGGAGGTTTGTGAGTGTCACTGGCCTGCCCCAGAAGCGTCTCTGAGCCCCGCGAGAAGGGCCTGCCTGGCCGGAGAACGCCTAGAGGGTAGTGATGGGCCGGGGGCATTAACCTGCCACTCACATGGGCTGCGTCTAGACTGGCAAGATTTTGGGCAAAAGCAGCTGCTTTTGTGCAAAAACTTGCCGCCTGTCTACACTGGCCGCGGGTATTTGCGCAAGGACACTGACTTTGTACCGTACAAAATCAGGGCTTCTTGCGCAAATCCTCTGACACTCCCGCTCAGGGATAAGCCCTCTTGCGCAAGAGGCCAGTGTAGACATGTTCATTTCTTGTGCAAGAAAGCCCGATGGCTAAAATGGCCATTGGATCTTTCCTGCACAAGAGAGCGTCTACCCTGGCACGGATGCTTTTGCGCAGAAGATGTCTTTTGTGCAAAAGCATCCATGGCAGTGTAGACGCTTTTTTGCGCAAATACTTTTAACGGGAAAACTTTTCTGTTAAAAGTATTTGCGCAAAATCCTGCCAGTCTAGATGCAGCCATGGGGGGTAGGTAAGGCCCCATGGGAAGCAAGACTAAGAGGCAAAACAACAGGGCTACGTCTACACTGGCATGAATTTCCGGAACTGCTTAAAATGGAATACTATTCCGTTTTCAGTTTTTCCGGAAAAGGAGCGTCTACATTGGCAGGCTGCTTTTCTGGAAAAGCCCTTTTTCCGGAATAGCGTCTGTGGCCAATGTAGACGCGCTTTTCCGGAAAAGAGCCCTGATCGCCATTTTCGCAATCGGGGCTTTTTTCCGGAAAAGACTACTGGGCTGTCTACACTGGCCCTTTTCCGGAGCAGTGTTCTGGAATAAGGACTTATGCCCGAGCAGGAGCAGAATAGTTTTTCCGGAATAGCGGCTGATTTTGTACAGTAGAGCATCGTTGTTTTTCCGGAAATTCAAGGGCCAGTGTAGACAGCTCGCAGCTTATTCCAGAAAAGCGGCTGATTTTCCGGAATACGTGGCCCAGTGTAGACACAGCCCAGGAGAGAGTTGGCAGTTTTTCCAAGGGACATGATTAAGGGCTCAAAAGCAAACTATTCCGCTGCAAGGAAAGATAGAAAGTCTGGCTGGAGACCACCTTGGATCAACCAGGAGATCTTACACGGTCTAAAAATCCAAACGGAGTCGAATAAAAAGTGGAAACTCGGCCAAATTACAAAGGATGAAGATAAGCAAACAACACAGGTGTGCAGGGGCAAGATGAGAAAGGCGAAGGCACAAAACGAGCTCAATCTAGCTAGAGACATAAAGGGGAACAAGAGGACATTCTACAAATACATTAGAAGCAAGAGGAAGACCAAGGAGAGGGGAGGCCCATTGCTCAGCCAGGAGGGAGAAACAACAATAGGAAACTTGGAAATGGCAGAGGTGCTTAATGACTTCTTTGTTTTGGTTTTCATCAAGAAGATGGATGGTGAGGGGATGCCTGACAGAGTGAATGCTGGTGAAAATGGGGTAGGGCGAGACGTTAAAATAAAAAAACAAGTTAAAAATCACCTAGAAAAGTTAGACGTCTGCAAGTCACCAGGGCCTGCTGCAGTGCTCCTAGAATACTCCAGGAGCTGAGAGAGGAGGTATCGGAGTCTTTCGTGATCATCGTTGAAAAGTCATGGAAGTCGGGGGAGATTCCAGAAGACTGGAAAGGGAAACAAGAACAACCCAGGAAACTACAGACCAGTCAGTTTAACCTCTGTGCCAGGGAAGATACTGGAGCAAGTAATTAAGGAATTCATCTGCAAACACCTGGAAGATAATAAGGTGCTAGGGAACAGCCAGCATGGATTTGTAAAGAACAAATCATGTCAGACCGATCTGAGAGCTTTCTTTGATAGGATAATGAGTCTTGTGGATAAGAGAGAAGCGGTGGACGTGGGATACCTAGATTTCAGTAAGGCATTTGATATGGTCTCACATGATATTCTTATCAATAAACTAGGGAAATACAACTTAGATGGGGCTACTATAAGGTGGGTGCATAACTGGCTGGATAACCGTACTCAGAGAGGAGTTATGAATGGTTCACAATCCTGCTGGAAGGGCAGAACAAGTGGGGTTCCACAGGGGTCTGTTTTGGGACCGGTTCTGTTCAATATCTTCATCCACGATTTAGATATCGGCATAGAGAGGATGTTTATTAAGTTTGCCGATGATCCCAAGCTGGGCGGGGTTGCAAGTGCTTTGGAGGATGGGTCATAATTCAAAATGATCTGGGCAAACTGGAGAAATGGTCTGAGGTCAATAAGATTAAGTTTAATAAGGACAAATGCAAAGTGCTCCACTTAGGAAGGAACAATCCGTGTCACACACACAGAATGGGAAGCGACTGTCTAGGAAGGAGTACGCAGAAAGGGATCTAGGGGTTATGTTGGACCACAAGCTAAATATGAGTCAACAGTGGGACACTTGCAAAAAAAGCAAACATGATTCTGGGCTGCGTTCACAGGAGTGTTGTGAGCCAGACACGAGAAGTCATTCTTCCGCTCTGCTCTGTGCTGATTAGGCCTCAGTTGGAGTATCGTGTCTAGTGCTGGGCACTGCATTTTAGAAAACGTGTGGAGAAATTGGGGAGCGTCCAGAAAAGAGCAACAAAAAATGACGAAAGGTCTAGAGAACATGAGTTATGCGGGAAGGGCCAAATATCTGAAAAAAAACCTCTTCCACAAAAAGAATCGGAAGAAGATATGCAAATGCGAGTGCAATTTGCATATCGTCTTCCGAAAAAAAACGGCAGTGTAGCCGTAGCCTGAGAGGGGACATGAGCCATGTTCAGGTAGCTACAAGGGTGTCACACGGAGAAGGGGGAAAAAGGGGTCTTGGCCTCTGAGGACAGGACAAGAAGCAATGGGCTTAAACTGCAGCCAGGGAGGTTTAGGTTGGACATTAGGAAAAACTTCCTGCCTGTCGGGGTGGTGAAACACTGGGATAAGTTGCCTGGGGGGTTGTGGAATCTCCTTCCCTGGGGATATGTCAGAGCAGGTTGGACAGACGCCTGCCAGGGCTGGTCTAGCCAGGGCTTGGTCCTGCCGTGGGGGCAGGGGGCTGGACTCGCTGCCTCTCGAGGTCCCTCCCGGTTCCAGTGCGCTGTGAGCACATCTGCCTGCACCTTCCCAGCTGGCGCCTGATGTCCGGGCTGTCGGCGGGTAGGACGCGGAAATCCCCGTTCTCTGGGTGCCTTCCCACTTTGTCCGGGCACGCGGCTGCGTCGCGCTGCGGCATGGGGCCTGCCCGCGGCTCCCCCAGGCCATCAGAGGGAAGCCGGGGAGGCTGCCCACCTCTGGGCAGTCGGTCGCCCTTGGCAGAGCACTGCCTTTGGGGGCCGGGCTTGGTGGGCGTGAGAGGCTGCCAGGCCCCACGCGGCCGCCCAGTGGGCCGCCTTCAGAAGCTGCGGTGGGTTTTTGGTTGGAGTTTATGAAAATCTCCCGCTCTAATATCCCGAGAGCCAGCCTATAATTGTGTTATTAAATCAATCGGAGCGGATTACATTGTAAAATCAATAGCCGGCTGTAATTGCATATTAGAAAGTTGTTCTGCTGTTGGGGAGGTTTTTACATGGATAATTGTAATAAGCGTGTTTGTCTTAGCGCTGATTGGGACTCAGCCGGGCGCGGTGGCTGGTGACACTTTGCACGGTGGCGTGGTCACAGGCTTGTGAACGTGGGGGGCACGAGATGGGCGTTGGGGGGCGTCTACCGCCTGCGTCCCACAGGCCCACCCAGCCCCCAGCGCGCCCGCGGGGAGCAGAGGGGCGTGGTGGGCGGCGTGGCGTCCGTCACGGGAGTTCACGGAGCACAGCCTGCGCCCAGCTCGTCTGCGCCGGGACAGCGGGCGGGCGGGTTCTGGGTCCGGGGGCCGCCCGGGGAGCTTGGGAAACCTCCAGAGCGACAGGTTGTGAAGGGAGGAGCCCAGCCAGTGCTGCAACCTCCTGCATGGGCCGGCCTGGCCCCTGCGGCGCTTGAGTCTCTTCTGCTTCCGACTGGTCGCGCTGCCAGCTGTGAGGAACGCAGCGGCCGCCTGGCCCCCGGCCCAGCTCCCCTGGCCTTTCCCTCCGCCCCTGGCCGGCCGTCTCCAGCGTGGCACATGGGGCGGGTGTCTCGGGCCGCAGAGCCGACGCTGGCGGCTGGGGTAGGGCGGCTGTTCCCCTGCGTGGGGGGGGGGGGGGGGGTGACGGGTTCGGCGTGGGGCCAGCTTGCCCCCCTTGCAGCACTGCGGAGGGACAGCGCCCCACACGCGCCCCGGCCCCCTCGGGCCCAGCCTGCTCTCGTGCAGGTCGCGGCCCTGGCCGATCGCCCCGCCCAGGGGACGTGAGCCCAGGAGGCTTCCTCCCAGGCTAGGGACTCAGCCCCGACTTCCAGGAGCTTCCAGCAGCCTCCGGCGGCTCCCCGCCCACAGAATGGGTGTCCGGCGCCAGAGACCAGCTACAGCGGTGTCAGGGGAGCTCCCGGGGCCAGGGGAGCGGTGTCAGGTCTCCCGCAAACAGCCCTGCAAGCTTTGGGGGCCCCTGGAGGGCGATGGCCCATCTTCTCCAGCCACCTGCCTCTCGGTCTCCCCTTGCCCCCCCCACAGGGCACCCGCCGCTTCCAGCAATTGCTGGGGAGAACGGAGAGAGCGAGCGAGTGTGCGCGCACGGCCTTGTGCATTCACGCTCGCACCGAAAGTGTATACGAGTGTACACATGCTGAGCAAGTGCATGTGCTCAGTGCGTGGCAGGGTGCACGCTGGCTGCAGGCGTGCTTTGGCAGCTGAGTGTGCCAGGGCGTTTGACACTTGTGTGTTGGTGTCAAAAGCGGCAGCTGCGCTCCAGCTGCTTTCTGCTTTGCTGTGAATGGTGTAAGTAGAATCATAGACTCAGGGAGCTGGCAGGGACCGCGAGAGACATCGAGTCCAGCCCCGGCCCTCCCGGCAGGACGCAGCCCCGTCTAGACCGGCCCTGGCAGGTGTGTCCAGCCTGCTCTGAAATATCCCCCGTGGTGGCGATTCCACAACCCCCCAGGCAACTTATCCCAGTGTTTGACCAGCCCGACAGGCAGGACGTGTTTCCTAATGTCCAACCTAAACCTTCCTGGCTGCAGTTTGAGCCCCTTGCTGCTTGTCCTGTCAGCAGAGGCCGAGGAGAACAATTCCCCCCCCTCCTCCTTGTCACACCCGTTTAGATACTTGAAAACTGCTCTCATGTCCCCCCTCAGTCTGCTCTTTTCCAAACTAAAGCCCAGTCCCTTCAGTCCCCCCTCCTAGCTCCTGTTCTCTGGGCCTTTCACCATCCCTGGTGCTCTTCTCTGGACCCTCCCCAATTTCTCCACATCTTTCCTGCAAGGCGGTGCCCAGCACTGGCCCCAATCCTCCACCTGAGGCCTGAGCAGCGCAGAGCAGAGCGGGAGAACGACTCCTCGTGTCTGGCTCCCCACACTCCTGTCCATGCCGCCCAGTCACGTTCGCCTTCCTGCAGAGCGCCTCCCCCCCCCCCCCCGGAGGCCTGAGCCGAGCCTGCGGCCAGAGCCCAGCAACACCTGGCCCCACTCGGTGACCCTGCCCTTTGCGCTCGTTTGGCTCCTCCCCCTGGGAGCGGTGGGGGACACGTGTGCCCCACAGCGGCTGCCCCGAACTCACGGGAAGGCATCCCTGGCAACCCAGGGCACGGGGCGGGCACAGGGCAGCTCCACACAGCCCCTGGGGAGGGGGTTCGTCCTCCCGTCCCGCCGGCTGGGAGCCACAGGCAGCGGCTGGCTGGCGGTGGCCTGGCCTTGTTAAAGGGGAGGGAGTAGGGAGTAGTGGTTAGAGCAGTGGATCTGCTGTGACACCGGGGCTCAGGCCTGGCTCTGGAGCGGGGGGGCAGGGCTGCTCCGCAGTGACTCCCCCACCAGGTGCAAGTGGGCGCCCTGCACGGGGCTGGGGGGGCGCTCTGTACCGGACTCCCGGCTCTCCCCGTGCGTGTCAGCCGAGAGCGCTTGGCAGCGCCCCGCCCCGCCCCGCCCGCACACTCCCACCCCGGCCTGTCCTCTGGCCTTTGGGCCGTGTGGTACCGGCGGGCCCCTGGCGCGCCCAGACCCCCCCATGCTGTGCAGCTCCGCGAGCTCCAGCCCCCCAACGCCCGGTGCTTCCGGAGCCTCGCTGGGCCCGGGCAGTGCGGGGTGCTCCCGGCTGGGGGCACGGCCGAGGGGCTGCCCATGCCACCTGGCAGCGCGGGCAGGTGGCTGGGCCCGGGCCCGGCGCTCTCACCAGCCCGCTGCCGTCTCCCAGACAGTGAAATATGGGCACAATTAGCCCGGATACAGTTCAATTATGATAAACAGCGTTTGCCCCCTTTAAGCTGTGATTAAAAGGCCTCCTCCCGTTGATAGAGAGACCTAATTTCACATTAGCAGCGCCGCTCAGCTCCACGGCGCTCCCTGGATTTACCCGCCCCAGACGGCTGCCGAGGCTTCTTCATCATTTCCAGCTCAGTAATAACGTGGCTTCTCCTCGCCCCACACCCTTCCGGCGGGGCTGGGCTGGGCTGGGGGCGCTGCCCCCCACCGGGGCTCCCTCCCCACGGCCGCCGGGCCCCGCTGCCACCCACACGTGGGCAAAGTCACCCTTCCGGTGGGAGCGTGATGAATGGCCGGGCGGTAATGAAATGGAGACATCACGGCGCGGGCGAGGCGGCGGGAGCGGCGCTGTCCCGACACGGCGGGCGCAGGAAGAAGGATCGCCTCTCTGCCGTGTGCTGTCAAGGGAGAAATTACACATTTACTCTTGCTTTTTCTTAAGGAGACGGCCCCCATAGATCAAAACAGGGATTTACAAGCCAATTTTCAACATGAAATATAGACACCAGGAATCAATTTAAGCCCTGCTTCTATTTTAGCAAACGCTGCCTGCGCTTAGTCCCAGGTAAATAACAAGCAGGCGCCCTCCCCCCGGCAGCCTCTGCCCACCGGTGCCTTCCTGCGGGCCAGAGCCAACCACAGCCCCCTCGGAGCCGGGCAGTGGGGCACGGAGCCATTTGGGGAACGCGTCTGCCTGCCTGCTGCCGGAGCTGGGCGTGGGGTCACCACACATGGGCCCCACAGCAGTGTGGGGCGGGGGAATGGGGGGCTGAGCTCAGGGGCGGGGGGGCACTGCCCAGGCAGCTCCCAAGCGCACAGACAAAGCAGGCGAAGGATGGGAGGGAAGGGCCTGGCCCGTGGGCACCTAGCCCGCTGCAGCCTAGGCCAAGACCGGGGCAGGACTCGGGCCTGGGCCGCCTGCAGAGTCACCCAGCTGGGCAGGCACATTGCTCCCGGCCGGCGAGCCCCGGGCTGACACCCCTGCGGGGCTAGGGAGGGGAGCACCGTCCAGGCGCCGCACACGCAGGGGCCCAGGGAGAACGGGGATAGGAGTGGGGAGTGAGAGGTGCTGGGGGGACAGTTCAGCGCTCCCCAGGGGGCTGGCGTGACCCGTACCCCCAGGAGCTGAGGGGGGGCTCAGGGTGTGGCCATTGGGGTGAAGAGGGTCTGGCCAGGCCCTGTGGGAGCTTCGTGGGAACCCAGGCCCAGTGCCTCGGTGAGAGCCAGGTGCCCATGGACCTTGGAGGCACTGCCCCCTCACTCCATTTGTGAGTCACGTGTCTGAAGCAGCACCCCCTGCTGGCAGCTGTGGGACTGGCCTGCAGGGACCCTGTGGGAAAGCTACATGCAGCACCCCCTACAGGAGCCCATCTGCACTGAGCACTGGCTGAGGGGTGGGGCTGCGGCGCCCCCTGCTGGTCCCGTGGGCGCTGAGCACTGGCTGTGTGATGGGGTTGTGGCGCCCCCTGCTGGGGCTCATGGGCGCTGAGCACTGGCTGCGGAGTGGAGCTGCGGTGCCCCCTGCTGGTCCTGTGGGCGCTGAGCGGTGGCTGAATGATGGAGTTGTGGCGCCCCCTGCTGGGGCTCATGGGCGCTGAGCGGTGGCTGCGGGGCGGGGCTGTGGCGCCCCCTGCTGGGGCTCATGGGCGCTGAGCGGTGGCTGCGGGGCGGGGCAGTGGCGCCCCCTGCTGGGGCTCATGGGCGCTGAGTGGTGGCTGCGGGTTGGGGCTGTGGCGCCCCCTGCTGGGGCTCATGGGCGCTGAGCGGTGGCTGCGGGTTGGGGCTGTGGCGCCCCCTGCTGGGGCCCCTGGGCGCTGAGCGGTGGCTGCGGGGCGGGGCAGTGGCGCCCCCTGCTGGGGCTCATGGGCGCTGAGCGGTGGCTGCGGGGCGGGGCAGTGGCGCCCCCTGCTGGGGCTCATGGGCGCTGAGCGGTGGCTGCGGGGCGGGGCAGTGGCGCCCCCTGCTGGGGCTCATGGGCGCTGAGCGGTGGCTGCGGGGCGGGGCAGTGGCGCCCCCTGCTGGGGCTCATGGGCGCTGAGCGGTGGCTGCGGGGCGGGGCAGTGGCGCCCCCTGCTGGGGCTCATGGGCGCTGAGCGGTGGCTGCGGGTTGGGGCTGTGGTGCCCCCTGCTGGGGCCCCTGGGCGCTGAGCGGTGGCTGCGGGGCGGGGCAGTGGCGCCCCCTGCTGGGGCTCATGGGCGCTGAGCGGTGGCTGCGGGGCAGGGCAGTGGCGCCCCCTGCTGGGGCTCATGGGCGCTGAGCGGTGGCTGCGGGGCGGGGCAGTGGCGCCCCCTGCTGGGGCTCATGGGCGCTGAGCGGTGGCTGCGGGGCAGGGCAGTGGCATTGCCCTGCAGCGCATGCAGCCGGCACGGGGCGCGTGGCACATCTGCAGCAGCTGGCCGCCTGGCCGGGTGCCGACTCGCCCTTTGCTCACCCCCCCCCCCCCCCCATTGCAGATTTCCTGCCTGGGCCCAGCGGAGCAGGACGCGGGGCCGGGCCGGGAGCCCAGCGGCAGCTGCTCCAGCCGGAGCCTCCTGCGGGTTGCCCGGCTCAGCCTGTGCGAGTGCCGGCACCCTGGGCCAGGCACGCTCCGGGCAGGGGCAGCGAGCTACTCTGAGAGGGGGAGCAGCCCCGTATCGGGTGGGACAGCCGGGGGTCCGCCTGGGCCAGTGGGGGGCAGAGGCCCTGGAGTCCCACAGGAGCCGTGGGGCTAAGTTGGGGACACTGACAACACGCCTGCCTGTGCCCTGGCCAGACATCCGCCGGCTGGACACGCCCTGGGGCTGCATCTCACCCCGGGCGCTGCCGGCCCTGCCCTGCTCCCCGGCCCCCGCGCACCCTGCTCCCCGGCCCAGCCCCCGCGCACCCTCCTCCCCGGCCCAGCCCCCGCGCACCCTGCTCCCCGGCCCGGCCCCCCGCGCACCCTGCTCCCCGGCCCCCCGAGCACCCTCCTCCCCGGCCCAGCCCCCGCGCATCCTCCTCCCCGGCCCGGCCCCCCGCGCACCCTGCTCCCCGGCCCGGCCCCCCGTGCACCCTGCTCCCCGGCCCGGCCCCCCGTGCACCCTGCTCCCCGGCCCCCCGCGCACCCTGCTCCCCGGCCCGGCCCCTGCGCACCCTGCTCCCCGGCCCCCCGCGCACCCTGCTCCCCGGCCCGGCCCCCCGCGCACCCTGCTCCCCGGCCCCCCCGCGCACCCTGCTCCCCGGCCCGGCCCCCCGCGCACCCTGCTCCCCGGCCCCTGCGCACCCTCCTCCCCGGCCCAGCCCCCGCGCACCCTGCTCCCTGGCCCGGCCCCCGCGCACCCTGCTCCCCGGCCCCCCGCGCACCCTGCTCCCCGGCCCGGCCCCCGCGCACCCTGCGGCCCGGCCCCCCCGCGCACCCTGCTCCCCGGCCCGGCCCCCCGCGCACCCTGCTCCCCGGCCCGGCCCCCCGCGCACCCTGCTCCCCGGCCCCTGCGCACCCTCCTCCCCGGCCCAGCCCCCGCGCACCCTGCTCCCTGGCCCGGCCCCCGCGCACCCTGCTCCCCGGCCCCCCGCGCACCCTGCTCCCCGGCCCGGCCCCCGCGCACCCTGCGGCCCGGCCCCCGCGCACCCTGCTCCCCGGCCCCCCACTCACCCTGCTCCCCAGCCCGGCCCCCCACTCACCCTGCGCTGCTCTCTCCACAGACGACTGCAAGAACATCGCCAACATCATGAAGACGCTGGCCCATCGAGGCTTCATCTTCAAGCAGACCTCCAAGCCCTTTTGATCGGCGGGGCGGGCCGGACAGGGCTGCATGCAGCCGGCTCCTGCGCCGCGGGAGGACGGGCGCTAGCATTCGCGCGGCGGGCGGGGACAGCGGCGGCGCCCCACCCGCCCAGCTGGCACGCCAGGAGAGGTTGTATATATGGAAAGGAAAATCTCTGTGTAGACCCGACGTGGACCCCCCGTCTGGGCTGCTCCGGCCACCGCCCGCCCCGCTCCCGGAGCCGCCTCGGGCGCTTGCACCACATGGCTAGAGCTGTAGCTCCTCCCTTCGGCCTCCTGATTGCCGGTGCCCCTCGCGCCCCCCTTTCCTGTGTGTGTCCCTCCCGCCAGGCCCCCCGCCCCGCCGTGAACACTAACCCCCCGCCCCCGCCCCTCGCGACAGCAACCCGGCTTCCTGTGCTCTGCCGCCGGCTCTCCCCTGCCCTGAGCAGGCCCAGCGCTGGCAGCGGACACACCGGCCTGGCTCAGAACGGCGGGCGCGCCTCTGCTCCAGCTGAGCCCCCTGCCCATGCCTGCCCCCTCCCGCCACTGCCCGGGCCCCTCCCCGCCCCACGAACCCACCTGCCCCCTCCTCTTCCCAGGAACCCACCTGCCCCCTCCCGCCCCACGAACCCACCTGCCCCCTCCCGCCACTGCCCGGGCCCCTCCCCGCCCCACGAACCCACCTGCCCCCTCCCGCCACTGCCCGGCCCCCTCCCCGCCCCAGGAACCCACCTGCCCCCTCCCGGCTCCTCCTCTCCCCGAGCACCTGCCTGCCCCCTCCTTGCACCGCAGCTCTGCCCGGCCCCCCCGCTGCTCCCGCAGGCTCCCAGCTGAGCCCAGCAGCAGCCGGCTTCTCGCCTGGCGGGGACGTGAGGGCAGCAGGGCCCTGGTATCGCTTCAGCCACGACTCCAGGTCCCTGCTGCCAAGCCCAGGCCGGGCCGAGGGGCATGGTGACCCCGCCGCCCCCCGGCTGAGCCAGGCCCTGAGCCCAGCGGGAAGCGACTGCATGGTGTGTGGTGTCCAGCTCGCGCAGCCCCATCGCCCAGTTACTCTGCCCTTGCTGTAAATGTGCCACATGAATAAAGTCGGGGGGAAAAGGTGCCTGCCTGCCTCTGGGGTGCGTGGGCAGGGGCGACGGGGGGGGCTAAGGGAGGGAGGTGGGACGTGCCCGGGCTGAGGTCGGAGGGTGTGCCCAGGCTGAAGTGGGGGGGACCTAAGGGTGGTACGGGGGGTGCCCAGGCTGGGAGGGGGCTAAGGGCAGGGGTGCCGGGCTGAGGGGTTGAGCGGGGGGGGAGGTGCCCGGTCTGGGGGGGTGCTAAAGCGCCTGCCCCCCACTCCGCTCTGGGCCGGGGGCTCTAGCCAGGCCAGGCCTCGGAGCTGGGCCCTGCCCTCCCGTCCCGTCCCAAGGCAGCCGGAAGCAGGAAGCCCCAGCACAGCCCTGCCCCTGCCGCTCAGTGGCTGGGGCCAGGGAGCCGTGGGGAGGCGGTGCCCAGGAGCTGCCAGCAGGGGGCGCTGGGTGGCAGCACGAGGCAGAGCCCAGCTCTGCAAGGCGCCGTGGGGCAGCCCCCCTGCGCCAGCCAGAGCCCGCCTAGAAAACCGCTCCCTGATCTGGGCAGCTCCGGGGAGCCACGGCTGGAGCGATCGCACCCCCAGGCCAATGACGACAGACGCGGGGTGTGGGGGACAGGCCTGTATTTAGAGCACAAATCCAGCACGTCGGAGCCCACGGCCCAGCCCCCCAGCCCGACGTGGCCAGTCCCGCCACGCCCAGCCCCACACGGCTCCCGCCCGCTGCTGGCCAGTGCGGGGAACGAAAGCAGGATTCTTCCCTGGGCCAAGGCCTCTCCCTGCCTGGCTCCCGCAGGCCACTGCCCCTGGAGCTCGGGCCGGCCCGCTGCTGACCCGGCCCAGCCCGGCGCTCTGCGCTGACCAGGCCGGCGCTCCGCTGCTGACCCGGCCCAGCCCGGCGCTCTGCGCTGACCCGCCCGGCGCTCTGCGCTGACGGGGCTCACGGCTTCTTCGCCTTCTTGATGGAGGAGGAGCTGGAGGCCGACTCCCGGCGCTTTCTCTGCTCGGGGGGAAGGGAACAAGAGGAGCGGGGTCAGTGGGGCTGGCGCCCGCCTGGCTCTCAGCCGCTCCCGCCGGCCAGCCCTGCAGGCAGCGCTGAGGCCCGTGCGCCCAGGCCACCCTGGTACCCGCCGAGCCAGATGCCAGATGAACTCTACAGTTGAGCCTCGGCGGGCGGTAGGCAGGGAATTCCCCTCCTCGACCCGGAGGGCTCGGGCCTGGCCAGGCGGGGGAGTGGGGCTCGGTACCACTCTAGGTGCGTGACGGAGGCTCGGCAGAGCTGCCCCCCGCCAGGAACCAGGTCCCCAGGCAGCTAGCGAGAAGCTCCCAGAGCCCCACACGCTGCACCAGGCGCCCCCACGGGGCGGTGGGGGGGGGGCAAAGCAGCCTGTGACACCATTCTGCCACCACGCCGCTGCTGGCCCCACCCCGAAGAGCTCCCAAGCCACACCCACCCGGAAAGGACCCATCCCCCGCAGAGAGGAGAAACCGAGTCGCAGACCGAGCCAGTGACCCCAGCCCTGCCTTCCTGCCTGGAGGAACCATCTCGGGGGCAGGGCAATGGGGAGAATTCAGCAAAGGAAAACGGGGGTTACGTGTTGGGACTGGGAGGGGTCTGGGCTGGGGCAGTCTCCGTCCATTGGGCTGGCCAGAGGCTGGGAGCCCAGGGCAGGCTGGGCTGCGCTAGCCCCCAAGGCGTCCCCCCAAGGCAGACCATGCCCCCGGCCGTGCCTGCTCCGTGGCACGAGTAAGAACGCCCCCCGGCCGCGAGCCAGCCGCCCAGACCAGAGCCCCCTGAACGAGCCAGCCCTGCACCCCCAGCCCCCTCTCAGCCAGCGTGCGCAGCTGGGCGATAAACCCGCCTGGCTTTCCCCAGAGGCCTCGGCCCGGCCCCCCCTCTGGCTCCGTTAAGGGGAGCGTGCGCCGGGCCCACGGCACAAACAGAAGCCCAATAAAACCCAACGGCACATGCCCAGCCGTGCCGGCTGCACTGCCCGGGCGTGGGACGGGCGGCGAGGAGCCACCGTGCAAAGGGGTCACCCGTTCCGAGGAAGCCCCCGGCTCTCGCCGTCCCGGCGCAGCTCTGGGCACACCCGGGCACGGCGGGGTTAAGAAACCGCTTCCCATTGTCATGCCCAAGCACCTGCAAGTCTGGCGGCTCTTAATGGCGAGCAGGCGGACAAAGGCCCGGAGTAATGTCTATATAAATATATAAAAGGCTGATATTCTAACTCCATCTGGAGCGGAAGGACGATTGATCTTAACAATGTAACTTCTAGCTCTCAGAGCAGCGCCGAAAACAAGGAGTCAGCAGGAGTTCAGATGAAGGAAGCTTAAAAGTCAAACCATTCCCACTCTGAACCTGAGACTTCTTAGACTCGAGGTCTTTTCCTTTCCCCATTAATGGGCTGACTTGTGAGCTCAGGAACAAAGGGAGGAATCTGAGAGTCAACTCGTTATGGCTCAGCCAGTGGAGTCTGAGGCTCACAAATCAAAGGGTCCAATCTGGAGTAACTGGCTGAACTTCGGCTTGGAACTAATTTGTTCCAAGTTGGGCTCACCTCTCACCTCCGGAAGGCCTGCCGCCACTGCGCTGGGGGACCCTGGCATGGCCGAGCCGGGCCCCGTCCCGCCGTGGAGGAGGGGGCCAGGCTGGAGCGGCCGGGAGAACCGGGGGCACGCGGCAGGGCTGGCCTGGTCCTGGACTTCCCACGCGCTACACAGCTGGGCTGGCGGGCTCGGCCCTGGGCAGCTGCGGGCTGGGGAGCAGAGGGGCCCAGGAAAGGCTCCCGGTGCTGCCCGCAGGGCGCGAGGGCCTGCAGCCCTGTCCGTGGGGGTGGGCTCCCAACAGGCTTCCCGCCTCCCTGTGCCGCGGATAGGGAACAGGCCCGGCCACGCCCCCGTGGCACAGCTGAGCGGGCTCGTGCGCCAGTGGCGGGTGGCTCCGCCCGCCGGGAGCCCCTCCCTGAAGCCAGCCTGGCCCACGGCTGCAGCACTGCCCTGCTCCGGGCACACGCTCGGCGCTACCGGGCCCATCCTGGGAACACGGCGCACGGCTCTGCCACCCGCTCCCTGGGGCGCCCTGAGCAAGTGGCTTCCCGGGCCGGGCGCCCCCGCTGCGCCGCAGGGGCAGTCGTGAGCTCCCAGGAGACTCCGTCCAGGCTGCAGAGCCGGGCCCTGACCCTGCCGCACAGGCCGGCGGGGGCAGCGTCACACCCCCCGGTCCCAGGCCCTGCGCCAGGCACGCCCCACAGCTGGAGGGGCTCTGCCAGCTCTGTGCGAGGGAGCCCGAGTCTGCCTGGCTGAGCCTGCGCTGCCCAGTCTCCGGTATCTGCAGTACGGAGCCAAACCCTGCTCCGGCGCCAGCTGGCAGCAGTAGGGACGGGCACTGGCAGCCACCGGGGAGCACCTTCCCCCAGCTCACCTGCAGCCAGGGAGAGCGGCGCAGACGCCCCGGGGGGAGGGAATTTCTCCTCCTCCAAAGGGAGCAGGGAATGGTCACAGTGTGAATGCGCTTGACCTTTTGTCTTGGACTAATCTAATTGTGTCGTCTTTGTGTAATCAGCCGGGAAAGGTCAGAGCTGCATTTAACGGGGCCCTTTAGGTACCCAGCCCGCCTTGCGGTGAATTAACGGGATATTTCTTTCCAAAGAGCCAGCGCCCAGGTCATGTTAACCCCCTGCGTGCCGCCGGCCTGGCCTCTGTCTGCAAACCGCCGCCGAAGGGCCCCGCCCGCCCCGTGGGCTCTCCGGGGACAGCCCGTGGCTGCGGATCTGGGCGGGGCCGGGACGTCACGCTGAGCCCCGCTCCGCAGACATGAGCCTGCCCGGCAGAGCGCCGCCTGCCACCGCCAGCCTGCGCCCCTCTGGTGCCGATGAACGTGGCGCCCCGTGGCCGGACACCGGGAGCGGAGAGGGGACAGGCCCCGCCTGGAGCGGATTTCTGGCAAGCACGCGGCTGCAGCCGCAAAGGGGGCAACCCCCCCGGATGCACTCACCGAGTTGGGGGTCAGCGGGGCTCCCACCACGTCAATGATGGGCTCCTTGGGCTCTCCCCTGCCCTCCTCGGCGCTGAGACCGAGCGGGCCGTCCAGGCGGGGCCCCTCCACGCCGCCGGGGCCCAGGCTGCCCGCCTTGGCCAGCGCCTCGTGCCGGTGCCGCAGCATCTGCAGCTCGTATTCGCAGTTGGCGAAGGCCTGCTTGAGCTCGTAGAGCAGCACCAGGTCGCTCCGCAGCTCGTTGAACATCTGCACGATCTCCTCCGTGGGCATGGGGCTGAGGTCTGGGGCAGCAAGGGGAGCCAGCGCTGGGGAGCCCAGACACACACACACCCTGCAGGCCAGCGCTGGGGGGCCCAGACACACACACACACACCCTGCAGGCCAGCGCTGGGGGGCCCAGACACACACACACACCCTGCAGGCCAGCGCTGGGGGGCCCAGACACACACACACACCCTGCAGGCCAGCGCTGGGGAGCCCAGACACACACACACCCTGCAGGCCAGCGCTGGGGAGCCCAGACACACACACACACCCTGCAGGCCAGCGCTGGGGGGCCCAGACACACACACACACACCCTGCAGGCCAGCGCTGGGGGGCCCAGACACACACACACACACCCTGCAGGCCAGCGCTGGGGGGCCCAGACACACACACACACACCCTGCAGGCCAGCGCTGGGGGGCCCAGACACACACACACACACACACCCCTCTTTCCCTCCCCCCGGCAGGTTCCCCATGGGCCTCGGTCCCATGCTCCGGGCTCTGGCCGGGGGTAAAGAGCCGTCCAGCCAGACGAGGCCTTTCCCCTCCAGGGCCTGGGCCCCAAGCCAAGGCAGACCAGGAGGGCGCTGAGATGAGCTGGGTCCCAGGCCAGGCCCAGCAGGTGGCTTGACAACCCGAACCCGCGAGGGCCGACAGACCAGGACTGACGTCTCCTTGTCAGCCCCCACCCCGGGGATCCCATGAGCCGGGGAGGGAGGGGCTCTGACAGCGCCCATGGGGATCCCGTGGACGGGGGGGCTCTGTCAGTGCCCGTGGGGATCCCGTGGACGGGGAGGGGGCTCTGTCAGTGCCCGTGGGGATCCCGTGGACGGGGAGGGGGCTCTGTCAGTGCCCGTGGGGATCCCGTGGACGGGGAGGGGGCTCTGTCAGCGCCCGTGGGGATCCCGTGGACGGGGAGGGGGCTCTGTCAGCGCCCGTGGGGATCCCGTGAACGGGGAGGGGGCTCTGTCAGCGCCCGTGGGGATCCCGTGAACGGGGAGGGGGCTCTGTCAGTGCCCGTGGGGATCCCGTGAACGGGGAGGGGGCTCTGTCAGCGCCCGTGGGGATCCCGTGGACGGGGAGGGGGCTCTGTCTGTGCCCGTGGGGATCCCGTGGATGGGGGGGCTCTGTCAGTGCCCGTGGGGATCCCGTGGACGGCGGGGGGGCTCTGTCAGTGCCCGTGGGGATCCCGTGGACGGGGAGGGGGCTCTGTCAGCGCCCGTGGGGATCCCGTGGACGGGGAGGGGGCTCTGTCAGTGCCCGTGGGGATCCCGTGGACGGGGAGGGGGCTCTGTCAGCGCCCGTGGGGATCCCGTGGACGGGGAGAGGGCTCTGTCAGCGCCCGTGGGGATCCCGTGGACGGGGAGAGGGCTCTGTCAGCGCCCGTGGGGATCCCGTGGACGGGGAGAGGGCTCTGTCAGTGCCCGTGGGGATCCCGTGGACGGGGAGGGGGCTCTGTCAGCGCCCGTGGGGATCCCGTGGACGGGGAGAGGGCTCTGTCAGCGCCCGTGGGGATCCCGTGGACGGGGAGAGGGCTCTGTCAGCGCCCGTGGGGATCCCGTGGACGGGGAGGGGGCTCTGTCAGTGCCCGTGGGGATCCCGTGGACGGGGAGGGGGCTCTGTCAGTGCCCGTGGGGATCCCGTGGACGGGGAGGGGGCTCTGTCAGCGCCCGTGGGGATCCCGTGGACGGGGAGGGAGGGGCTCTGACAGCGCCCGTGGGGATCCCGTGGACGGGGAGGGAGGGGCTCTGACAGCGCCCGTGGGGATCCCGTGGACGGGGAGGGGGCTCTGTCAGCGCCCGTGGGGATCCCGTGGACGGGGAGGGGGCTCTGTCAGCGCCCGTGGGGATCCCGTGGACGGGGAGAGGGCTCTGTCAGCGCCCGTGGGGATCCCGTGGACGGGGAGAGGGCTCTGTCAGTGCCCGTGGGGATCCCGTGGACGGGGAGGGGGCTCTGTCAGTGCCCGTGGGGATCCCGTGGACGGGGAGGGGGCTCTGTCAGTGCCCGTGGGGATCCCGTGGACGGGGAGGGGGCTCTGTCAGCGCCCGTGGGGATCCCGTGGACGGGGAGAGGGCTCTGTCAGCGCCCGTGGGGATCCCGTGGACGGGGAGGGGGCTCTGTCAGCGCCCGTGGGGATCCCGTGGACGGGGAGGGGGCTCTGTCAGTGCCCGTGGGGATCCCGTGGACGGGGAGGGGGCTCTGTCAGTGCCCGTGGGGATCCCGTGGACGGGGAGGGGGCTCTGTCAGCGCCCGTGGGGATCCCGTGGACGGGGAGAGGGCTCTGTCAGTGCCCGTGGGGATCCCGTGGACGGGGAGGGGGCTCTGTCAGTGCCCGTGGGGATCCCGTGGACGGGGAGGGGGCTCTGTCAGTGCCCGTGGGGATCCCGTGGACGGGGAGGGGGCTCTGTCAGCGCCCGTGGGGATCCCGTGGACGGGGAGAGGGCTCTGTCAGCGCCCGTGGGGATCCCGTGGACGGGGAGGGGGCTCTGTCAGCGCCCGTGGGGATCCCGTGGACGGGGAGGGGGCTCTGTCAGTGCCCGTGGGGATCCCGTGGACGGGGAGGGGGCTCTGTCAGTGCCCGTGGGGATCCCGTGGACGGGGAGGGGGCTCTGTCAGTGCCCGTGGGGATCCCGTGGACGGGGAGGGGGCTCTGTCAGCGCCCGTGGGGATCCCGTGGACGGGGAGGGGGCTCTGTCAGCGCCCGTGGGGATCCCGTGGACGGGGAGGGGGCTCTGTCAGCGCCCGTGGGGATCCCGTGGACGGGGAGGGGGCTCTGTCAGCGCCCGTGGGGATCCCGTGGACGGGGGGGGGGCTCTGTCAGTGCCCGTGGAGATCCCGTGGATGGGGAGGGGGCTCTGTCAGCGCCCGTGGAGATCCCGTGGACGGGGAGGGGGCTCTGTCAGCGCCCGTGGGGATCCCGTGGATGGGGAGGGGGCTCTGTCAGCGCCCGTGGAGATCCCGTGGACGGGGAGGGGGCTCTGTCAGCGCCCGTGGGGATCCCGTGGACGGGGAGGGGGCTCTGTCAGCGCCCGTGGGGATCCCGTGGACGGGGGGGGGCTCTGTCAGCGCCCGTGGGGATCCCGTGGACGGGGAGGGGGCTCTGTCAGCGCCCGTGGGGATCCCGTGGACGGGGAGGGGGCTCTGTCAGCGCCCGTGGGGATCCCGTGGACGGGGAGGGGGCTCTGTCAGCGCCCGTGGGGATCCCGTGGACGGGGAGGGGGCTCTGTCAGCGCCCGTGGGGATCCCGTGGACGGGGAGGGGGCTCTGTCAGTGCCCGTGGGGATCCCGTGGACGGGGAGGGGGCTCTGTCAGTGCCCGTGGGGATCCCGTGGACGGGGAGGGGGCTCTGTCAGCGCCCGTGGGGATCCCGTGGACGGGGAGGGGGCTCTGTCAGTGCCCGTGGGGATCCCGTGGACGGGGAGGGGGCTCTGTCAGCGCCCGTGGGGATCCCGTGGACGGGGAGGGGGCTCTGTCAGTGCCCGTGGGGATCCCGTGGACGGGGGGGGGCACTGTCTGTCCCCGTGGGGAGGCTGCAGCAGCCAGGCAACACCAGCATGGCACAGGGCGGCTGTGACAAGCCTTGAGAGCCACCCATCGCCACGACAACAGGCCGCCGGCCGTGCAGCCTGAGCACTGCCCGCTTTGGCCGTGGAGCTACTGAGCGTGCCCAGCGACCTCTTCCAAGCCTCCAGATCTCTGCTTGGGGGGCTGGCGCCACGCTGGGGGGGGTTCAGCAGCCCAGAGCTTGGGGGCTGCGCTCTGGCTCCCCCCAGCGAGGGCTGCGCGTGGCCTGCGGGAAGCCGAGTCCCCGGGGGAGGGGCGTGGTCCCGCGCCCGCCGCAAAAGGGAGCCGCCCGGCCCCCGGCGCTTTGGGGAGCGGCCCCCCCGGCGCTGAACTAGGAGGAAAGCGAGACGGGGCACCCTGCTCGCACCCGCCGGGGCGACTGGCGCACTCGGCAGCCGCCCCGGCCCGGCCAGCCTGGCCCCGCAACGCCGGGCCGCGGCTCGTGATGGCTGAAAAAGCCCCAAACGAGAGAGACAAAGGCCTTTTGAAATCCTGTTTCTTCTGGGAGGGGAACCAACCCTGCGCGTCCTGTTCTGGCTTCTACCCTCTTTAAAGAGCCAGAAGAGATCATTTGAAAACCCATTCGCACTCTGTGATTTGAGAAAGCGGCGGTATGACTGGGGAAAAGTAGCCCATCCCGACTACAAAGGCCTGCTCTGTGTGTCTCGTCTCTCGCATGCCCCCGTTACTCACCTACTCCTAGTTCCATCAGCATCTGCTCCAGGGCTTTAATCTTCTTCTGTCCCACCGAGCTTGGCAGTTTCATCTGGAACACAAAGGTAAGAGAGCCACACAGCTTCGAGTTAGCCCTCACTCGCAGCCGGCTAGTTCAAAAGGCAAGAGCTCTGCTTTTTATAGTGCGGGGGAAGAAAAAGAAAGGAAGCGCGAGAAAGGAAAACCAAGTGGCGGAAGAGGGAGACGGGGGCTGAAAGTTTTCAGACTAGGTCCGAGGGCAGGCGTTGAAAAGCCCGGGCGCGAGGCTGTTCCCCCCCTCGCGTGTGTGCGCGCGGCGCGGCGCTTTGCAGCTCCCACATGTCACTGAATTAACAACCAAAGTTCTTCTTGGCTGCAAACCCTCTCCCGCCGAGCCCGGCCCATCAAAGGGTTCATTTACACAGCAGCTAATGTACCGCGCTGCCCTACTTTATTCGCTCTCGCCGCCTTGATTAGACTCAGGCGCTAACAGACTCACTTCCCCTGGCCCCCGCTGAGCCCTGGAGCTGTGGGGTTCGTTTACAGAGCGGGCTCTCGAACAAAGGCAGACACAGAGCGCAGGTACTGGCTGGCGGAAGTAGGAACACACATTCACGTCGGGCCGCGGGGCCAGGGGAGCGAGGGAAGGGGCCCCCGGGCCGGTCTGCATGCCCGTTGGGCTCCAGCTGCTCCCCCCACCCAGGTATTCGAACAAGACCCTGACGACTCGCTGGGGGAGACCAGGATCTCGGGGCAGCACACGAAGGGGCTGGCCCAGTGCAGGGAGCATGGCTCTGGTGGAGGAGGGAGCTGAGACCTGCCTGGCGGCCAGCCACAACGCAGCGCACGCCTCCCCTGCCAGAGCCCTGAAAGTTGCCCCGCACCTTCATCAGCGGCAGTGAGCACAGGGGGGCCAATCTCCCTGCTCCGCCGCCGGCAGGTGACAGACGGGCCACTCGCGGGTTCCGAGACGGGCCAGGGACCACGTGACAGCCGGCGGGGGCGGGGGCGGGGGCGTCCGAGCACTCCCGCCCTAAGGATGTAACTGAAGTTGATTAACCCATGAGTAAAAGCGTACGGGCTAACGCTACGGACTGCACGCATCTCCCCCCTGCTTGCCAGGACATTCCTTAGCAGGCTGGCCAGCAGCCCGGCTCAGTCCTGGCTTGAAACGGGTCCGGGACCTCCCCTGCTGGCGCTCTGCATTTCAAGTGCATTAGGAGCCAGGCGGGCAGCCCGGCTCAGTTCCGGCTCACACAGGGTCCGGGAGCTCAGACCCCCCCCCCCCCCACACAGGGGCTGCTGCCACCCCGCGCTACTGCCTCTGTATCAGAGGGAGCAGCACAGGGCGACATGCAGCCGGCCCACCAGAGGAGCTGGTTTTTAAACCGGCTCCCCTCGCTGGAGAGAGTCACCTCAGCCTCAGCCAACCCGTCAGGCACAAGGGCGAGGCTCACACGCCACGGGGACAGGGCATCGTTACACGGCCACAGGAGGGCCACGTGGCACTGGCGGGATCAGCCCTCGGGAGCTGCAAAGCAAGGTTAACGTGAACAAAGGGAACAAGGCCGGGCCAGCGGCGCTCGCGAGATGGAAACGGACGAGGAGTCAGCCGGGTAAAGGGCCCACAAGCCACATGAGACTGTGCAAACCCCCCTCACCGAGGCTCAGGCCAAACCACAGCCCGATCCAAACCGAGGGGGGCGCTGGAGAGCGCTGCCGGGGCAGCCCGCTAGAGGCACAAAGGCAAACACGCAAGTCAAACCCAAGTGAGGAGAGCAGGAAGGGCCCCCGCGCGGGCAGGTAACAGGGTCGCTGGCCAGGCCAAGGACTTGGAGAAGCCACGTGCTGAAGGCCCAGACTCTAACAGTAAAGCAGGAAACCCCAGACAGGCGGTGCAGCCACCGCGCCCAAAGGAGCCACAGGAGCACGCCAGGAAGGGCCGGATGCTGCCGAGACCCGTCGCTTCGCTCTCCACTTAGAGGAGGTGGGGGGACATTCCCTCCCCACACTTGGTCTTTGGGCGACAGATCTGAACAGCAATCCCAGACGGAGCTCTCTGTCCTACCACTGAGGAGTTCAGCAGCCGTAAGTCCCCAGGACCAGGCGGCATGCGGAACTGCTACGTAACTGAGGGCGCAAATCAGCCTCGGATGACGGGCAGATAGCTACCGTGACGCCGATCTTTCGAAAGGCCCCCGCTGCGATCCTGGCAAAGCAGCAGAAGCTGCAGCCAAGAGCAGAATGACCAGGCACGGGGGTGAGCGTAATTCACAGCGGAAGAGCCAACCCGGCTTTGTGAAGAGAAACCAGGCCTCGCCAGCTCTTGGACTCTGCGGAAGCCAGCAAGGACGTGGCGACGGGAACCCAGTCGACGCAGCATACTTGGATTTTCAGAAAGTCGCTGACAAGGTCCCTTGCCAAAGGCTCGTGAGAAAACCAAGTAGCCCAGGATACAAGAGAGGGGCTCTGATGGATCAGTAACCAGGAGACAGCAGAGTAAACGGCACGTTCCCAAAGGGACCCGTCCCGGGACCAGACCTATCCAGCATATTCATTACTGGGGGAAAGGGGTGAACAGAGAAGTGGCAAGTTAGCAGACAATTCAAAATGGTCTGAGCTCATTGTTAAGTCCTAATCAGACTGTGGAGAGCTTCAAAAGGCTCTCACCCCACTGGGCAACAAAATGGCAGATGAAATTCAATGTTGAGAAATGCAAAGTCAAGCGCAACTGGAAAAAACTAATCCCAAGTAACGCAGAGTGAGAGTTCGAAATTAACTCTTACACCCCAAGACAGAAACGGCGGGAGTCACCACGGATAGTTTTCTGAAAACTTCAGGTCAGGAACCAGCAGTGGACAAAAAGGCTCCCAAAATGCTGGGAACTATGGAACCAGGGATAGAAAATAAGAGAGAAAAATCTCTCTGTGCCACTAAATCAAGCCCTGGTGAATCCCGTCTGATTCTGTAGCCTCACCCCACAGAGGCTCGAGGGAAACGGGGAAAGATTCAGAGAGACCCATCCAAGAAGAAACTGAAAGAATGAGGGCGTTCCGCCTTGAACGGAGAGCACTCCGGGTGGGGAAGTCAGAGGTCTATAAAATCACAGACCGGGAGGAGAAAGTGAGCAGAGATGTGGGTTTTGCCCTCTCCCACGGTACAAAACCCAGGAGTCAGCCAAAGAAACTAACAGGCAGCAGTTTAATACAAACACGAGGAAGGACTTTTCCACACATTGCACAGCTAACCTGTGGAACTCACTGCCATGGGATGCAGTGAAGGCCAAAAGTGCAGCTGGAGGATGGGCCCATTGATGGCTGGTAGCCAGGAGGACCAGGGCTGGAACCCACGCTCAGGGCAACCCTACGCCCCTGTCTGCCAAGAGCTGGGAGTGGAAGATGGGGCGGATCACTCCAGAATTGCCCGGTTCCATACACTCTCCCTGAAGCTCCGTACCAGTCACTGTCAGAGATGGGATACGGGGCCAGAGCGACCCTGGTCTGACCCGGCCTGGCAAGCTCTTATGGGCCTTCGGTCAGGAGTCTACAGATGTGGCGAGGGGTCGGGGGGGGGGGGGTGGCCAGAGCACTGGATCTAAGGAACTATCGGGCGTGCCAGTGAACAGAACCCCCACAGCGGCCCTCAGATCGGGATGCGCTGCACACACCAGTGTGGTCACAAATGTGCGGGAAGGGGACGTGAGGAGGTGAGAGGCAGGAATAACCCAGCGAGGCGCAGAGTGCAATAAAGCAGCCAGCGCACGGAAGACACGGCCACGTGCAGCCCCCATCCCCGGGGCAATGAGAGAAGCTGAGACGCGCCATGGCCAGAGGGCGCGCAGCACTATCCGGCAGGTCGCGCCGAGGCCGGGGGGCCACATCTCGGGGCTGGGAGGGCTCCGTCCCTCTTCCCACGGCTCCGGGGAGCCCTGCAGAGATCTCAGCAAAGAGCCACGCCTGCGGGCAAGCAAGATGAAACGGGCCCAAAGACATCTCCGCTGGCTGGCAAGCGGGGACCCCGTGGCCGCCCCAGGCTGCGAAGGGTACGAATGCCCAGGGAGAGGAAGGACGTCGTGCGCGTCACACGGGCCCGGGGAAAGCAGGCAGACTGCGCAGCCGGCCCCAAGTGGAGTTTAGCCCATCCCTTGGGATCAGGGCACAGTCCGCCCCAGGGGGATGGGCCAGACAAGCCAACAGACCTTTGCTCTGCCCAGCTCCTGAGAGACTCGCGGGGCCCTTTCGCCAAGGTGCTGCAGCTGGTTCCCTCTCTCGACGCAGAGTTTGTAGCTGGGCATTTTCTGCCTCGCCGGGGCCCAGGCCTCAGTCTTTCTAAGGTCTGCACTGCGGCCGCTCTCTCTCCAGCCAAGACAGGACTCTCATGTGAGCCTGCGGCTCTCCTAGACAGGCAGCTGCCCTAGCCCAGTGCACGGCGCAGGCCTGGCCCGGCTGCTTGCTAGGCACACGCCTGAAGCAGCAACTCGGCGCCTATCGGCAGCTCCCCCAATCACTCTGGGCAACACACTCCTGGCAGGGAGCACCCAAGAGCACCCCTCTGTCTCTCAGCGTCGCGCTCCTCGGCCAAGTGACAGGAGGCAGCGCTCACTGAACCGGGCGCACCAGGGGAGCAGGGCTGTCTGGGATCAGGCCGCCTGTTCAAACCGAAGAGCCAAGCCACATCGCCATGCAGAAGAGGCGGACGACGCCCCTGGCAGGAGGGAAGATACACACTGACAGGACGGTTAATAGGAACGGAAACGGACCGTTGTGCTCACAGACTTTACTGAAGGGCACTTTGGCTGCTGCGTCTTTTTGCGTATTTCTTTGAGGTTTACACCACAACTGGCCGCCCCCCGGTCCCCGCACTTTCCAGCCCCAGGGGGGCCCTGCGCTTGGGAAAAGCTGAATTCACGTTTCCTTGGGAAAGGTGCGTGGGTTTCAGGGATGTCAAAAGAGCCAGAACTTGGTTCCGCACGGAGCCAGCTTGGGCTCGAGAGCCAGAGGTTGCAGACCCCTGGCGTAGGCTAAAAGCCCATCAATTAAGCTTCCCTTTAATTCCGGGGGAGGATCTGGCTGTGAACAGGAAGGCTCCATCGGTTTCGCAACGCAAGAGTATATTTTAATTTTACCATCATTAAGAAAATGTTATGATTGATGTGGCTGCTGTCGGACTAATATCTTTAAAATTTAGCTGGCTAAGCCAATTCATCTTAAAGACTGATGAAGGTTGATTGCTCTCTATGCAAAATGTATTAAAACTAAATGAGGAGTCTATTACTCACAGGCCGCTGATAATCTGTTAGGGAGGCTCCGTTAGCTCGGCTGCCTCGTGGCAGGGGAAAGCAGGAGCCAGCCCTGGGCTGGGCGGATACAGACGTGGGGTTTTCAGCAGATGCCGCGTCCTCAGAGCTGCACCACGCAGACCTGTCCGGAAGGCGGACGGAAGCAGGCAGCTGCCCAGGAGGCAGGCGGAGGTTGAGGACAAAAGGACACGTGTCAGTCTGGCTTGCTGCTGGGCCCGCGGAGATGGGTTCAAGCCCCGCTCCGGGTGCTGGACTGATGCCCAGTCACGAGAGCTGCAAAGGTAACACGACCCCGGGTCCCAACACGACCCCGGGAGAGCAACAGGACCCCGGGTCCCAGCACGACCCCGGGAGAGCAACAGGACCCCGGGTCCCAGCATGCATCGGGAGAGCAACAGGACCCCGGGTCCCAGCATGCATCGGGAGAGCAACAGGACCCCGGGTCCCAGCATGCATCGGGAGAGCAACAGGACCCCGGGTCCCAGCACGACCCCGGGAGAGCAACAGGACCCCGGGTCCCAGCACGACCCCGGGAGAGCAACAGGACCCCGGGTCCCAGCATGCATCGGGAGAGCAACAGGACCCCGGGTCCCAACACGACCCCGGGAGAGCAACAGGACCCCGGGTCCCAGCACGACCCCGGGAGAGCAACAGGACCCCGGGTCCCAGCATGCATCGGGAGAGCAACAGGACCCCGGGTCCCAGCACGACCCCGGGAGAGCAACAGGACCCCGGGTCCCAGCATGCATCGGGAGAGCAACAGGACCCCGGGTCCCAGCACGACCCCGGGAGAGCAACAGGACCCCGGGTCCCAGCACGACCCCGGGAGAGCAACAGGACCCCGGGTCCCAGCATGCATCGGGAGAGCAACAGGACCCCGGGTCCCAGCACGACCCCGGGAGAGCAACAGGACCCCGGGTCCCAGCATGCATCGGGAGAGCAACAGGACCCCGGGTCCCAGCACGACCCCGGGAGAGCAACAGGACCCCGGGTCCCAGCACGACCCCGGGAGAGCAACAGGACCCCGGGTCCCAGCATGCATCGGGAGAGCAACAGGACCCCGGGTCCCAGCATGCATCGGGAGAGCAACAGGACCCCGGGTCCCAGCATGCATCGGGAGAGCAACAGGACCCCGGGTCCCAGCATGCATCGGGAGAGCAACAGGACCCCGGGTCCCAGCATGCATCGGGAGAGCAACAGGACCCCGGGTCCCAGCATGCATCGGGAAAGCAACAGGACCCCGGGTCCCAGCACGACCCCGGGAGAGCAACAGGACCCCGGGTCCCAGCATGCATCGGGAGAGCAACAGGACCCCGGGTCCCAGCATGCATCGGGAGAGCAACAGGACCCCGGGTCCCAGCATGCATCGGGAGAGCAACAGGACCCCGGGTCCCAGCATGCATCGGGAGAGCAACAGGACCCCGGGTCCCAGCATGCATCGGGAGAGCAACAGGACCCCGGGTCCCAGCATGCATCGGGAGAGCAGGGCTGCCTGGCTCGGATGAGCGCAGTGCATGTGGGGCGGAGGGGTCTGAACGCCACCTGCAGGCCTGGCTCTTGAGCGCCGGGTGAGTTCCCAATGGCCCCGCACGGAGCTAAGCCAGGGCACCACCCCAGCCTAAGACTGATGAAAAAACATGGCCCTAGCCGGCTCCTGCCCTTTTCCCTCCCTCCCCAGAGGGAGCTGGCCCAGTTCGTTATTGTTTGGAAAGGCCCCGGTAACGGATTGCTCCAGTCACAAAGCCGATGAGCTGGGATTTGGGAGGTTAAGATATCTGGGGCGCTTTCCTCCTCTGCCAGCGTCTCCTCGCCTCTCTTTGGGCAACACAGCCCGCGCCTAATTGCACCAAGCGCTTCTCATTTAAGGGCTGCGATTCTTCCTCCCGCGACAAGCCCCTGCGTTAAACGCATGATCTGGGGACACACAAGCAGCGGGCGGCACGCCCCGGTGCGACGAAGCCGCGCAGCTGCGGTTCCCCCGTGGCCTGAGATGGCGACAAGGAGGCCTGGGCCCTCGAGGCCGGGGAGACAATGCGCCGGGCCGGGGAGCTGCAGGGCGCCCCCAGACGCCTGCCTGCTCATCACCCTTGCTGGAGCAATCCCTGGTGTTGGGGGGGCGGAGGCCTGGTGGCAAAGCCGAGCACCCGAGGGCAACGGGGATATCCACGCCTCTGGTGCGGGCCTAGCCACACCTCTGCGGAAGCTCACAGAGTCGTGCTAACGAGCGCCAGACCCGCTGCAGAGGAAACGAACAAGCCCAGGGCGGAAGAGGTGCAGACACAGCCCCACAGAGCAGACCGGGGTCGTTTGTGTGCGTCGCCTCCTTCTCCTCACTTCTAACACGACCCAGCGGTGCGGCAAACTGCCCCGGGAGACTAACGGAGTCTCCGTAACACGAGCCCTCCCACAGAGCCCCGGGGGTTACATCTTTGCACCCTGCTGGGGGGCTCGTGTGGACCCCGCTGCGTGGAGATCAGACCAGCCGGGACCCCCCGCCACGGCCGGCTCTCAGCGCAGGACTTGTGTTAGGCACCGGCCACTTTCGGAAGCTCCCGACTTCCTCAGAAACTCGACTCGGGGGCTGAAATGCCCACGCGGGGGCTCTCGCTAAAGCGCTC
Source organism: Pelodiscus sinensis (assembly GCF_049634645.1). NCBI lineage: Eukaryota > Metazoa > Chordata > Testudines > Trionychidae > Pelodiscus > Pelodiscus sinensis. The sequence continues at coordinate 255,005 of NC_134719.1, read as the reverse complement.
TGGGTCCCTCTACGGTTTGAGCAGCCTTTCTCGAGTCGTTCCCCCGTTTCATTCACAGCCAGCAGCCGCAAGCAACCCGCGCCCGCCGAGCTGGGACTCCTCCGCCCCCGGCCCTGCCACCCTTTCGCAAAGCGAGCCACCGGCATTCGAAGATCCAGCTGTGCCGGCAGAGCGGGCCATCGCTAGCACGGCATAGCTCCCCGCAGCTGGGAAAGGCTTTCCCCACAGCCGGCTCCCCGTGGGGGAAGGGGTCTGCTCTGATGTGGGACTCCTGCGGCGGGGAGGTTTGCAGGAGAGCGCCCAAAGTAATACTCTCTTGTCCCTAGGACGGGGGGCTCCCTCTCGCCCGCTGCCAAGCAGCTGTGGAGTGTTGAAGGCACAAGAACCTGCACTGACGGGCTGAGCGTTTAAACGCAGGGAGGAAATCAAGTCTGAATGTGCAATCTGACCTTGGCCGCCTCGTGTGCATACATTATAAGGCCTTAATTACACAATCACATTCTATTTCTCAAATCAAACACCACCCTGCCCCCCTTCCGGCCTCAGCTCCGCCAGGCAGAACGCCACAGTCCTACAGTGACATGGCGGTGCTGGGAGAACCGACTTTGGGGGGGGTCTTTTAAACGACGAGACAACAGCAAAACGTACTTGCATTCGAGATGGTAATGGTTACTGCTTCTAGTTAACTGGCAGGGGCTGGAGCAGCCCTCGTCCGCGGTGGGAATCCCACCCACCTAGCCTGTGATCAATTAATCGATTAAACTTAGCGTTTAGCCAGTTAACCAATTAAACGGGATTTTACACCCCACCTTGCATGCTGTTTGCACTGTCTGCTGGCCCACAGGGTGGCTTACAATTAAATGACAGCATGAGCTCTCACTAGCTACGCCTCGGGACCCGCGGGGCTCAACACGGTCCCAGCCGGGGCAAAGAGACTAGCATTCTTCCAAACAACCCTGCAAGCGTGCACCTACAGAAATGACCATTTTAAAGTGCACCTGGCTTGATGGCAAATCACAGAATCATAGAACTGGAAGAGACCTCAGCAGGTCACGTCCAGCCCCCTGCTCTAGGCAGGACCAACCCCAACTAAATCAACCCGGCCAGGGCTTTGTCAAGCCGAGACTTAAACACCTCTAGGGATGGAGACTCCACTACTTCCCTAGGTAACCCATTCCAGTGCTTCACCACCCTCCTAGAGAAATAGTTTTTCCTAATATCCAACCTGGACCTCTCCCACCGCAACTTGAGCCCATTGCTCCTTATTCTGCATCCGTAACCACTGAGAACAGCCTCTCGCCAGCCTCTTTGGAACCCCCCTTCAGGAAGTTGAAGGCTGCTCTCAAATCCCCCCTCACTCTTCGCTTCTGCAGACTAAATCTATGACTCACGTTCAAGCAGCCGTGTAAAAAGTGCAAAGTCTGTACACACCAAACTCTTCTAGGACACGAGAGAGAAGGTTTTACTAGCGAGATTTCCGTGAGGCAGTTGTAAAAGCTGGATCGAGAGCGTGCGTGAGACTCAACCAAGGGAAGAGGAGCACATACAGAAATTGCACGGAACAACAAAACACACTTTGAGGTGTCTGACGCAGCATTTCTCAGATACACAGGCTGAGAAACTACGTGCAATTAAAAAACTGCAACAGCGTCTATCTCCAAGGAGAACGTTTGCTTTCAGAGTCCGATACTTCTGGTGACAGAATTACTAACACAAGGAATACTTGGTGCATAACGCATCGTGGGCCCCAAAAGGGAGCGAAGAGATGGACACTAGAGGATAACTCACTGTACACAGCACAAGACGCCACAGACATGTCCCTAAGGTTGAAACAAAGCAATCGCTGCCTGAGAAACACCGCAATGGTGACACCAAAGACGAGACGACCGTGAGCGCGCATACCAGGAGGCTGGCTGCACACTCAAAGCTTTGCTCGGGTCCATTTCAGCAGTACCACATTTCCTTTGCTAAACGCATTTTAACACCCTGCTTCGGGAGGCAGGTCCAACCAATCTTGCAGCAGGATGTTACGAAATAAAGGACCAATATTCTCCCTAGCCACGTCAGTCCTGGCCCTTTCCGGTTCTAGGTTGCTTGACCCTGAAGCAAGAGCGTGTGCATCGATTCGGGGGGGTTTAACCCTTGCTATTGTTACTCGGCGCAATCTCGTTAGCCACCTCACATTCAACCTGTTTGGTATTTCCTTCTTGCAATTTTTAATTGGCTGCCTTTCAATTCCACAACCTGGCTGTCCTCCCTTGCGCTTGTATTGCGAGCAAAGACTGACAGAGCCACTTGTTTAGTATTTTGTATCCCTGTATCTCACACAGCCTCGCGAAACCCCTCCCAAATCGGCCACTAGCTGTTAGACTCGGACATCTGCTAAGCGGAGGGGTACTCGGAATGCACGCACCCCCCCCGTACCCCTTGCTAGGTACGCCAGGTGTCCTACACCCACCTGCAACGCCACAGACATGAATCTGGATCACCTGCACAACCTGCTCCCTCCCCACTCCTGGGCCTCGAGACCCCCATCGGAGCGCCGGGCCCCGGCGAAGGGTAACGTGGCGTTCCCACGTGTGCTCTGCCGCGGCGTGCAGCCGGGCTGTGCGTGGCCATTTCACCACAGGAGACGTGCCGAGAGAAGCGACAGGAACAGCCCGGCTCTCTAATCCAGAGGAAGTTTCTGACTCGGAAACATATGCTTTCCTGCCTGAGACGGACGTGCTGATTGCCATCAGCTTATCTCACCAAGATGCCTCGGAGTGCAATCAATAGCGAACAAATAAATTATTAATTGCTCCAAGTAATTAAATTTATCAAACCCAAATAAATATAACGGATATTTTATGGAGCTGCGTTCCAAGCCCCAGCTCTGAAAGGCCGGTATTGATCATGGGAGGGAGACAGATGTTTCACATGTTAGCAGCTGATGAGGTCTGGGCTTGCATTAATGTCAGGCAAGAAGCAGCGTCAAGAGCCACTGACGGGGAGTAAACAGGCAGCGTGCTTGGCCATTTAATTGTGGGTCAGATCAAATATGAAGAATAAACATTTTAAAAGACACGCACACAGCCCTCCACCCTCCCCAGCCTTTCACTGCAAGCCTCATTCATCTTGGAGCGGTGGCAGGAACCCAGCCCCCGCCCCCAAGAAAAAAAAAAACAACCACAGTAAATTGTAACTCATTAATCAGTGCTAAAAAAATGCTCGGCTGGCTAGTAAATATTTAAAAGCCAGGGAGGGTGAATATCTGAATCAATGGGAACTAAAGCTGTGTTCAAAGCTTTTCTCCCCCTATTTCTTTTTTAATTGGCCCGACCGGCAATTTGTCTACAGGATTCTAGTTAGCGGGGAGCAAGTCAGCACGCTGGCTGGACGCCTCGTTTGGAGGGAGGTGCCCGGCTGTGAGCTCGCCCGGCGAGCCCCTCGGCAGCTCTGCACGCTCCCAGGGCTCCGCTTTACGCCCGGGTCTAGCGCTGTCCCCAGCGGAGACAACCCGCCTGGCCCCCGCCCCCACCGCAACCCAGCAGGGCGACCCCACCAGCTCAGCCCCCGCCCGCCGCCGCCTCGGGACACTCCTCGTTGCCAGGCTGCACGGCTACGGCAGAGCGAAGGCCGAGCGCCCAGCTCAGCAATTGGGTAAAGGGGATGTGACAGGTAGCCCCAAGCCACGCACAAGCCTGGGAAAAGTCAGAGTGGGGGGGGCACTCCAAGCCCAGCCAGGCCCGACAAGCAGCGATGGCACCCAAAGCCCCCTGACTCTGCCCTGCAGCGACTCCACACGAGAACCCGTAGGGCTCTGGGGCAGTGCGACCCGTAGGGCTCTGGGCAGTGATCTCCGTGAGGAGTGGGTGACAGAAGGCATCTTTGTCTCTGGCCTCGTCCCCTGAGAACAACAGGCCTTGCAGCCATGGCGTAGGCAGCGTGGGAGTCCCTGATCAGGCTGCTTCAGCCTCTGCAGAAGGAGAAACGACCAGCTGCAATAACCGACCACGGACCCTGTAACCCACGTCTCCACCTGCAGCCGACGCACCCGATTCCGGGGGCTTGGGCCAGATGGGACGTTTGAAAAGTCTGGGTCAGCCTGTTAGCACGGCCACTGAAGACGCACCACACCCAACGCTGGAGGCGCATGTTCTGCGAGGGCCAGGCTACCGTTAATTTTCAGTAACTAACCAATTCGTCGCAACCCACGGGTGAACGCTCGGCAATCCACTCGACGGCCCAAAGTAAGCGCTGTCACCGCGAGGAGGACCGGGGCATTTCTCATACACAACCAAGAAGATGAATCCCTGCTTGGTGTGAAAAATTCAACTTAGCCTTAGCGGAGGAGCAGCCACCAGTGCCTGATAAAACATAACGTAGAAGGTGCATCTGGCTGCAAACACCACCCCCTAGGGCCGAAACGGCTCTTCTCACACGCCTGAGGAGCAGACAGGCAGAGAGCAAACCCCTCACAGCCAGCCTGGCCAGTAGCCACGGGCGCTTTGGGCGCTTCATACCAACGCCACCCCTCGTCACATTCCCGCGGCGGGGCCGGCTGCGAGTGGCGTAGAGAACGGTCCTAGCGCTGAGCCCACTGCAGCACCCTACAGGTTCCAAAGCGCCGCACCAACTGCGGCTCACCCCCCCCCCCCCGTCCCCCCCACACACACACAGCTCCGTCATGCACGGGAGACCTCAGAGGTCCCAGGGAGCGGGCAAAGGCCGCAGAGTCCCACACAGACTCAAATTTCCATCTTCCGTGTCTCCGTGAACCGTCCCGTGCATCTCGCTGCCCAGAGCCTGGGAGCGCCCGACCACCCGGCAAAGCTGAGCGCAGGGGCAGCACCCCAGAAAACGGGACCCCCAGCCTGCCTAGGCAAGGCCGCAGCTCACACACACAGGCCCGAGTGCTCTCCCCCGCCCAGGGCACTGCCCAAAGGCCCTGCACGCCTTCTGGCCTCAAAGGACCAGCCCCCGAAGTGGCGCTGGAAATTCACCCAGTGGCGCCACTCGCCCGCTGACACCATGGCAACCCCGAAATAGCGAACGGTGGGTTTTCCCCGCCGACACACATGCTCTTTTCCCAGGCCAAGGGGGTTTGCGGGACTGGTCCCCAGCTGGGTTATCTGGATCAGGATCTGGCTAGGAGAGATGTCGACTCTTGCACCTAAAACCAGGCCGGGGTTTGCTGTTTGCTCACCCTGAGGGGACACCAGGCACTTGGGGCTTTTCAAATGACGCGTTTCTGAAGCTAAGATATGGTGACTGGGTCAGGCCAGGGCGTGCAAGTCGCCACTGGAGGCCTGGCGGACACCTTGCAGCGGGCTGCTCGCAGAGGCATGGGGCATCTGGCTGCAGGCTCCGTCTGGGCCAGGCGGGAGACATCGGCGGGTTCAGGGCTCTGGACGCTCTGCCACAAAGCAGAGCTGGCCGATAGCCCACAGCACGCCCGTGTGCCAGGCTACAGCCTATGCGGCTGCACCAGGCTGCTTAGTTTAGAGGCGAGAACTTATCACAGGAGACCGGCTCGGGACAGAGACAGGGAGACCGACTGGAACAGCAGCCCCAAGAGGCCATGGCAGCAACCTACCCTCTGGCTCCGCAGTGTGACCCCTGCAGATTTGAAGTCTGGAAACTTGATGCCAGCAGTCTCAGGAACAGCCTGAAAGAGAGGGAGGCAGGATGTGTTGGCGGAGGAAACACAGGGGCTGGCCCAGCGGCCGGGAGGGAAACACCATTTCCTGACACCGCCACCTGCCAGACGGAGGGAGAGGAAAATCCCAAGCCAACCTCAGAGAAGCCCTGAGGCGAGCCCTCAGCTCCAAGGCCCGACGCCCACCTTGTGCAGGGTTTGCCACCAATGCACCTCTGACGGGGCCCAGGGCTAACATACGGCCCAGGAGCTGGCCTTCCCACGCCCCGCACGCCAGGGCAGGAGCCGGGCAGTCTGCGATTTGTACCGCTCCGAGCGCCCGGGGAGGCTCCCCATACGTGCAGGACTGCTCTGGAGCGGGGCCTGCACTGTCCTACACACAGTCTCGCCTGCACATAGCCTGCCACTCTGCACGGCTTGCGAGGTGCCAGGGGAGCAGGAGAGGCAGGGGCGGGCGGGTTTCAGTGCCAGCCTAGCAGATGCTTGGGGAGGGCCTTTCACACGAGCACGCCAGCCAGAAGGCATTCGCGGGAACGAAACGCCTGCCGGACCCTTCCAGGCTGGGCTCTGGCCCTCCTCAGTCACTGCCCCAGAGAGCAGCCCCACGCTGCTGGAGGTGACCGCGTTCCGCCCCAGGCAATCGTTGGGCCCCTGGGGCGAAGAAGCGCGAGGGAGCCCAGCCAGGAGTCCCCAGAGCACACGCAAGGCAGTGCGCCAGCTCCACTTTCCACCGTGGGAGAGTCCCGCCGTGCGCCCGGGGTCACGCCAGGGCCGTGGCTCGGCCGGTCGGTGCCAACGGCGCGGCGCGCAGAAGCTATTAACCGGGCTCACCGGCCTCGCACGCTGCACAGGCTGTAACCGCGTCCACCTCAACTGACTCTTTGGTAAATGATTTTCCTTTGTTGGAAGGATGCTGATGCAGCCCCTGATTCTCACGCGTAGTTAAAATGCAATTTTTTGTACCGTTTCCCTGCTCGAGTTGGTAATTGACTCCTAATGGACTCTGTCATGGCTGAAATGACGCTAGTGTAACAACAGGGACGGCCGGGGCGTGCGCAGGGACAGACCCCGCCCGCCGGGCCTCGGGCGACGCAGAGCAAACCGGCTGGGACGCCACTTCCCATCAGCCCCGTCTGCGCCCAGCACTCTGGCAGTGGGCCCGCCGAGGCAAGCTGCCCCACAGTGCCCTGGCTTTGGGGGCCCCTTCCTCATTGCCCACAGGCCCCCTTTGGGAGCCAGAAAGGGCACGAGAGAGCTGGGCCCTCCTCCTGCCGCCACCCGAAGGAGAACAGCGCGGGCTGCGGCGCCGCGCACCCACTGCTCAGACTTGGCGGGCTGGCACCAGCAGTGGAGTGAGATTTTCTAATGCAAATAGCCCCTAGCACTTCACACACATGGAGTGACTCGGTGCCAGGGCCCCCGGGAGGAGAGGAAGTAGAGTCATTCCCATCCTATCTGGGGAAACTGAGGCACGGGGGGAAGGCAATGGCCCAAAACTGCTGAGCTGAATTGAAACCCGCCAATCCTGGGCTCCTTAGTTTCTGAACCCCTTTGCTACCAAAAACGGGCCTGACTTAGGGTTAAACAACCTCCCCCAGCCCGCAGGAGCCGAGTGCCTGGCCCCGGCCGGAAAACTTAGGGGCCCCATGTTCCCCAGGGCAGCAAGGACAAGAAATGTTTACAGGCTTCTCGGTCTCCTTCTTCTGCGGCAGCTTCTTCTTGGGAGCCTTGCGCTCCGCCCGCCTCTGCTCCGTGGTGGTGTCGGCAGCCGTGATGAGCTTCTGCAGGTCCTGGGTTCTCTTCTCTCGCTCCTTCTTCCTGGCCTCGATTTTCCGCAGCTCCTGGATCAGATACTCCTCTTCTGCCACCTGCCGGCCGGCGCGGGGAGAGGCAGTCAGAGCCGCAAAGCGAGGCCAGGGAGCAGCTCCGCTCCCACGCCAGCCCTGCCCCCGGGCGCTGGCTTCCCCGCCCTCCCCTGCACAGGCAGCTCCAGCCCAGCCCTCAGGGGCGCTAGGTCCCCGGGTCAGTCGCTCTCCTGGCAACCCCGCGCCTTGCTCTCCCCCGGAGGAAGAGGGCAGAGTGACCCGTTCTATGGGGGGCAAGCTGGGCCCTGGGAAGGCGGCACCTGGCAGCGCGCTAGCGGCTCCTGCTGCCCTGCACTCTACAGGCAGATGCCCCACCCATTGGGCCAAGGGGACCCCTCCCCACCCCCCTGCCCACAGCTGCTGCCTCATCCACCCTACCCGGGCTGGTGCCCGCTCCCGCCATGGGGAAGCTGATGGGGGATGCCAGGGTGCCAGCTCCAAAGCCCAGGGCAGCGGCACAGGCTGGGCTCAGCCGGGGGGCAAGGGGAAAGGAGCAGGCGACAGGGTAGCGCAGGGGATGCGGTTCCTCCCCACGAGCTGTCCCAGCAGCACCCCACCTGGGGCGGGGGCCTCTGCAGCGAGCTGCCAGCAACTAGCCAGAGGGCAGACACTACCGCCCACGGACGCACACTCCCGCCCAGGGCCCAGCTCCTGCCGGCTGCCCTCACGGCTCCGCACTGCCTGCACCCCCAGGAGTCCGGGCCCCCGGGCCCGCCCCCGAGAGTGCAGAGGGTGCTGGGGGCTCACGTCCACTTCCGCCCTTCCACCCAGGCTCGGCCCAGGCTGTGAAGAAGGGGGAACCCCCCCCCCCCGGCACCCTAAAGCAACCACTGTCAACCCTCAGAGCCCAGAACCCCGCTCCTCTCGCCCCCACCGCCCCCAGGCACTTGTGCCCCCGCGCTCGGCGTCTCTGACCCACAGGGGCGTGGCCGTGGGGCTTTGCCACGTGTGTGCGGTGCTGAGACGTGCCTGGCCCCCCAGCTCCATAGTAACCTGGGTGAGGGTCTGGAGGGGTGGCCGGGCGGCCCTCCCGCACTCCCTACCTGCTCGGGGGTGCGGTTGTACAGCCTCTCCAGCTGCTCCTTCCGACGTCTCTCGTGGCCGGCGTCGAACACGGGGACTTTCAGGTCGGTGCCGGGAGCGGCCCGCGCGTTGGCCAGCTTGGCGCAGATGTGGTAGTACCGCTCCTTCAGGTCCTCCACCGACCTTTTCTGGGGAGCACGCAGCAGAGCGGGCAGCGTTACGAGGGAACCTCCGCAGGGATCCCCGCCTGCGGGGGAGGGGGCCAGGCCTGCAGACGCAAGGCTTGGGCAGCACGGGGGCAGGCCCGTCCCTCCGGCGCGGAGCCGCACAGGACCCAAATGCTGCCAGAAGCACCTTCCCCTCCATGCCTGCCCCTGCGACTGCCTCGGGGGGACAGGAGAGGAGCGGAAGCCAAGAGACCTGGGTTCCAGGCGGGGCAGCTGCTGCCTCATTGTGAGACTGGGAGAGTGCACACGCTGTGCCTCAGTTTCCCTGGCCCTATACCGAGACGATGACACTGTCCCTTCCTTTAATGTGCTTTCAGATGCTCTGGGCAGCTGCTCTGTCCCTGGGGCACGTGGGTTCCCTGCCACGCAGCTCTCTCCTGCTCGGAGAGACTGAGCCGGCAGCGAGCCCACAGCTCCTCCCGGCAGCCCCCACGCGGGTGCCAGGGCCTGCTGGATGAGCCGCCAGCTGCGGGCCTGGCTTTCCCCCGGGGCCTCTGCGCGGCCTGGACTCACTCAGCCCAGCTCCCTGCCCTCCATCGCAGCATCTCACCAGGGCTCCCCCGACACTGCCCACCCCCAGGGCTGGCCAGGCCTCCGTGGAGCAGGCTACGCGTCAGGGGCCACAGGCGTCTGCAAGGTTCCGGAGCAGCCCGAGGCCACAGAGACCCTTCCCCGAGCATTAGAGCTTCCTGCCCAGCGGTGAGACTCTGAGCCGGGGGTCCTGGCAGCTCAGCCTGCCTCCCCGGCAGGGCAGGGCCAGTTGTTTCCCCGGCAGGGTATTTGCAAGGGACTCTGGCTCCTGCTAACTCGAACAGGGGTGGTGGCAGCTCTCATGAGAAACGGGCGGAGCAGCAGCGCCCCTGCCCCGCGGCAGCGCCCGCTCACCTTGAACTGCTGGTGGTCGTAGCGGTCGTGGATCACCACGAAGCGCAGGTCGAATCTCCGGGAGAGGTCGAAGAGGTGATCGGTCTCCGCCTTGGTCCAGGCATCGTCGTGCAGGTACATCTGATACTCCTGCTCCGAGTACACGGGCACCTGCACCGTCTGCACGGGGGGGGGGACCTGACTCATCGTGCTGCCCCCCGGAGGCGGAGCCTCTCTCCAACTGCTCCCGGCGGCAGCGTCGGAGAAACCAAACCCACCCGGCACAGGAGGGCCAGGGGCCGCCAGTCTCCGCCCACCTGGTGCCCATCCCCATGTGGGCCCACGCCCCGGGGCAGCGGCTGCCAGGACGGAGCTATGTGGCAGGCTCACGAGGGGCCCCCCAGGGGCTATTTGGTAATTGTCCCGAGGCATTTCCAACGTGCCTATCGCCAGGGGCCCAGCCCTGGCCAGACCGCCGAGCAGTCTCACTTCCTCCAATCACGGGGCGGCACTCCACCAAGGGGCCCAACCACCGGCTCAGCCGTGGCCCCCTCCCCCTCTCAACTGCAGCCCTCCCGCGTGCCCCTTTCCACCTGCTCTCCCAGCCCCAGGAAGCTACATGCCAGGCTGTGGTCACTGGCTCAGGCCCGGCCCGAAAGCAAGCAACCTTGCATTCTGCAAAGCCCTTTCCACCCCAGTCCCTCCCCTCCCGCAGCAGCACCCCGGCACTCCCGGGGACCTAGCAACCAAGGGAGCCTCGTCTGCTGTTGCATATTCCCCCCCCCCCACCAACTGGGAGCCCCCCCACAGCCAGCAACCGGCCCTCTATTCCCCCAGCCCACGAATTTGTACGTTGGATGTGGCACCGCCACGGGCCACCCACCCAGCAGTCACCTGCTCTCTTGCCCACCATCCGTGGCCTTTCCACGTGGCCAGCTGGCACTCACTCCACATCTGGCATCGGCCGCTGCCAGAGGCAGGACACCGTGTGGGGTGGCCCTGGGGTCTGCTCCAGGCTGGCAATCCAGCTGCCTGGCTCCCTAGTGGGGTTTTGGCCCGGAGCTCGACAGGCTGACCCGACATCCAGCGAGGGAGAGCACGGAGACTGGAGGGGGTCCGGAAGCAAGTGGGGATGGAGAACTCGGGGGAAGAGAGATCAACCGAGGGCCCTGGGGGGAGGAACTGTAACCCAGAGGGTGATGAAAAACTAAGGAGAAAACAGACAGGCAAAAAGGTCCAGCTTGGGGAGACGGGACAAACGAGGCTGCGCCCACTAGAGCACGCTCCCCTGAGGAGCATGGAACAGAGGCCAAGATCCTGGGGTCTCTTCCCCCCCGCCTCAGCAGCCCCTCTTGTGCTGGTCCACACAGAGAGAGGACGGCAAAGCCTCCTGCATGGCCCCCCAGCCCTAGCGGCGGAACCTCCACGGTGCTAGCCCTGCCGATGAACCGCGTGAGCGGCGCTGCGAGGCCGGGCGAGGAAGCCCAGGGAATTCCACACACCCGACAACGAACGGCTGCAAAGCCAGGGACGCGAAAGGCCAGAAGTCAGGCGGCCTCCTGGGCACACGCAGGACACAACCTGTACGTAGCGAGCATGGGCCCACTTGTCCAGCTCGGCCGGGCACGCCCCGGGATGAATCACCCTGTTGCTTGAGACTCTGAGGTCTGATCTGCAGAAGCCAATGGAAGCTGCGTTTGGATCACAGCAAGTGTCATTTCATGCTACCCGAAAAAGCCAGGTCTTCGCTGGCTCACGTTGAGCACCCAGAATTCGGAGCTACTTCTGGATTTTAACCTCTCTCGGGCCTCAATTTCCCTGCTGTGAATGGAGAGAAGGACACCCCATCACCTCGTATCACCTGGGAATACTGAGATCCTCCAGCAGTGAGCCCCACAGCAAAGCCGACGAGGAAATTAGCCAGTCTGGTTTCCCAGGAGGGTTTGAATGGCGCGCGCGCTGTAAGGCAGGGGTGACAATGAGCCTCGGCTCATGAAGTATCATCCACTCTGCAAGATGAATGAAGCAGAGGTCCTATGGACAAACAGTATGAGCCAGGGAGCCGAATTAAGGTTGTTCAGGCAACCTTGATTCTGGCATTTCAGTGCTTGATTTTGCAACCTTCATCATGTTCCTTTAACAGGGGTTTGTGAGTGTGGCGTACATGAAGTAAAAACACTCCACACTGATCTGAAGCTGACGACAGAAGCTATTTATAACAGCACACAGCAGCATTTCCCACTGCACAGGGAGGGCGCGTCTGCCCAGCACCTTAAACTTGCAATAAGATGCGCTATTTGCGCTAGGCAACTTGAGTATCTTATTTTGATTGTATTTCGAAATCACTTATTTCTAAAAGGGGCGCATCTACAGAGTGCCAAATTTTGAAATAATGCGCTATTTTGACATGCCCTTTAACCCATGGAACGAGGGCTACAGGGATGTCGAAATAGCACACCCGTTATTTCGAAACGGGCGTGTTTAAAAGAGGCGGGGTATCCCTTAGCAACTTACACTAGCGATGCACTCTAGGACAGGAAGGGGAGTATACGATACTCACTGCGCCACATTTTCAGTTTTATCCATTTTCACAGGCAAATTCTCCGGGTTTCTAACCAACAGGGCTCAGTTTTTCCAGATTTATGCCCATTTAGCTATCAATCCACTCGGGATTTTCTCCGGGGCTTCTTTCTGTTAAACGCTAGCACTTTCCGCGACAGACACTGCAGCAGTTCCGCTGTGTCAAATGCAGCCCCCCACGGCGGCGGTCGGAAGACCCGAGCGACGGCAGCAGCGTGCAAAGCCTGGCTCACGAGGAAACACTGCCTGCCTGTTTCTCTGCACCCGTTTCGTGCGACGCGGAATTTGCGCAATCACGCCTCTACGGATCAAGGTCAGGTGCCGGGGGACAGGTGAATGCACACCCTGATACCAACAAGGAAACGAGTGCTGAGACATTGCACAGGTAAAGACGGGCGCGGGGAGGCTGCCTGGTGCGGCAGCACCACAGCCGCGGGGTCAGTGTTCGTCTTGACAGAATGAGAGAGCATGTTAAAAGCAAGCAAGGCAGCAAGCCTGAGGAAGAAAGCGAGCTATGGTCCACAGTCAACACCCGGAGCTTCCACCGGGGCCTTGCAGCCTGCCAAGACAGATCTTCCCTATCCTATCCCTGTCTCTGTATTTTAACAGGAATGCCGCGAACACCACAAAGCCTGCAGGACTGATCCTGTGGACTTAGCTTTGGCAAAGTAGAGCGATACGGGAGGGTTACGTCATTTTTAAAAAGAATGCCGTGTGTTTGTATAGATCGGTAAGAACGATGCAAGACCCCCCGTGGGGAAATCTCCAGTCGGGCCTTCGGTACACAGATGCTGTGACTCTGTCTAGTGGTGCTCAATAAGTCCAAAACCGGCCAAGCTTAGCTAACTGCAGAGAGCAGGGTTCCTGGTACCTAACCACAAGATTTCCCACTTTTCCTTTGCTGGGAACCATTCCAAGGAGGCGCCAAGTGATGTCACCATAGATGCCCAGAGATCACCCTCCAATCAAGGTGTACTCACAGAATCTGGGGGTGCAACAGTCCAGCTCTGGTGAGGGGTTGGACATTATGACGCAACGAGAGGGATAAAAAACTATGGAAGTAAGGAAGCTCGGTCTGCTGCGGCCACGGCTCTCCGGGGGTGCTCCCTTGTTCTCTCTGGAGGCCACACTCCTCTCTCAGTATCTCTCTGCCTTGCGTCATCTATTCTGTCCCAGTCTTGCTTCTAAATATTCCATACTCCACCCTGCACCCAGGTCCCTCGGGTTCTCCCATGCTCGGCCGTTGGGCAGAGGATTATGCGCGTATGGTATCATATCGGGTAACTAGATCTGTACACTTAGACAAGTACAATGTATACGACAAATCTGATGAATGTTATCATCAGAGGAGAGTCCGTTAATCTGCACACTCCGGGTTGTATGCCTTGTTCTCTCTGCCATTTTAATACCTGTCAGCATAAGGCTTGTTTTAATGTGGTATTGCCTGCTGTTCTGGACCCCCCGGCCCTCTAGAAACAGAACTCTATGCTTCTGCCAAGCTGCGACCTGGCGTACGGAGGACGAACCTAGAACCTTCGAGTCAGACTGGCGAGACTTACCCACAGAAATCTCGCTATAAACCCTGCCCAGGCTGAGAGTCAATGAAAGGGAGGACGCAGCGCTGCCACGGAAACGAATCTGTCATATCACCCCACCACTGCGCTTAACTGCAGAGAAGCCTAGGGGTGACTTTACGTAACAATACTGTCCAGCAGCGAGCCCCCTTCCTAATGGCAGACCACCTCACGCATAAGCATCCGAAAGCAAATGACGATGCCGGAGGAGCTAAATTGATGGGGCGACTTGACGGAAATGCAGCGTCCAGTCTGATTTCTGATGAGTCTCCTGATGCTTCGGACTGTCAGATTCTTGGCCTTTTGTTTTCAGGTTTTGATTAAACCTGCATTGGCTTGTGCTGACGTGACATTCCTCTCCTCTCTGACACCTGTTCTCTCGACGCAGCAATAGCTGGCATGTTTGAGACATACCCGCTAACTTGGGAAAACACTAACATCGACTCTGCTTCCTGCATAGTTGGCCTGGAGATTGAACTCACTCAGAAATCGGAGCTGCTATATACGAGCTGTCCTGCCCAGCTGATTACCATTGCACTGCCCGAGGCTACGGCTACAGAAGGCATGAAAAACACAGAGTCTCGCAGCGTTAGCTATCATCTTTGGAAAATCATGGAAGACAGGAGAGATTCCAGAAGATTGGAAGAGGGGAAATCCAGTGCCCATCTATAAAAAGGGAAATAAAAACAACCCAGGAAACTACAGGCCAGTCAGTTTAACCTCTGTGCCAGGAAAGATAATGGAGCAAGTAATTAAGAATATCGTCTGCAAACACTTGGAAGATAATAAGGTGATAGGGAACAGCCAGCGTGGATTTGTAATGAACAAATCATGTCAAACCAATCTGATAGCTTTCTTTGATAGGATAACGAGTATTGTGGAGAAGGGAGAAGCGGTGGACGTGGGATACCTAGACTTTAGTAAGGCATTTGATATGGTCTCGCATGATATTCTTATTGATAAACTAGGGAAATACAACCTAGATGGGGCTACTATAAGGTGGGTGCATAACTGGCTGGATAACCATACTCAGAGAATAGTTATGAATGGTTCACAATCCTGCTGGAAGGGCAGAACAAGTGGGGTTCCGCAGGGGTCTGTTTTGGGACCGGTTCTGTTCAATATCTTCATCCACGATTTAGATATCGGCATAGAGAGGATGCTTATTAAGTTTGCAGATGATCCCAAGCTGGGAGGGGTTGCGACTGCTTTGGAGGATGGGTCATAATTCAAAATGATCTGGACAAACTGGAGAAATGGTCTGAGGTAAAGCGGATGAAGTTTAATAAGGACAAATGCAAAGTGCTCCACTTAGGAGGGAACAATCAGTTTCACACATACAGAATGGGCAGCGACTGTCTGGGAAGGAGTACGGCAGAAATGGATCTAGGGGTTATAGTGGACCACAAGCTAAATATGACTCAACAGTGTGATGCTGTTGCAAAAAAAGCAAACACGACTCTGGGATGCATTAACAGGAGTGTTGTGAGCAAGACACGAGAAGTCATTCTTCTGCTCTACTCTGCGCTGACTAGGCCTCAGCTGGAGTACTGTGTCCAGTTCTGGGCGCCACATTTCAAAAAAGATCTGGAGAAATTGGAGAGGGTACAAGAGAAGAGAAGAGCAACGAGAATGATGAAAGGTCTGGAGAACATGACCTATGAAGGAAGACTGAAAGAATTGGGCTTGTTTAGTTTGGAAAAGAAAAGATCGAGAGGGGACATGATACCTTTCAGGTATCTAAAAAGGTGTCTCAAGGAGGAAGGAAAAAACTTGTTCATCTTGGCCTCTGAAGATAGGACAAGACGCAATGGGCTTAAATTGCAGCAAGGGAGATTTAGGTTGGACATTAGGAAAAACTTCCTACCTGTCAGGGTGGTTAAACACTGGAATAAATTGCCCAGGGAGGTTGTGGAATCCCCATCTCTGGAGATATTTAAGAGTAGGTTAGATAAATGTCTATCAGGGATGGTCTAGACAGTATTTGGTCCTGCCGTGTGGGCAGGGGACTGGACTCAATGACCTCTCGAGGTCCCTTCCAGTCCTAGTATTCTATGATTCTGTGATTAGATCGGGGCCGTTTTCAAGAATGCGAACAAGCTGAAAGCTTTGCTTTACATCGAGCAAGATGAGAGCAGGACTGACTAGTGATTACTTACCCCTGTTGTGCCACATTGATGGGTGAGCATGTAGTATGCTGCCTGTCATATCAAAGACATATGAACTGTGCTAACATGTCTCCTAGATCGCCCTGAGTTTGTTAGTTCTTAGGCAAAAACTCTGCAGATCACCAGAATGCACCAGATTCTGCACACCAAGATAATGTTCACTGCTGAAAACTTGGAATCACAGTGTGACACAGGAAACCCTGGAGTTTTCTCTGACTACTGTCCAAATGTTTGTCAAGACAGACGTTTATAGGATCCTGACAACCAAGGTCTCCATCGAACTTAGCACAAAAGCTGCAAGCGAAAGTTACTGTGAGAAAACTCAGCTGTTTTTAGAAATCCTTTCAGCCGCAGAACATGAGAGAACAAAAAAGCATTCAACCCCTTCCGCGCAGTACTCAGCGTGGAACGGGAGATGGCCGCGGCTCGTAACCCGAACCTCACAGCATTCGGGGCCAAAGAGTCTTTTTGGAAGCTCACTCAGGAATTGCACCAGCCTATTATGTAAGAGGGTTTCACCCATTTGCCGCGAGAGATGACATCAAATCTGAGAGGGGACTTTCCTACTTACTTGCCTAACCCTGACAATGCAAAATTGGAAGTGCTGGCATTTTGGAACAGTCACCAAGACACTTGCCAACTTCAGTGAGGTGGCACCATGCGCTTTGAGGGTGCCCTTAGATCTATCAAGGCAGAGCGCTTATTTTGGATTACCTCCAAGACAGCTAGAGGCTCAACATGAGTGAGGATACTTAGAAGAAAAGCATGCAAACCAGGATTTCGGGAAAAACCACTAGCTGACAGAGATTAAATGCACCTTTATACATTAAAAAAAGTGTAAATTATACTGTAGTAAAATATCGATATTACAAAAGGTTTTTTTGTTTTTCTTCTCATCTCTCACCCCGATTTTCTTATCCTTAACCCAATTTAATACCCGTTTCAATGTTTGGAAAATAAATACTGAAAAATTCCCCATTTTGTTTAATGACAACTGAGAATGTGGAACACATAACCAAAACCCCAGTGATAGAAATGTAGCCGTGTTAGTCTGGGGTAGTTGAAGCAAAATGCAGGACAATGTAGCACTTTAAAGACTAACAAGATGGTTTATTAGATGATGAGCTTTCGTGGGCCAGACCCACTTCCTCAGATCAAATAGTGGAAGAAAGTAGTGAAGCAAAATGCAGGACAATGTAGCACTTTAAAGACTAACAAGATGGTTTATTAGATGATGAGCTTTCGTGGGCCAGACCCACTTCCTCAGATCAAATAGTGGAAGAAAGTAGTTCTTTCTACTTTCTTCCACTATTTGATCTGAGGAAGTGGGTCTGGCCCACGAAAGCTCATCATCTAATAAACCATCTTGTTAGTCTTTAAAGTGCTACATTGTCCTGCATTTTGCTTCAAAAACCCCAGTGGAAATTTCTGGCAGATGGAGCATAATTATCTGATAGGTGGGTGCATAACTGGCTGGATAACCAATCCCAGACAGTAGTTATTAATGGTTCACAGTCATGCTGGAAGGGCAGAACAAGTGGGGTTCCGCAGGGGTCTGTTCTGGGACCGGTTCTGTTCAATATCTTCAGCAACGATTTAGATTTTGGCATACAGACTACGCTTATTAAGTTTGCAGACGATACCAAGCTAGGAGGGGTCGCAAGTGCTCTGGAGGATGGGTCATAATTCAAAATGATCTGGACAAGCTGGAGAAATGGTCTGAGGTAAAGCGGATGAAGTTTAATAAGGACAAATGCAAAGTGCTCCACTTAGGAGGGAACAATCAGTCTCACACATACAGAATTGGAAGTGACTGTCTAGGAAGGAGTCCTGCAGCAAAGGATCTAAGGGTCATAGTGGACAACAAGTTAAACATGAGTCAACAGTGTGACATTGTTGCAAAAAAAGCAAACAAGATTCTAGGATGCATTAACAGGAGTGTTTGTGAGCAAGACACAAGAAGTCATTCTTCCGCTCTACTCTGCGCTGATTAGGCCTCCGTTGGAGTATTGTGTCCAGTTCAGGGCACCACGTTTCAAGAAAGATGTGGAGAAATTGGAGAAGGTCCAGGGAAAAGCAACAAGAATGATGAAAGGTCTAGAGAACATGAGTTATGAGGGAAGGCTGAAGGAATTGGGCTTGTTTAGTTTAGAAAAGAGCAGACTGAGGGGGGACATGAGAGCGGTTTCCAAGTATCTGAAAGGGTGTCACAAGGAGGAGGGAAAAAATTGTTCTCCTTGGCCTCTGAGGACAGGACAAGACGCAAGGGGCTTAAACTGCAGCAAGGGAGGATGAGGTAGGACTTTAGTAAAAACTTCCCAACTGTCAGGGTGGTTAAACACTGGAATAAATTGCCTGGAGAGGTTGTGGAATCTCCATTGCTGGAGATATTTAGGAGCAGGTTAGACAAACACCTGTCAGGGATGATCTAGACCAGCGGTCTTCCTGGAGGGTCACAGCTCTGGGCCAGCCGCCATTTGTTTTCCCGGCTCGGCACCCAATGTATGCGTGGCGGAGGGAGTGGCAAAAAAACCCCTCTTGCGCAGAGCCGTTCTGCCGCTTATTTTCAGGAAGAACGGCTCTGCGCAAAAGGGGTTTTTTTGCGCAAGGAGCAGTGTAGACAGCTCCTTCTTGCGCAAAAGCCCATGCCACAAAAATGACAGCTCATTAGGTATGCAAATAAGGTGTGGCAATATTCACCCCTGCGCCTCATTTGCATATCTTATTGTGCAACAATGCGCAGTGTAGACGTGACCCCAAAGTTTGCCATGGGATCCAGGATGACGAGTTAAGAGCTTGATTTTAAGTCTCATTCATAATGTGAGCCCTCTTGCTACGCAGCACCCCCGAACCGTAATGGGGGGTCCTGCTTGTGCAGAGGGAACAACAGCGCCCCCTACTGAGTGCCCCACAGCACTCCCTGGGGCACCCCGGTTGTCCTGCTAAGCTCTGAGCATATTCCAAAGGATCTGGGGAGACGGCCGCCTGAGGTCGGTGGTCGCGGGCCAAACCGCAGTTTGGAATGTGATTGCAGTCGGAGCTGGGGTGCGGGAGGAAGGGGCTGCTCCCGCTCTCGGTGGAGTCACTCTGCCTGCTGTGCAGAACAACCAGCCTGCCCACTTCCCCCACCCCCGCCCCCGCCCGCTCCCACTTACTTTATTGAAGCGGGCAAAGGGATAATCCTTCCCCTCTTCCGCCGCCCTCCTCCAGTGGTAGAACATGGCCCCGTCCTTCCTCGCAGGGTTGGTGAAGGGCATCCACTTCCAGGGCCGGACCTTCTTAGAGCCCAGCTTGGCCTTGACTGTGCGATAGCCCTGCGCCGTGTCGCTGGGCAGCAGCGGAGGCGCGTCCCTGCCGAGAGGGAGGCAGCTGTCAGCACTGCATTCCTCTGGATGCTGGCAGCCCGGGAGGCAGGGCAGGAGCCCCGGGGTCAAGCCCCATTCCTGGAGTCGCCCTCCCCAGGACGCAGAGACGCCCTGCGCAGCGCCGGGGCGACACTCCCACTTTGAGGCACCCCAAGGCAGCCGCCTCCCCAGGCTCCTGAACCAACGTAAGCTCAGCACAGGCGGGCTCTGAAGCCAGCGGGCGTAAAGGGCGCAGGCTGAAACAGTGACAGAGGCAGAGTCTCCATAACTTAGAGCTTTACGCCGCGCTCTGCGGCCATCGCTAACTCTGCTGGAGCTTAGGGGCAGCGGTTACGTGCAGGTCAGACTAGACCATGATGGTCCCTCCTGGCTTTAATGTCTAGGGGCCTGCAGCATCTGGCAGAGTGGCTGTTAGTCACAAAGGGTGCACGTGCTCTCTCAGGGGAGGCAGCTGCGAGGTGACTGCACCTCCCTCCTCACCTGCCCAGGGCAGGGCCTCCCCGTTTCCGAAGGAGAAGGAAAACCAAGAGCCACAGAAATGACGACAGGCCGGAGGAGACGAGACTGCCGGAGTTACATTTTAGGGGCTGTTGTGTCACAGACTGAGTGTGACAGCCCGGGCAATGACAGGCTGGAGCCAAGGGGGGCCAGTTCTCCCGTGACACCCTGCAGAGCACTACCCCGACACCCTTACTTTTTATCGGAGTAGAGAAGTGCATAAACCTCTCGGTGCATCCCCTCCGGCCTCTTGAACGTCAGCGTCTCCGAGGATTTCTTCGACTTTTTCTGAAACAGAAGATGGGGGGACAGACTTAGAGTTTACAGCAGACGAGACCATTAGATCACCCAGTCTGACTTCTTATAGCCCACCGGGTATTCTCTGCCGCCCCCTCTTCCCTGGATGGAGCCCAATCACTAGGGTTTGGCTTCTAGAAATGTATCCGGTCTGATTCAAAACCGCCAGGAGATGGAGAATCCACCACTTCCCGGGGTAGTTTGGTCCAGGGCTTAATGCCCCTCGCTGGTTGACCATGTGCCTCATTTCCCATTGACTCTGCCCGGCTTCAGCTTCCAGCCCCATTTACCCCGTGCTCTGCCTGTCCCTGCCAGATAAGGAATTTTCTCCCCGTGAAGGTATTTATCCACTCAAGTCACCGCTCAGTCTTTTCCCCCGGAAATGAAGCAGACTGAGCTCTTCAAGGCTCCCATAAACCCCAAATCCCTGTTGTGGCTCTTCCCTGCACTGACTTCAGTTTTTCAACAGCTTTTTTAGAATCATTGAATCCTAGGGCTAGAAGAGACCTCAGGGGTCATCCAGTCCAGCCCCCTGCCCAAGGCAGGCCCAATCCCACATGGGGACACGAGGCCTGGACTGGTATTCTGGGACTGATCCCACCAATGCTGTACACAGAGATAAAATTCACCGTCCTGCTCCTTTTAGCGGGTGCTTTTTGGACACGGGGACATTCAATTCTTCTGGAATTATCCTAGTCTTCCAAGATGTTTAAAATCTAACAGCAGTGAGCCAGAGAGCACCTCAAGACAACTCTTTGAGGACTCTTGGGTGCAAGTTATCCAGGCCTGCTGATTTTCAAGTTCTTATTTGTAGGAAATGTTTAACATACTCCTGAGTGACACAGGGCATGACTACACAGCACACTTATTTTGGAATTTTTTTTCTGAAATAGCGTTCGGTACTTCCTCATTGAACACGGTAGATACGTTTCAGAAAATGATCGTGCTAAGTGAAAATATGTTATGCGGGGTCAATTTTCCCATTGAACATAATGGAAAAGGTGGGGGTTGCGTTTCAAGCACACGTGCACTCGCAGCTCCAGCCTGCACTTGTTAGCAGCTGGGACCGGGACATAAGGTTGGGGGAGAAAGGGGACTGGGTTTTAGCAGGGAGGGGAGGTGTTTGGCTCTGGAGAAGGGAAGGAAAGGACAGGGGAGGGGGCTTGCAGCCGACGGCTAGGTTTCCCCAGCAGGCCGGTCACTGGCAGCTGCGCGGGGCTTCCCCTGCCTCCTTACAAAGCGGCGGAGGTTTGCCGCTCGGCGCGCAGTACCCGGTGACCCCCTCTGGCCAGATGCCTTGCTTCCAGCCAGAGGGGGTCACTGGGGAACGGCGCTGCGAGCGGCAAACCTCTGCCACTTTGCAGGGAGGCAGGGGAAGCCTTGTGCAGCTGCCGGCCACCGGCCGGCCCTAGGGGAAAGCGTGTTATTGCAGGGACGGGGTCGTGTTGTTTGAAAATGTTCCCTTAAAAAAAAATCGTGCTATCGCAAAAACGTGTTAAGCAGGCGCATGTTAAGTGAGGAATTACTGTATTTCAAAACAGCACGTCTTCACTACAGGGAAGCCTCAAAATGAGTCCGAGGCAGGCTCCCTAATGTGGACGCCCTACCTCGACTTAGAGCCCCAGGAGGCACTGGGGAGTAATTACTTGGAACGGCCCTGGGGAGACAGCAACAGTCAAGCGTCCACACTACTGCTATTCCAAACGAGCATTTTGGAATAAATATTATTCCTCAAGGAAGGAGGTTTACAGATTTCAAAATAAGCCGCTTGTTATTTCAAAATTATTTCGAAATCACGGCATTGTTGTGTGGACAGTTGCATGGTTATTTCAAAATAACTGTGCTGTGCAGACACCCCAAGCGCATGGAAACTACTTCACTGCCCTGCATCTTCCAAAATATTGAATAGAAATATGTATGGACACTTCTGCCTTTTCTGCATCATTAGCAGTTTTACATCTCCACCCACTAATGGGCCTATGCAATTCTTGGAATTTCTTTGGCTGCTAATATACTTTTCAAACTCCTTATTTTCCTTAGCTCTGCCAACTGCAGATTTTTTTCCCTTATGACTTTAGCTTCCCTTATCAATTTTCTACTTTTCAAAGCTTCCTAACTTATACTGATTGTTATCTACTTACCCTTTACTCTATTTGTTATCTATTGCTTGCCCCCTACCCTTCACATTACAGATGGGAGTTTAAGGAGTAACTCATCCTGGTCTCTAGTTTCCTTTGGTGGCATAGAACAGATCTGTACCAATACCCCATCCCTGGTAGGGATGTAAAATCCTGGTTAATCAGTTAACCGATAAACACTAGGTTTAAATGATTCACTAATTAAGTGTGAAATCCTAGTGGGGGACTGTTCCAACCCAGCCCTTCCAGCTGCATGGGGGCTGCTGCTGCCAGCCCTTCCCATCTTCCCCTCAGCTGCGCAGGGGCTGCCATGGCCAGTTTCAAACTGCTGCACAGGACTGCTCCTGTACCTGGTTACCCAGTACCTGGTAAGCATCACCCAGTAAGATGCAACAGCTACCTGTTCACATCCTTAGTCCCTGGCTTTGTCAGTTAGCACTTTTGATCCATATGCATTCAAGATCCTCTGGTTCTGAGTTCCCACTAACTTTAAAACAAGCAAGGGCGTCTTGAGCTTGATCCTGCCTTGAGGGCGGGGGGCTGGACTCGATGACCTCTCGAGGTCCCTTCCAGTCCTATTATTCTATGATTCTATGAAGGCAGAATGCCAGCCTGTGACGATGTAGTCGGGGTTCCCCCGGTCCTGCACCCCTGTAGCAGCAAGAACAGGGTCCACCAGTCGTAGAATAGAGGGGGGTTTATTGTTCCGTCAGGATACTGCACAGCACAGATGTGGTGTGGCTATAGGGGCCAGGGCCAGCATGCCTCAGCCCTAGGGTTAGGGGTCCATCGCCCCTAAGCCCCAGCTTAGTCTCCCCTCTCCATGCTTCCCAGACAGCCACTAACTCCCGCTCCCGGCTCCTGCCCCCCCCCACCCCCCATACACACCTCCCCCAGTCCGTCTCCACCCCTCTCCTATTGTTTCCCTGCCTGCCTCAACAGGTCAGACAGGTTCAGGAACCTTTGCCTATGTGACTCACAGGCTATCCTGCTGGGCTGTGTCACACACAGCCACCAGTAGGTGTCACCCACAGCCCACCGCCCAGCATAGCAACCAGCAAGGTACCAACGCTACATCACAGAGTCAGTGAGAATCTCCCATCACAGCGCAGGGGGACCCCGGGTTACAGAGCAGACAGCCCCCCACTACGCCACACAGCCCACAAGTCTTTTACTCCTCCTAGCCTTCCTAGACAGCCCATAGCTAGGGATGTGAACATTGCAGCCACACACACGCTCCCATCAGAGTTCAGTACATTAGTCTTTGCGGAGCCGAACGTTTCGGTGGAGAGGGCACAGTGGCTGATTGCAGTGGCATTTTATTGCAGTGGCATTTTATTATTATCTAGCTTCAGCGCACATTGGACAGTCTGGGACCTACACTACACCCTTGGTCCTTTGGGATGTGGGTTCCCGTCCTTTTCTCTGTCTAGAGTGCCCCACTCCCATTGTGTCTGAGCATCACGAACGCATTTAACTTCACAATACCCCTGTGAAGCATGGGAAAGTATTAGACCCATTTAACAGGTGGGCAACGGAGGCACGGTGTGAATTCGGTGCCTTAACCCCAAAGCCATTCTTCTTGAGTCTGCCAGACGTGTGGCATGTGACCGTTCAGAATTCTGACAATACATCAGGGTTCTGCGAACACAAGGCGACGGGTAACTGGAAACGCAGGGAACCCAGAAGATGAAGGTACGCGTAAGATGCCAGGCACTGCCCAAAGTGAATTACTAGAATAGCGAGACGTTTGTTTTCCTCATTCTTGTCATGTGAGAGGATACTTGTGAGAACAGCAGGTGAAACGTTTCCAGACCCCAGTGTGGTTTTCAAGTTGGTGCGTAGGCCAACGAGATTGGCCCATCACCCCGGTACCTTATCAGAATTGATGATGTCCTTCTTATTGATGGTTCCCGTGTTCTCCGACTCCACACCCCCAAGCTCCAGAATATCCCGCACGTCTGCGCCCGTCGCCATCTTGCTCTCTGGAGACAGAAACACAGCGGTTAGAAGAAGAGGCCTAAGAACAGGCAGCCACAGGGCCGACGTGCAGCTTGTTCTCTGTGAAATTAACCCCTCTGCTCAACTCCCTCCAGTCTCCAACAGCCCTTACCCCTCCTCCCCACAGACTAGCACATGCCTCCTCATTCAGCAGAAACTCTTCTGGAATCTAAAATGGGCAACTCTGTTATTCAGATGCTCAGCTATAGAAAAGGAGGGATACCGGGGTGGGGTGTCTGTTCCCAGAAGAGAACAAAGGAGTTGCTATACTGGCTCCCAGCTGCGTATTTCTAGCCCAATAACCTGTCTGGAGAAGGCCAGCCCAAAATGATGCAGATGATATCTTAAAAACAGCCACGTTATTTTGACAAGACAGAGGCCAAGGCTGAAAACTACCAGCAGGCCGAGGGGAAGACATGCCTTTTCCAATGTAAAATAGTGCACAGTTCATCCAATAGTTTCAAATTCACACCAACTGCACCAGTGAACATGCAGCCTCCTCCGGAGAGGCACCCACCGTCACCCAGTAGGGATGTTAAATTTCGATAAGTCGAAACGCGCCATTTCCTCGCTATGCCTCTGCCTCCCCACAGAAACGGTGCTGGGGGGAACCAGCTTTTAAGCTCCCTCCCCTTGCTGCCTCTCTCTGACAGAGGCGGGAGGGGAGGGGGAAGCGACTAGTCAAGTCACTACTCAACTACCCGTTAAGCATATGCTCATCGGATAGTCGACTAGTCGCTTACATCCCTAGCCCCCAGTGTACTGCACAAGAGCTGAAGAAAGGGACACTGCCAGCCAAATGGTCCCCCACTCTCCAGACAGGTACCCCTCTGGATCTCTAGTAACCACACAGAGCACAGAAGACCAGCGTTGTTAAGATCTTACCCAAAGCACCACACGCAATACAGTGCCCAGAGTTCTACTGATTTATTGTAGCTCTGGGGATGTTGGGATTTGAACAAGTGACTCCAGGGACATGAGCCACCGCAAACCTGATCGTTTGAGGGCTAAATGGCCCTTCCCAGAGCTTCATCTCCTAAGAGTATAAAAGATGCCCATGGACAGCGGCTCATCCACACCAATACCCAGCCAGATGCAAGAGGTTAAAATGCAGTTTACTGACTAGTCAACTAGTCCAGTGTTTCTCAACCGTTTTTTGCTCATGGCCCCCTTCTGAGCCTCATTCATCATACGCCTGGCAGTTAAGTTTGGGGTGGCCCCCTCAGAAATTTACTGTGGCCCCCTAGAAGTAAGGCATGGCCCCCTGGGGAGCCATATGGCACACGGTGAGAACCACTGAACTAGTCGATGGAATTTCCATCTACTAGTCCATAGGCACTTCCACATTCCTCCTTTGAAATGTACAAAAGCCCCCGCTGGAGAATACGGGGGGACATGCTAGAGGTCTATAAAATCATGACTGGTGTTGAAAAGTGAATAAGGAAAAGGTATTTACTTATTCCCACAATATAAGAACTAGGGGTCACCACATGAAATTAACAGGCAGCTGGTTTAAAAGAAACTAAAATAAGTTTTTCTTCACTCAGCACACAGTCAACCTGTGGAACTCCTTGCCAGAGGATGTGGTGAAGGCTAGAACTTTAACAGGGTTCAAAAAAGAGAGAGCTAGATAGATTCATGGAGGTTGGGTCCATCAATGGCTGTTAGCCAGGAAGGGTAGTAATGGTGTCCCTGGCCTCTGTTTGTCTGGAGGTGGGTGACAGGGGAGGGATCACGTGAGGATTCCCTGTCATGTTCCCTCCCTCTGGGGCACCTGGCGCTGGCCACGGTCGGCAGACAGACACTGGACTGGATGGACCTTTGGTCTGAGCCCGTCTGGCCATTCTTATGATTTCCATAGGGTGCTGAGATGGTGGCTGAGGCCCAGTGACCATGGTGGAAGCATTTTCAAATCATGACTGGATGTTCTTCTAACAGATCTGCTCTAGGAATTCTTGGGAGCAGCTCTCAGGCCTGTGCTACATAGCAGGTCAGACCAAATGATCAGAATAAGACCATAAGAACTGTCCCACTGGGTCAGACCAAAGGTCCATCTAGCCCAGTGTCTCTCTGCCAACAGTGGCCAATGCCAGAGGGAGTGAACAGAACAGGGAATCAGCCACTGATCCCTCCCGTCACCCATTTCCAGCTTTTAACAGAGGCTAGGGGCACTATTCTTGGCCATCCTGGCTAATGGCCATTGATGGACCTGTCCTCCATGTATTTATCTAGTTCTTTTTTGAACCCTGTTAAAGTCCTGGTCTTCACTCCTCTGGCGAGGAGTTCCACAGGTTGGCTGTGCGCTGTGTGAAGAAAAACTTCCTTTAGTTTATTTTAAACCTCCTGCCTATTCATTTCATTTGGTGATCAGAGCCCATCGGACGGCCCGGAACAACAGCCCAGGGCCCTGTGCTTGGGGGAGGTCTGCAAGGCCCAGGGTGGTCCCTGGGGCTAGCAGCAGACCTCATGCTGGCAGAAGGGTTTGGGCCAGCCCCCACAGTCTCCTGCAGAAGCAGTAAGTGAAGTGACCTGGCCCCAGCCAGCTCCTCTTCCCCAGATCCCAGCCTTGTTGCTTGGGAAGGGGTGGAGCTGCCCCTGGCACTCACCAGTGGCAGTAAGTGTAGCAATGTGGCTGGGAGCCAGTGCCACGGAGCAGGCTGGGTCGCTCCACTTCCTGCCAGTCACTGCAGGGGCAGGCTTAACCCGCCCCTCCCCCCCCCCCCCCCCCCCCCGCTGCCACTGCCAGGACACATCACTCTGGACGGGGTAAAATAAGGGCAGAGGGAGGGCATAGCAGGGGGAGGGTGGAGCCCGGACTGGATGAGGGGGCGTGTTATTCCAGGCCCCGCACCCTCCTAGGGATGGTCCTGTTGGTGACCCTAATTCTTGTGTTATGAAATCAATAGCACTTCTTTACTTTCTTTACACCAGTCATGAATTATCATATCTCCTTAGTCAACTTTTCCAAGCTGAAAGTCTTAGTCTGAAGAATCGCTCTGCACACAGAAGCCATTTCACACTCCTAATAATTTGTTGCTCTTTTCTGAACATTTTCTAATTTCTGCTTGAAAATTGGGCAACCACGTCTGCACCCAGTATTCAAGATGTGAGGGTACCATGAAGTTATGCAGAGGCAATAGGATATTGTTTTATTCTCTATCCCTTTCTTAATGATTCCTAACATTGTTTGCTTTTTTGACTGCCGCTGCACACTGAGCAAATGTTTCCAGAGAACTGTCCACAACGACTCTAAAAATCTTTTTTCTGAGCAGTAACAACTAATTTAGCTCCCAGCATTGTATATGGATAGTTGGGATTATGTTCAACGTGCATTATTGTGCATTGATTAACACTGAATTTCTTCTGCTATTTTGTTGCCAAGTCGCTCAGGTTTGTGAGACCCTTTTGAAGCTCTTCACAATCTGCTTGGGACTTAACTATTTTGAGCAGTTTTGTACCCTCTGCAGACTTGGCCACCTCGCTGTTTACCTGCTTTTTCAGATCATGTATTAATATATTGGTCCCAGTGGGGACACCACTAGTTACCTCTCTCCATTCTGAAAACTGACCATTTATTCCTCCCATTTGCTCCCAGTCTCTTAACCAGTTATCAGTCTATGAGAGGCTCTTCCCCCGATCCCATGACAGCTTCCTTTGCTTAAGAGCCTTTGCTGAGGGACCTGGTGAAAGGCTTCCTGGAAATCTAAGTTCGCTGGATCCCCCTGCGCACCCCGTCACACATTCCATCCGACTGGGGAGGCAGGATTTCCCATTACAGAAACCACGGTGACGCTTCCCCCAACAAATGACGTTCGTCCTTGAGTCTGACAGTTCTGTTCTGTACTAGAGACTGAGCCACTTCGCCTGGTCCCGAGCCAGGGTCACTCGCCTGCAACCGCCCGGATGAGCGGAGCTTTCTGGCCTGGCGTCTGTGAACCCCTCAGGACACCCCACCCAGAGGCAGATTCCCCAGGGCCTATGATTGCACCGGGGACCGACTGAGAGGGGGCAAACTCCCCCAACCTGCCCAGCCCCTCCCTTCAGGACCCTCCCCCCAGCCCCTCCCCCAGTGCCCCCTCCCCCAGCCCCTCCCTTCAGGACCCTCCCCCCAACCCCTCCCCCCAACCCCTCCCCCAGTGCCCCCTCCTTCAGGACCCCCTCCCCCAGCCCCTCCCCCTCAGGACCCTCCCCGAGTGCCCCCTCCTTCAGGACCCTCCCCCGCCTCCGACCCCCCAATGCCCCCTCCCTCGGACCCCCCAGTACCCCCCCAGCCCCTCCCCCAGGCCCCCTCAGGACCCTCCCCAACGCAGCCCCCCCCGCGCTCCCACCTGGGCCGGTCCCGGTCCCGCCAGGCCTGGTGTTACAGCGATTCGGGTCCGACCGCGGCAACTTCCGGTCTCCGCCGCGCCGAACCGGAAGTGTCGAGGCCGCGAGCAGCTCGGAGGGGCCGGGAGGAGGGGCCGGGGGAGGGGCCTGAGCGGGGGCGGGGCCTGCTGTCCCCCGGAGCCCCGCCCCCCGCGCTAGGGGCCCGAACCCGGCCCGCGGCCCCTCCCCGCCAAGGGGCGCCCTCGCCCTGCCCTGGACCCCCCGGCCCTGCCCCCCCCCGGCCGTGGGGCAGAGGGGAGGGGCTGGTCCCGGGGGGGGGGGGGCTGAGAGGGTGGGGAGAGGCTGGTCCCAGCGGGGGGGGGGGGGCTGAGAGGGTGGGGAGAGGCTGGTCCCAGCGGGGGGGGGGCTGAGAGGGTGGGGAGAGGCTGGTCCCGGGAGGGGGGGGGGCTGAGAGGGTGGGGAGAGGCTGGTCCCAGCGGGGGGTGGGGCTGAGAGGGTGGGGAGAGGCTGGTCCCAGCGGGGGGGGGGGGGGCTGAGAGGGTGGGGAGAGGCTGGTCCCGGGGGGGGGGGGCTGAGAGGGTGGGGAGAGGCTGGTCCCGGGGGGGGGGCTGAGAGGGTGGGGAGAGGCTGGTCCCAGCGGGGGGTGGGGCTGAGAGGGTGGGGAGAGGCTGGTCCCAGCGGGGGGGGGGGGGGCTGAGAGGGTGGGGAGAGGCTGGTCCCAGCGGGGGGTGGGGCTGAGAGGGTGGGGAGAGGCTGGTCCCAGCGGGGGGGGGGGGGCGGCTGAGAGGGTGGGGAGAGGCTGGTCCCAGCGGGGGGGGGGGGGGCTGAGAGGGTGGGGAGAGGCTGGTCCCACCAGGGAAAGCTGGGGAGGGCTAGCCTCCCACTAGTTTGAATTAAGGGGGCTACACAGCCCTTAATTTGAACTAGTAAGTTCGAACTAGGCTTAGTCCTCGTACAATGAGGTTTATTTAGTTCGAACTAAGCGCTCCGCTAGTTTGAATTAAGTTCGAAGTAGCGGAGCGCTAGTGTAGCGCCTAGGAAAGTTAATTCGAACTAACATCCGTTCGTTAGAATTAACTTTGTAGTGTAGACATACCCCTAGAGACTAACAAAACATGTGGATGGCATCGTGAGCTTCTGTGGGCACTGGCCAGTGGAAGAAGTGGGCTGTGCCCACGAAAGCTCATGATACCATCTACATGTTTTGTTAGTCTCTACGGGACTGCACGAGTATTTCTTGTTTTTTAAGGTTTTCCAGTTACAGCCTAACACAGCTTCCCCTCTGAACCTTTGGGAAGTATAGATGCAGTTCTACTGCCGCAAAAAGTCCTTTTGTGTGTTTTGCTTATTTCATCTAGGGAACTGGTATCAGTCCAGTTTGGGTCCAGTGCAGCTTTGTCCACTGAAACAGTGTAAGTCTGTTAGTCACAAATCACACCTTTCGCACCCCTGACCAACATAGCTATGAAGGCAAAAGCTTGTAGTGAAGGGAACAACCAAACTCTTAATTCTAATGGGGACAGATACAGCTGGGAGGAATTCCAGGGGAAAGGAAGACAGAACTGCAGAAAACTGACAAGGGAAAGCAAAGGGATATAGGGAGAAATCTATGGCCAGCCGAGCGAAGGACGGTCAGAAGGCGCTTTTAAATGCAATAGGAACACAAAGAATTCTGTCAATGTTATTGGTCTAGTAGTAGGTGGAAATGGTAGAATTATCAATAATCATGTAGAAAAAGCAGAAGTGCTCTGTATTTAGGCAGAAAACAGATGACGCCCATGGTGATGTTAACACGCTTTCCATTCTACTCATAATTTGGGAGGGTATTACACTGCAGCTACTAAAGGTAGGCATTTTTTTAAATAAGTAGATCCCGATCACTTACACCCCAGAGTTTTAAAAGAGCTGGCTGAGGAGCTAATGTTGATTGTCAATAAGTCTTGGCACCCTGGGGAAGTTCCAGAAGACTGGAAGACAGTGTGTATTGTGCCAATTTTTTTAAAAGGATAAACAGGATGAGCCAGGTAATTATAGGCCTGCCAGCTTGACGTAAATTCCTGGCACGCTAATGGAGCAGTGAATTCAGGCCTTGATTAAAAAAGAATTAAAGGAGAGTAATATTTTAATGCCAGTCAGCATGGGTTTATGGAGAACAGATCCTGTCAAATTAACGTAGTGTTTTTGATGTGACTGAAACTTTGGAAACAATAGTGGTGATGCAATAAACTTAAACGGCTGTAAGGCATTCGACTTGACACTGCGCAACGTTGTGCTTCCAAAGCAAGGAGGGTGTGAAATGGCCAGGACACACATTATATGGATCGACAGCTGGCAGGTCTCATCAGGGAATTTCTCTCACCAGCGCTCTTTCCCTGGGTGTCCTGCAGAGAGCAGCACTCGGCCCTGCCCCATGTGCCAGCTTTATCCGTGAGCTGGCAGAAAACATAAAATCTCCACTCAAAAAGCTGACATGCCCCTCACCGACGGGGAGTGGGGGATTGCGACGAGGACAGGTCACGATTCACAGCCATCCTGCTTGCGTGGTCAATGGGCGCAATGAAAGAACGTGCGCTTAACCCAGCTCGCGGTGACTGCTTAGGAACACGAAACGCAGGCCATGCTTAGGAGATGGGCATCTCTCCTGGGAGCAGGGTCACTGCCCAAGATGTGGAGGCCATGGTGGAAAATCAGCTGGCCATAAATTCCCAGCGTGCTACTGTGGCTGGAAGAACGAATGCTATGCCAGGATGCATGGAAAGGAACATCCATCCGGAGGCGAGTGGTTATTTTACCCCTGGGGCAACAGCTGGAATAATTTGCCTGTTCTGGTGCCCACATTTCAAGTGGGGTATTGATATATCGGAAAGGGCTCCAAGAAGACCCACAGCGAATCACAGCTAGCTGGGACTGGAAGGAACTTAGGTGTTCCTTCCTCAAGGCTAACCAGGCCCTGTGTTGTTAACCAAAGGTCCATTTAGCCCAGTGTCCTGTCTACCCACAGTGGCCAATGCCAGGTGCACCAGAGGGAGTGAACAGAACCGGGATCCCTCTCCTGTTACCCATTCCCAGCTTCTGACAGACAGAGGCTAGGGACACCAGTCCTACCCATCCTGGTTAACAGCCATTGATGGACCCAACCTCCATGAATTTATCTAGCTCTCATTTAAATCCTATTATAGTCTTGGCCTTTGCAACATCCTCTGGCAAGGAGTTCCACAGGTTGACTGTACATTGTATGAAGAAATACTTCCTTTTGTTTGTTTGAAACCTGCTACCTATTAATTTCATTTGGTGACACCTACTTCTTGCGTTATGAAAAGGAGTAAATAACACTTCCTTATTTACTTTCTCCGCACCCGACATGATTTTATAGACCTCTGTCATATCCCCCCTTCATCTTCTCTTTTCCAAGCTGAAAAGCTCTACTACTTAGCCAGTTACTCCCCATTTTGTCATTGCACATTTTATTTTTTCTTCCTATGTATAGTGCTTGTCTGTATTGAATTTCATTTTGTTAATTTCCAATTCTCCAATTTGTCAAGGTCATTCCGAATTTTAATCCTGTCCCCCAAAAGTGCTTGCACCCCACTCTAGTGTGGTGTCATCCGCAGATGTGGCAAGCATGCTCTCCAAGTAACTGATGGAAAATGTGGAAAAGTGCTGGACCCCAGATTAACCCTGCCACGGGCTGCCTAGGAAAATCCACCTCACCCCAGTGAGACAGCGAACCTGTGCTCAGTACTCTTTGAATGTGGCCTTTTGACCAGCTTTGCAGCCCTCTTCCACCAATTCCATCTTTCTAGAGCACATTTCCCCACCTTGCTTAGGAGCCTGTCCTGTGGGGCGGTGCTAAGACCCTTTCTGAAAACAAGATGGGACAGAGATGGCTTGGCCCATCTCCAGTCTCAGAGAAACATTAATTAGGCCAGTTAGGCAGGGTTGATGTGACTCATGCTAGTTAAGCTGGCTACTCCTTATAAGCCCATTATCTAGGCACTCACACGTTGATTGTTTCAGAATTTGTGGCCAGGAATTGCAGTTCAGGGCCTAGTGTAGAAGGCAGAGGTGAGGTTTGCGCTTCCCAGGCCTCTGGGATCTCACCTGTCCTCTGGGAGTTCTCACAGAAAGTTGCTAATGGGTCTGGGAGGGCTGCACCTCCTCCTTACATACCCCTGGGATGAATCCCATCAGGTCCTGCCAAGGCCAATGCAGCTGTTATTTAACTGTCCCTTGCCATGTGGCTTGCATTCCTCCCCTCTTGGTGCTCACAGGAACGGTGCTAAGTACCTGGCTGCAATGTACCTTGTTAGTGAAGATTGAAGCAAAATGGGCGTTAAAGACCTCAGCCTGCTTTGCTAGCAATAGAGAGGTAGCCCTGCTAGTCTGATCTTGCAAAAACAAAAGGGAAAACTATGTAGCACTTTAAAGACTAAGAAGATGGTTTAATAGGTGACAAGCCTGCTTTGATGTCAGCCATTGTTAGCTGGCCTTCCCTGTGAACTAGGAGACCCGCCCCTTCCTTTGTCTTGCTCTTCCCCTAATGAATGTATCAGAGAGGCAGCCCTGTTAGCCCTAGAGACTACTCGGTTAGTCTGTATCCATGAGGTGCCACAGGACTCCTGGCCACTTTGCTAATGTATTTATAAACCTTGTCTTAGGGCTCCTTGTATGTCCCTTGCTGGGGTAAGGCACTTCTCTGCCTTAGTCTTGCTGATCTGGGGCCTGTGGGGCTGGGGCTGGGGCTGGGGCTGTTCCTTTCTGCTCCTGCCTAGCAATGGGACATGGATCCGCTTTCTGGAGGATTCCTCGTGGGGTTTCTCAGGTCATTAAAGAGCCCCTAATGGCCTCTCCTCTCCTTGCTCTTCCCAGCCCTGCCTAGTTTGCATCTTTCATTGTGGCTCCCGGCCGAGCGCCTTTGTCCTAAGGATGGTTTCCCACGGGACCCTGGGAGTTTGTGAAAGCGCCTTTTGGGTGTCCCCTGCCCTCCCGCCCCCCTTGCACCCGCGCAATCTTTCATGTCATGGTCACTGTCACCCCCAGTTCCTTCCAGCGTCAGGTTCACACGCACCCCAGCGTGGTCAGACTCCGGGGGGGGGGGGGGGTAGCGAGGCCTGTGGGCCCAGCCTGCCTCGGCTTCTGGGGCAGCTTGGAATCATGGGTCACCCAGTCCCGTCCCCCGCCCTCAGCGCAGGGCCCAGCGCCACCTAGACCGTCCCTGGCAGGTGTGTGTCCCCAGAAGGGGAGAATCCACAACCCCCCTGGGGAATTTAGTAGTAGTGTTCCCCCCCCTTCCCAGCCTCGCCGGCTATGGGCTCTGCGCCCCTTCCCCCCCTTCCCAGCCCCGCCGGCTGTGGGCTCTGTGCCCCTTCCCCCCCTTCCCAGCCCCGCCGGCTGTGGGCTCTGCGCCCCTTCCCCCCCCTTCCCAGCCCCGCCGGCTGTGGGCTCTGCGCCCCTTCCCCCCCTTCCCAGCCCCGCCGGCTGTGGGCTCTGCGCCCCTTCCCTCCCTTCCCAGCCCCGCCGGCTGTGGGCTCTGCGCCCCTTCCCCCCCCTTCCCAGCCCCGCCGGCTGTGGGCTCTGCGCCCCTTCCCCCCCTTCCCAGCCCCGCCGGCTGTGGGCTCTGCGCCCCTTCCCCCCCCTTCCCAGCCCCGCCGGCTGTGGGCTCTGCGCCCCTTCCCCCCCCTTCCCAGCCCCGCCGGCTGTGGGCTCTGCGCCCCTTCCCCCCCTTCCCAGCCCCGCCGGCTGTGGGCTCTGCGCCCCTTCCCCCCCTTCCCAGCCCCGCCGGCTGTGGGCTCTGCGCCCCTTCCCCCCCACTCCAGCCCCGCCGGCTGTGGGCTCTGCGCCCCTTCCCCCCCCTTCCCAGCCCCGCCGGCTGTGGGCTCTGCGCCCCTTCCCCCCCTTCCCAGCCCCGCCGGCTGTGGGCTCTGCGCCCCTTCCCCCCCACTCCAGCCCCGCCGGCTGTGGGCTCTGCGCCCCTTCCCCCCATTCCAGCCCCGCCCGTTGGTGCGCGCTCTGTGCCACTAGCCACGTCTCCGCTGGCTCGCTCTCGCCAGCTCGCCCAGGCAGGGCAAGGCCGGGGACGTGACCCTTCTGCTCCACCCCGGGGTTCTGGAAAGACGGGGACACCCTGGAGAAAGTGACCTAGGAAAGCAGACTAGCCCCCCGGCCTATCCCCCTACGTCCCCTCGGAGCTCTCAGGTGCTGCCATGGCTGGTTCCCATCCCTCCCTACCCCGTGCTGCAGGAGGCTGGCCCCGGGATGCTGGCCAGGCCTGGCCGCCTCCCCAGCCCGCAGCCCCCCAGCAGCCAGAACCACTGGGGCATTTCCCCTCCCCGGGCTGGGGCTGAGCTCTGAGCCAGGCCTCTCCCTTGGCGCTGGCGCCACAAGGCTGCCTGCCTCTGCCGGGGGGGGGGGTGGAAATGGGGCACAGCCCCAGGGCAGCGGATTGCAATCCCACTGGGGCTCCCCTGCCCTGCGCGGGCCCCACCTCGGGATCCTTCCTGGGTTCTCACCCTGAAGACCTGGCCCTGGGACGCACCCCCCAGAGCCGGCACCGCAACCCCCAGGCCCTGGGGGCAGGGCACTCTGGTGCAGGCTGGTCCGTAACAAGAAGCTGTGCTGGGCAGAGAGCTGCCCGCCCTGCTGGGGGAGCCGGGGAGCCGGGCGCGTGTGAGACCAGCCACCGAGGAGGCCTGCCTGCCCTCCCCAAGCCGTGGGCCCCCCTCAGGTCCGATCGGAGCCTCTGCCGACAGGCTCCCCAGGAGAACACGCTGCCCAGCGGGAGCCACGCTCCCCCATCAGCCCTGCCCCCTCCCCATGCCAGCGCCCCGCAAGGCACGGCCAGGGCCCGCCCAGCACCCCTCGAACCCGCTGCCGGGGTGCGCGGGGCAGACAGGCGTCCAGCCCCCCATGCTGCTGCCCCTCGGGGGGAGCTGGTCCCTGGCCCACCTGGCACCTCTGCCCTCCTAGCGGGGGAGGCCCCGTGCAAACAGTGGCCCGGCAGGTTATCTGGGGCCCAGCCACAGACCAGCCCTGTGTGTGACTAAGGTGCGATAGGGCCAGGTGCAAACTCCAAGCCAGGAGCGTGAGGCTGAGCGTTATCGCTCCCCCGGGGGACTCAGGTGCCCAGCGCCGCATGTTTCCTAAGGGTGAGGCAGCTCCCGGGGGCGTGCGCGATAGCCCAGCCCTGTTAGCACGGCGCCCCCTTCCTCGCCGCAGCGGGGCCCGGGAAATGGGTGGGAACAGCCCCGCTCTCTGCCAACACCCTGGGGTGCTCCTCCAAGTGACCCCTGCCTGAAGCCCCCGGCCAGCGCTTCTGCCCTGCTCCCTCAGCGCCCCCTGCTGGGGGAGGCGCCATGCCTGGGATCTACCACCAGCCAGTGCTCCTGCCCCACTCCCCACAGCGCCCCCTGCTGGGGCAGGCCAGGGCTGCAGTGCCTGGGATCTACCACCAGCCAGTGCTCCTGCCCCACTCCCCACAGCGCCCCCTGCTGGGGCAGGCCAGGGCTGCAGTGCCTGGGATCTACCACCAGCCAGTGCTCCTGCCCCACTCCCCACAGCGCCCCCTGCTGGGGCAGGCCAGGGCTGCAGTGCCTGGGATCTACCACCAGCCAGTGCTCCTGCCCCACTCCCCACAGCGCCCCCTGCTGGGAGAGGCTGTGACTGGGGTAGCAGGAGCTCCCCCACAGCGGGTGCTCTCCTAGGCCTCAGTTGAGTAGGATGGGAGAGCAGCGGCCAAGCTCCCAGGAAGAGGGGGAGGCGCAGCCCAGATGGGCTCTAGACCCTGTAGCAGTTCGGGCCGGCAGGGTCTATTTGACCCCAGCTCTCAGCTTCTTCCCTAAGCCGTGGGCCAGGGTGCGCTCTCTCCAGCCATACTGCCAAGTGCCCAGGGCTGGGCCCAGCTCCCGTTCCTGGGGAACACGCCAGGCGAGAAGCCCGGCCGGACACCCTGGGCAGCTCCACCCTTCCGCCATGGCAGGGCTGGCGTCGCCCTTAGCTCGTGGCCGGTCAGGGCCTCGGCAGCAGGTGCAGCACAGAGGCAACGGGGCCCTTGTTGGGAGGAATCCAGCCCCTTGCAGAGCTGCCAGGGGAGCCCAGGCGGGGCACCGTCCCTTCTGGGCGTTGGCTGGGAGCCACGCCAGGCCTGCAGCTCCCGAGGCCCAGCCCAGCCGGGCGCGGACAGACTGGTGGGGCTCCCGGCAGATTCCCCAGCAAACCAGCCCCCGTGTCGGCCGCCTCGGCCGAGCATGGCATGGCATGGGCCCTGGAGCCGAGCCGCCCCTCCCTGGCACCGCCGGAGCAGGGAGGGATGCAGGGGGCACCCCAGCTCCGGGGGCTGCTACCAGGCCTACGTCCCCCCCGGAGCACAGGGAGGGGTTTCTCCGGAGAGGCCCAGACGGGAGTGTCCTTTGGGCTGTCTGGAGCAGCTGGGCGGGGATGGGCCAGCCTGAGGGGCAGGAGCAGGCTCAGCAGACGCAGGAGTACAGGGCCTGGCATTCGCGGTGCATGCAGACTGGCCTCCAGGGGGGATTTCCCTGCCGAGCGCCCTGCGGCACACGTGGCTGGCTCCCGTGGACAGCAGGGTTGTGGGCTGCTCTCAAGAGAGCCTGACCACCTCCCTCCCCCGGCCACAGACACCAACACACGCACAGATCCACCTGGCCCCCAGCCCTGCTCCCCCCACGCCTGCCCCCAGCTCCTGCCCTGGAGGGCTCCCCGCTCGGGGATTGCTTTCCTTCGGAAGTGTCTGGGGGTGCAGCCTGCACTGGGCACCCTGGGACCCGGGGACACCGAGAAGCTGCCCCGTGCCTCAGTTTCCCTGTCTGTAAAATGGGGGGTCACACTGATTCCCATGCAGGGAGGGACTGAGAGACTCAGGCGCAAGGGGCCAGACTGGCACAGGGCTGTTACAGATGCCAAGCTGGTGGGGCAGGACGGGCAGTGTCCTGGCCCAAGAAGCTCTCACGTACCCGCCTGGGGAAGACGCACAGGACGGACGTGGCCCCTGCTGCCCTGGGAGGTGATGGAGGGGGCCGACAGGAGTCAAAACCCTCCCCCAGCCCCTGGAACAAGCAGAGCCGAGTGGGAGCTGCGGAGTAAACCGGTGCCACTTTCCTGGCTGCCGCGCCCAGGCCTGCCTGGGCCCCGTGTGCTGGGGCTGGCGGGTAGCGCCGTCCCTTCGTCTCTGGGGGACTCCGTCTGGTCACCTGCAGCCCGCTTCTCCCGCTGAGCAAGAGCCGCTGCATTTCAGGCCTCGCCCCCGACGCGGTGTGCGCCTGCACATTTTGCTCAGCGGGCCCCCGTCCTACAGCCCGCTCAGGGCCGGGGGGCCAGCAGGGGACCCAGACCAGAGCCCGGGAACCCCGCAGCCAGGCCTCCGCTCACACCTCCTTCTGGTAGGAGTCGCGCCGACCGGGCTGCTGCTCCAGCGCACACACCCCGTAACACCCGGCCTTTGCTGGGCAGTCCAGGGCAGCCTCATGGCCCGAGGCCCGGCTAGGCCCAGCCATTGACAGGGGCAGGGATCTGGGGAGCAGAGTGCGTTTGGCCCGTGCAGGGCGGTAGCCCTGGATTCCTAGAACACCCCAGAGAGCTGAGCCTCCCCTCCCCCACTCCCTGGGGACACACCCTGCCCCTCCCCGGTGGGCCGGTGTTGGGCAGGATCACGGCTCCCCGTAGGACTCGGGTGGGCTCCAGGCGGGGTGGCCAGTCGCTGGCACAAGCAGCAAAGCCAGGGCGTGTCTGCTCCCTGCCCATGCCTGGGCTCCTTGGCACGGGGGCAGCCAGGGGGCCGGGCGACGGAGCATTTTCCACTGAGCCTCACGTGCCGTCGCCCGCAGGGAGGGAACAGGCCGGGTTGGGGCTGAAACCCGCTGCCAGCCCGTGGGAGAAAGACAAACCAGCGACCCACAGACCAGTGTCTGGGCAGGAGCTGGGCTGGCCCAGCCAGACAGGCCCCTCCACCTCCACCTGCCCCGCCCCAGGCCCTCACCCCTCTTCTCTCCCTGTGTCACCCCCAGGATTAAGAACCTAAGAACAGCCAGACTGGGTCAGCCCAAAGCTCCATCTAGCCCAGGGTCCTGCCTGCCCAGAGCGAGAGAACAGAACAAGGAATAATCATTTACTGTGTCCAGTTCTGGGCACCACATTTCAAGAAAGATGTGGAGAAATTGGAAAGGGTCCAGAGAAGAGCGACAAGAATGATTAAAGGTCTAGAGAACATGACCTATGAAGCCAGGCTTCATGAACTGGGCTTGTTTAGTTTGGAAAAAAGAAGATTAAGGGGGGACATGATAGCGGTTTTCAAATATCTAAAAGGGTGTCACAAGGAGGAAGGCGAAAATTTGTTCCTCTTGGTTTCTGAGGACAGGACAAGGAGTAATGGGCTTAAAGTGCAGCAGGGGAGGTTTAGATTGGACATTAGGAAAAAATTCCTAACTGTCAGGGTGGTCAAATATTGGAATAAATTGCCAAGGGAGGTGGTGGAATCTCCCTCTCTGGAGATATTTAAGAACAGGTTAGATAGACATCTGTCAGGGATGGTGTAGACGGAGCTTGATCCTGCCTTGAGGGCGGGGGGCTGGACTCGATGACCTCTCGAGGTCCCTTCCAGTCCTAGGATTCTACGATTCTATGTGATCCCTCCCATCTCCCATTCTCAGTGTCTGACAGAGGCCAGGAACACCCTCCCTATCCAGCCTGGCTCACAGCCATCGAGGGACCTGTTTTCCATGGATTTATTTAGCTCTTTTTTGAACCTGTTACAGTCCTGGTCTTCACACCATCCTCTGGCGAGGAGTTCCACAGGTTGACTTGTGTGCTGGGTGAAAAAATACTTCCCTTTGTTTGGGATAAGCCTGCTACCTATGAATTTCATTTGGTGACCCCTAGTTCTTGTGTTATGGGAACTAGTCAAAAACTTTTCTTTTGTCACTTTCTCCACCCCATCATGATTGTATAGACCTCGATCATATCCCTGCTCACAGGACCTTGACCAGAGCCCTAGGACCTCAGTCCTATACCTGCTCCATCATATATAGACCTCCAGCCTATCCCTGCCCTGCTCCAGCCACTGGTATGAGGCCAGCAGACACCGAACCAGCCTGGACAGCCTCTCCAAAGGGGACTTGGCGTGGGCCAGGCAGGATCTTGCCCCATCTACCCCCAGGTCTGGGGTCCCCCCCTGCACATCGGGGTCAGGGCCCAGAGGGGAAAAAGCCGACACATGGAGGTGAGCAACAACTGGGGAGTCTGTTCCCCAAAGAGCCCAGCTTTGCCCAGGGGCTCTTACCGGACTCCCCCTTCAGTGGCGCTGGGCGGTGGAGCAGGCACTGAGCAAACCCCGGCCTGAGGAGCAGCCCGGCTGAGAGGTATTCTGTGCCGCCCTGGGGGCACTGACCCAGGGGCAGGAGCGGGCCCAGCCCTGAGCTTGGCCACTGACTGTTTTGCATCATGGAGTGTGGTGGGGTGACCCTACGGTGCAAAGCTCAAGAGCCCCATGAGCCCCTCCCCATCCCAATCCCAAGGGCTGCCCCTGCCCTATGGAGACTGCCTGGCTGGCTGGCCCCAGGGGTGCAGGGCTGGCCCTGATCCTGCATCTCCGGCGCCCCAGGGGCAAACCCCTCCTGGCACAGCAGCCGGGCAGCTCAGCAGCACACCAAGGGCAAGCGGCAGGCAGGAAACAGGCCTAGCCTGGCGTTCCCTTCCCTCCCCCGCCCGCCTGGCAGGGCCCAGGGCTGAGCAAAGGGGACCTGGCCCCGGCTTTTCCCCGGGCAGGCGGCTGAGCTGGCACTCTGGCTTCTGAGGCCAGGGACCCAGCCAGTCCAGTGTAACAGGAAGGCTGCAGAAACCAGCCAGCCTGGGAAATAACCCCGCCCGGGATTACACACACACCTTCCCCTGGAGATCAACCCCCAGCCAGAGATCAGACACACCACCCAGCTGGCTTCCCCGCCTGACTCACCACCTAACCAAACAGCCCCACCTTCCCAGCCTAGGCCTCAGCCTGCCAGCTCCAGGCAAGTCTCCGGCAGCAGCTCCCACCTGGAGCCCGGCTCGGTGGCACAGCAGGCCGAGGGGTGGGCAGTGCTCTCAGGACAGGGGCCCTGGGCTGGGCAGGCAAATCCCCCTGAGTCAGGCCCACTAGCTCATGCCGGCCACCCTCTGGGGCTCTGCTGCAGGGATCCTGCCTCCGAGAGGCGCTGCTGGTTTGGGGGAGCAGTGGGGCTTTGTGAGACCCGTGCCCAGCTGGGCCCGTTTTAGGTGCCCTCGCCCCAGAGCTGGGCTGCCGGGCTCCATCAGGGCTGCGAGCAGCTGGGCAGAACAGACCAGCGTGGGGAAGGGTTTGCAGGCAGGAAAACCCCAGGCCCCCGCAACGCTCAAGGAACGTCCCAGCTCCTGCGCCCGCCCTTGCTCCTCCTCCTCCCCCCTTCCCAGATGGCCTGGGGCTCCAAGTCAGCTCCTGAGACCCACCCCCCAGCCTGGAGGGCAAACCATCCATGGGGCAGGCCCTTGGGGAGCTAGGAAGGACCACCCCCTCCCAGCCAAAGGGGCAGCCCTGCAGGTGGGACAGGTTCAGCCCCGCTGCGACTGGGGCTCAGCCCAGGGCTTGGGAAGGAGCTGGATTGCCCCTGCTGC
The DNA here is from genome assembly GCF_049634645.1 of Pelodiscus sinensis. Lineage (NCBI taxonomy): Eukaryota > Metazoa > Chordata > Testudines > Trionychidae > Pelodiscus > Pelodiscus sinensis. The sequence continues at coordinate 213,805 of NC_134719.1, read as the reverse complement.
CTCCATGCCAGCCCCACGGGGGAGCAGGCAGCAACGGCCAGGGAGCCAGCCAGAGGGTCACCCTGGCCAGCTCCCAGCTAGCTGGTGCACCCCCTCCCCCATGGACACATGTGCGCACACACGGAGGGAGGCGTGTGCACACGCACGCAGCCCGGTAAGGCTGCAACACCTTTTCCCCAGCCTGCTGCACCCCTAGGAGGGGCCTGAGTCATGAGCAGGGCCCAGCCCTTGACAAGGGTGCAGCTCCTTTCGGCTGTACGGGGAGAACCGGGGCAGGGCCCTTGGGACCCTGCGGGGAGGGGATGGCCCCTGCCTGGCCCTGCTGGGGGCACAGGGGCTGCCCCTGGCTGCGTGCAGCCACCTGGCAGGTTCTCTGGCCCAGGCAATATTCTGGCTGCACAGGGACTCCCTGTCAGGTCTGTGCAAGCCCCAGCCCTCTGGGCCATGCATGTGTCATGGGTAATTGGCCGTGGGAGGGATGGAGCCAGACCTGCTGGCTGGGCTTGGGCCGTGCCAACAAGGCCGCCTTAGTCACTGGCCAGTAATGCAGAAGGAAACCTCAGTGGAGTGAAACCAGCAGGTAGCTGGGGGCGGGGCTGGCACGGGGGGCAGGACGGCTGGGTCCCTCTGCGCTGCGGGGTCCAGCGGCTGGCGCACAGGACAGGGACACCAGCCCTTCGGCCCAGACTTGCCACGGGCAGGTCCTGTCACCCCACGCCTTGACTGCCACGTCTGCCAAATGGGGAAACCGAGGCAGGGGCCGTGCCATAAGTGACACGCCTGCGCGCTCCGAAGTGCTGCCGCTCACGCACGGGGCCAAGCCACAAGGCCAAGGGCGTAGCCAGCCCTCCCCAGCCCGCGCGCCGGCTCCAGCCAGCCAGCCCGCCTCGGCGCCCAGCCCGGAGAAAGGGGCAACGCCAGCTCGGCCGACTCCGGGGCAGGCCTTTATTTTCCATCCCAGCACAAGGGTTTGCAAACGGGGGAGGAACATTTCCAAGTGCCCAAGCAGCAAAATGTCAATTGGGGGGCCCCACAGCTCCTTCCAACCCGCCCCCGCCCCCGCCCCCGCCTGGCCAAGGGGGCTTGGGAACCGGCGGGGACCCAACTGCGGCTCTTTCACAAAGTTTAGGAAGCAGCCTGGCCGCGGGGGGTTGGGAGCTAGGGCTGGTTGGCTGGCACTGGCAGGCTCCCCCCTCCCCCCCCCCAGGGGTTTCCCAGCTGGGGCACTTGCTTCCCACCCTCCTCTCCACATTCACCCCGCAGCGGGAGCCCTGCCGAGAAAGCGCAGGGCGGCCCTGGGCGGGACGGGCCCTGGCGAGCAGGGACACGCTGGGGAGCCCCCGCCACGCTGCCTGGGGCTCGGCCGGCCGGACCGGCTCCCTCTGGAGGGGCGAGCCAGGTGCTCCCCCGTCTGCAGCTGGAGGAGGGTTTTGTCCACAGGGGAGGCCCCGCCCTACAGTAACATCCGAGGGGCCCGGGGCCGGGCCGGGCCGGGCCGGGCCGGGCAGTCTCTGGCCGCTCACAGGTGTCGCTTCATGTGCAGCGCCAGGTGGTCGGAGCGGGAGAAGGCGCGCTCGCACAGGTGGCAGTGGAAGGGCCGGTGCCCCGTGTGCTTGCGGTAGTGCCGGGTCAGCTCGTCGGAGCGGGCGAACTTCCAGCCGCAGCCCTCCCAGCTGCAGTGGTAGGGCTTCTCGCCTGCGGGCAAGGGTTAGCTGTGGGGGGCGGGGAGCAGCCGGGGGGCTCCCTGCGCGGGGCACGGAGCCTGCCCGCCCTCCGTGTCCGGCTTGTGGGGCGGGATCGGGCCCCCTTTCCTGCTCCCGGTCCCCGCCCCCCGGAATCCCACAGCCCCGCCAAAGGAGGACTCCCCTCGCCCGCGAGCCCTGGGAAGGGAGGCAGGGGGGAGTCGGGCACCCCAAGTGCGCTGGCGGGTGGACAGGAGCTGGCCGGAGAGCGCTAAGGGAGGGAGGTCCGGGCGGAGCCGCGCCCCGGGGGAGCCCTGGGGGGGTTCGGGTGCTGGGGTGGGTCCGGGCGGAGCCGCGCCCCGGGGGAGCCCTGGGGGGGTTCGGGTGCTGGGGGGGTCCGGGCGGAGCCGCGCCCCGGGGGAGCCCTGGGGGGGTTCGGGTGCTGGGGGAGTCCGGGCGGAGCCGCGCCCCGGGGGAACCCTGGGGGTGGGGGGGGATCAGGGCGCAACGGAGCCCTGGGGGGGTTCGGGCGCCGGGGGGGTCAGGGCGGAGCAGCGCCCCGGGGGAGCCCTGCGGGGGTTCGGGTGCTGGGGGAGTCCGGGCGGAGCCGCGCCCCGGGGTCTCCTTACCCGTGTGCGTCCGCATGTGCGCCTTGAGGTGCGAGCTCTTGGTGTAGGTCTTGCCGCAGCCGGGGTAGTCGCAGCTGTGCGCGGCCGTGCGCTTCCTGGCCCAGGCCCGGCGGCCGCGCTTGGCTTTGCAGTCTCCCGGGGGACCGGCGGGGGGGCAGAACTCCAGGCCCGGCGAGTGGGGCGGCGTCACCAGCAGCCCGGGCAGCGGCTCCCGGAACAGGCTGAAGTGTCCGTGGAACTGGGCCGGCAGGGGGGCGGCGAAGTGGGGCGCGTAGCAGGGCGGGGGCCGCGCGTAGTGCGGGGCGGCCCGGCCCGGGTGCAAGTCGCCCAGCGCCAGGCCCGGCTCCTCGGGGGGCCCCAGCCGCGGGGGGAAGCCGTGGGGCGCGTGGGGCTGCGGCTGCATCCCAAAGGGCGCGTGGTCCCGGGCGCCGGGCCCCAGGTACCCGCCCGCCGGGCCCAGCAGGCACGCCCGCTCCTCCTCCGGCTCCGTCTTGATGCGGGCCCCCAGCGGCGCCCTGTGCTCCGGGGGCAGCCCGCCGGAGGCGCACAGCTCCGCGTACTCCCGCCCGGACAGCTCCGCCGTGAGCAGCTCGGCCATGTAGCTGTGGCTCTCGGGGTAGGGGGCCCCCAGCCTGCCGGGGGGCGCGTAGGAGCCATCGCTGTCGCCGGCGGGACCGCAGCTCTCCGGGGTGTCGGGCAGCGGATAGGCAGGGCCGTGCGGCTGGCTGGCGCTGTGCGCCAGGATGAAATCCAGGTCCACGAACTGGCCCAGCTCGTCCTCCTCCCGCTTGATCCCGGCGCAGCCGCCCTCCATGGCGGGGAAGCGGAACGGCTGACCCTGCAGAGCGGAGAAGGGGCGGTCAGGGCCGGGCGCCCCAGAGTCCAGGGCCGGGCACCCCACCGCAGAAGCGGGTCGCGCTTGGTGGCGACGGGACCCCGGCAGAGCAGGGCGCGTCTGGCGCGCGCGTCAGCCAGACCCCCTCGAATTGGGTCAGGTGGCCCGCAAGTACCCCCAGACCGCTAGGCCAGCCCGGGACACCCCCCCTCCCAGGCCGCTGCCCCCTGGGGTCAACCCGCTCCGCGCCCAAAGGAGCGACTCACTCCTGGCCCGCCGGGCGTCCGCTCCTGCGCAGCGCGTGGGACAGCTCCCCAGGGCCGCCTGGTCTCCCCTAGCCGGCCCCGCCAGGCTCCCTCTCCCGCAGCCTGGCCGCCCCCACAGGGCTCCCTCTGCCCCCAGCCTTCCCGCTCCCCCCAGCCGAGCCCCCCCAGCGCCCTCTCTACCTCCCGCCTGGCCGCCCCCGTGCGCTGCACTGCCCCGCTGGCGTTACTACAGCCCCTACCCAAACTTCCCGGCCACTCCGCGCCGCCCCCCCAGACGCACCCGGGTCCCTACAGAGCCCCGACCGCCTTTCTCCAGCCCTCCCCCCCCTTACTTGGAGCAGCAGCCCCGGCTTGTCCTCCGTGGGCAGCAGGCCGGCAAAGGTGGCGATGGGCGGGAGCGCGGCGCCGGCCATGGCGCGCTGGCCCCGGGGGCGCACGGGCAGGCGAGGGGCTGGAAGCTCCCGCGGCCTCAGGGACTCTCCGAACAGCCCCGCTCTAGCGCGGCCCGGGCCGGCTCTCCAGCTGTTAACAGCCCCCTCGCGCCCTCATTGGCCCGCACCTGTTCGGCTGGGCACAGACCTGCTCAGCCCATTGGCCACAGCGGCCACGGGCACGCCCCCGCCCCGCCCCCGCGCAGAGCCGCCCCGCGTGGGGCCGCGAGTTGCTGCGGGGCAGAGGCCCGGGTCCGGCCCGCTGGCTGCAAGCCCGGGAAACGCGGGCAGCCCCGGGGGCAAGGGCCGGCGCCTGGAGGAGATGGGGGGGGCTGCTCCCAACAGATCTGAGCCAGACAGGAATCCGGGCGGGCTCCGTGTAGCGCCGAGGGGGTGTGAACCGGAGCGTGTGTGTGCGCGCGTGCCAGGTGCGCGCACGTGTGCTGGGGCTGGGCACCCCGAGCCCTCTGGTTTTCTGTGACGGTGTCTGACGAGTTCTTCCCACTCCAGCTGACTGCGCTAACTAGGGCGTGCGCCTTGTCTGTCCACAGCGATTAGCGTCTTGTTCTGGGGATGCGAGTCTCAGCGCCTTGGCACACAGAGCCGGGCGTGCGCGCGCAAGGCGCAACTTGTGCGGGCAAATGGGACAGGGTGCGCATGGTGCAGTGCCTGTAAGGAGCAATGTGCCCGCGCAAGGCTCAGTGCGTGCAAGGCGCAATGTGCCCGCGTAACGTTCAGTGCGTGTAAGGCGCAATGTGCCCGCGTAAGGTTCTGTGCGTGTAAGGCGCAATGTGCCCGCGCAAGGAGCAGTGCGTGCAAGGCGCAATGTGCCCGCGCAAGGCTCAGTGCGTGTAAGGTGCCCTGTGCGCGCGCAAGGCGCAGTGCGTGTAAAGCGCAATGTGCCCGCGCAAGGCTCAGTGCTGTAAGGTGCCCTGTGCGCGCGCAAGGCGCAGTGCGTGCAAGACGCAATGTGCCCGCGCAAGGCTCAGTGCGTGTAAGGTGCCCTGTGCACGCGCAAGGCTCAGTGCGTGTAAGGTGCCCTGTGCGCGCGCAAGGCGCAGTGTGCGGCGAGAATTGCCCTTCTATCAAATTCCCCCGCCCCCCATTGCTCCGGCTGCTGATCTCAGCTGCGCTGCGAGCCTGCCCTGTGCAAACCCTACGCCCATCAGTGCACCTGGTGCGGGGGGGAGATGGCTCGGATGCGGGGGGCCGGGCTGAAGAATCGGGTTTGGGGCCGGGCTGGGGGCTTGGGGTTCAGGGTCTAGGCTGAGTGTGGGGCTCAGATTCAGGGCTCAGATTCAGGGCATGGGCGGGTTCCGAGCCCTGCGGGGAGCTCCGGGGAGCTCCGGGCCGGCAGATCCCGCGTGCAGTGCAGTGCGTGGCTGGCCCGGCTCCAGCCGGTGCCGGGAACGCGCCCTTGCTGCTGGCTGCGGGGCAGAGATAAGGTTATCTGCCCGAGCCGCGCTCCGCGGGGCTTTCCAGCCCGGCCACCTGGCCCAGAGCGCGGCTGGCTCCCCCGCGGCCCGCGACAAGAGTAACCGCCCTGCTGCCCCACACCGCTCCCCGGACAGCGGTGGCAGGCCCGCGGTCCGCAGCCACACACCAGAGGGGAGAGCGGGCTCGCCTCAGCAGCGAGAGACCAGCCCCCTCCCCGTCCCCGCCGGAGTCTCTCCAAAGCCCTCGGCCGGGCAGGCGGGGGGAGCCGGCCGGAGCCCGGGGAATCTCCCACGCGGGCCCGAGAGTGCCCGGAGTTCCGGCGCGCAGCCGGCAGCCCCTCTGCCCCGGCCCCTTTCCAGGTGAACCCGCCCCTCTGACACCGGGGGCAGCGAGGCAGAGACGCCGGGGGGGGGGGGGGGACGACAGAGGGGACAGACCCCGCTCCCGCAGCTCCCAACACCGGCCCCGCTGGGGCTGTTCTCGGCTCCCAGGGGGCCCGGGGCAGGATGCTCTGCTTTAACTGCACCGACCGCGGGGGCGGAGCGCGCCGAGCAAGCCCCCCGGCTTGGGGGGCAGCTGGCAAGGTGTGGGGCGGACGGTCGCTACAGCCCCTGCCTGGGACGCTGCCCCCCTGCAATGCCCGGGGGGTCCCGCAGGCGGGGAAGCGCCGCAGCCCAGCCCGGAGCCACCGGTTCTTATCGGCTCCCGGCAGCTTTCCCCCGCTGCCGGGAACAAACACAATGTTATCGCCCGGCCAGAGCCGCTGCCGCCCCAGCCCGGGTCCGAACCCGCAGCCCCAGCGCCAGCGAGCGGGCCGTCAGCCCCGCGGGGGCCCGGCTGGGTTCGGCCCGCTGCGCTGCCAGCCAGCCGCGGGGCACGTTGGGGGTTGGGGGGAGGGCCGGGCCGGGGGGGGTTCATTCCCCGCGTTGCCCGGTGGCTCTGGGGTGCGCTGTGAATCGCCGGGAGTGGCCGCGGCGGGTGGGGGAGGGGCGGGCCGGGCCGGGCCCTTCAGCCTAGGAGCCTTTGCGGCTTTTCCAGAGGCCGGGAGTTCCGCAGCCTTCGCCCGGTCCCCTCCCGCCCCGCCGCGTGTCCGAGCGCGCTGCGCCATCGCTGCCAGCCCCGAGATCCCCCTCGCTCGGGTCCCTCCCTCCACTGGGCCTTGGAAATACAGCCCCGGGGCCCAGGCTGCGTCTCAGCCCTTGCTGGGGGTGCAGGGCGCAGGCTGCCGGGGAGGAAACAGCCTGTCCTCGGTCACCGCAGCAGCGCGGGGCCAGGCGAGACGGGCCTCTGCTCAGCTCCAGCGGGGGAGGGGGCATGTGCCCTGGCTGGGACAGGTCCATGTTCCTCTGCCCCCTGCGCTCCCCAGCAAACTGGGCACTTTCCTCTCCTGCTCACCAAGGGGAAGGGCCAGCCATGTCCCTCAGCCCCCTGCTGGCCCTAAAGGGTTCCTGAGGCGGGAGGCTCAGGGCTGGGACAGTCCAGGAAGGGGGGTGCCCCCGGCCAGCCCCTTTCACCTGCCTGGGGACTTGGTCTCTTTCCTGGTTGGCTTTAAGAGGAGCAGGCCCATCCCTGGCTCATCCCATTGTCCTGGTCCACCCAAGCCCCGACCTCGCTTTACGTTATGGGCAGAGGGCGCTGGAGGCCGAGTTGGGAGATCCTAGGCCTCGCCGTTAGGAGGAGTCCCGGAGCAGACAGACGCACGGACAGAGGGACAGACACACCCACTCAAATGCTCCATAGATGTTGCCGACTCTGCGCCTGCGGCAAACAGGCCAGCTCCCGTGCGAGGTGCCCAAAACATTCGTAAAAACTGACAGCCAGTCAGGCCCAGGAGTCTTCCCAGGCAGCCCCCTCTACCCCGGTTAGGGATCAGAACCCTAAACCTCAGGAGTCAGCCAGTCCAGCACCCGGCCCAAGGCAGGATTAGACGTGCCTGCTCCTTCTCTAGGGCAAGGAAGAGCTAGAAAAACGTAATTCAAGGGAAAGTAGTGCACAGATCTGGCCTGTGGATACGGTGTACACAATCACACTCACACGATCACAAACATACACACAATCACACACACACGATCACAAACATACACACAATCACACACACATGATCACAAACATACACACAATCACACACACACAATCACACACACATACAGAGTTTAGTTCATTTCAACAAAAGGCGATGGGTGTGACAAGCGATGGAAGTGTGGCCAAACATGCACAGACTCACAACCGTGCACATCAACGCACGCTCACACACACACACGTGCACGCACACGTGTGCACTCACACACAGATGCACCCTCCCCTCTAGGCTGCCTGCTCTGCGTGGGGCGGGCTCTGCTTTGATCTCTGGCTGGCCCTGCTGGCAGCCAGTTGTGCTTCTGTGCTGCGGCTGGGGGCTGGTTTGTTGTGGGGCTCTCTCGGCCCTTCGCCTTTCTCTTTTATACCCGTTATTTTTAACTCTGCCTACGCAAATCCAGATCCGGAATGAGCAGCGGCCCCGGGCCAAGGGGAAATGGACTTGGTGCAAATTTCCTGCCCTTTTTACCTCTCTTCCTCTATTACACGCTAACGGCACCCTCCCCCCCCCATTAACTTTCACTGTTGCAGGAAAACTCAAAGCAAGAGGCTGTGTGCACGAGAGGCAGCGGGGCCCAGCCGCACGGGCGACTACACCCGTTGTGCAGGGCCCGGGTGGGCCGAGGGCACCGGCGGCTGGTTCCCACGGGTGAGAACAGGGGCCTTGTGGGAGACGCCGGGATGAGCAGACATTCTCGGCTCCCCCGCAAACTCGTGGCCTCCTCCTGCACTCCTCGCACCTGCAGAGCCCCCACTGCAGCCTAAGCCCCCCAGGGTGGTCTCAACACACCTGCAGCCAGCCAGGATCCAGGCCTCACTGGGCGGCCAGCTGCCCAGAGGTGGCGAAGGTCAGTGACGTGGTGACACGGAGGGAAAAGGGGACGTTTTCGGCTTCTTTGTGATGACCACATGCTCACCCGCCACGAAATCGGCTTTGCCACGGGAGGGCGGGAGTCAGAGGAGCAGGTTTGGTTTCCTGAGCTGCCTTCTGTTCTGGAGCCTTTCAGGGGCACGTTCGGGGCTTTCTCCCCCGCCACAAGGCCTGAAAACTCATTTTCCTTGCAGGACAAATGTTGCAATTGTCCACGTGACTCCAGGAGCAGGGGCTTGGAGGAAGCCAATAATTATCATGAGACTCATACATGAGCTATAAACTGGACACATTCTCACTCTTTAACTGAAAGTGTATGGAGGGGGAGGTTGTGAACTTTACACAAAGAGGCTCTTTCTCCCAGATGTTTATTAAACATAATAGTTAAATAGGATTTACCAGAGTGTTTCAAAGAGTCCAGGAGTCACTTGTCCCTTCTGCTATTATTCTCCAATTACCAGAGTGTCCTCCAGGGTAGATCAAGCTGATTTCTAATGCAAAACTGAGGCAGAAAAGAACAATTCCCAAAATAACCCCACGCCAATCGCCCCTTCCAGGCCTCCTTCCTAAGGAATACACAAGGGGGAACAGCCCAACCTCTTGTAGTATCACAGAATCCCAGGGCTGGAGGAGATCTCAGGAGGCATCAGGTCCAGCCCCCTGCCCAAAGCAGGACCAATCCCAACTCAATCATCCCAGCCAGCGCTTGGTCAAGCCGGGACTTAAACACCTCTAGGGATGGAGATTCCACCCCCTCCCTAGGGAACCCAGCCCAGCGCTTCCCCACCCGCCTAGGGAAAGAGTTTTTCCTAATATCCAACCTGGACCTCTCCCACCGCAACTTGAGCCCATCGCTCCTTGTTCTGCCACCTGCCCCCACTGAGAACAGCCTCTCGCCAGCCTCTTTGGAACCCCCCTGCAGGGAGTTGAAGGCTGCTCTCAAATCCCCCCTCGCTCTTCTCTTCTGCAGACTGAACAAGCCCAAATCCCTCAGCCTCTCCTCGTAGGTCATGTGCTCCAGCCCCCTCAGCATTTTGGTCGCTCTCCGCTGGACCCTCTCCAATGTGTCACATCCTTTCTGTAACAGGGGGCCCAGAACTGGACACAACACTCCAGGGCTACGTCTACACTGGCATGATTTTCCGCAAATGCTTTTAACAGAAAAGTTTTTCCGTTAAAAGCATTTGCGGAAAAGAGCATCTAGATTGGCACGCAAAAGACAGGACCGTGTAGCACTTTAAAGACTAACAAGGTGGTTTATTAGATGATGAGCTTTCCTGGGCCAGACCCACTTCCCACGAAAGCTCATCATCTAATAAACCACCTTGTTAGTCTTTAAAGTGCTACATTGTCCTGCATTTTGCTTCAGCTTCACCAGACTCACACGGCTACATTTCTATCACTATTCTAGATTGGCACGGGCGCTTTTCCACAAAAGCCCTTTTTGCGGAAAAGCATCCGTGACAATCAAGAAAGCCCCCAGCGCCATTTTCACCATCGGGGCTTTTTTGCGCAAAACAGTTTTTAGCGTCTGCACTGGCCCTCTTGTGCAAAAACATTTCCGGAAAAGGGCTTTTGCCCGAATGGGAACACCAAAGCATTTGCGCAAGAAGCACTGATTTCGGACAGTAGAACGTCAGGGCTTTTGTGCAAAATCACGCGGCCAGTGTAGACAGCTGGCAAGTTCTTGCAGAAAAACTTGCCAGTCTAGACGCAGCCCAGATGTGGCCTCACCAGAGCCGAATAAAGGGGAATGATGACGTCTCTGGATCTGCTGGCCATGCTCCTCCTAATGCACCCTAATATGCCATTAGCCTTCTTGGCTACCAAGGCGCCCTGTTGACACCTATCCAGCTTCTCCTCCTCTGTTATCCCCAGGTCCTTTTCTGCTAACGCTCCAAAGTTCTAACCTCCAAAGCCTGTTTCGGGTGCCATGAGCTGTGAGGGCGCAGCGAGGGTCCCAGCTGTTCTGGCCCATGGCTGCGGAGCAGAGGGGATACGGCATGCCTGCTTTGGGGGGCGTCTGCTCGGTTTTCACACAGGGGGTGTGATCCTGGCCCACGCAGACAGGCCTGTGGGGCAGCTTGGGGAGCATTGGGACAGGTGGGGTGTAACCTGCGTACATGCAGGGTGGTGTAGCCTGCTGATCCCGAGATGAGAAAGAGACGCAAGGGTTTGCTCAGACCTTTCATTGGCCCAGCTCCTGTGGGTGAGAGAGACATGCTCTGGGGCTATATGGAGCTCCAGGCAAGAGCGCTCTCCAGGACACCCAAGGGTGAAAGTCCCCCAGGGCCCGTTTGCATGTGGAAATGCAGAGCAAGTCCCGGGCACAGCTGGTGCGCTTCCAAAGAAGTGGCATGATTCCGGAATCACTTTAATTCGGGAGCAGCGTGTGCACACGGAGAGGTGTTCCAGAAGAGCCGTGCTGGTCCATTGCAGCCACGTGGACACCCCTCGTGGGCTCCCCACTCTCTCGTGGGCAGTGCCTGTCTCTGCAACGTGCCACCAGGAATTCGAAACTGCCGTGCGCAGACGTTCTGCAGGGTAGAGCTCTGAGCAGAGGAGATGTTTCTGTGTCGTCTTATTTCCCACAGGACACTACACACGGCTCTGTGAAGCCCATGCACGCTCCTCGTGCGCAGCATGTGCACCATTAAAGAAATCACACCACACTCACCAGGCACACACGTGGTGCACCACCCTCGCCTGCACAGCCGCACAGAACAGCTGCAGCCTGCAGCCAGACACGGGCATCAGGTTGTGACTATGCAGGGGAGGAAAGAGGACACACGCCCGGTCCATGGGAAGTCGTGACATTCGGGAGCCCCTGCTGCGCCACACAGCGTAGCTGCACACGGACACCAATGCACACTTCACCCCCACGCAGCCTCCCGAACGCACCCTCCGACTCTGGGACGGTCCATTCTTGGGAGCAAGCCGCTTTCACGTGGCGTTCTCATTGTGTTCCAGGAAGTGGCATTTAATGATCCCGCGTCCGTATTAAGCACGCTCGCCATGCAGCCCAGAAGGGACTTTTCCCTCCCGCCTGCTTGTGTCCTGCCCTGATTAGCTACTCTCTGGGGACACCGGCAAATGGTGATAAGTCAGGACTAGACAGAATCTGATTCCCAGCCCAATTCTTCCTTTTGTTCTGGGCCTCTGGCAGCTACAGGTCGAGGGCAGAGGGGTGTTTCTTCTGGGCCATGAAGCATGCGCCGGGTTTGCTGATTCCACCTTTCTTTGCCGGGCATGACTTCGGTTTCACATTCTGGGCTCCCCCCATTTGGATTTACACTGGGTTGAGTGGAAGGCGGGTCTGGCCTACTGAGTGCAAAGCGGTCAGGAAGTCAATAGCAAACCCAGCTGGCAACTGCAGGGGAAGGGCGGTTTGCAGCCACGTTGTCCTGGCAGAGTGAGTGCCAACAGCCCGACAGCTGCCTGAGCCGCCTGGCACCGCTGCTTGGCACCGATGGAAGCGACCACACAGGGCACAGGGCTGTGGTGAATTGGGCTGGGGGTGCACAAAGCCAGGGGCGTCTACTCTGCATTCAGCCCGGGAGACCAGTGGGCCAGTCCGCTCCCTCCACGGCTGGATTTGGGGGGGGCAAAGGCCGTGGCATACACCTACTCCAGCACCTGCTGGCCATTTTGTCCACACACCTTGGGCCAGTCACCCAGGGTCCAATTGCAGCGAAGCCCAGGGGGATCGGGAGCATGGATTTACAGCAGCCTGCGCGACAGCACAGCTGGGCTCTGCGGAGACACATCGGGGATGGTTCGGGCCCTAAAGCAGCATCAAAAGCCAGGGTGGTTTTCCATAGTCTTCCCTGCCCCTGGCTTCCTCCAGTAAGCCGAGAGCCGAGCGCCCAGAAGGTGCGTTTGGGTTGTGCGTGTCTTCCAGCCGCAACACATATTTCACTGGGTTCTGTAAGCCCCTTGGCCGTGGTGTTTAAACAGCAGGCGTGGTCCTGGTACGCCACACCAAAACCAACACTCGCTTCAGACCAGATAACCCTGCGAGCAAACATGCCACCCAGGCCAGGCCGAGCGGCAATGGAAACCAAACGCTAGGGCAGCTGCCATGGGGCAGCGAGGGGCAGAAGCCACCTGCACCTGCCTTGGGATGGAGGCAGGGATGGGACCAGTGTGAGAAACCAGGCCATTTCTGGGCAGGGGAGGGGTATCATTGCTTATATAAAATAAAGCCCCTGCTAGTGGGATGAACCCCAAAATATGCCCTAGACTGCGGCAGGACGGGGTGGGAGAGAGAGGCAGTGAAAAGCGGGTGAGTTCTCAACCACTCCTAAAGAAAGTGTCGGAAAAGTGAAGACAAAACTTCAACCCAGTGCGGCACACTTCGGCGCCCTAGGCAGCCCCGTCTGACTGTCGCTGGTTTATTATTAGCGGGGGCCAGTTGACATTTTTGCCCAAAAAGTTGGGATTTTTAAAAAAATTGTAAATCAAACCAAACTTTGCGGGGGTTGTTTGTGGTTTTGTATTTTTTTCCCAGAGGCCGTTTTCCAAAAGCAAATGTTTGTGTCATTTTAAATAAATGTTGTTTGGGGTTTTCTCTCTCCAAGTATTTTTGTCCCCCCTTCCCCACACATGTTCTCCCCTTTTCTCCCCTGCCAAAGAGCAGGTAAATACAAACGAGAGGAAGTGGAGAAACCCTCTCCCCAAACCTGGGGTTTTTTTTACGTCTAATCTGCAACAAAACACATTTTATTTTAAACTTTTTCAACTTGGGAAACAATGGAAAATGCCCCGGGAAGATGCCGAGTGGGATGACAAATGCTTTTGAAACTGGGCACACAAGTGGGATTCTATTTTGGACCCAGCTGCCGAATGGGGATGGCCGGCGTAGCTGATGGATTTATGGTCACGCCCGAGGGCACCTCCCCGTCGTACCGGGTGGGACCAGGCCTGCTCCACAGAGCGCCCGGCCAGCCAGGCCAGAGAGGAGGCCCAAGGGAAGGGGTTGTCTGTCCCAGCCACCCCGCTCCCTGTGGGGCAGCCCGCCAGGCCAGCATGGGTGGGAACGGGAGGAGGAGCACTGCTCCGTGGAGGAAGTCACTTCCCCAGCTTTGCATGGCCGCCGGGAAGTGCTGGCGCTAAGGAGGTAGCGGAGATCCTGCACACGAGCGGCTTGGCCGGTGCAAACGTAACACACCCACCGGCTGGGTGGGGCACCGTCCCGTGGCGCGGCACTGGGGCCACGTACAGAGAGGGAGACTGAGGCTGCTCTACCGCCTTAGCGGGGACCCAGCTGGCTTTTAGCTCCAGCGCTAGCGGCTTGTGCACCCAGAGGTCCAGGTTTGGTTCTGCCTGTCGGCATTACACAGGCTGCTCATGGGTGGTCAGCGAAGGCGGGGCTGGGGAGACAAGCCCTCAGCCCCGCCCCTTGTGCCAAGGCCCCGCCTCCCACCAAGAGGAGGCGGGGCAGTTCACGCTCCCCAGTCCTGGAGCACAGGGAGGGCGGGCATTGGGGGCAGCAACACTCCGCCCCAGAATGCCCACAGCAGGCTCTCCGGGGGCAGAGTGTGGGCGGGGCCAGGCTGGCGACCTTTCCCCACCTCGCATCCCGGCCACCCATGCCAGGGCAGCTCCTGAGTCCAGGGGGTCAGACCCTTGTCCGGGCGCTGGCTCTGCCCGGGCAGAGCTGCCTCGCGGGGGGGGGGGGGGGATGTGTGGAAGAAGAGTCATTCCAGGCATTTTCCCGCTGCCGGATCCCAGGGGCACTATGGCCCCTGCTAGTGCACCCACAGCATTCCGGGTTTGCAGAGCGCCCCGGAGACGAGTGATTTAGGCGCTTCCTTTGTTTCCCAAAAGCCACCGACAAGCTCGCAGCAGCCAACGGCTCAAGGGGCGGCAGACGGAACAGACAGGCCCTCTTGACACACGCTCACAAGTTCGAATCCGAGCTCAACATTTCGGAACCTTTGGGGCTGGCTTTAGTGCTTGGACCCGGGCTCAGCCCACACAGAACGCAGCCTCCCCCCATGGCGGGCGGGGGGAACATGGGTACTCGTCCTGTGCTGGGATAAAGTGGTAGGAGACCAGCCACGTCAGCTGAAGCCAGGGGTGGGGGGTGGCAGATGAGTGGTCTAGCTATATCCTGCAGGATTAGTGCTGCTTCTCTGGTAGGAGGGATTTTCTGGGGATCGCCTCATACTGGCACCTAGAGTCACCAGTGCATCCATCAGACCCTCGGCCCAGGGAAATCAGTGCAACCCCCTTGCAGACAACTGAGCCATCCCAGTTACACCACTTGGGGATCTGTCCCAAAAGAGTGCATCCTATTTTTGATCCTCTGTGTTTCTAATGATTGTTAGAGTGTTTCTAGCACAAATAAACAAGTCATGGTTTTTATCTGGCCCCATCACTGCACGTACAAGTGCCTCACCATCTTCAGTAAACCTATCCTCACTGTCTCCTGTGAAGCAAGGCAGTGCTATTATCTCCCTTCTACAGACAGAAGCTGCCACACCTTGAGCCTGGAGCAAAGCAGAGAATTGAACTCGGTCTAGAGGAGAAGTGACAACAGCTACAGATCATCAGATAAAATAATGTAGCAAATGAAAGAAAGAGGAAATTGGCAGTAATGAATGTAAATTAGAAGCTAGGAAATGTAGAACATTGAAAAGGGAAGCAAAAGGACACAACAAGAACTATACGGCCAGCAGAGTTAAGAAAAGTAACACAAAAGATAACAGGAACCAAAAGAATCCTAATAAGAGTATTGATACATTTGAAGATGGAAATGGTAACATTAACAATAACAATGCTGGAAAGCCAGAAGTGTTCAGTGCATATTTCTGTTGTGTATTTGAGAAAAAACACAATGCAATCATATCTACTAACACACTTTTCATTCATTTAGTAGCTTCTAGATAACATCCTCACTGGGAGGATGTTATCCAAAAGCTACTGAAGTTAGACATTTTAAAATCAGCAGGTCCAGCTAACTTGCATCCAAGAGTCCTAAAAGAACAGGTTGAGGAGTTCACTGGAATGCTGATTTTGAATAGATCTTGCCACACCGGGGAAGTTACAGGAGACTGGAAGAAAGTTAATGTTGTGTCAATATTTTAAAAGAGTAAAGGGGATGATGCAAGTAACTGTAGGGCTCTCTGTCTAACATCAGTCCTGTGCAAGAACGAACAGAGGACAGTGTAATTCATTTCAATCCGGGTGGATTTATGGAGAACAGATTCTGTCAAACTAACTTGATAGCGTTTTTTCCCGATGAGATAACAAGCGTGGCTGATAAAGGCAGCAGTGTTAATGTAACAGACATTGTCATCGCTACGGCATTTGATTTGGTGCCATGCAACATTTTGATTGATTACAACCTTAGCACGCTATACAATGAACAGGGCACGCCTTAAATGGATTAAAAGCTGATTGACAGCTCTTCAGAAGGAGTGGGCGTGTTTCCAGTGGGATCCCACAGGGAAGGGTTCTTGGCCCTCCACCATTCAGCATTTTTTATCAATGACCTGGAAGAAAAGTTGTGGCTAATATTTGCAGAGGGCCCAAAAATGAGGGAAGTGTTAAGTCAGGAGGAGGGCTCGTGGCTGATACAGAGTAATCGGGATTGCTTCGTAACCCGGGTGCAAGCAAACAATGTGCTGCGGTATGGTTTAATAGTAACCGTACACGCCTAGGAGCAGAGAATGCAAGCCACGCTTACCGGACGGGGGACTCGCCCCGGGACACCGGGACTCTGAGAAATATTCGGCGAGTGGACAGTCAGCTGAACACGTGCTCCCGGTGTGACACTGTGGCCAAAGGGCTGATGAGATTCTGGGCTACATAAATGGGCTCTTGAACAGAAGCAGAGTGGTTAAAAGAAGGACGGGGGGAAAGCGGACAGGAGCAGAGGAGCTCATGGATCACACAGAGACCTCTACCTCCGTCTATTAAAAGAGATGCTCCATGAGACAGAAGCAGACTGTGAAGAACTTCAAAAAGATCTCACCAAACTGAGTGATTGGGCAACAAAATGGCAAATGAAATTTAATGTGGCTAAGTGTAAAGTAATGCACATCGGGAAAAATAACCCCAACTATACGTACAGTATGATGGGGGCTAATTTGGCTACGACAAATCAGGAAAGAGATCTTGGAGTTATCGTGGACAGTTCTCTGAAAACTTCCACACAGTGTGCAGCGGCGGTCAAAAAGGCAAATAGGATGCTAGGAATTATTACGAAAGGGATAGAAAATAAGACCCAGAATATCTTACTGCCCCTGTATAAAACTATGGTACGCCCACATCTTGAATACTGTGTACAGATGTGGTCTCCTCACCTCAAAAAAGATATTTTGGCCTTGGAAAGGGTTCAGAAAAGGGCAACTAAAATGATTAGGGGTTTGGAACGGGTCCCATATGAAGAGAGATTAAAGTGACTGGGACTTTTCAGTTTGGAAAAGAGGAGACTGAGGGGGGATATGATAGAGGTCTATAAAATCATGAGTGGGGTGGAGAGGGTGAATAAAGAAAAGTTATTTATTAGTTCCCATAATAGAAGAACTAGAGGACACCAAATGAAATTAATGGGTAGCAGGTTTAAAACTAATAAAAGAAAGTTCTTCTTCACACAGCGCGTAGTCAACCTGTGGAACTCCTTGCCAGAAGTCCAGAGGAGGCTGTGAAGGCTAAGACTATAACAGTTTAAAGAGAAGCTAGATAAATTCATGGAGGTTAGGTCCATAAAAGGCTATTAGCCAGGGGATAAAATGGTGTCCTTGGCCTCTGTTTGTCAGAGGCTGGAGAGGGATGGCAGGAGACAAATCGCTTGATCATTGTCTTCGGTCCACCCTCTCTGGGGCACCTGGTGCTGGCCACTGTCGGCAGACAGGATACTGGGCTAGATGGACCTTTGGTCTGACCCAGTACGGCCGTTCTGATTTTCTTATGTTCTTATGTTCTAGTCAGCAGGAGAGGATGGAAGTATGGGTCCGATCAGATGAGACACCATCAAACAAAAAAGAATCTAACACATCTAGAAATGGCAGACCGATACATAGGGACATTTTTGCAGCGCTTACATGCAAACGCTAGAAGTCGAAATAGTAAAATGGGTGAATTGGAGCACCTCGTTTTAAAGGAGGATATTGATAGAACAGGCATCACGGAAACTTGGTGGAATGAGGACAATCAATGAGACACAGTCACTCCAGGGTACCTCAGACGGACAGAGCAGGTCATTCTGGTGGGGGAGTGGCTCTATACGTGAAAGAAAACGTAGAATTAAATGAAGTAAAAATCTGAAATGAATGGAATCTCTATCGGTAGCAATTCCATGCACTAAAAAGAATATAGCAATAGCACTGTATTACCGATCACCTGACCAACATAATGATAGTGACTGTGAAATGCTAAGGGAGATTAGAGAGGCTATAAAAATAAAAAACTCAGTGAAGGTGGGGGATTTCAACTGTCCCCAACGGGCTGGGTATGCGTCACCTCAGGATGGGAGGCAGAGATAATGTTTCTTGGAGAAGCTGGTTCTGGAACCCACAAGGGGAGAGGCAATTCCTGATTTATTCCCAAGTGGGGCGCAGGATCTGGTTCAAGAGATAAATAGAACCGAACTGCTTGGAAACAGTGACCATAATGTAATAAAATTTAACATCCCTGTAGTGGGAGAAACACTTCACTGTAACCCCAACACTGGAGCATTACATTTCAGAAAGGGGAACTACACAAAAATGAGGTCAAACAGAAACTAAAAAGATCCAGTGACAAAAGAAAAATTCCTGCAGGCTGCATGGAAACTTTTCAAAGACACCATAATAAAGGCCCAACTTAACTGTATACCCCAAATTTTAAAAAACAGTAAGAGAACCAACAAAGTGCCACCGTGGCTTAACAACCAGGTAAAAAAAAGCAGTTAAAGATAAAAAGGCATCTTTTAAAAAGTGGAAGTCAAATCCTAGTGAGGAAAATAGAAGCATAAACTCTGTCAAATTAAGTGTAAAAATATAATAAGAGAAGCAAAAAGGAGTTGGAAGAACAGCTAGCCAAAAACTCAAAAAGTAAAAGCAAAATATATTTTTAGTGCATCAGAAGCAGGAAGCCGGCTAACCAACCAGTGGGGCCCTTGGACGATCGAGATGCCAAAGGAGCACTCCGAGATGATAAAGTCATTGCAGAGAAGCTGAATGAATTCTTTTATTCGGTCTTCATGGCTGAGGATATTGGGGAGATTCCCAAACCCACAACATTCTTTTTAGGTGACAAATCTGAGGAATTGTCCCAGATTGAGGTGTCATGAGAGGAGGTTTTGGAATTAATTGATAAACTGAAAAGTAACCAGTCAGCAGGACCAGATGGCATTCACCCAAGAGTTCTGAAAGAACTCAAATGGGAAATTGCGGAACTATTCACTGTGGTTTGTAACCGATCCTTTAAATCAGCTTCTGTACCCAATGACTGGACGATAGTTAATGTGACGCCAATATTTAAAAAGGGCCCTAGAAGTGATCCCGGCGATTACAGAGCAGTAAGTCTAATGTCAGTACCAGGCAAATTAGTTGAAACTATAGTAAAGAATAAAATTGTCAGACACATGAATTAATATAATTTGTTGGGAGAAAGTCAATATGGTTTCTGTAAAGGGACATCATGCCTTACTAATCTGCTATAGAGTTCTTTGAGGGGGCCAACAAGCATGTGGACAAGGGGGATCCAGTAGATATAGTGCACTTAGATTTCCAAAAAGCCTTTGACAAGGTCCCTCACCAAAGGCTCAAGTCAAGTAAGTTGCCATGGGATAAGAGGGAAGGTCCTTTCATGGATTGGTAACTGGTTAAAAGACAGGAAACAAAGGGTAGGAATAATTGGTCAGTTTTCAGAGTGGAGAGAGGTAACCAGTGGGGTCCCCCAAGGGTCTGTCCTGGGACCAACCTATTCAACGTATTTATAAAGGATCTAGAGAAAGGGGTGAACAGGGAGGTGGCAAAATTTGCAGATGATACCAAACTGCTCAAGGTAGTTACCCCAAAGCAGACTGTGAGGGACTCCAAGAAGATCTCACCAAACTAAGTGATTGGGCAACAAAATGACAAATGAAATGTAATGTGGATAAGCGTAGAGTAATGCACATCGGGAAAAATAATCCCAACTAGACGTACAGTATGATGGGGACTAATTTAGCTACAACTAATCAGGAAAGATCTTGGAGTCATCGTGGATAGTTCTCTGAAGACGTCCACGCAGTGTGCAGTGGCAGTCAAAAAAGCAAACAGGATGTTAGGAATCATTACAAAAGGGATAGACAATGAGACAGAGAATATCTTATTGCCCATCTATAAAATCCATGGTACACCCACATCTGGAATACTGCATACAGATGTGGTCTCCTCATCTCAAAAAAGAGATACTGGCATTAGAAAAGATTCAGAGAAGGGCAACTAAAATGGTGAGGGGTTTGGAACGGGTCCCATATGAGGAGAGATTAAAGAGACGGGGACTTTTCAGCTTGAAAAGAGGAGACGAAGGGGTGATATGATAGAGGTCTTTAAAATCGTGAGTGGTGTGGAGAAAGTGAATAAGGAAAAGTTATTTACTTGTTCCCATAATATAAGAACTAGGGGTCACCAAATGAAAGTAATGGGCAGCAGGTTTAATACAAACCAAAGGAAGTTTTTCTTCACTCAGCGCACAGTCAACCTGCGGAACTCCTTGCTAGAGGATGTTGTGAAGACTAGGACTTTAACAGGGTTAAAAAAAGAGCTAAGTAGATTCCTGGAGGTTGGGTCCATCAATGGCTATTCGCTAAGATGGGCAGGGGTGGTGTCCCCAGCCTGTTTGTTGGAGGCAGGTGATAGGATAGCCAAGGAGCCGTGCTCAGGAGAGGGAGGGGAGCAAAGCCAAAGCCCATGGTGCAGCCTGGCATGTGCAAACCAATCCAGCCGGCTCCCAGGCAGTGCCGCAGGCAGCCACTTCTGGTTCCAAAGGGGCCCCTGTTGCAGCGTGTACGGGACCATTGCCCTCGTGGTTGCTCCATGCACCGCTCCTCATGCAGGGCCCACGCTGGCCTGCAGGGCGCACACCTGCCAGGACACCCTGGGGTTATTTTCTGGCCTCCCCCAGGGAGCGCAGCCGCGGTGCCACCCTCACACGGGGCGGCGGGAGGCGTGGAGTTAGGGGCAGCGCCGCCTGCCTTCTCCTCCATTCCTCAGCTCCCAAACAGCTGCAGGCGCCAGCCCGGAGCCAAGCAATGGCCCCGGCTGCTCTTCATGCGGGAGGGTCCCTGGCAGAGCACGGGGGCTAACTCCACTGCAGGGCCAGCGCAGGCCTGATCCCACGGGGGGAGGGATGCCAGGGTCCCAGGGAAGCAGCCCCGAGCACAGACAGCATCTAGTCCAGCAGCTCCCTCCTCCTGTCTCCACCTTTCCTCCACCCCTGAGCCTCCCCAGCTCATGCGCCCCACGTGCCCGGCAGCAGCCGGCCGGCTGTCCATGCTCCCCGGAGCCCCGGGGGCCAGGCTGAGCTGCTGCTGGCGCGTTTCCCGCATGGAAAGGAAAATCAGGCTCGGATGTTGCCTCCCCACCCGGGAGAGGAAAATCTTTCCAGCAAAACAGGTTTTTTCTTCATGACCCAATGGAACCAGCCCCGGACCCCACCGGCCTGCCTGCCTCCAGCAGCCAACGGGGGGATTTTCCACCCTGATCAAAGCCAAATGGTGCATTTTTCCGGAGGCCCCTCGTGACTTCGTGCCTGCGACCTGCACAGCTGTCCCTGCCTCGTGCCGCGCTGCTCTCGTGCCGGGAGAGGTCACGGGGCAACGAAACGGCAACGGAATGTTAATGTGGATAAATGCAAAGTAATGCACGGTGGGAACCAGAATCCCAGCTATTCGTACAAAAGGATGGGGACTGATTTGGCTACAACTACTCAAGAGAGAGACCTGGGAGTCACTGTGGATCGTTCTCTGCAAACATCCACTCGTGCAGCAGCAGCAGTCAAAAAAGCAAACAGAGCAGTAGGAATCATTAAAAAAGGGATCGAGAATAAGACAGAAAACACCTTATTGTCTAGCTATAAAACCATGGGACGCCCACACCCTGAATATTGCGTACAGACACGGTCACCTCTTCTCCAAAAAGATCTCTTGGCATTGGAAAGGCTCAGAAAATGGCAACACAAATGACGAAGGGTTCGGGACAGGTCCTATATGAAGAGAGATTAAAAAGACGGGGACTTTTCATCTTAGAAAAAAGGAGACTAAGGGGGGATATGATAGAGGTTTGTAGAATCGTGGCTGCTATGGAGAAATTAATAGATAGCAGGTTTAAAACAAGTGGAAGTTTTTCTTCACTCAGTGCACAGTCAACCTGTGGAACTCCTTGCCAGAGGATGTGGTAAAGACCAGGATGTTAACACAGTTCAAAAAAGAGCTAGTTAAATACATGGAGGATGAGTCCATCAATGGCTATTAGCCAGGATGGGGAGGAATGTGTCCCTAGCCTCTGCTTATCTGGAAATGGGTGACAGGAGAGGAATCACATGAGGATTCCCTGTTCTGTTCACTCCCTCTGGGGCATCTGGCACTGACTACGTCTGCAGCCAGGACACTGGACGAGATGGACCTTTGGTCTGACCCCGTCTGGCCGCTCTGATGTTCCGGAGAGGTGCGGGACGGCTGGTCCCGGCTGGTGTTAGTTACTCACGTTAGGGAAGCACCTGTTGACATCAGACGCCCACTGTGCTGGCTGCCGCATGGACACACAGTCAGTCTGAGACCATCCTTGCCTCCAAGGGCTGGCGATCTAATTACTCCCACAGATTAACTACCCCGTGTTAGAGATGGGGAACTCAGACCCATGGAGATCAAGTGACATGCCCAGGGTCACAGTGTGATGCACTAGCACAGCCTGGAATGGCACCACAAGCCCAGCTGGCCATGAAACAGAGCAGCCTGTGAGCTGGGTTAGCGTCTGCCGGGAGCTGCCTCTCCTCGCAGCTCAGAATTGGGGCCTCGTGTGCTGCTGGCTGAAACGAGCATATCATGGGGCTGCGACCCGGAAGCTCCCTTGGCTCTCGCTGGGATGGGATGTGCCCCCCTGGGGCAGGGACCCTTCCCTCCAGGCTGCCAGCAGGAGCAGATAGCCCAGCCAGTCGCCCTCAGATAACCCCTCAGATAGCCCGGCCAGTCCCCCTCAGAGCCAGGCCTGGTGTCCCTACAACCGCCCATCCCCCATCAGAGCCCCCCTCAAACAGCCCAACCCAGCCCCCTCAGATAGCCCGGCCAGTCCCCCTCAGAGCCAGGCCTGGTGTCCCTACAACCGCCCATCCCCCATCAGAGCCCCCCTCAAACAGCCCAACCCAGCCCCCTCAGATAGCCCGGCTGGTCCCCCTCAGAGCCAGGCCTGGCGTCCCTGCAACCGCCCATCCCCCATCAGAGCCCCCCTCAAACAGCCCAACCCAGCCCCCTCAGATAGCCCGGCCAGTCCCCCTCCGAGCCAGACCTGGCATCCCTGCAACCGCCCAGTCCCCATGACAGCCCCCCTCAAACAGCCCAACCCAGCCCCCTCAGATAGCCCGGCCAGTCCCCCTCAGAGCCAGGCCTGGCGTCCCTGCAACCACCCATCCCCCATCAGAGCCCCCCTCAAACAGCCCAACCCAGCTCCCTCAGATAGCCCGGCCAGTCCCCCTCAGAGCCAGGCCTGGCGTCCCTGCAACCGCCCAGTCCCCATGACAGCCCCCCTCAAACAGCCCAACCCAGCCCCCTCAGATAGCCCGGCCAGTCCCCCTCAGAGCCAGGCCTGGCGTCCCTGCAACCGCCCAGTCCCCATGACAGCCCCCCTCAAACAGCCCAACCCAGCCCCCTCAGATAGCCCGGCTGGTCCCCCTCAGAGCCAGGTCTGGCGTCCTTGCAACCACCCATCCCCCATCAGAGCCCCCCTCAAACAGCCCAACCCATCCCCCTCAGATAGCCCGGCTGGTCCCCCTCAGAGCCAGGCCTGGCGTCCCTGCAACCACCCATCCCCCATCAGAGCCCCCCTCAAACAGCCCAACCCAGCCCCCTCAGATAGCCTGGTCCGGCCTCCGGGGGGTTGGGTGTTTGCACAGCGCCAGGCCAGTGGGGCACCAGGAATACAATGAACAAACATAATTAACGGTGCTCCCCAGGGGAGCGTGGGCTGGGCGGGCCAGGGCTCTGTGGACTCTGGCCTCCCGCAGGCAGTGAGCTACCGCACGGGGCAGCGGCTTAACCAGGGACCCTCCATCTTCAGTCCCAGGCCACCAGGCCGCCGCGGGACAGCTGCACCTGTTCACGGCCTGGCAGGGAGGGGACCGGGGCCAGTGCTCGCGGTGGAAAACCGTATTTACAATCTGAATCCACAACAGTCTGCGGGCCCTGGCCCAGGTGGGCCCAGCCCTCTGGAAACATAGGTGCCCATTGCTGCCTCAGGGCGGCAGGGCTGGGTCCACAGGAAATGCCAGGAGGCAGGAACGCTATTTACTGAGAGCGACTCTGCCACTCTGCCACTGCCTCCCTGAGTGGCCCTGGGTGAGTCCCTTAACCAAAGAGGTTTGTGGCTTCCCATCCCGGGTGGGGGCTCATTAAGTGTGAGCAGCCCAGCTCAGGGTGGGGACAAAGGCAGACAGACAGACAGACAGGCCTACGCCTGCTCCGTGGTGCTGCAGGCTCAATGCCTGGGGCTGGATCTGCCCAGCCTGGCTACGACGTGCCTTGTACTCGGGCTGGCTCACAGCCATGCGGCACACTTTGGGGAGCCGGAGCAGCTCCATGCGGGCTGCGTGAGGGGTCGGGCGCTGCTTTGCCCTGCCTTGTCCTAGGCTGGGTGTACCCAACGCGGGGGTTAGCAAGAGCCGTAGGATCACGTCAAAGCAGCCTGACGGTCCCGCCAGGCCAGGCCTGGGAGATGGGAAGGGCTGGGACTGAGGTAGGGGGGCAGCCCCACTGATGGGAACATCTCCATCTGTAGCACTGTAGACCCAGGGACAGGCTCTCCCATCGGCGCAGCAAACCCAGCAGCCGAAGCGACGGGGGAATTCTTCCATCACCCTAGCGCTGTCTGCACCCGGCTGAGGTCGGTTAACTAGCTTGCCCAGCTGGTGGGTTGTTTTTTTCCCCAGCCCTGCCCAGCCCCTGTTCTGGGGCCCAAATCTCCATTCACAGCCGCTAGCACAGCTCTGCTGATCCGGGCCTGGTCTATGCTAGAAAACTAGGTCGGCTGATCTCAGAAGAGGGGTCTTGGCACTGGGAAAGGTTCAGAAAAGGGGAACACAAATGATTCGGGGTTTGGACAGGGTCCCACAGGAAGAGAGATTAAAACGACGGGGACTTTACAGCTCAGACAAGAGACGACTAAGGGGGGTAGGATAGAGGTCTATACAATCGTGACGGGTGTGGAAAAAGTGAATAAGGAAAAGTGATGTACTTATTACCATAACATAAGAACTAGGGGTCACCCAATGAAATGAACAGGCAGCAGGTTTAAAACAAACCAAAGGAAGTTTTTCTTCACACAGCACAGTCAACCTGTGGAACTCCTCGCCAGAGGATGTCGTGAAGACCAGGACTGTAAGGCTACATCTACACTGTAGTGTTTTTGCGCAAAAACGTCTTGTGCAAAAGCGCATCCGCACCTCAAAAGCACGTCCACGCCTCTTGCTTTTGCGCAAGACAGTGCCCAGACTGCATGGATGCACAGAATGGCCATCAGAGCACCTGTGCTTTTTCGGATAGGCTCTTTATGCGCAAGAAACCCCTGCAGAGCGTCCACACCTGCCTTTTTGTGCAAGAGCTGTAGCGCAAACAGGAGTTCTGCCTCGTAGAAGGAGGTTTACCGGCACCGCACAAAGCCCTCCGGTCTGTCGATTCACTGTCGATTTCCTTGTGCAAAAACACGCTTGCGGTGTGGACGCTCCCTGGGTTTTTGCACAAAACCCTCGTAGTGTAGACGTAGCCTAACTGGGTTCAAGAAAGAGCCGGATAGACGCAGGGAGGTTGGGCCCAGCAAAGGCTGGTAGCCAGGGGGAGTAGGGATGGTTTCCCTGGCCTCTGGCTGTCAGAGGCTGGGATTGGGAGACAGGGAGGGGTTATGTGGTGATTCCCTGGTCTACTGACTCCTTCTGGGGCACTTGGCACTAGCCACTGTGGGCAGACAGGACGCTGGTCTGGATGGGCCCTTGGGCTGGCCCCGTCTGGCCGTTCCTAAGTTCTTATGTTCTCCTGTCCGTGAGGGGTCTGAGACACCCACCCCTCTGAGCGGCGTGGAGGAGCCGGCCTCGGGGGCTGGGTCCCGGTGGAGAAGCCGGCCTCGGGGGCTGGGTCCCGGTGGAGAAGCCGGTCTCGGGGGCTGGGTCCCGGTGGAGGAGCCGGCCTCGGGGGCTGGGTCCCGGTGGAGAAGCCGGTCTCGGGGGCTGGGTCCCGGTGGAGAAGCCGGTCTCGGGGCCTGGGTCCCGGTGGAGAAGCCGGCCTCGGGGGCTGGGTCCCGGTGGAGAAGCCGGCCTCGGGGGCTGGGTCCCGGTGGAGAAGCCGGTCTCGGGGCCTGGGTCCCGGTGGAGAAGCCGGTCTCGGGGGCTGGGTCCCGGTGGAGAAGCCGGTCTCGGGGCCTGGGTCCCGGTGGAGAAGCCGGCCTCGGGGGCTGGGTCCCGGTGGAGGAGCCGGTCTCGGGGGCTGGGTCCCGGTGGAGAAGCCGGTCTCGGGGCCTGGGTCCCGGTGGAGAAGCCGGCCTCGGGGGCTGGGTCCCGGTGGAGAAGCCGGTCTCGGGGGCTGGGTCCCGGTGGAGAAGCCGGTCTCGGGGGCTGGGTCCCGGTGGAGAAGCCGGTCTCGGGGCCTGGGTCCCGGTGGAGAAGCCGGCTTCGGGGGCTGGGTCCCGGTGGAGAAGCCGGTCTCGGGGCCTGGGTCCCGGTGGAGAAGCCGGTCTCGGGGGCTGGGTCCCGGTGGAGAAGCCGGTCTCGGGGCCTGGGTCCCGGTGGAGAAGCCGGCCTCGGGGGCTGGGTCCCGGTGGAGAAGCCGGTCTCGGGGGCTGGGTCCCGGTGGAGAAGCCGGTCTCGGGGGCTGGGTCCCGGTGGAGGAGCCGGTCTCGGGGCCTGGGTCCCGGTGGAGAAGCCGGCTTCGGGGGCTGGGTCCTGGTGGAGAAGCCGGCCTCGGGGGCTGGGTCCCGGTGGAGGAGCCGGCTTCGGGGGCTGGGTCCTGGTGGAGGAGCCGGCCTCGGGGGCTGGGTCCTGGTGGAGGAGCCGGCTTCGGGGGCTGGGTCCTGGTGGAGGAGCCGGCTTCGGGGGCTGGGTCCTGGTGGAGGAGCCGGCCTCGGGGCCTGGGTCCCGGTGGAGGAGCCGGCTTCGGGGGCTGGGTCCTGGTGGAGAAGCCGGTCTCAGGGCCTGGGTCCCGGTGGAGGAGCCGGTCTCGGGGCCTGGGTCCCGGTGGAGGAGCCGGCCTCGGGGCCTGGGTCCCGGTGGAGGAGCCGGCCTCGGGGGCTGGGTCCCGGTGGAGAAGCCGGCTTCGGGGGCTGGGTCCCGGTGGAGAAGCCGGCTTCGGGGGCTGGGTCCTGGTGGAGGAGCCGGCCTCGGGGGCTGGGTCCCGGTGGAGGAGCCGGCCTCGGGGGCTGGGTCCCGGTGAAGAAGCCGGCCTCGGGGGCTGGGTCCCGGTGGAGGAGCCGGCCTCGGGGGCTGGGTCCCGGTGGAGGAGCCGGCTTCGGGGGCTGGGTCCCGGTGGAGAAGCCGGCTTCGGGGGCTGGGTCCTGGTGGAGAAGCCGGCCTCGGGGGCTGGGTCCCGGTGGAGAAGCCGGCCTCGGGGGCTGGGTCCTGGTGGAGAAGCCGGCCTCGGGGGCTGGGTCCCGGTGGAGAAGCCGGCCTCGGGGGCTGGGTCCCGGTGGAGAAGTCGGTCTCGGGGGCTGGGTCCCGGTGGAGAAGCCGGCCTCGGGGGCTGGGTCCCGGTGGAGAAGCCGGCTTCGGGGGCTGGGTCCCGGTGGAGAAGCCGGTCTCGGGGGCTGGGTCCCGGTGGAGGAGCCGGCTTCGGGGGCTGGGTCCCGGTGGAGAAGCCGGCTTCGGGGGCTGGGTCCTGGTGGAGAAGCCGGCTTCGGGGGCTGGGTCCCGGTGGAGAAGCCGGTCTCGGGGGCTGGGTCCCGGTGGAGGAGCCGGCTTCGGGGGCTGGGTCCCGGTGGAGAAGCCGGCTTCGGGGGCTGGGTCCTGGTGGAGAAGCCGGCTTCGGGGGCTGGGTCCCGGTGGAGGAGCCGGTCTCGGGGGCTGAGTCCCGGTGGTGAAGCCGGCCTCGGGGGCTGGGTCCCGGTGGAGAAGCCGGCCTCGGGGGCTGGGTCCCGGTGGAGAAGCCGGCCTCGGGGGCTGGGTCCCGGTGGAGAAGCCGGTCTCGGGGCCTGGGTCCCAGTGGAGAAGCCGGTCTCGGGGCCTGGGTCCCGGTGGAGGAGCCGGCCTCGGGGGCTGGGTCCCGGTGGAGGAGCCGGCCTCGGGGGCTGGGTCCCGGTGGAGAAGTCGGTCTCGGGGGCTGGGTCCCGGTGGAGAAGCCGGCCTCGGGGGCTGGGTCCCGGTGGAGAAGCCGGCCTCGGGGCCTGGGTCCTGGTGGAGAAGCCGGCCTCGGGGGCTGGGTCCCGGTGGAGAAGTCGGTCTCGGGGGCTGGGTCCCGGTGGAGAAGCCGGTCTCGGGGGCTGGGTCCCGGTGGAGGAGCCGGCCTCGGGGGCTGGGTCCTGGTGGAGAAGCCGGCCTCGGGGGCTGGGTCCCGGTGGAGAAGCCGGCCTCGGGGGCTGGGTCCTGGTGGAGAAGCCGGCCTCGGGGCCTGGATCCCGGTGGAGGAGCCGGCCAAGGGGCTGGGTCCCGGTGGAGAAGCCGGCCTCGGGGGCTGGGTCCTGGTGGAGGAGCCGGCCTCGGGGCCTGGATCCCGGTGGAGGAGCCGGCCAAGGGGCTGGGTCCCGGTGGAGGAGCCGGCCTCGGGGCCTGGATCCCGGTGGAGGAGCCGGCCTCGGGGGCTGGGTCCTGGTGGAGAAGCCGGCCTCGGGGCCTGGGTCCCGGTGGAGGAGCCGGCCTCGGGGGCTGGGTCCCGGTGGAGAAGCCGGCCAAGGGGCTGGGTCCCGGTGGAGCAGCCGGCCAAGGGGCTGGGTCCCGGTGGAGGAGCCGGCCAAGGGGCTGGGTCCCGGTGGAGGAGCCGGCCAAGGGGCTGGGTCCCGGTGGAGAAGCCGGCCTCGGGGCCTGGATCCCGGTGGAGAAGCCGGCCTCGGGGGCTGGGTCCCGGTGGAGGAGCCGGCCTCGGGGGCTGGGTCCCGGTGGAGAAGCCGGCCAAGGGGCTGGGTCCCGGTGGAGCAGCCGGCCAAGGGGCTGGGTCCCGGTGGAGGAGCCGGCCAAGGGGCTGGGTCCCGGTGGAGAAGCCGGCCTCGGGGCCTGGATCCCGGTGGAGAAGCCGGCCTCGGGGGCTGGGTCCCGGTGGAGGAGCCGGCCTCGGGGCCTGGATCCCGGTGGAGAAGCCGGCCTCGGGGGCTGGGTCCCGGTGGAGGAGCCGGCCTCGGGGGCTGGGTCCCGGTGGAGGAGCCGGCCTCGGGGGCTGGGTCCCGGTGGAGAAGCCGGTCTCGGGGCCTGGGTCCCGGTGGAGAAGTCGGTCTCGGGGGCTGGGTCCCGGTGGAGAAGCCGGCCTCGGGGGCTGGGTCCCGGTGGTGAAGCCGGTCTCGGGGGCTGAGTCCCGGTGGAGGAGCCGGCCTCGGGGCCTGGGTCCCGGTGGAGAAGCCGGTCTCGGGGCCTGGGTCCCGGTGGAGAAGTCGGTCTCGGGGGCTGGGTCCCGGTGGTGAAGCCGGTCTCGGGGCCTGGGTCCCGGTGGAGAAGCCGGCCTCGGGGGCTGGGTCCCGGTGGAGGAGCCGGCCTCGGGGCCTGGGTCCCGGTGGAGGAGCCGGTCTCGGGGCCTGGGTCCCGGTGGAGGAGCCGGCCTCGGGGGCTGGGTCCCGGTGGTGAAGCCGGTCTCGGGGGCTGAGTCCCGGTGGAGGAGCCGGCCTCGGGGGCTGGGTCCCGGTGGTGAAGCCGGCCTCGGGGGCTGAGTCCCGGTGGAGAAGCCGGCCTCGGGGGCTGAGTCCCGGTGGAGGAGCCGGCCTCGGGGGCTGGGTCCCGGTGGTGAAGCCGGCCTCGGGGGCTGGGTCCCGGTGGAGAAGCCGGCCTCGGGGGCTGAGTCCCGGTGGAGAAGCCGGTCTCGGGGGCTGGGTCCCGGTGGAGAAGCCGGCCTCGGGGCCTGGGTCCCGGTGGAGAAGCCGGCCTCGGGGGCTGGGTCCCGGTGGAGAAGCCGGCCTCGGGGGCTGGGTCCCGGTGGAGAAGCCGGCCTCGGGGGCTGGGTCCCGGTGGAGAAGCCGGCCTCGGGGGCTGGGTCCCGGTGGAGAAGCCGGCCTCGGGGCCTGGGTCCCGATGGAGAAGCCGGCCTCGGGGGCTGGGTCCCGGTGGAGGAGCCGGCCTCGGGGGCTGGGTCCCGGTGGAGAAGCCGGCCTCGGGGGCTGGGTCCCGGTGGTGAAGCCGGCCTCGGGGGCTGGGTCCCGGTGGAGGAGCCGGCCTCGGGGCCTGGGTCCCGGTGGAGAAGCCGGTCTCGGGGCCTGGGTCCCGGTGGAGAAGCCGGCCTCGGGGGCTGGGTCCTGGTGGAGAAGCCGGCCTCGGGGGCTGGGTCCCGGTGGAGAAGCCGGTCTCGGGGCCTGGGTCCCGGTGGAGGAGCCGGCCTCGGGGGCTGGGTCCCAGTGGAGAAGCCGGTCTCGGGGCCTGGGTCCCGGTGGAGGAGCCGGCCTCGGGGGCTGGGTCCCGGTGGAGAAGCCGGCCTCGGGGCCTGGGTCCCGGTGGTGAAGCCGGCCTTGGGGGCTGAGTCCCGGTGGAGAAGCCGGTCTCGGGGCCTGGGTCCCGGTGGTGAAGCCGGCCTCGGGGGCTGGGTCCCAGTGGAGAAGCCGGTCTCGGGGCCTGGGTCCCAGTGGAGAAGCCGGCCTCGGGGGCTGGGTCCCGGTGGAGAAGCCGGTCTCGGGGCCTGGGTCCCGGTGGAGAAGCCGGCCTCGGGGGCTGGGTCCCGGTGGAGGAGCCGGTCTCGGGGCCTGGGTCCCGGTGGAGAAGCCGGCCTCGGGGGCTGGGTCCCGGTGGAGGAGCCGGTCTCGGGGCCTGGGTCCCGGTGAAGAAGCCGGCCTCGGGGGCTGGGTCCCGGTGGAGAAGCCGGCCTCGGGGGCTGGGTCCCAGTGGAGGAGCCGGCCTCGGGGCCTGGGTCCCAGTGGAGAAGCCGGCCTCGGGGGCTGGGTCCCGGTGGAGGAGCCGGCCTCGGGGGCTGGGTCCCAGTGGAGGAGCCGGTCTCGGGAGCTGGGTCCCGGTGGTGAAGCCGGCCTCGGGGGCTGGGTCCCGGTGGAGAAGCCGGCCTCGGGGGCTGGGTCCCGGTGAAGAAGCCGGCCTCGGGGGCTGGGTCCCGGTGGAGAAGCCGGCCTCGGGGGCTGGGTCCCGGTGGAGGAGCCGGTCTCGGGGCCTGGGTCCCGGTGGAGAAGCCGGCCTCGGGGGCTGGGTCCCGGTGGAGAAGCCGGCCTCGGGGGCTGGGTCCCGGTGGAGAAGCCGGCCTCGGGGGCTGGGTCCCGGTGGAGAAGCCGGCCTCGGGGGCTGGGTCCCGGTGGAGGAGCCGGCCTCGGGGGCTGGGTCCCAGTGGAGAAGCCGGTCTCGGGGCCTGGGTCCCGGTGGAGGAGCCGGCCTCGGGGGCTGGGTCCCGGTGGAGAAGCCGGCCTCGGGGCCTGGGTCCCGGTGGTGAAGCCGGCCTTGGGGGCTGAGTCCCGGTGGAGAAGCCGGTCTCGGGGCCTGGGTCCCGGTGGTGAAGCCGGCCTCGGGGGCTGGGTCCCAGTGGAGAAGCCGGTCTCGGGGCCTGGGTCCCAGTGGAGAAGCCGGCCTCGGGGGCTGGGTCCCGGTGGAGAAGCCGGTCTCGGGGCCTGGGTCCCGGTGGAGAAGCCGGCCTCGGGGGCTGGGTCCCGGTGGAGAAGCCGGCCTCGGGGGCTGGGTCCCGGTGGAGAAGCCGGCCTCGGGGCCTGGGTCCCGGTGGAGAAGCCGGCCTCGGGGGCTGGGTCCCGGTGGAGGAGCCGGTCTCGGGGCCTGGGTCCCGGTGGAGAAGCCGGCCTCGGGGGCTGGGTCCCGGTGGAGGAGCCGGTCTCGGGGCCTGGGTCCCGGTGAAGAAGCCGGCCTCGGGGGCTGGGTCCCGGTGGAGAAGCCGGTCTCGGGGCCTGGGTCCCGGTGGAGAAGCCGGCCTCGGGGGCTGGGTCCCGGTGGAGAAGCCGGCCTCGGGGGCTGGGTCCCAGTGGAGGAGCCGGTCTCGGGAGCTGGGTCCCGGTGGTGAAGCCGGCCTCGGGGGCTGGGTCCCGGTGGAGAAGCCGGCCTCGGGGGCTGGGTCCCGGTGAAGAAGCCGGCCTCGGGGGCTGGGTCCCGGTGGAGAAGCCGGCCTCGGGGGCTGGGTCCCGGTGGAGAAGCCGGCCTCGGGGGCTGGGTCCCAGTGGAGGAGCCGGTCTCGGGAGCTGGGTCCCGGTGGTGAAGCCGGCCTCGGGGGCTGGGTCCCGGTGGAGAAGCCGGCCTCGGGGGCTGGGTCCCGGTGAAGAAGCCGGCCTCGGGGGCTGGGTCCCGGTGGAGAAGCCGGCCTCGGGGGCTGGGTCCCGGTGGAGGAGCCGGTCTCGGGGCCTGGGTCCCGGTGGAGAAGCCGGCCTCGGGGGCTGGGTCCCGGTGGAGAAGCCGGCCTCGGGGGCTGGGTCCCGGTGGAGAAGCCGGCCTCGGGGGCTGGGTCCCGGTGGAGAAGCCGGCCTCGGGGGCTGGGTCCCGGTGGAGGAGCCGGCCTCGGGGGCTGGGTCCCGGTGGAGAAGCCGGCCTCGGGGGCTGGGTCCCGGTGGAGAAGCCGGCCTCGGGGGCTGGGTCCCGGTGGAGAAGCCGGCCTCGGGGGCTGGGTCCCGGTGAAGAAGCCGGCCTCGGGGGCTGGGTCCCGGTGGAGAAGCCGGCCTCGGGGGCTGGGTCCCGGTGGAGAAGCCGGCCTCGGGGGCTGGGTCCCGGTGGAGAAGCCGGTCTCGGGGCCTGGGTCCCGGTGGAGAAGCCGGTCTCGGGGGCTGGGTCCCGGTGAAGAAGCCGGTCTCGGGGCCTGGGTCCCGGTGGAGAAGCCGGCCTCGGGGGCTGGGTCCCGGTGGAGAAGCCGGTCTCGGGGCCTGGGTCCCAGTGGAGAAGCCGGTCTCGGGGCCTGGGTCCCAGTGGAGAAGCCGGTCTCGGGGGCTGGGTCCCGGTGGAGAAGCCGGCCTCGGGGGCTGGGTCCCGGTGGAGGAGCCGGCCTCGGGGCCTGGGTCCTGGTGGTGAAGCCGGTCTCGGGGCCTGGGTCCCGGTGGAGGAGCCGGCCTTGGGGGCTGGGTCCCGGTGGAGGAGCCGGTCTCGGGGGCTGGGTCCCGGTGGAGGAGCCGGCCTTGGGGCCTGGGTCCCGATGGAGAAGCCGGTCTCGGGGGCTGGGTCCCGGTGGAGAAGCCGGCCTCGGGGGCTGGGTCCCGGTGGAGAAGCCGGTCTCGGGGGCTGGGTCCCGGTGGAGAAGCCGGCCTCGGGGGCTGGGTCCCGGTGGAGGAGCCGGTCTCGGGGGCTGGGTCCCGGTGGAGAAGCCGGCCTCGGGGGCTGGGTCCCGGTGGAGAAGCCGGCCTCGGGGGCTGGGTCCCGGTGGAGGAGCCGGCCTCGGGGGCTGGGTCCCGGTGAAGAAGCCGGCCTCGGGGGCTGGGTCCCGGTGGAGGAGCCGGTCTCGGGGGCTGGGTCCTGGTGGAGAAGCCGGCCTCGGGGGCTGGGTCCCGGTGGAGGAGCCGGTCTCGGGGGCTGGGTCCTGGTGGAGAAGCCGGCCTCGGGGGCTGGGTCCCGGTGGAGGAGCCGGCCTCGGGGGCTGGGTCCCAATGGTGAAGCCGGTCTCGGGGGCTGGGTCCCGGTGGAGGAGCCGGTCTCGGGGGCTGGGTCCCGGTGGAGAAGCCGGCCTCGGGGGCTGGGTCCTGGTGGAGAAGCCGGCCTTGGGGGCTGGGTCCCGGTGGAGAAGCCGGCCTCGGGGGCTGGGTCCCGGTGAAGAAGCCGGTCTCGGGGCCTGGGTCCCGGTGGAGAAGCCGGTCTCGGGGGCTGGGTCCCGGTGAAGAAGCCGGTCTCGGGGCCTGGGTCCCAGTGGAGAAGCCGGCCTCGGGGGCTGGGTCCCGGTGAAGAAGCCGGTCTCGGGGCCTGGGTCCCAGTGGAGAAGCCGGTCTCGGGGCCTGGGTCCCGGTGAAGAAGCCGGTCTCGGGGCCTGGGTCCCAGTGGAGAAGCCGGTCTCGGGGCCTGGGTCCCGGTGAAGAAGCCGGTCTCGGGGCCTGGGTCCCGGTGGAGAAGTCGGTCTCGGGGGCTGGGTCCCGGTGGAGAAGTCGGTCTCGGGGCCTGGGTCCCAGTGGAGAAGCCGGTCTCGGGGCCTGGGTCCCGGTGAAGAAGCCGGCCTCGGGGGCTGGGTCCCGGTGGAGGAGCCGGCCTCGGGGCCTGGGTCCCAGTGGAGAAGCCGGCCTCGGGGCCTGGGTCCCGGTGGAGAAGTCGGTCTCGGGGGCTGGGTCCCGGTGGTGAAGCCGGTCTCGGGGCCTGGGTCCCGGTGGAGAAGCCGGCCTCGGGGGCTGGGTCCCGGTGGAGAAGCCGGCCTCGGGGGCTGGGTCCCGGTGGAGAAGTCGTTCTCGGGGGCTGGGTCCCGGTGAAGAAGCCGGTCTCGGGGCCTGGGTCCCAGTGGAGAAGCCGGTCTCGGGGCCTGGGTCCCGGTGAAGAAGCCGGCCTCGGGGGCTGGGTCCCGGTGGAGGAGCCGGCCTCGGGGCCTGGGTCCCAGTGGAGAAGCCGGCCTCGGGGCCTGGGTCCCGGTGGAGAAGTCGGTCTCGGGGGCTGGGTCCCGGTGGTGAAGCCGGTCTCGGGGCCTGGGTCCCGGTGGAGAAGCCGGCCTCGGGGGCTGAGTCCCGGTGGAGAAGTCGGTCTCAGGGCCTGGGTCCCGGTGGAGAAGCCGGCCTCGGGGGCTGGGTCCCGGTGGAGAAGTCGGTCTCGGGGGCTGGGTCCCGGTGGAGAAGTCGGTCTCGGGGGCTGGGTCCCGGTGAAGAAGCCGGCCTCGGGGCCTGGGTCCCAGTGGAGAAGCCGGCCTCGGGGGCTGAGTCCCGGTGGTGAAGCCGGCCTCGGGGGCTGAGTCCCGGTGGAGAAGCCGGCCTCGGGGGCTGGGTCCCGGTGGAGGAGCCGGTCTCGGGGCCTGGGTCCCAATGGTGAAGCCGGCCTCGGGGGCTGAGTCCCGGTGGTGAAGCCGGCCTCGGGGGCTGAGTCCCGGTGGAGGAGCCGGTCTCGGGGGCTGGGTCCCGGTGGAGGAGCCGGTCTCGGGGCCTGGGTCCCAATGGTGAAGCCGGCGTCGGGGGCTGGGTCCCGGTGAAGAAGCCGGTCTCGGGGGCTGGGTCCCGGTGGAGAAGCCGGTCTCGGGGGCTGGGTCCCGGTGAAGAAGCCGGTCTCGGGGGCTGGGTCCCGGTGGAGAAGCCGGTCTCGGGGGCTGGGTCCCGGTGGAGAAGCCGGTCTCGGGGCCTGGGTCCCGGTGGAGAAGCCGGTCTCGGGGCCTGGGTCCCGGTGGAGGAGCCGGTCTCGGGGCCTGGGTCCCGGTGGAGAAGCCGGCCTTGGGGCCTGGGTCCCGGTGAAGAAGCCGGCCTCGGGGCCTGGGTCCCGGTGGAGAAGCCGGCCTTGGGGCCTGGGTCCCGGTGAAGAAGCCGGTCTCGGGGCCTGGGTCCCGGTGGAGGAGCCGGCCTCGGGGGCTGGGTCCCGGTGAAGAAGCCGGTCTCGGGGCCTGGGTCCCAGTGGAGAAGCCGGCCTCGGGGCCTGGGTCCCGGTGAAGAAGCCGGTCTCGGGGCCTGGGTCCCAGTGGAGAAGCCGGTCTCGGGGCCTGGGTCCCGGTGAAGAAGCCGGTCTCGGGGCCTGGGTCCCGGTGGAGAAGCCGGCCTCGGGGCCTGGGTCCCGGTGAAGAAGCCGGTCTCGGGGCCTGGGTCCCGGTGGAGAAGCCGGCCTCGGGGCCTGGGTCCCAGTGGAGAAGCCGGTCTCGGGGCCTGGGTCCCGGTGGAGAAGCCGGTCTCGGGGCCTGGGTCCCGGTGGAGGAGCCGGTCTCGGGGCCTGGGTCCCGGTGGAGGAGCCGGCCTTGGGGCCTGGGTCCCGGTGAAGAAGCCGGTCTCGGGGCCTGGGTCCCGGTGGAGAAGCCGGTCTCGGGGCCTGGGTCCCGGTGAAGAAGCCGGTCTCGGGGCCTGGGTCCCGGTGGAGAAGCCGGCCTCGGGGGCTGAGTCCCGGTGGAGAAGCCAGCCTCGGGGGCTGGGTCCCGGTGGAGGAGCCGGTCTCGGGGCCTGGGTCCCGGTGGAGGAGCCGGTCTCGGGGCCTGGGTCCCAGTGGAGAAGCCGGCCTCGGGGGCTGGGTCCCGGTGAAGAAGCCGGCCTCGGGGGCTGGGTCCCAGTGGAGGAGCCGGTCTCGGGGCCTGGGTCCCGGTGGAGGAGCTGGCCTCGGGGCCTGGGTCCCGGTGAAGAAGCCGGCCTCGGGGGCTGGGTCCCGGTGGAGAAGCCGGCCTCGGGGGCTGGGTCCCGGTGAAGAAGCCGGCCTCGGGGGCTGGGTCCCGGTGGAGAAGCCGGCCTCGGGGGCTGGGTCCCGGTGAAGAAGCCGGCCTCGGGGGCTGGGTCCCGGTGGAGGAGCCGGTCTCGGGGCCTGGGTCCCGGTGAAGAAGCCGGTCTCGGGGGCTGGGTCCCGGTGGTGAAGCCGGTCTCGGGGCCTGGGTCCCGGTGGAGGAGCCGGTCTCGGGGCCTGGGTCCCGGTGGAGGAGCCGGCCTCGGGGGCTGGGTCCCGGTGAAGAAGCCGGTCTCGGGGCCTGGGTCCCGGTGGAGGAGCCGGCCTCGGGGCCCTGGGGCCTGGTGGCAGCCGGGCAGGGGATTACATACACTAAGGAGAATCCCGCGCCGGCTCTCGGGAACCAGACTGCGGCATCTCAGAGCCCTGCTCCCACTGGGACAGGAATCTCCCTTGGCCGCCAGGCCTCTGTGTAATCTGGTCCATTTCAAAGGCCAGGCCAGAAGTGCCCATTAGGAGAATACCTGCCCCGGAGCCCCGGGCCACAAGCCATCCCTAAGCTGGAGGCTTTATCTGGATGCAGGGAAATTAGCACAACTGAGGAGAATGATCTCAGGAGCGAGCCAGGAGGGGGGCCGAGGCCCCTGGCCCTGTGCACATTCCTCCGGCCGCTGGCGGGGGGCTGGGGCTGGAATGGCAGCAATGCTGCTGCCGGCTCCTCCCAGGATGTCTTGGGGCCCCTGTGCAGCCCCACAAGTGGGTTTCTCCAAAGCCTCATGGCTGGGCTCTCTGGGCCACCTGAGACATTTGCATAGCAAATGGGAATTGCTACTTAGCTGCTCGTTATGGAGGTGATGGGAGAGCAGGAGACACCAGCCCTGGGAACCTGCAGGCCTGGGGACCGGCCAGGGGCCAGCATCGCCAGAACAGGCCCTGCCCCCCACACCACGTGGCAGCCCCAGCCCCCGGAGCAGGCCTCCCCCCCACTGCCACACGGCCGTGGCAGGTCCCAGCCCCCCACCTCAGAGGCTCCCTCACCAGCCGGCCCCCCCGCCAGAGCAGCCGCCTGGCGCACGAGTGCTGCCGCATGGCTCTCCAGAGGAGCTCGGCAGGGGAAGAATTGTTTGTGCGCAGCCGCGCAGGCGCCCACCTTAGCGGGAACTATGGTGCGAACCCAAGTGGTTCTGTGATTTTATACAGTGTGTGCGTGGGGCAATCCACAATGCAAAACTGTGGTCCACGAGAGGGTGTGTGTGTGTATGTGTGTGCACGTCCATCCGACCCCACACAATGCAAAACTTTCGGTCCACGAGAGGGTGTGTGTGTGTGTGTGTGTGCACGTCCATCCGTCCCCACACAATGCAAAACTTTGGTCCACGAGAGGGTGTGTGTGTGTATGTGTGTGCACGTCCATCCGTCCCCACACAATGCAAAACTTTGGTCCATGAGAGGGTGTGTGTGTGTGTGTGTGTGCACGTCCATCTGTCCCCACACAATGCAAAACTTTGGTCCACGAGAGGGTGTGTGTGTGTGTGTGTGTGCACGTCCGTCCGTCCCCACACAATGCAAAACTTTGGTCCACGAGAGGGTGTGTGTGTGTGTGTGTGTGTGCACGTCCGTCCGTCCCCACACAATGCAAAACTTTCGGTCCACTCTCCCTGCAGAGCTGAGCACTCAACCCCAGCGAGGTTTGAGACACGCCAAGGCCCTAAACTAGGTTACGTTTAAGAGGCCTTGCATCTGAAGAAGAGTTTAAAGAGAAGCTAGGTAATTTCCTGGAGGTTAGGTCCATAAAAGGCTATTAGCCAGGGGATAGAAATGGTGTTCCTGGCCTCTGTTTGTCAGAGGCTGGAGAGGGATGGCAGGAGACAAATTGCTTGATCGTTGTCTTCGGTCCACCCTCTCTGGGGCACCTGGTGCTGGCCACTGTGGGCAGACAGGCTACTGGGCTAGATGGACCTTTGGTCTGACCCAGTACGGCCGTTCTTATGGTATGTAGGGTTTGGCCCATGAAAGCTCACGATACTATATATTCACATTTGATATATTTATTAGGGTCTAAAGGTGCCTCTCCACTGTGGCGCTAGCTCGAAATAAGCTACCCAAGTTGAGCTATGCAAATTCCGTCGCTTATTTCGAGCTGATTTCGAAATAGAGCGCTACTCCGACACGTCCCTGAATCCTCGTGGAACGAGGTTTGCCGGGACGTCGGGATAGCGCGCCCCTTATTTCGATTGCGTTTCGAAATGGCGGGCCTGCTCTCAAGGCACGGGAAACGCTATTTCGGGATACCGGACGTTTCCCGAAATAGCGCCGCATTCTAGACGTACCCTACGGTGCCACAGGACGACTCGTTTTTAAAGTTACAGACTGACACGGAGACCAGACAACGTGTGTACGCCCACCCAAACGGACAAGGAAAATAGAGAGCATAACGTTTTATCGTTGCCTTTACACCGGTGCATAGGCGAGGTGGCAACTACAAAGCTAGGGATCTGTTTGCAAGAAGAGGCCCCTCACAATCTGAGCAGTAGCCGGGCATGAATGCGGCCCAGACCCAGGCGAGGCCCCTGACCCAAATGGAGGGGAGCTGCATGGAGAAGAAAGTGAAGCGCCCCAGGGGTGGCTGGGTAGGGGAGGGGCTGCAGAAGGGGGAAGGGCAGGGTGGGCTGGTAGCCACTCGCCCAATACTGGCCCCATGGGGGACGAAGAGTTTCTCCCAGGGCCTGATTCTACTCAGTGACACTGGTGCAAAGCCAGCCCCACCCCAACTCAGGGAAGTGAATCTGGGTGCCAAGGGCAGAATCTGGCCCCTCTCCCATTTAAACAGCAAAGCTCCGGGCCCAGCTCTGCCCAGGTAGGCAGGGACCTGGCTCACGGAGGAGCTGCTGGCTCGGCTTTTTGTGGGGGCGGTCTGCTGGAGATACTGCTGCTCAGTCATGCTCCCCAGCCCTTTTTCCGAAGCAGGCTCTGGGGCTCAGGCCTCCTGCAGCGGGGAGTTCCAGAGGTTACCAGACTTCTCCTGGAGAAGCGACACGTGGTTTCCCTTTGCTGCCCTGTACGAGAACAGAGCAGGGCCTTTGCCTGCAGACTGTACGGGACAGCACAGGAGAGGGCCTGTCACTAGGCCCTGGCCTCTCGGCCTGCAGCTCATGCCCACTCCTCTCGTCCCATAGTGCTGGGGGGGGGAGGGTGCTAGGTGGGACACAGCGTGGAAGAGGGCGAGAGTCTCTAAACTGGACCCCTCCATAGCTCATGACCCTCCGTGATGAAGTGGCGATGGGATTCGCCTTGTTCTGTGGCACGCGAGTGCTACTATCCTAGAGTAACGCCACGTCCGTGCCTCAGTTTCCCTGAGCATTGCACCAATACCTAGGTGGGGAAGGGAATTTCGGGTGTGACTCTCGCTGAGAGAGGCTGCCCCAGCCCCAGCACGGCCAATCCCTGCCGCCAGGTAAGGAGAAGCCGCTGGGTGTGGTCTCAGGAGGCTTGGGGTGCAGGGCGGGGCTCAGGGTGCTGGCTCTGGGCCCCCTCCCTGGGCCGGGCTGCCCCGGCTGCTCCTGGTCCCTGTGCTGACCAGTCTGTGTCCCTGCGAAGGAGTAAACCTTCTGTTCTCCCTGCCGGCTGGGAGCCCTGCCTGGCTGCGGCTGGGGGTGCAGGACTTGGGGGCTCCCCCACTCCTCGGTGACACCTGGTGCCTGGTCCCAACATGCCCCTAGCATGGCTGCCTCTGGCTCCTGGCTCCCAGTGGGTTAGAGGGAGCCCACGCTGGGCTCAGAGCTTGCTGCCACCCCCAGCTGGACGGGGAGTGGACAGAGTACCCTCCTCCCCCTACGCTGGGACGCAAACCAGCCCCCCCCCCCGCAGCCCCCCGCCTCTGCTTTGTGCTTCAGTGCCTGGGTCCCACCACGGTGCGGAGAGCAGGACTAGAATGCTTGTCCGGGGGCTTCAAGCCCAGAGCCAGAGACCTGCCGGGTCCCTCAGCGGCCCCGCCCAGGCCCGGAGCTCGGGGAAGCACCGGGGTTTGGAACCAACCCTCTCCGGCCCCTTGGGGTCTGCCCTTGGACACGGTGCCCGGCTGGCCCCGGGACGCCAGCAGAGGGGTGAGACCCAGCGGCTGCCTGTGCCCTGTTGTGGGGCCGGGCGTCTGCCATGCTCTGGCCCTTTCTCCCGCCCGGCCCTGCTTTTCTCCCCGGGAGGCGGCCGGGCCAGAGGTGTCTTGGGAGGCATCCCGGGGGAGCTGGGCTTGGGTGCTCCGAGGCCTCCCTGCCCCACGCCCCGGGAGAAGGCCCCGCTGCAGGCTGGCTGGAGCGAGCTGCACGGAGCAGGGAGGCTCCAGCCAAGCCGTGACTCAAGCCCCAATCTCACAGAACAGGTCTGGGGCTGGGGCGCGCACCTGCCCCCGCACATGAGGGGAGCCGCTCCCGCCCGGTCCTGCCTTTCCCAGCCTGCCTCGCCGGCTCCCGGCCCAGGGCACGGGGGAAAGGGCCCGGCAGCCCATGCAGAGGGTGCCCGTGCGTCGTGCCGGAGCCGGGCGGGAGGGGCGCAGGGCCCAGGGCTGGGAGGTCGGACACAGACCGGAGAGGGGCCGAGAGAGGACAGCCCCTCACCCTGTGCCTAGGCCTGGGGTGGGTAAGGGGAGTTCTCCCCCACTCAGACCCCTCCCCAGAGCCCCACCCACGCAGTCAGACTCCTGCCCGGGAGCCCCAGGCGTGGCACAAGGTGCGAAGCCAAACGCCGCCCGGGAACCTGTCTGTGCCATCACCACTGCCGCCTCTCGCCACCGAGCTTGGAGCGCCTCAAAACACGGCCGACGGGTCTTTGCCGTGGAGCCGGCGGTCTCTGAAGGTCCCCCCTTCCTGCCGGGGGGATCTGGTGCGCTCGGGCCCGGGGGGCCCTTTTCCTCATCAGCTGTGCGGCCGCGGGGGGCTGTCCTGGGTCACCTGCTGGACAGAGGGGGGGGGGTCTGTGGACGCAGCAGGGACGGAGGAGCCATGGGGGAACCCGGAGGGGACGGGCAGGAACACGTGGGCCGGCTGCCAGGCTCAGGCGAGGAGCGTGGGGACGAAACCGGCAGAACTAGAAAGGCGGATGAATAATCCAGTTGCCACACAGCTGGCGGCAGAGCCGTGGTGGGGTCATTCCGGCGGCTGCGTGCTGGCTGGGGAGGGCTCAGCCCGTCCAGGAAAGCCAGGCGAGGGAGAGGGAGGAGAGGCCCAGCCTTGGGTGGGGAAGGTGTCCCCCTGCCCTGAGCTGGAGACGGCAGAGGGAGGCAGCCTGGCGGGGTCTCTGGGGAGGCTAGAAAGCAGGAGGAGCAAAGCGGATGCTGTGGTGGGCAGGGGCTTGCCACAGACCCGCTCACCGGACCGAGAGGGGGCTGCGGGGCTGGCCGGGAAAGGGGCCTTTGGGGAGGCAGCCATGGCGAGGGTTGCCAGGTGTCCGGGGTTGAACCAGACAGTCCAGTATTTGAGCTTTGTCCAGGAAGCCAGTGGAGACAATCGGACTGAGAAGATGGAACTGCCCGGTGTGTTCTAACTCGGCTGTCGTGTGGATGGTGGGCTCATGGCAAGTGTTGAAACCATCTGGCAACCCCAGCTGACAGCCCTTGCGTGCTGCCGCCCCGCTGTTCCCCTCCATCCGGGGCAGGCCTGAGGACGGGGGGGTGACGGGGGCTGCCCCAGGCCTGGCGATTCAGAAGGGCCCAGGAATCCTCCCGCCACTGAGGCAATGACGATGGTACAGGATGAGATGCAGAGACAAAATGTCTCGATACTTTAACTGACTGCGTCTTGGAGCAGCTGGGACAGGGACCCGCAAGGGGAGAGGCAATTCTCCATTTAGTCCTGAGTGGCGCGCAGGATCTGGTCCAAGAGGACCGCTGGGAACTAGTGACCATAATATAATGACATTTAACATTCCTGTGGTGGGAAGAACCCCGCAGCAGCCCAACACTGGGGCATTTAAATTCAAAAGGGGGAACTATGCAAAACTGAGGAGGTTAGCTCAACAGAAATGAAAAGGTCCAGTGACTAAAGTAAAATCCCTGCAGGCTGCACGGACACTTTTCAAAGACACCATAATAGAGGCCCAACTTAAATGTAAACCCCAAATTCAAAACCATAGTAGAAGAACTAGAAAAGAGCCACCGTGGCTTAACAGCCAGGTAAAAGAAGCAGCGAGAGATAAAAAGACTTCCTTTAAAAAGTGGAAGTCCAACCCTAGTGAGGCAAATAGAAAGGAGCAGAAACACTGCCACATGAAGTGTAAAAACACTTTCTCCACACCGGTCATGATTTTATAGGCCTCAAAGTATCCCCCCTCTTTAGCCGTCTCCTTTCCAGGCTAAGCAGTCTCAGCCTTTTTCATTTCTCCTCCTGCAGAAGCTGTTCCGGACCCTTCCTTCCTATCATTGCCTTCACTGTCCTTTCCCCCATTTGAAACTCTCTTTTTTGAGTGGAGGCGAGCGGCCGTGCACACAGCGCCCGAGGAGGGGACGCAGCAGGGGTGTCACGATCCCGTCTGTCTTCGTTCTCGCTCCCTTTCCTAATGGCTCCCAAGGTGCCGTTTGCTTTTCACATGGCGGCTGCGCGCGCAGCGGCTGGTTCCAGAGAGCTCTGCGCAGTGACTCCAAGAGCTGTCTCTCGAGCCGGAACAGCTCATTTCGACGCCACCCTTTTCTGTGCAGAGTGGGGATGGGGGTTTCCAATGCGTGTGACTTGGCATTTATCAACACTGAACTTCGTAACGCTTCGCCATCTGCTTCAGACGCGCTCTCCCGAGGAGTTTCCTCTGAGCTCCGCACTTTGCCATCTCACTCTTCCGCCTCTTTTCCATATCAGAGCTATGGAATATGCTGGATAAGTCCTGGCACACACTCCAGACGACACCACTAGTCACCTCTCTCCATTGTGAAAACCGACCACTTATTCTGACCATTAAAAGGGTGTCACAAGGAGGAGGGAGAAAACTTGTTCTCCTTGGCCTCTGAGGACAGGGCAAGAAGCAAGGGGCTTAAACTGCAGCCAGGGAGGTTTAGGTTGGACATTAGGAAAAATTTCCTGCCTGTCAGGGGGGGTTAAACACTCGAATAAATTGCCTGGGGGGGTTGTGGAATCTCCACCACTGGGGATATTTCAGAGCAGGTTGGACAGACGCCTGCCAGGGCTGGTCTAGACTCTAGACCAGTGTTTCTCACCCTTTTTTTAATAAAGTACCCCTTTAAAAAAATTGAAAGTACCCCCAAGTACCTACAGTTTTCAGACACACCCTTTTTTTTTCTACCACTGCAACACATTCGTTTAAACAACGTAATCGTAGCCAGGTGGGCAATGAGATTTTTGGGTGTAAAAAGTACAAAAATAATAAAGTGCTGTAAAACTTAACACGACCATTCCGTTTTCCCCAAATGTCAGTGGTGTTGGCGTACCCCCCCGACATCTCTGGAGGACCCCTACAGGGACTTGTACCACTGGTTGATTCTATGATTCCTGCCC
The DNA here is from genome assembly GCF_049634645.1 of Pelodiscus sinensis. Lineage (NCBI taxonomy): Eukaryota > Metazoa > Chordata > Testudines > Trionychidae > Pelodiscus > Pelodiscus sinensis. The sequence continues at coordinate 170,557 of NC_134719.1, read as the reverse complement.
TGTGTTTTCTGTCTTTTAGCCTGTTACTGATCCAGGAGAGAGCCTGAAGCTTACGTCTTTGGAGTGGGAACTTGTCAAAGACTTTCTGAAAGTCCAGCATCCCGTCCACGTGTTTGCGGACCCCCGAGAGGAATTCCAGTTGATGGGTGAGGCGGGATTTTCTTTTCACCGAAGCTGCATTGACGCTTCCCCGGTAAATCCTCCTCCTCCACAGGGCTGTTGATTCTGCCCTTCGCCTGCTACTGGAGTTAGGCTTAGGGGCTTGTGATCGGCCGGTTCTCTCTGAGCCGCTCTCCAAGACTGGTGTCACGGTAGCTACCTGCCAGCCAGAGGAGCTGTCCCGGAAAAGTCGGCCAGTGCCTGGGCGCCGGCGCGTGGCCGTTCCGCTGGGTTTGGCCATGTATTTCTGCTTGTGCCGGGGAGGCGGGTGGCAGCTGGTGCAGTCTCGTTGCCTTTATTGCGCGGGCTTGTGCCTGGCATTGCGGCCTGGGGTCCCTGCATTTCTGGTTCCCACATCGGGTCTCTGCCGGCTGTTGAGCCGTGCCTCCCCCGTCGGCGTCTGCCCTTCGGCGCGCTCCCTGCGTCGCCCCACCGCGCTTTGGGAAGCCGACTTTTCGCCGGCTGCTCAGTGCTCTCAGCTGGCCGCCAGCTTCGTGGATAGGGACGTGCTCGGGGTCTGAAAGAATTCTTGCTATTTCGGAAGAGCTTGGGGGTGCAGCGGTTGGCTGGAATAGCAGGGGCTGGCGGCAGAGCTGGGCGCTGGCAGGGCTGGAGGGGCGGGTCGCTGGACGGGAAGAGAGGGGGCAGGAAGGCGGAGGGGCGGGAATGAGGGCACCAGCCAAGCTGTGTGTGGGGAGCCCTGGGCTGGCAGTGTGTGTGTGTGCGTGTGTGTGTGTGGTTTGAGCATTGGCCTGCTAAACCCAGGGCTGGGAGTTCAATCCTTGAGGTGCCATTTAGGCATCGGGGGCAAATCTGTCTGGGATGGTGCTTGGTCCTGCTGTGAGGGCAGGGGACTGGATTGGATGACCTCTCGAGGCCCCTTCCAGTTCTAGTTCTAGGAGATAGGGGTGTGGGGGTGTGTGCACGTACACGCAGAGGGGTTTCATGGAACCAGAGCTCTGATTTCCTGCCCCAGGAGATGGGTGCCCCTGGAATTTCTCAGAGGGGGCGGGGCCGTGCTGGGTGGTGGGGCAGTGGGTACTAGATCTCATCGAGACTCTGCCACAGGGAAGCAGGTGGCTGTTGGCACCGGGGGCCTGGCCTGGCCTCGCCACCCCTGCCTGGCAGCGCTAGCCAGACCCTGCAGGGCAGAGCAGCCAGGCTGGCCACGTGGACCAGGTGCACACGGGGTTCCCTGTCCAGCCAAGCTGCTGCTGTGGATTGGGAGACACGCCAGTGCAGGCTGCAAGCTGCCAGCCTTCCCCGGCACCTGGGGAACTCCCTGCGGGAGGGCACAGGACACATTCTGTGGCGGGGCCCCTCCCCACGCAGCAGCCTGTGCCACAGCTTAATGATTTGCCCCTGGGCCTTTGCCCCATCCAGTCCCGGGGGCTGGCGGAGGGGTGACCTGCCTGTCCCCAGAGCGACCTCAGCGCCCGGGCGGGCGGCTCATCCCCACTTGCCCAATGCCGGGTGAGCGGCTCCGAGTCACCGGCCCACGCAGGCTATTAGAGCTTCCGACTCCCAGCCCTGGCTCCTGTGCCCAGCTGTGGCGGGCCTGGCCCGGCCCTGCTGCATGTTCCTCATTCCACCTGCCTCTGAGTCACCAGGGTGCACTTTGCCTGGCTCTGCTGGCCGGGAGAGCTGGTTAGCCAGCCCATCCCCTGCTGGCCACGGAGCCAGCCTGGCAGCACGAGAGGCTCCGGCTCCGCACTGCCCATCTCACCCCAGCCTGCACCCCGGGGCACCCACAAACCCGGCCCTGGCAGCCCGCTGGGCACAGGCTGCTCGCTGGGTGGGCTCCTGGCCCCGGCTCCAAGTCTGTGTCCTTGCACCGTGGCTCCCGTCCACCCGTGTCACGAGCGCATCGGTGACCAGTGGCCCCGCAGCCGCCCCGCAGCCGCCCCGTCCGTCTGCCCCCGCTCGGCGCCAGCGGCTGATGGAGAGGGCGACCGGGGGCCCCGGAGCAGGGGCTGGGCCTGGCCACTCAGCCACTCGGGCGGTGGAGGATAAAGGGGGGGTGGATCTCCAGGGCATGTGTGCGGGGGCAGGGCTGCAGGGAGCGGGGGCTACTCCACCCGCACAGGGAGCCCCCAGGCGAAGGCGTGGGCGGGGGCTGGGCGGAGACGGCTGTTCTTCTGGGCGCCTGACAGCCCACTGCTCGGAGCCGCCCCGGGGAGACTCCTGCAGGCCCAAGCGCCAGGCCCCCGCTGCCCGGGCGTGCCGGAGACCTGCCAGCTCTGCCATGGCACAGAGCTCCTGCCAGCGGCTCCCTGGCACCCAGGGCTTCAGCCCGGCCCAGGCACGGACCCTGCAGCTGAGCCCAGCCCCAGGAGCCGCACCAGTCCCCCCGCTCCCTAGTGCGTGTGGGGCCACGAGCCGGGCGTGGCCCGAGCATGGGGCTCTGCGCAGCCCGCAGGGTGTCCTGCGACTGGTGGGGCTCACCGGCCGGGCTGCCCCCGCACTCAGCTCTCCCAGGCGCCGGGGCTCGCTTTGGCGACACGTCCAGCGGTGGAGCCGTGCCAAGCGAGGGGCACTGCCGGGACCGGGGGCAAAGCTGGCTCCTGGCGCTCCAGACCGCGAGGCGCCCAGCTGGCACCGCTGAGCCCAAGAGGATGAGTCAGGGTCCCCCCCTGCCGCCAGCTCGCTCTCCCTGCTGCGGGGTCCCCCCCCTGCCACCAGCTCGCTCTCCCTCCTGCGGGGTCAGGAGGGAGAGCGAGCTGGCGGTAGGGGGGACCCCGCAGGAGGGAGAGCGAGCTGGCGGTAGGGGGGACCCCGCAGGAGGGAGAGCGAGCTGGCGGCAGGGGGGCTGAGCTGGGCAGGTCCCTGGCAGGGCTCCGGGAGACCCTGCTGCAGGGAGACCACAGGCCAGCCCGTCCCAGTGGGCCCCAGGGGCTGAGGCGCGTTACACCCGGACCCCGTGGCTGCTGGGCTGGACGGGGACTGGCCCCAGAGCCCCTCTCCCCGCCCACAATCCCGCAGACACACGTGGGGCTGGGCGCCGCCCTCGTCACCTGCCTCCGGCCTGGCCTCCAGCCCGGGCCTGTTGGATCTTGCACCCGGTGCCAGCTTGGCAGCTGCTCCCTACCCATCCAGCCAGGCCGGTTCCCCGGCTCCCAGTGCCTGCTCCTCCCCCCACAGCATCCAAGCCCTGCGCACGGGCCAGACGGGCCCTGCCGTTCCCCCGTGGCTCCCGGGGGCCTGCCCGCAGGAATGCCAGCCTGGCTCAGCGCCCCGGGCCTGGCTCAGCGCCCCGGGCCTGGCCTCCATCCAGGGCATCACTCATGGAACGGCTGCAGCCGGGGAGCAGGGGGAGCGCCAGGGGGCTTGCTCCTGGGGACCCGTCACAGCAGGCTCCTCACGCCCCAACCCGGCTTCCATCGGCCTGTCTCAGAGGGGAGCTGCCCCCTCATAGACCCATGGAACCCGAGAGCTGGAAGGGACCCTGAGAGGCAGCAAGTCCAGGCCCCTGCCCCCATGGCAGGACCAAGCACCAGCTAGACCAGCCCTGGCAGGCGTGTGTCCAACCTGCTCTGAAATATCCCCAGGGATGGGGATTCCACAGCCTCCCTGGGCAACCTATCCCAGTGTCCAACCACCCCGACAGGCAGGAAGTTTTTCCTCATGTCCAACCTCAACCTCCCTGGCTGCAGTTTAAGCCCCTTGCTCCTTGTCCTGGCCTCAGAGACGGAGGAGAACAATCCCCCCCCCCTCCTTGTGACCCCCTTTTAGATACCTGCAAACGGCTCTCGTGTCCCCTCCGTCTTCTCCTTTCCAAACTGAACACGCCCAGTTCCTTCCGCCTCCCTCCCAGCTCCTGTTCTCTGGGCCTTTCCTCATTCCTGTCGCTCTTCTCTGGACCCTCCCCAGTGTCTCCACATCTTCCCTGAAAAGCGGCGCCCAGGACTGGACACAAGACTCCAACCGAGGCCTGATCAGCGCAGAGCAGAGCGGACAAATCACTTCTCCTTTCTTACGCACAACACCCCTGTGCTGGTAGTGCCCCTCCCCGTGCAAGGGGCCGTGAAATCACCACAGTGTCTGTGCTGGCAGTGCCCCTCCCCGTGCAAGGGGCCGTGAAATCACCACAGTGTCTGTGCTGGCAGTGCCCCTCCCCGTGCAAGGGGCCGTGAAATCACCACAGTGTCTGTGCTGGTAGTGCCCCTCCCCGTGCAAGGGGCCGTGAAATCACCACAGTGTCTGTGCTGGCAGTGCCCCTCCCCGTGCAAGGGGCCGTGAAATCACCACAGTGTCTGTGCTGGTAGTGCCCCTCCCCGTGCAAGGGGCCGTGAAATCACCACAGTGTCTGTGCTGGCAGTGCCCCTCCCCGTGCAAGGGGCCGTGAAATCACCACAGTGTCTGTGCTGGCACTGCCCCTCCCCGTGCAAGGGGCCGTGAAATCACCACAGTGTCTGTGCTGGTAGTGCCCCTCCCCGTGCAAGGGGCCGTGAAATCACCACAGTGTCTGTGCTGGCAGTGCCCCTCCCCGTGCAAGGGGCCGTGAAATCACCACAGTGTCTGTGCTGGCAGTGCCCCTCCCCGTGCAAGGGGCCGTGAAATCACCACAGTGTCTGTGCTGGTAGTGCCCCTCCCCGTGCAAGGGGCCGTGAAATCACCACAGTGTCTGTGCTGGCAGTGCCCCTCCCCGTGCAAGGGGCCGTGAAATCACCACAGTGTCTGTGCTGGCACTGCCCCTCCCCGTGCAAGGGGCCGTGAAATCACCACAGTGTCTGTGCTGGTAGTGCCCCTCCCCGTGCAAGGGGCCGTGAAATCACCACAGTGTCTGTGCTGGCAGTGCCCCTCCCCGTGCAAGGGGCCGTGAAATCACCACAGTGTCTGTGCTGGCAGTGCCCCTCCCCGTGCAAGGGGCCGTGAAATCACCACAGTGTCTGTGCTGGTAGTGCCCCTCCCCGTGCAAGGGGCCGTGAAATCACCACAGTGTCTGTGCTGGCAGTGCCCCTCCCCGTGCAAGGGGCCGTGAAATCACCACAGTGTCTGTGCTGGTAGTGCCCCTCCCCGTGCAAGGGGCCGTGAAATCACCACAGTGTCTGTGCTGGCAGTGCCCCTCCCCGTGCAAGGGGCCGTGAAATCACCACAGTGTCTGTGCTGGTAGTGCCCCTCCCCGTGCAAGGGGCCGTGAAATCACCACAGTGTCTGTGCTGGCAGTGCCCCTCCCCGTGCAAGGGGCCGTGAAATCACCACAGTGTCTGTGCTGGCACTGCCCCTCCCCGTGCAAGGGGCCGTGAAATCACCACAGTGTCTGTGCTGGTAGTGCCCCTCCCCGTGCAAGGGGCCGTGAAATCACCACAGTGTCTGTGCTGGCAGTGCCCCTCCCCGTGCAAGGGGCCGTGAAATCACCACAGTGTCTGTGCTGGCAGTGCCCCTCCCCGTGCAAGGGGCCGTGAAATCACCACAGTGTCTGTGCTGGTAGTGCCCCTCCCCGTGCAAGGGGCCGTGAAATCACCACAGTGTCTGTGCTGGCAGTGCCCCTCCCCGTGCAAGGGGCCGTGAAATCACCACAGTGTCTGTGCTGGCACTGCCCCTCCCCGTGCAAGGGGCCGTGAAATCACCACAGTGTCTGTGCTGGTAGTGCCCCTCCCCGTGCAAGGGGCCGTGAAATCACCACAGTGTCTGTGCTGGCAGTGCCCCTCCCCGTGCAAGGGGCCGTGAAATCACCACAGTGTCTGTGCTGGCAGTGCCCCTCCCCGTGCAAGGGGCCGTGAAATCACCACAGTGTCTGTGCTGGTAGTGCCCCTCCCCGTGCAAGGGGCCGTGAAATCACCACAGTGTCTGTGCTGGCAGTGCCCCTCCCCGTGCAAGGGGCCGTGAAATCACCACAGTGTCTGTGCTGGCACTGCCCCTCCCCGTGCAAGGGGCCGTGAAATCACCACAGTGTCTGTGCTGGTAGTGCCCCTCCCCGTGCAAGGGGCCGTGAAATCACCACAGTGTCTGTGCTGGTAGTGCCCCTCCCCGTGCAAGGGGCCGTGAAATCACCACAGTGTCTGTGCTGGCAGTGCCCCTCCCCGTGCAAGGGGCCGTGAAATCACCACAGTGTCTGTGCTGGCACTGCCCCTCCCCGTGCAAGGGGCCGTGAAATCACCACAGTGTCTGTGCTGGCAGTGCCCCTCCCCGTGCAAGGGGCCGTGAAATCACCACAGTGTCTGTGCTGGTAGTGCCCCTCCCCGTGCAAGGGGCCGTGAAATCACCACAGTGTCTGTGCTGGCAGTGCCCCTCCCCGTGCAAGGGGCCGTGAAATCACCCCGTGTCTGTGCTGGCAGTGCCCCTCCCCGTGCAAGGGGCCGTGAAATCACCACAGTGTCTGTGCTGGCAGTGCCCCTCCCCGTGCAAGGGGCCGTGAAATCACCACAGTGTCTGTGCTGGCAGTGCCCCTCCCCGTGCAAGGGGCCGTGAAATCACCCCGTGTCTGTGCTGGCAGTGCCCCTCCCCGTGCAAGGGGCCGTGAAATCACCACAGTGTCTGTGCTGGCAGTGCCCCTCCCCGTGCAAGGGGCCGTGAAATCACCCCGTGTCTGTGCTGGCAGTGCCCCTCCCCGTGCAAGGGGCCGTGAAATCACCACAGTGTCTGTGCTGGCACTGCCCCTCCACGTGCAAGGGGCCGTGAAATCACCACGGTGTCTGTGCTGCCAGTGCCCCTCCCCGTGCAAGGGGCCGTGAAATCACCACAGTGTCTGTGCTGCCAGTGCCCCTCCCCGTGCAAGGGGCCGTGAAATCACCACAGTGTCTGTGCTGGCACTGCCCCTCCCCGTGCAAGGGGCCGTGAAATCACCACAGTGTCTGTGCTGGCAGTGCCCCTCCCCGTGCAAGGGGCCGTGAAATCACCACAGTGTCTGTGCTGGCAGTGCCCCTCCCCGTGCAAGGGGCCGTGAAATCACCCCGTGTCTGTGCTGGCACTGCCCCTCCCCGTGCAAGGGGCCGTGAAATCACCACAGTGTCTGTGCTGGCAGTGCCCCTCCCCGTGCAAGGGGCCGTGAAATCACCCCGTGTCTGTGCTGGCAGTGCCCCTCCCCGTGCAAGGGGCCGTGAAATCACCACAGTGTCTGTGCTGGCACTGCCCCTCCCCGTGCAAGGGGCCGTGAAATCACCACAGTGTCTGTGCTGGTAGTGCCCCTCCCCGTGCAAGGGGCCGTGAAATCACCCCGTGTCTGTGCTGGCAGTGCCCCTCCCCGTGCAAGGGGCCGTGAAATCACCACGGTGTCTGTGCTGGCACTGCCCCTCCCCGTGCAAGGGGCCGTGAAATCACCACGGTGTCTGTGCTGGCACTGCCCCTCCCCGTGCAAGGGGCCGTGAAATCACCACAGTGTCTGTGCTGGCACTGCCCCTCCCCGTGCAAGGGGCCGTGAAATCACCACGGTGTCTGTGCTGGCAGTGCCCCTCCCCGTGCAAGGGGCCGTGAAATCACCACAGTGTCTGTGCTGGCACTGCCCCTCCCCGTGCAAGGGGCCGTGAAATCACCACAGTGTCTGTGCTGGCAGTGCCCCTCCCCGTGCAAGGGGCTGTGAAATCACCCCGTGTCTGTGCTGGCAGTGCCCCTCCCCGTGCAAGGGGCTGTGAAATCACCACAGTGTCTGTGCTGGCAGTGCCCCTCCCCGTGCAAGGGGCCGTGAAATCACCACAGTGTCTGTGCTGGCAGTGCCCCTCCCAGTGCAAGGGGCCGTGAAATCACCACAGTGTCTGTGCTGGCACTGCCCCTCCCCGTGCAAGGGGCCGTGAAATCACCACAGTGTCTGTGCTGGCACTGCCCCTCCCCGTGCAAGGGGCTGTGAAATCACCCCGTGTCTGTGCTGGCACTGCCCCTCCCCGTGCAAGGGGCCGTGAAATCACCCCGTGTCTGTGCTGGCACTGCCCCTCCCCGTGCAAGGGGCCGTGAAATCACCACAGTGTCTGTGCTGGCAGTGCCCCTCCCCGTGCAAGGGGCCGTGAAATCACCCCGTGTCTGTGCTGGCAGTGCCCCTCCCCGTGCAAGGGGCCGTGAAATCACCACAGTGTCTGTGCTGGTAGTGCCCCTCCCCGTGCAAGGGGCCGTGAAATCACCCCGTGTCTGTGCTGGCACTGCCCCTCCCCGTGCAAGGGGCCGTGAAATCACCACAGTGTCTGTGCTGGCAGTGCCCCTCCCCGTGCAAGGGGCCGTGAAATCACCCCGTGTCTGTGCTGGCAGTGCCCCTCCCCGTGCAAGGGGCCGTGAAATCACCACAGTGTCTGTGCTGGCAGTGCCCCTCCCCGTGCAAGGGGCCGTGAAATCACCCCGTGTCTGTGCTGGCAGTGCCCCTCCCCGTGCAAGGGGCCGTGAAATCACCACAGTGTCTGTGCTGGCACTGCCCCTCCCCGTGCAAGGGGCCGTGAAATCACCACGGTGTCTGTGCTGCCAGTGCCCCTCCCCGTGCAAGGGGCCGTGAAATCACCACAGTGTCTGTGCTGGCAGTGCCCCTCCCCGTGCAAGGGGCCGTGAAATCACCACAGTGTCTGTGCTGCCAGTGCCCCTCCCCGTGCAAGGGGCCGTGAAATCACCACAGTGTCTGTGCTGGCAGTGCCCCTCCCCGTGCAAGGGGCCGTGAAATCACCCCGTGTCTGTGCTGGCACTGCCCCTCCCCGTGCAAGGGGCCGTGAAATCACCACAGTGTCTGTGCTGGCACTGCCCCTCCCCGTGCAAGGGGCCGTGAAATCACCACAGTGTCTGTGCTGGCAGTGCCCCTCCCCGTGCAAGGGGCCGTGAAATCACCACAGTGTCTGTGCTGGCACTGCCCCTCCCCGTGCAAGGGGCCGTGAAATCACCACAGTGTCTGTGCTGGTAGTGCCCCTCCCCGTGCAAGGGGCCGTGAAATCACCCCGTGTCTGTGCTGGCAGTGCCCCTCCCCGTGCAAGGGGCCGTGAAATCACCACGGTGTCTGTGCTGGCACTGCCCCTCCCCGTGCAAGGGGCCGTGAAATCACCCCGTGTCTGTGCTGGCAGTGCCCCTCCCCGTGCAAGGGGCCGTGAAATCACCACGGTGTCTGTGCTGGCAGTGCCCCTCCCCGTGCAAGGGGCCATGAAATCACCACAGTGTCTGTGCTGGCAGTGCCCCTCCCCGTGCAAGGGGCCGTGAAATCACCACGGTGTCTGTGCTGGCACTGCCCCTCCCCGTGCAAGGGGCCGTGAAATCACCACAGTGTCTGTGCTGGCACTGCCCCTCCCCGTGCAAGGGGCCGTGAAATCACCACGGTGTCTGTGCTGGCAGTGCCCCTCCCCGTGCAAGGGGCCGTGAAATCACCACAGTGTCTGTGCTGGCACTGCCCCTCCCCGTGCAAGGGGCCGTGAAATCACCACAGTGTCTGTGCTGGCAGTGCCCCTCCCCGTGCAAGGGGCTGTGAAATCACCCCGTGTCTGTGCTGGCAGTGCCCCTCCCCGTGCAAGGGGCTGTGAAATCACCACAGTGTCTGTGCTGGCAGTGCCCCTCCCCGTGCAAGGGGCCGTGAAATCACCACAGTGTCTGTGCTGGCACTGCCCCTCCCCGTGCAAGGGGCTGTGAAATCACCACAGTGTCTGTGCTGGTAGTGCCCCTCCCCGTGCAAGGGGCTGTGAAATCACCCCGTGTCTGTGCTGGCAGTGCCCCTCCCCGTGCAAGGGGCTGTGAAATCACCACAGTGTCTGTGCTGGCAGTGCCCCTCCCCGTGCAAGGGGCCGTGAAATCACCACAGTGTCTGTGCTGGCACTGCCCCTCCCCGTGCAAGGGGCCGTGAAATCACCACAGTGTCTGTGCTGGCAGTGCCCCTCCCCGTGCAAGGGGCTGTGAAATCACCCCATGTCTGTGCTGGCAGTGCCCCTCCCCGTGCAAGGGGCTGTGAAATCACCCCGTGTCTGTGCTGGCAGTGCCCCTCCCCGTGCAAGGGGCCGTGAAATCACCCCGTGTCTGTGCTGGCACTGCCCCTCCCCGTGCAAGGGGCCGTGAAATCACCACAGTGTCTGTGCTGGCAGTGCCCCTCCCCGTGCAAGGGGCCGTGAAATCACCACAGTGTCTGTGCTGGCACTGCCCCTCCCCGTGCAAGGGGCCGTGAAATCACCATGGTGTCTGTGCTGGCAGTGCCCCTCCCCGTGCAAGGGGCCGTGAAATCACCACAGTGTCTGTGCTGGCAGTGCCCCTCCCCGTGCAAGGGGCCGTGAAATCACCACGGTGTCTGTGCTGGCAGTGCCCCTCCCCGTGCAAGGGGCCGTGAAATCACCACGGTGTCTGTGCTGGCACTGCCCCTCCCCGTGCAAGGGGCCGTGAAATCACCATGGTGTCTGTGCTGGCAGTGCCCCTCCCCGTGCAAGGGGCCGTGAAATCACCACGGTGTCTGTGCTGGCACTGCCCCTCCTTGTGCAAGAGGCCGTGAAATCACCACAGTGTCTGTGCTGGTAGTGCCCCTCCCCGTGCAAGGGGCCGTGAAATCACCACAGTGTCTGTGCTGGTAGTGCCCCTCCCCGTGCAAGGGGCCGTGAAATCACCATGGTGTCTGTGCTGGCACTGCCCCTCCCCGTGCAAGGGGCCGTGAAATCACCACAGTGTCTGTGCTGGTAGTGCCCCTCCCCGTGCAAGGGGCCGTGAAATCACCACGGTGTCTGTGCTGGCACTGCCCCTCCCCATGCAAGAGGCCGTGAAATCACCACGGTGTCTGTGCTGGCAGTGCCCCTCCCCGTGCAAGGGGCCGTGAAATCACCACAGTGTCTGTGCTGGCAGTGCCCCTCCCCGTGCAAGGGGCCGTGAAATCACCACGGTGTCTGTGCTGGCAGTGCCCCTCCCCGTGCAAGGGGCCGTGAAATCACCACGGTGTCTGTGCTGGCACTGCCCCTCCCCGTGCAAGGGGCCGTGAAATCACCATGGTGTCTGTGCTGGCAGTGCCCCTCCCCGTGCAAGGGGCCGTGAAATCACCACGGTGTCTGTGCTGGCACTGCCCCTCCTTGTGCAAGAGGCCGTGAAATCACCACAGTGTCTGTGCTGGTAGTGCCCCTCCCCGTGCAAGGGGCCGTGAAATCACCACAGTGTCTGTGCTGGTAGTGCCCCTCCCCGTGCAAGGGGCCGTGAAATCACCATGGTGTCTGTGCTGGCACTGCCCCTCCCCGTGCAAGGGGCCGTGAAATCACCACAGTGTCTGTGCTGGTAGTGCCCCTCCCCGTGCAAGGGGCCGTGAAATCACCATGGTGTCTGTGCTGGCACTGCCCCTCCCCGTGCAAGGGGCCGTGAAATCACCACGGTGTCTGTGCTGGCACTGCCCCTCCCCATGCAAGAGGCCGTGAAATCACTGTGGGGTCTGTGCTGTCTCTATTCTGCCTCTGCCAGCAGCACTGGCGTGCACCAAACTCCCTCCCCCAGCGCAGTGCTCACTGCCCGTGCAAACAGGCCGGTGTCCTGGGGCCCCGCAGCTGCTGCCAGGCAGGGACACCGTCGGCTTCGGAGCAAGTTCCCCACTTCGTGGAAGCAACGCTACTGAGTGTGCAGCCAAGGTGCAGGAATGCACCGGGTGATGGAGCCATGCATGTGGGGGACAGAGCCACGCGTGGGGGGGATGGAGCCACGCACTAGGCGATGGAGCCATGCAGTGAGCCATGGAGCCACGCACCGGGCCACGGAGCCACGCATGGGGGGGGGTGGAGCCATGCACCAGGCGATGGAACCACGCACTGGGCCACAGAGCCACGCATGGGGGGGATGAAGCCATGCACCAGGCGATAGAGCCACGCACCGGGCCACGGAGCCACACATGGGGGGGATGGAGCCATGCACCAGGCGATGAAGCCATGCAGTGAGCCATGGAGCCATGCATGGGGGGGATGGAGCCATGCACCAGGCGATGGAGCCACGCACCGGGCCACGGAGCCACACATGGGGGGGATGGAGCCATGCACCAGGCGATGAAGCCATGCAGTGAGCCATGGAGCCATGCATGGGGGGGATGGAGCCATGCACCAGGCGATGGAGCCACGCACCGGGCCACGGAGCCACGCATGGGGGGGATGGAGCCATGCACCAGGCGATGAAGCCATGCAGTGAGCCATGGAGCCATGCATGGGGGGGATGGAGCCATGCACCAGGCAATGGAGCCATGCACCGGGCCACAGAGCCACGCATGGAGCCACGCACCGGGCCCTGGAGCCGATTAGACCAGCCAGTGCCCAGGGAACGTCGCTCCAGTTTGCAAGCCAAGTGCAGCCAAACTGAAGCCACTTTTACAGCGAAAGCACAGACCCGCTTGGGTGGCAGTTTGAATCCCGGTTTCAGGTCACACCTTAGCACCGCTGGCGTGAGCTGCTGGTGCGGACAGGCCCTTGGACCCCCAGCGCCGGGGACCGGAGGGGACGAGATGGGACCAGGTTCCCAGTGCATTTCGGAGGCGCTGACGTCGTTTCGGACGATGGGCCCCTGGACTTCCCAGCTTTTCCCTTGTGCCCTTTAGCCCCTGGGGCTGACTGCATGGCCCGCAGGCTGCGACCGGCTCCGATTGGAACAGGTCCCAGCAGCAGGAGGGACCCGGGGGATGGGCAGGCCAATTAACCCGGGAGCTAAATGGCAGGTTGCAGGGCGGCCAGCCCCTCCCCTACCTGTCCGGCTGCAGGTGGGGCCTATTAAAGCCCCGCCCCCTGCTGAGCCCAGCACTAGCCCGGGGTCAGACCCCCGCTGAGCCCCACAGCCGAGGCCTGGGCTGCTGGGCAGCAGGAATCCGGCTCCCCCGCCCCACTGGGGCCGAGGAGGGCCTGGCAGCGCCAGAGGGGCCGGTGGGTTGCAGCCCCCGGATGCCTGATGCAGCTGGCAGGTCGGGGGGGCCCGGGCACAAGGAGGCAGGGTTGCTGGCACACGATGCCCAGCCGTGGCACCTGCCTGGCCGCCAGCGCTCGCTCGGCAGCTCCCGGGCGGGGTCTGGGGGCAGAGGCTGCTCTCTGCCCCCCAGCGGGGCTGGGGGTGGCCCGGACGAAGGGCCGGGAGGGCGAGAGAGGCGACGCCCTGGGGTGACCGGTCCCTGCTTTTCCAGCCCGGCCCCGGGCGCCTGCCCGGCTGCCCCCAGCCTGCCTGTGCATCGACAGGGGAGCTGATGTGGGGCCACAGGGATGCAGCTGCGCTGAGCCCCCCCCGGCCCTTCCAGCCAGTCACTGCTACCCACCGGCCCCTCTGGCCGGGTCCCCCCGCGCTGCCAGGCCCTCCTCGGCCCCAGTGGGGCGGGGCAGCCGGATTCCTGCTGCCCAGCAGCCCAGGCCTCGGCTGTGGGGCTCAGCGGGGGTCTGACCCCGGGCTAGTGCTGGGCTCAGCAGGGGGCGGGGCTTTAATAGGCCCCACCTGCAGCCGGACAGGTAGGGGAGGGGCTGGCCGCCCTGCAACCTGCCATTTAGCTCCCCGGTTAATTGGCCTGCCCATCCCCCGGGACCCTCCTTCCGCTGGGAGGGGCTGGGGCAGCAGGAGCCTGATGAAGGGGTGGGGGGGCGATTAGCTGGGCAGGGCGTTGCTGGGTCATGACAGGCTGCAGGGGCCTTGGCTTCTGCCTCCCCACCCCCAGCCCCGCCGAGAGCAGCCCAGGGCCCCACGGACGGATAACGCCCTGCCCCACACCGGCCCCTCCACCGCGCCGTGATTGCTGGGGCCAGGAGAGAGCCCCGAAGGGGGTGTCGGGACGGGCGGACGGACGTGGTGTGCGGGGACAGATGGACGGAGGGACCCTGCCTCTCCCATAGCTCCAGTGGGCGCCGCACGCCTGGGCACCTGGTGGGTCTGTGGCCGCTCTCAGGGTCCCCTGGGGTAGGAGTCAGGGCTGCAGCCACCTGCCCTCTGAGCTACGCTGGCTCCCCCAGCCCTTCCCCACAGTGCCCAGGAACCTCCCAGGCTGGCACACGCCCGGGCCAGACAGCAGCCCCCCCCGAGAGCTGGGCGGGTCCCAGGCCGAGGGTCCCCCGGCCCGGCTGGGTGATGCCTCCCACAAGCAGCAGAGTCGGGCGCCCTCCAAGGGCCTGGCCGTGCCGTGGTCCCGCGCCCGCCGGGCTGGCCCAGCCTGGCCACCTGCTGACCGGGCAGGGGCTTCGCCCGCGTCTGCCGCTAAACTCCCGTCTGCGGGGAGCCCTGGCTACCCAGCCCTGCCCCGCCCCCCATCCACCGAGTCCCCCAAAGCAGCCCCCTGGCCTTGGACGGGCATCCCCGGGCAGCAGAGCCAGAGCCTGGCAGAGCCGTGCCTGCTGGATTCCCCCCGCCCAGGTAACACACAAGATACACGGGGCGGGGCGGAACCGGCGGCCAGGGCAGCGGGCAGTGCCGAGTGTGGGAACCACCAGCACTTCGGGACACGGACTCTCCTGCTCCGTGCATATGCCTGCGCGCATGCAAGTGTGTGTGTGTGTTCATGCATGCATGTGAGAGCATGTGTGCATGCACGCAAGTATGTGTGCCCAAGTGTGCATGGGTTTGTATGCACATGTGTATGTGCATGTGTGTGCACTTATGTGTGTATGTAAGCATGTGTGTATGTGTGTGTGCATGAGTGTGTGTGTGTAAGCATATGCACATATGTGCATGTGCTTGTGTGTGTGAATGTGTGTGTGTGCATGACTGTGTGCACATGCATGTTTCTACACAGGGCGCTTGCAGACGCTGCACACAGCCCAGGCTGCCTCGGGTGACAGGGCCCCGGGGACTGGGAGAGCTGGCTGGTTTGTAGTTCCCCACGGCCAGGGGCCGCGTGTGTGTGTGTGTGTGTATGTGTGTGTGCACAAGTGTGTGCACGCCCTGGGCCGCCCTTGCCCACACACCTCCCTGGGCGGTTACCCCTCCCCTCTGTCAAACTGCTCCGGAGAAACCACGGACTGGCGCAGTCTGCCCCACGCTGCTTCAGCTGAGCCCAGCAGGACCTTGGTGCAGCGGGGCCCCACGGCACAGCCGGGTGCCAGGGCTGGAATGTGGGGGGCTGACATTCCAACTAAGAACATGGGGTTCGAGCTCTCCATCATCAATCTCTGCTGAGGAAGCCGCTGCTCAGCCACCCACCCACCCACCCACCTGAAATCTGCCAGCACAGCACAGTAGGGGCCACGCTCCACCCCAGAGGCAGCTGCATTTCAGCGATAGCTGCAGAGCATCCCCATTCCCGGAGGCAGCCCTCAGCTGCACTGATGCAGAGGGGCGGCCCAGGAGCTCCCGTGCCCAGGACGAGCTGGCGCAGTGTCCTCCGGCCAGGGCTTTGCCATGGGAACCCGGCTCGGGCACCTGTTTTTGTTGCTGGGTTTGCTCCCCTCCCACTACTCCGCCCCCAGGCCAATCAGCTGGGCTGGGCAGGGCACCCGGGCAGGACCAGGCGTGGGTGCCCAGGGCCCCGCCCCATGCCCGCTAGCTGCCACCCTGCCTGGCGCTGCACAAACATTCCCTTGCTCAGGCCAGGGTAAATATTATCACAGGGCAAACAGTGAGTCAGCCCCTTTGTTCCAGGGGAGCCAGGGACCCGGCCTGTCCTCCGGCTGCTTAATGGCCCTGCAGCTGCAGACCGGCAGCTACTTATTAACCTCGGGCTGCAGCTGGCGCGGGGGGCAGCGTGCCAGCGGGAGCAGTTTGCCAGCGCAGCGCAGGGGCAGCGCGCACATAAGGGAAGCCTGTGGCTGGCGCTCGTGCCTGTACTGCATGGAGGCCCCCGGAGAGCCCATGGGACAGACGGACACGGCCCTGAGCCCCTGGCAGCCAGCACGCGGCGCAGCCCCGACGCACAACACGCCCAGTGGCAACGGCGCAGCAGCCGCTGCAGCGTGAAGCAAGCCCTGCCCGTCCCCAGCCTGGGCCCCAGACTGCCGGGGTGCCCGGCTCGCCCTCTGACAGCGCCCAGCGGGGGCTCGCTCCTCCCCGCCCCGCCAGGCTCAGCCTGGCACCAGACCAGGGGAGCCGGCTGCACGGGGTGTCCGGCTCAGCTTTCCCCGTTAGCACACCAGCCAGTAAGGCCAGGCTAGCGGGGGGCAGGAGGGAGGGACTGACTCTTCTGCCCCACAGCGAAGCCTGGCCCAGGGCGGGGGATTAGCCCATGGGGGCCTGAGGCCACAGGAGCTGAGGGGCAGGGCTCTGGCATCACACCCCTGTGAGCGCTGGCTGGGGACGTGCCCCCTCCGCCCTTGGCAGGCGGGCAGGAGCGTGGCCCCTCCCGGGCCGTATCTGGATCTGGACACGGCTCTCAGGCCTGAACTCTCCAGCGCCGGCACCACCCGTCCCGAATGCACCTGCAGTGGCTGCTCCGTCCTTCCCCAGGGCCCCAAGTCCCGACCCAGGGCTGAGGGTGGCACCTGCCAGGCTCCAGGGGGTGGCTCCGTCCCGGCCAAGGGGAGCACCAGCATTTGCAAGGGGAGGGGCCAAACAGCAGCCCGGGACTGAGGACGCATCAGAGCATAAGAACCTAGGAACAGTCAGACCCAAGGTCCATCCAGCGCAGTGTCTGTCTGCCCCAGTGGCCAGCGCCAGGTCCCCAGAGGGAGGAAACCGAACAGGCAATGATCAAGCGTCTCTCTCCTGCATCCATCTCCACCCTCAGACACACAGAGGCTGGGGACACCATTCCTTACCCAGCCTGGCTAATAGCCATTGATGGACGTAACCTCCATTAATGTATGTAGCTCTTTTTAAAACCCTGTTACAGTCCTCGCCTTCACAGCCTCCTGCGGCAAGGAGTTCCACAGGTTGACTGTGCGCTGTGTGAAGAAGAACTTCCTTTTGTTTGTTTTAAACCTGCTGCCCATTAGTTTCATTTGGTGGCTCCTAGTTCTTATATTATGGGAACAAGTAAATGAGGGTATGTCTACACGACAGCACTAATTCGAACTAACTTAATTCAAATTAGTTAATTCGAACTAAGCTAATTCGAACTGGTGCATCTAGACCTAAAAACTAGTTCGAATTAGCGTTTTGCTAATTCGAACTAGCAAGTCCACACTGAGTGGACCCTGAACTGAGGTTAAGGCTGGCCGGAAGCAGTGCCGGCAGGGCATCAGATGAGGACTTAGAGTGTGGAGCTGCTGTCTCAGGCTAGCCGAGGGCTGTGCTTAAAGGGTCCCGACCCCCACCCCGGACAGACAGTTCTCAGGGGTTCCCCGCTTGCAAAGCAGTCCTGGCTTGGAGTGCCCTGAATGCCCACACTCGGCACATCACAGCACTCGGCCATCAGCCCAGCTGCACTTACCGCAGGCTGCCATCTGGGGGGGGTGTCAATCGGGGGACTGCAGGAGAGCTTCCACCCCCAGAAGCCCGCAGAGCCAGCCCAGTCCTCCCCATCGGGGGCTCGTACCCCATTCCTCCCTCACCTCCTTCCACTTACCCTTCCCTAGCCCCTCTTCTTGATGTACAAAATAAAGGACACGTGTGTTCAAAAATAGAAACTCTATTGAACAAAACTCAGGGAGACTGGGAAAAGGAGGTGGGAGAGGGGAAGAGAGAGGGTGGGAGAGGGGAGGGTAACTAAAATGATCAGGGGTTTGGAACAGGTCCCATATGAAGAGAGGCTAAAGAGACTGGGACTTCTCAGCTTAGTAAAGAGGAGACTGAGGGGGCATATGATAGAAAGTTCTTTTTCACAAAGCAAATAGTCAACCTGTGGAACTCCTTGCTGCAGGAGGCTGTGAAGGCTAGAGCTAGAACAGAGTTTAAAGAGAAGTTAGATAAATTCATGGAGGCTGGGTCCATGGAGTGGTATTAGCCAGGGGATAGAAATGGTGTCCCTGGCCTCTGTTTTGGAAGGCTGGAGATGGATGGCACGAGACAAATGGCTTGGTCATTGACTTCGTTCCATCACCTCTGGGGTAGCTGGTGTTGGCCGCTGTCGGCAGACAGGCTACTGGGGCAAATGGACCTTGGGCTGACCCAGTACGGCCGTTCTAAGCTCAGGGCTCAGGGACGGGGGTCTCAGTGGACCACCTTGATTTTCATGCAAACCTGCTCCTGGCTGGCCAGGCTGGTAGCTCTCCTGCCCTAGACGGCCACTTTCCTGTGCCTAGTGCGGAGGTCGTGGATGAGGTCCACGATGTCCGCACTAGACCAGGCGGGCGCCCGCCTCTTGCGGCCCCGGGCAGGCTCCCGGGAGCCGCCAGCCTGGTCCCGGGAAGAGGGGGAGGGCTGGGTGGCAGCGGGTGGCTGGTTCATGCCGTGCCAGGTGCAGGGTCTGCTGGCTGGATGCTGGCAGGCTTGCACCTGGCACGGGCACCGTAGCCAGACCGTGACCCTTTAAGGAGTCCAGGGCTGGGAGGGGGGCAGACGAGTTTCCCTGGTAGTGCCTCCCACTAGTTTGAATTAAGTGGCCACACAGCCCTTAATTCGAACTGCTTAATTGGAACTAGGCTTAGTCCTCGTGGAATGAGGTTTACCTAGTTCGAATTAAGCGCTCCGCTAGTTCGAATTAAGTTCAAACTAGTGGTCTGCCTGTGTAGCGCCTAGCAAAGTTAATTCGAACTAACGGCTGTTAGTTCGAATTAACTTTGTAGTGTAGACATACCCTAACTTTTCCTTATTCACTTTCTCCATGCCACTCATGATTGTATAGACCTCTGTCATATCCCCCCTTAATCTCCTCTTTTCCAAGCTGAAAAGTCCCCGTCTCTTTAATCTCTCCTCATATGGGACCCGTTCCAAACCCCTCATCATTCTAGTTGCCCTTCTCTGAACCTTTTCCAGTGCCAGTATCTCTTTTTTGAGATGAGGAGACCACATCTGTACCCAGTATTCCAGATGTAGGTGTACCATGGATTTAGATAAGGCCATTCTCTATCCCATTTTTAATGATTCCTAACATCCGGTTTGCTTTTTTGACTGCCGCTGCACCCTGCGTGGACGTCTTCAGAGAACTATCCATGATGATGCCAAGATCTCTTTCCTGATTAGTTAAATTACCCCCATCATACTGTATGTCTAGTTGGGGTTATTTTTCCCAATGTGCGTTATTTTACATTTATCCACATTACATTTCATTTGCCATTTTGTTGCCCAGTCACTTAGTTTGGGGAGATCGTTTTGAAGTTCTTCACAGTCTGCTTTGGGCTTAACTACCTTGAGCAGTTTAGTATCATCTGCAAACTTTGCCACCTCCCTGTTTACCTCTTTCTCCAGATCATTTATGAATAAGTTGAACAGGACTGGCCCCAGGACTGACCCTTGGGGGACACCGCTAGTTACCCCTCTCCACTCTGAAAATTTACCATTTATTCCTCCCTTTGTTTCCTGTCCTCTAACCGGTTCTCAGTCCATGAAAGTGTGCTGGGCCCCGGCGCAGGGTGGGCTGGCTCGGCCACCCACAGGCAGGTCGGACAAGCAGGGCCCAGCTCCGTGGAGGGTCAGCCACAGAACCCACCTGCCCCGGGCAGGGACTCCCCTTCCCCCTGCAATTCCATCTATTTCCTTGCTGCAGCCCCACCCCCATTTTTCCGGCTCCGCCCCCACGGGTCTGTGACTCCGCCCCTCATGAGTCCCTGCCCCTCCTACCTGAAGAGGCCAGGATGGAGGTAGTCTCCTGTCAGCCCCAGCCTTGCTCCTCCCCTGAGGATGCAGCACCAGCGGGCATGGTCCCACCATGCCCAGCAGGGCCTGGAACTCGTGCCCACCTGGCTTTGGCCCCCAGGCTCCCTCCGGAGTGTGGACCAAGGAGAGCAGAGAAGCCCAACAGAGCCCAGCACCACCCCTGTGGGGCGAGACACGCTCAGCCCCCCTCAGCAAGGAGCAGGGAGAACACGCTCCTGCCGGGCCGCCAGGTCCCTCTGGTCGTAACATCTCGGGGGGGGAGCCGTGGGGTGCAGGCCCCCCCAGACCCGGCCCCACGTGCGCGGCCCTGCAGGTTCCCGTCCCGCTCTGCCCGCACGGCGCACACAGAGCCCTGTTTGGGCAGGATCAGCTGGGAAGGAGGCCCCGGGCAAACCGACGGGTCGCTCCTTTGGCAGAAGCAGCAGTGAGAGCCATGGGGCACCCCCAAGGGAGCCTCCTGGCGGGGGGGTTGGAGACAGTGCCGGGGCACAGGTGGGGAGTGCCGGAGGGCTGGGCGCAGGCGCTGGGCGAGGATGGCCAGGGCGCCGGGCGCTCGGCAGCAGGGCCTCGCCCACAAACATCCACCCGCTTGGGTTGCAACCGGACAAGGCAGGTTATAACCCAGCCCCCGTCACCCCCCCACTCTGGACCCCTGGCCCCAGGGGCTGCCTGGCCCGGCTCCCCCTGATCTCTGCCAGCCGGCGCCTGCAGGAAGCAGGCCCAGACCTTGGACCCGTCTGACCCCCCCGCATGCAGCGCAGCGTCACCCAAATGCCAGGGGCCCGAGCCCTGTGGCGCCCATAGCCCGGGGGGGAGAAGGCGGGCGGGGGCTGGACGCAGGAGACGGGCGCCGATTCCTGCACTAGCGGCTCTCGGACCCTGCCACGCCCACGAACGGCTGGGGGTGACGGGCCCCAGGCCGGGACAGGCAGGAGCCCAGATGCTGGTCCAGCCCTGTCCTGACCCAGGGTCCATTCCCCAGGGCTAAGCCCGTCCCGTGCGGGTCAGCCCAGCTCACAAGAGACTTTGCACCCCGAACGGCGCCTCGGCCCCAGAGCCCCCAGGGCCAGGAGGGGCAGGTGGCTGGCCGGCGTCGGCCGGGTCCCCTGGACAATGAGAAAGGGCTGCGGGTCCCCCTGCACCCCAAGGGTCTCACAGCCCTGCAGGGGGTGCAGCTGGGACGGGCGCAGGCAGTTGGCAGGCCCTGTGCCCAGGGCCACGGCCCATTCGGAGGGGCAGGCACCCTGCCCAGGCGGGGAACACACACGCCGGAGCCTGGGAGACGGGCCAGTTCTCTGGGCGCCTGGCTCCCCCTTGTGCTGAGAAAGGGGTTTGCACCAGCTGCTCCATCACTTTCTCAAGCGCCAGGCACAGGGCCCCGGGCTTCTCAGCTGCCCAACGGAAGACTCCAGGCACAGCCCCGGACCCGGCGCTTGAGGCCAGAGGGGCCGTGCCAGGGGTGACCACGCCAGCTCGGACCTGGGCAAGGAACGCAGGGACGGGGGCTTTTTGGGGCCCTGGAAAGCGCCGAGTGGCCCGTGCACCACACCAGGGGGTGGGCGTTCAGTGGCGGGAGCAGCCCATCCTGGGGTGCATTCGGGGAAGAGGCCCGCTAACGCCCCTCCAGTCGCAGGGGGGCGAGGGCTGGGGAGCAGTGGGGTGATACAGGCTCCAGACTGCTGTGATAAGCCATAAACCCAGGGCCTCTGCCCAGACCACGAGCGACAGGCTGCAGCCCCCACCCCCTTTTGGAAAGCAGAGGGCAGGTTTCCTTTCAGCATGAGGACTGATAGGCCGGGAATCAGGAAAGAGACAACGTTAACCTGTGGAACTCACTGCCACTGGATGGCCACAAGGCCGGGACAGTGCAGGTTTACAGCCAGGCAGTGCAGCCTTTGGGCAGTGAGAAGACGTGAGTTATCACGGGGGAAACCGATAACCGAGAGGCTTGGTCAGGCTACAACCCGGCCCTGCTCAAATGCACAGCATAGGCCAGGCTTTTCCACCCCGTACCGAGCCCACGGGACTTGGCTGAAGCACCCTCCTCAGAGGCAGCGTGGCTGGGCCGACGTCCTGCAGGACAATCGGGGGAGGGCTCAGCCACCTCCCGGCTGGGCACCGGTGCCTCCTTTGGACTCCGGCCGGGTCTGGATGCCGCTGCCAGCTCCTAACTTGGCAGAGGGTCGCATGGGTAGACACTAGCTTGGCACCTGAACCCTGCTCTGCTGCCTACCTGCCCGAGTGGGCACAGCCCTCCGTGCCTCAGCTCCCATCGATGCAATGGGCATGGCACACACCTAGCCTGGGGATCTCACTGCCACTGGATGGCCACAAGGCCAGACCTCCGCTGGGGATTTGCTCCCTGGGAAGGGTTCATGGCTCAGGTTTTTCATCTGAACAGGCTGCGCGGTTCCTGGAATCGGTCAGTGCCAGGGGTTTTCCTCAGCCCTGCAATCCCAGGGGGAGGGTGGCCGTATTTCCCTAGACCAGCGGTTCCCAAACGTTTCAGCATCAGGCCCCCTTTTTGACTTTTGAGAAAACCTCCCGCCCCCCGCCCCCCAAGGAAATATAGCAGCCAAACTTGTTGAGCGGATGCCTGAGCAGACAGACGGACCAGGCTCTTTCGTGGGAGGGGATTGACGGGTGGGAGGGAGGGAAGCTGGGTCACCTCGCGCCCCCCCTGGAATTTCGGCACGGCCCCCCAGGGGGGCACGCCCCCTAGTTTGGGAACCCGTGCCCTAGACTAAGTCTGGGGCACCTTGAACAATGAATCATATTCAAATGGGTTGGTCAAACACCCATTAAAGGGTACAGGGCCAAGAGTGAAATGCCTGCAAGCTGCATGGAAACTTTGTAAAGACACCGTCACAGCGGCTCAACTGGAGCATACGCCCTGGACTAAAAACTATAAAAAGAGAACCCAGAAAAGTGCTGCGGCGGCTTAACGCCCAAGCAAGGGTGCGTCTAGACAGCGGCACTATTTTGGGGTACTTCCAGTATCCCGAAATAGCGTTTTCTGCATCTTGACACCGCGCCTGTGATTTCGAAATATCTTTCAAAAGAACGGGCGCGCCATTCCAATGTCTCTGTAGACCTTGTTCCGCAAGGGTTAAGGGACGTTTCGGAATAGCGCTCTAGTTCAAAAGTGACTCAAAATACACTACACAATGTGCATAGCTCAAACTGTGCAGCTTATTTCAAGCTACAGGTGTAGATGCACCCTAAAAGGTCAAAAGATATCATTTAAAAAGTGGAAGTTAAATCCTAGAGAGGAAACTAGAAAGGAGCAGAAACTCTATCAAATGAAATGTTAACATAAAATAAGAAAAGCCAAAAAGGAGTTTGAAGGGCAGCTAGCCAAAACCTCCAAAAGTAAGAGCAAAAAACATGTTAGTACATCAGACGCAGGAAGCCGACTAAACAACCAGTGGGGTCCTTGGACGATCGAGATGTTAAAGGAGCCCTCAAAGACAATAAAGTCATTGCAGAGAAACTAAATGAATTCTTTGCTTCAGTCTTCATGGCTGAGGATATTGGGAAGAGTCCCAAACCTGAGCCATTCTTTTTAGGTGACAAAAACTCAAAAGGTAATAGCAAAATGTTTTTAAGCACATCAGAAGCAGGATCCTTTGGCCGACTGAGATGCTAAGGGAGCACTCCGAGATGATAAAGTCATTGCGGAGAAGCTGAATGAATTCTTTGCTTCCGTCTTCACGGCTGAGGATATTGGGGAGATTCCCAAACCTGCAACATTCTTTTTAGGTGACAAATCTGAGGAATTGTCCCAGATTGAGGTGTCAGTAAAGGAGGTTTTGGAATTAATTGATAAACTGAACAGTAACAAGTCCCCGGGCCCAGATGGCATTCGCCCAGGAGTTCGGAAAGAACTGAAATGGGAAATTGCGGAACTATTAACTGTGGTTTGTAACCGATCCTTTAAAACAGCTTCAGTACCTACTGACTGGAAGATCGCTAACATGATGCCAATATTTAAAAAGGGCCCTAGCAGCGATCCTGGCAATTACAGATTAGTAAATCTAACATCAGTACTGGGCAAATGAGTTGAAACTACAGTAAAGAACAGAATTGTCAGACACATGGATGAACATAATTTGTTGGGGAAAGTCAACGTAGTTTCTGTAGGAAAATCCTGCCTTACTAATCTACGAGAGTTCTTTGAGGGGGTCAATAAGCACGTGGACAAGGGGGATCTAGTGGATCTAGTGCACTTAGATTTCCAGAAAGCCTCTGACAAGTTCCCTCACCAAAGTCTTTTAAGCAAAGTAAGTTGCCATGGGATATGAGGGAAGGTCCTTTCCTGGATTATATATCCATGGGGCGCCCACATCTTGAATAGTGTGTACAGATGCCATCACCTCTTCTCAAAAAGATCTCTTGGCATTGGAAAAGGTTCAGAAAAGAGCAACACAAATGATGAGGGGACTAGAACAGGTCCCATGTGAAGAAAGATTAAAACTATTGGACTTTCCATCTTGGAAAAGAGGAGACGAAGGGGGGATATGAGAGACGTCTAGAAAATCATGAGTGGTGTGGAGAAAGTGAATAAGGAAAAGTGATTTACTTATTCCCACAATATAAGAACTAGGAGTCACCAAATGAAATGAACAGGCAGCAGGTTTAAAACAAGCCAAAGGAAGTTTTTCTTCACTCAGCGCACAGTCAACCTGTGGAACTCCTTGCCACAGGATGTGGTGAAGACCAGGAATTTAACAGGGTTCAAAAAAGAGCTAGATACATTCATAGAGGACAGGTCCATCAATGGCTGGTAGCCAGGCTGGGTAGGGACGTTGTCACTGGCCTCGGTTTGCCAGAAGCTGGGAATGGGCAACGTGATGATTCCATTTTGTTCACTCCCTCTGGGGCTGTCACAAGACCTAAGGACGTCAGAACGGCCACACGACGTCAGACCAAAGGTCCATCTAGCCCAGGGTCCTGTCTGCTGACTAGGGGTGACCCATGGAGAACACGAGGGGGCACATGGCCCCAAACGCCATAGGGGGGAGGAGCAAGGGGCCAGCTAGCAGCAGGCAGGGCCCCTGGCCAGTCTGGGGCACTATCGGGGAGGAGGGGGAACCTGAACCAGCTGCTCCAAGAAGCAGTCTTTTAAGGTATCAAGAAATGTTATCTCTGCGTCCTGTGCTGAGGTGACAAGTACCCAGCCAATATGGGGCTAGTTGAAATCCCCCACTAGTTTTGAGTTTTCTAATCTCCCTTAGCATTTCACAGTCACTATCACTGTCCTGCTCAGGGGGTCAATAATAGATCCCTGCTGTTCTGTTCTTACTATCGGAGCATGGAATTTCTATCCAGAGAGACTCTATGGAACACTTTGGCTCATTTCAGATTGTTACTTGATTTGATTCTACATTTTCTTTCGTGTATAGTGTCACTCTCCCACCAGCACGACCTGCTCTGTCCTTCCATCTAGCAACCAAGTCTGCTTGCTCAAGTTTATCTTTTGTTTTGTCATAACAATTTCTTCTTTTAAGGTGAGAATTTGATGAGTGTGTCCTGTGGGTACCTGCAGCCCTCTGACAGAGAGGACAGCTTCCAGAGACTGCAGCTTCTTTTTCTCTTATCTTTATCCAGCTCTTTTGGGGCAAAGGAGCTTGGGGTACTCCTGGGGGTGACTGCAAGTGTTCACCCATTTTGTTAGGGGATCAAAGCACTTGATGGCAGCAGCAAATCCCCCCAAATCTGTGAATTGGGATTCTGGGGAGAAGTTTTTTTGACCAGGGCCAGTGGAGGGAAGGTTTTGAAGCTCTCTTGCACGTCCCCCCTTCTGCACTCAGAGTGGGGAACAGCCCTGACCCGCCACGTAGCAGGCATGGCACTCAGGTGGGACGGCGCTCGTTGTTGTGTATCACACGCCCAAGAAATGCCTCAGGGCACCATGGCTCCAGTGGACCAGTCTCGCCCCTCGTGAGATCCCACTTCAGTGGCTCCTGCCACTACAGCCTCTCTGGGCAGCCCAGCGGGGGGGCCTGACAGACAGAGCTCCCTCCCCACACAGACTGCTCCTGGCTGCCTGGGACTCCCGAAGCTAACGCCAAATGGGACCATCTAGCCTGAACCCCAGGCTGGAGACCTGCCCCGAGCCCAGTGACCCGTGAGCCTGAAGCCATGGGTCCGGGTTTAGCGACTCCCCGGGACAGAAGGCGCCTCCACCCTCAGTAAGCTACTGCAATGGCCACTCGCCGTCCCGGTCAGAACAGGCATCTAATTCCCAGGGAGCTCGCCTGGCTTAGCTGCAAGCTGCTGGCTCCCAGCCACCTCTGCCTGCTAGATGGGAGAGCCCCGTGTGCAGTGGGCTCAGACCCTGCTCCGCTCACCCCCAAACCACCTCCTGACAAGCTAAACCCAGTCAGCTCCTTCAATCTCCCCAGCAGCACAGGCTCCTGGAGCTCAAACCCTTCTTCTGGCTCTGCACTGAGCCTCCCAGGCAGAAAAGCACTAAAGGAGATGTTGTGTTTCCCCAAAAGCACACCCCCTCCCTCCCTTCCACTCAGCCTGCCTGCACCACACTGGCCAAGCTACCTGTTCCCTGCCTCTTATATAGCACCACACTGACCACACCCCCTTTTCTGTCCATTGGCCTTCCCTTCCCCCAGGCTGATATGGTGCAACATCAATTCCCTTCCCCCAGAAATGCCCCCAGCTGCAGAAAGGTTCCTAGCCAATAGGAACCTCAGGCTGATTGCTAAGCACTCCTGTCTCACATACCGCTGCCCAGGGCTACTTTAGGGCTACGGCTACCCTGGCAGCTTCTTGCACAAGACCTCTTGGCTGTGTCTACACTGGCATGATTTTCCGGAAATTCTTTTAACGGAAAAGTTTTCCGTTAAAAGCATTTTCAGAAAAGAGCATCTAGATTGGCACGGACGCTTTTCCACAAAAGCACTTTTTGCAGAAAAGTATCCGTGCCAATCTAGACGCGCTTTTCCGCAAAAAAGCCCCGATCACCATTTTCACAATCGGGGCTTTTTTGCGGAAAACAAATCTGAGCTGTCTACACTGGCCCTTTTGCACAAAAGGGACTTTTGCCCAAACGGGAGCAGCATAGTATTTCCGCAAGTAGCACTGATTTCTTACAGTAGGAAGTCAGTGCTTTGGCGGAAATTCAAGCGGCCAGTGTAGACAGCTGGCTAGTTTTTCCGGAAAAGCAGCTGATTTTCCGGAAAAACTGGCCAGTCTAGACACAGCCCTTTTGCAAAAGAGTTCTTGTGCAAAATCTGTTCCACAAGAGAGCGTCTACACTGGCATGTGCTTTTGCGCAAGAGCATCCGTGCCAGTGTAGACGCTCTCTTCCGCAAGAGTTTCCTTGTGGGGAGAGGAGTAACTCTTCCGGACGAAGCCCTGTTTTACAAGGCTCTACTGTAAATTTACTTCTGGAAGAACGCTAGTGCAGTGTAGACAGCCGGCAATTTTTTGCAGAAGAACGGCTGTTCTTCCTCAAGAAGCTGCCAGTGTAGACGTAGCCTAGGAGTGGATCCCCAGGGACAGATTCCTGTTGCCCAGCCCCACGCTGGGTGCTGGGGGAGAGCTGGGGGAGCCCTGCCCCACACTGGGTGCTGGGGGAGAGCTGGGGGAGCCCTGCCCCACACTGGGTGCTGGGGGAGAGCTGGGGGAGCCCTGCCCCACGCTGGGTGCTGGGGGAGAGCTGGGGGAGCCCTGCCCCACATGGGCACTGGGGGGAGACCTGCAGGGCCTGCATGACGGAGGCAGGGAGCCGCTGTGGTGTGGCCAAAACTCGGCAGCCACGCCTGCTCCATGCTGGCTGTGTGATCGGAGCAAAGCCCATTCCCCCACCCCAGGCGCTGGCAGGGGAGAGTGGCTGCCAGGGGTGCAGCGCCCTCTCCTGCAGCCCCAGAAAGGAGCCCTGGGCAGAAGCCCCCTGCCCTGCACTGGGACCTGCCCCCCAGCACCTGCCTGGGGGAGGGCAGGGGCAGTGTCGCCCCCACAGGCCAGGAATGGGGCAATGTGAGCTGGGGGGCGGGTACTGTAGCCAGGTGCATGGGCCAGGCCTCGTGGTACTGACACCCAGCCGGGCACGGCTGGCAGGGGGGCTGTGAGGGGGGGGAGGGCTGCAGGCTGGAGCTCCCTGGGGTCGGCGGTGGCAGCCTGGCAGCGGAGGGACCCAGCGGGTGGGCGTATTTATCCCTTGCTCCGTTTGCCAGTTCACCCACGGAAATCACGTCCTGCAGGGCCCCGTGTGCCGTGCCCCTCGGCTGCCACTAGAGGGACTCCACGCCCTTCGGAGCCACGGGCTGCGGGCACCAGGGCTGCATGTGGGGGCCGGACACTTGGGGCCCGGCCCTGGGCTGTGTCTGTCCCCAGGCGCTTGGCAGCCCTGGGGTTTCTCAGGCCTCCCCCTGGTGCCCACGGCTGGGACTCCAGGCAGCGCCCGGGCTGTGGGGCGAGGCGGCTCGGGCCGAACTGGGGAGGCAGGGTCCTGCCCCTGTGGCCCTTTTGGAATCCCCCTCCGCCCCGCATCAGGAACACGGCCCCACGCGGCCTGTCGGTGCCCCGTGGCGGGTCCAGGCAGACCCCTGAGGCACCGGCAGCCAGACGTGTGCAGCCCCCTGGCCTGGCGCACCCCGGCCGAGAGGTGCAGGGAACGGAGGGCACACTGAGATTGGGGCATCATGCACCAGGCCCACAGCTTCCCTCCCGCCCCAGAGAAAGCCCCCACCCTCTCCGGAGCTCAGCCCGCGGGGGCGGGGGAGGGGAGCCCAGGGCAGGGGGGCCCTGGACTATGGGGGCCGTGGGTGCCTGGGGGGCGGCTGCAGCCTGCCTGGTCTGGGGCCACATACTGCTCCCCTCGGGGTGGGCGGGAGCACCACAGGGCAGGGCCTGGCACCCCGGGGCCCTTGCGGGGGGCCTGTGGGCACCGGCACAGGACCAGCAATGTGAGCGGGTGGCAGGGAGCTGTCCCCTTTGGGGGGCTGGGCCGAGCTGGCCATGGGCGTGTGGCTCACGCTGCCCCCAAGCCCACTGGGCACCCCAGGAACCGGCAGGGCCATTCGTCCCAGCCCCACAACCAATACCGGCCCAAGCCCCATGGCCAAGCACCCGGTGACTGGGGCCGTGACGAGGGGCTCGCCTCCCAGCCAGGCCATGGTGTGCTGGGGTGATGCAGGAACTGGAGGGGGGAGTCTGGGGGCAGCACCAAGAGCCGCCCCACCCCAGCCCCCAGCTTGCCCTGGCCCAGGGACCCCTTGGCCGAACTGGAGAGGCTGGGCAGCTGCCGCCGGCTCTCTGGGGAGCTGTCATGGGAGCGCTCTGCCGGGCGGGCAGGCAGCTATTCTGGGCAGCACCAGGCACTTCAGCTGTTGTGCATCCCACAAGGGAGCGGGGAGGCGGGCGGGTGCCCCCTGCCGGGGCAGGAGAAGCCAGCACCCAGAGCCCCAGGAAGGGCAGGGCCCCCCTCCCCGGGGAAGGCGGGTGGCCCAGACCCGTCCCACCTCCAGCCACGTTTTCCTGCTCGGTTTGCCCCCCGCCCTCCAAGGGAGGCGCCCGGGATGGGGAAACGGGGCACGCTCACGGGCAAGCGTCTCTGCAGCTCATGCGCTGCCCAGCTGAGCGGCTGGTTATCGCCGGGTCAGGTGCAGCCGGGAGTCACCGGCTCCCCAGCCCTCTTCTCAGCATCTCCTGGGGCTCGCAGAGGGAGCCCTGGCCAGGTGCAGAGACCGGGCCCCCTCTCGGCCAGCGGGGCAGAGGCTGTCACAGGGAGGTCTGCACAAGGCAGAGGTGACCCGGGGCCAGACAAGAGACACAACCCACAGGCCACTTGTCCCAGACCCCCGGGGAGCTGTGTTTGCAGGTGAGGGTCTTATGGGTTGCTAGGGGCTACCAGTGTAACCAGACGGTTCCCTTGGTTTCTCCTGGAAGCAGGCACCTGAAAATGGCAGGAGAGAGGCCTTGGCCTTGGTTCATCCATGTAGCCTGTTACCGGGACATTTAGGAAACAGAAGTCTCAGGGGGGTCGCCGTGTGAGTCTGTAAAACCCGCGAGGGGTGCGGCACCTGAGAGATGAACCAAAACATGTAGAATCAGGAGCTCTCTCGGGCAAACCCACCTCCTCAGATGGGTTGGAGTGGAAATGACAGAAACGGAGAGACCTAGATAACAGCAGAAGCCGTCTCTGTCAGTGTTAGGACCCCTGTGAATGAGGCTAATTAGACAGGATGCGTCCCGGTCAGAGCTTGTGATGTGGAAAGGTGCACACTGAATATAAGCAAACAACACGGGAATGCAGGGGCAAGATTAGAAAGGCGAAGGCACAAAATGAGCTCAAACTAGCTACAGGCATAAAGGGAAACAGGACGACTTTCTATAAATACATTAGAAGCAAGAGGAAGACCAAGGTCAGGGTAGGCCCATTGCTCAGCGAGGAGGGAGAAACAACAATAGGAAACTTGGAAATGGCAGAGGTGCTTAATGACTTCTTTGTTTCAGTTTTCACCAAGAAGTCTGACATGATGGGATGCCCAACACAGTGAATGCCAGTGGGAAGGGGGGAGGTTTAGAAGATAAAATAAAAACAGAACAAGTTAAAAATCACTTAGAAAAGTTAGACGTCTGCAAGTTACTAGGGCCTGATGAAATGCATCCCAGAATACTCCAGGAGCTGACAGAGGATGTGTCTGAGCCTTTAGTGATCATCTTTGAAAAGTCATGGAAGTTGGGAGAGTTTCCAGAAGACTGGAAAAGGGAAATCTAGCGCCCATCTTAAAAAGAGAAATAAGAACAACCCAGGAAACTACAGACCAGTCAGCTTAACTTCTGTGCCAGGAAAGATAATGGAGCAAGTAATTAAGGAATTCATCTGCAAACACCTGGAAGATAATAAGGTGCTAGGGAACAGCCAGCATGGATTTGTAAAGAACAAATCATGTCAGACCGATCTGAGAGCTTTCTTTGATTGGATAATGAGTCTTGTGAATGAGAGAGAACTGGTGCATGTGGGATACCTAGACTTTAGTAAGGCGTTTGATACGATCTCACACGATCTTCTTATCAATAAACTAGGGAAACACAACCTAGATAGGGCTACTGTAAGGTGGGCGCATAACTGGCTGGCTAACAGTTATTAACGGTTCACAGTCATGCTGTAAGGACAGAACAAGTGGGGTTCCGCAGGGGTCTGTTTTGGGACCGGTTCTGTTCAGTATCTTCATCCACGATTTAGATATTGGCATGGAGAGGATGCTTATTAATTTTGCCGATGATCCTAAGCCAGGAGGGGTTGCAACTGATTTGGAGGATGGGTCATAATTCAGAATGATCTGGACAAACTGGAGAAATGGTCTGAGGTCAATAGGATATGATTTAATAAGGACAAAGGCAAAGAACTCCACTTAGGAAGGAACAATTTGTGTCACACATACAGAATGGGCAGCGACTGTCTAGGAAGGAGTCCGCAGAAAGGGATCTAGGGGTCAGAGTGGACCAAAACCTAAATATGAGTCGCTGTGTGATGCTGTTACAAAAAAAGCAAACACGACTCTGGGCTGCATGAACAGGAGTGTTGTGAGCCAGACACGAGAAGTCCTTCTTCCGCTCTGCTCTGCGCTGATTAGGCCTCAGTTGGGCTGCGTCTAGATTGGCATGATTTTCCGGAAATGCTTTTAACGGAAAAGTTTTCCGTTAAAAGCATTTGCAGAAAAGAGCGTCTAGATTGGCACGGACACTTTTCCGCAAAAGCACTTTTTGTGGAAAGGCGTCCGTGCCAATCTAGACGCGCTTTTCCGCAAAAAAGCCCTGATTGCAATTTTCGCCATCGGGGCTTTTTTGCAGAAAACAAATCTGAGCTGTCTGCACTGGCCCTTTTGCGCAAAAGTTTTACGCAAAAGGGACTTTTGCCTGAACGGGAGCAGAATAGTATTTCCTCAAGAAGCACTGATTTCTTACAGTAGGCAGTCAGTGCTTTTGCGGAAATTCAAGCGGCCAGTGTAGATAGCTGGCAAGTTTTTCCGGAAAAGTGGCTGATTTTCCGGAAAAACTGGCCAGTCTAGACACTGCCTTGGAGTACTGTGTCCAGCTCTGGGCACCACATTTCAAGAAAGATGTGCAGAAATTGGAGAGGGTCCAGAGAAGAGCAACGAGAATGATTAAAGGTCTAGAGAACATGAACTGTGTTTAGTTTGGAAAAGAGAAGACTGAGAGGGGACATGATGGTGATTTTCAAGTATCTAAAAGGGTGTCACAGGGAGGTGGAGAGAAAAATTGTTCTCCTTGGCCTCTGGGGATAGAACAAGAAGCAATGGGCTTAAACTGCAGCAAGGGAGGTTCAGGTTGGACATTAGGAAAAACTTCCTGCCTGTCAGGGTGGTTAAACACTGGAATAAATTGCCCAGGGAGGTTGTGGAAACTCCATCTCAGAGCAGATTGGACAGACGCCTGCCAGGGCTGGTCTAGACGGGGCTGGGTCCTGCCGCGAGGCAGGGGACTGGACGCGATGCCTCTCAAGGTCCCCCCAGTTCTAGTGCTCTGTGATTCTATGTTAAAAGCAAGAGCCCACAGCTTCTACTGGCCACGGCTCCCCATTACTGAGCAATGGGAGCGGCAGGAGCGGTGCCTGCAGGCCAGGGCAGCCTGTGGAGACCCCCTGCTCTGCCTGTCTCAGGGGCTGCAGGGACACGCCACCACGTCCGGGGGTGCAATTCCCACCGGGCTAACGGCTCCAGCCAGGGCGGGTTCGGCGCTTGAGAACTCCCCGCTCCCAGAATTCGGCGGCAGCGTAAAGGAGAAATGAAAGTGGTGAGATGCACAGAGCGGTCGGGACCCAGCGCGTTGGGCTGGGAGCGGAGCAGGGAGGCCGGTGTGTGTGGGTGAGGGTGTCGCGCACACGCTGTGGGCATGTCTAGACGACATGCTCCCCTTGCCGACCGAGCCGCGTCTTCACTGCCGCGCTGTGCCGACAAGCCGCGGAGCTGGCACCGCGCGGCGGCCATTGTTATTGGAATGACGTGGGGGCTATTTAAATCCCCGCCTCGGTGACTGTTGGTTTGGCTAATTTACATGCCTCTCTTGGCGGAGGCTGTAGTCTAGACACACCCGTGTGTCTCTGGCAGAGATTTGCACTGCCAAGCTCCCTCCATCCCCCCCACCCCCGTGTGGAGACAGGGTACAGAAGGGGGGAGGGACACCCTGACATCAGCCCCCCCTTCTCCCTCCCACACCCTGCACAGCAAGCAGGAGGCTCCAGGAGGGCAGCCCCAAGGCAGAGGGCAGGAGCAGCATGACAGTGGGGGGAAGGGCAACTGAAGTGCCAGCGCTTGACAGCTTCCCGGCCAAACCAGTGGGGATCACCCATCAGAGGTGCCAAGATCTCCCGGTAGATCCCGATCGACTGGTTGGTGACCACTGAGTTAATGGCTTTGTGGCGGCCCAGGACTGCTGAGCTGGGGGTCAGTGGAACAGCCGAGCTTGGGTCAGTGGGGCAGTCTAGCTGCTGGTCAGTGGGGTGGCCAAGCTGAGGGTCAGTGGGGCAGTCTAGCTGCTGGTCAGTGGGGTGGCCAAGCTGAGGGTCAGTGGGGCAGTCTAGCTGCTGGTCAGTGGGGTGGCCAAGCTGAGGGTCAGTGGGGCAGTCTAGCTGCTGGTCAGTGGGGTGGCCAAGCTGAGGGTCAGTGGGGCAGTCTAGCTGCTGGTCAGTGGGGTGGCCAAGCTGAGGGTCAGTGGGGCAGTCTAGCTGCTGGTCAGTGGGGTGGCCAAGCTGAGGGTCAGTGGGGCAGTCTAGCTGCTGGTCAGTGGGGTGGCCAAGCTGAGGGTCAGTGGGGCAGTCTAGCTGCTGGTCAGTGGGGTGGCCGAGCTGAGGGTCAGTGGGGCTGTCGAGCTGGTGGTCAGTGGGGTGGCCGAGCTGGGGGTCAATGGGGCAGCCGATTTGGGGGTCAGTGGGGTGGCCGAGCTGAGGATCAGTGGGGCTGTCGAGCTGGTGGTCAGTGGGGTGGCCGAGCTGGGGGTCAGTGGGGCTGTCGAGCTGGTGGTCAGTGGGGTGGCCGAGCTGGGGGTCAGTGGGGCTGTCGAGCTGGTGGTCAGTGGGGTGGCCGAGCTGGGGGTCAGTGGGGCTGTCGAGCTGGGGGTCAATGGGGCAGCCGATTTGGGGGTCAGTGGGGTGGCCGAGCTGAGGGACAGTGGGGAGGCCGAGCTGAGGGACAGTGGGGAGGCCGAACTGGGGGTCATTGGGGCGGTCGAGCTGAGGGACAGTGGGGCGGCCGAGCTGGGGGTCAGCGGGGAGGCCGAGCTGGGGGTCAGCGGGGAGGCCGAGCTGGGGGTCAGCGGGGATGTGAGTACTGCGAGTGGCTGGTGGGCCTGTAAGGACGCAGCTTTTTTCCGTAGCCGTATTGGAAAGCCAGAAGCCATGGGCAGTGATGGGCAACCAAGGCCAGTGCGCCAGCCGCACGAGGGGCCCTCCTGCATCTCAGGGGCCGCAGGATGGCGGTAGCCGCGCCGGTCCCCTAGCAGGGGTAGTGTGCTCCCTGCGCAGGCACAGCGGGAACTCGGCAGGGGTGCCGACTGGCCAGAGCACGCTGTGACTGGGCGCGGAGGGAGCGCGCCGCTCTCGGCCCATGGGGGGCGATTCACACGCCCCTCCCTTCACCGGCCCCGGCCTGACGTGCGCGTGGCGTTGGTAACTCAGCCCTGTGCCGATGACACGGGGCGGAAACTGGAGCCCCCCCGACGGCCCTGATCCTGCCTGGCCAGCGAGACAAGCCCTGTGGGGAGCGGGGAGCCCTGGGTGCCAGCGTGGACGCGCCGTGCGGGGCTGTCGCTAGCGAGGGGACGTGGGGATTCCACTGTGTCAGGGCTCCAGCAGTGGGTGAGGGTGGGGGCCCCCAGAGCGTGTGTCGATGGCAGAGGACTTTGTGCGGGTACCAGGCCAGGCTGGTCCCTGCAGGGGCCGCTCCAGGACCTGAGGGCGCGTGTGCCGGTTGCTGAGCCTCAGAGAGACAGTGGGGCCAAGGGGGCAGAGCATGTGTTGGGGAGCTGACCCCTGGCTGGCACAGACAGGGACCTGTGGGGAGGCCTGTGGGCGAGGGAGCCCAAGGGGGCTGGGAGGCTGCGTGGCTCTGGCATCCCGGGGCCTGTGTGGGATGCACCAGGCCCGGCTCTTCCAGCCCGTGGCGCCTGAGGAGTGAGCGGCAGAGCCTCCGTAGGACATGCTCGGCACATGTGTGGGGGGGTCTCTCTCCGGCCCGGGGCTGACCCAGCGGACGGGACGGGTGGGCCAGCACTTAAGCTGAGCAGAGCCGACATTACAGGAGCAATTCACAGCCCCCCCACGATCATGATACACCTGGGGCAACCCAGGGCGTCGCTGCGCGCTACAGCGATTCCTGGCTTCGGCCGCGTACGTGGGAGTCGCCAGATGCAGCGTCCGGGGGCTTCCAAAGAGCCTTTGACTGAGCCCCCAGGAGCGGCTACTGGGCGAACAGGGCGGCACGTGTGGTCGGGGGCCTGAAACCTGCCGGGGACAAAACACAGGGTGACAGAGGACATGGTGTCCTGCATCGGCCCTGGGGTTCTGTACCGGGCCCTGATTAACCGTATCAGCCCTGGGGTCTGTACTGGGCCCTGATTAACCGTATTGGCCCTGGGGTTCTGTACCGGGCCCTGATGAACCATATCGGCCCTGGGGTTCTGTACCAGGCCCTGATGAACCATATTGGCCCTGGGGTTCTGTACCGGGCCCTGATTAACCGTATCAGCCCTGGGGTCTGTACTGGGCCCTGATTAACCGTATTGGCCCTGGGGTTCTGTACCGGGCCCAGATTAATCGTATTGGCCCTGGGGTTCTGTACCGGGCCCGGATTAATCGTATTGGCCCTGGAGTTCTGTACCGGGCCCTGATTAACCGTATCGGCCCTGGGGTTCTGTACCGGGCCCGGATTAATCGTATTGGCCCTGGGGTTCTGTACCGGGCCCTGATGAACCATATCGGCCCTGGGGTTCTGTACCGGGCCCTGATGAACCATATCGGCCCTGGGGTTCTGTACCAGGCTCTGATTAACCGTATCGGCCCTGGGGTTCTGTACCGGGCTCTGATGAACCGTATCGGCCCTGGGGTTCTGTACCGGGCTCTGATGAACCGTATAGGCCCTGGGG
This sequence comes from Pelodiscus sinensis, assembly GCF_049634645.1. Lineage (NCBI taxonomy): Eukaryota > Metazoa > Chordata > Testudines > Trionychidae > Pelodiscus > Pelodiscus sinensis. The sequence continues at coordinate 134,791 of NC_134719.1, read as the reverse complement.
TTCTGTACCGGGCTCTGATGAACCGTATCGGCCCTGGGGTTCTGTACCGGGCTCTGATGAACCGTATTGGCCCTGGGGTTCTGTACCGGGCCCTGATTAACCGTATCGGCCCTGGGGTTCTGTACCGGGCCCTGATTAACCGTATCGGCCCTGGGGTTCTGTACTGGGCCCTGATGAACCGTATCGGCCCTGGGGTTCTGTACCGGGCCCTGATTAATTGTATCCACCCGTGTTCTGTACCAGGCCCTGATGTTCTGTATCGGCCCCAGCGTTCTGTTCTGGGCCCTGATTAACCGTATCCGCCCTGATGTTCTCTCCCAAGCCCTGATGTTCTGTATCCGCCCCCATATTCTGTACCTGGCTTGTGCTGTAATGAGGGTTATTAACGAACAGGGAGGGGAGGGAGCTAAGGCTCTGACTGGAAGAGATCAAAGCCAGCTGGGCTCTGTTGGATCTCGGGGCTGGGGAGCCGAGGAGGGAAATTCACGCCCCGCGTCCCCAGCCTAGGCAGCACTGACGTGGTATCCTCTCGCGCTCCCTGTGCGAGCCCCAGCCGGCGCAGGGCAGATGCAGGCACAGCTGAGCCCTGAGCGTTGGCTGAGCGGCCGTGCCGGGCCGGGGTCAGAGAAGCTGCCCCTGCAGGCGCTCGGCTCGGGGTCCCGCGTGGGCCGGGGCCGGGCGGGCCAGCAAACCAGCGGGAGGGGGGAGAAATGCGGGAAATGACCCGTGCGGCCGCGGGGGGCTGCTGAGCCGGGCCGGGCCGGACGTCCTGTCTCATGCAGAGCCCTGGGCTCGGAGCCGGGCACAGCCAGGGGCTGTTACTTCAGAGAGCCGCCTTGAGAAGCGGGGTCGTGCCCTCACTTACCCCGGGGGGCCAGGAATGGAGGGGGAGGGGAGAGGCGCTAACGGGGACCTGCCACGCGGCCTGGCCTGGGCACTGGGAACGCGCCCCCCCAGGAGAGCCAGGGGCTGGGAGCAGGCACCCAAACCAGCGCCCCTGCCGGCCTGGCGGCCACGGCTCATCCCCCTCGCCCGCTGCACTGTCCTCTGGGTGGGGTCTGGCGGCCTGGGGCCCCGTTCCCCAAAGGGAGGGAACAGCCGGCAAACTGGCTCTGCCGCTTTCGGAGGCCTGGAGCTGGGGCTGCCCTGGCCCGGGGGAGGGGGGCAGCATTGGGGGCGCTGGCCTGGGGGGCACCCTCAGACGCTGGGACTGGGGGAGGGTTTCTACCGGCTCCCCCCTGCCCCAGCCCTTCCCCTCTCCCTCCCCCGGCCCCAGACTCCGGCTGCACTGGGAAGCCAGCCCCGTTCACCCCTGCCCCACTACATCCCGCTGCACCCAGGGGTGGGGAGAGGAACCGACATTCCTGGGAGGAGCTGCGGGGCGGGCGTCTCTCACGGCACCTGCCCCTGCCCCAGCTCCGCCGGGGAAGTGGGGGAAAAGGCAGCGGGTGCGGCTCACCCTGCTGCCCGGCACCGGAGCCCAGCGCCCACAAGGCCCTGAAAGGCCAGGCAGGGCCGGCGTGGCTCCCTGGGAGCCTGGCGCCCCAAACCAGGAGGGGGGTGCTAGCCCACAAGGGGAAACTGGCCCCCGTGCCGAGGGCTGAGGCCAAGCAGGGCACCTGACATGATGGCCTGTGCCCGGGGCACGCCAGCCCTGGGCGAGGCACAAGGCTCCTTCAGCCCCACTGCTGCCCCCGGGGCTTTCTGGACTTGGCCCCGCAGCCCCCCCCCCGTCATCCCCAGCAGGCACTCGGGGCCAGCTGAACCCCCCCCCCCGCAGCGGTTTCCTAGGCGACCAGCAAGCTGGCACAAAAGGCCATGAGAGCAAGAGACGCGGCACAGGGCTCCGTGCGGGGGGGGGGGGGGATGGCCCGGCACAGAGGGCCGCTGTCGGCTGGCTCCTGGGCCTGCGCCCGCCCTCTCCCCATGGCAGGGCTGTGCAGGGCGGGCGTGGGGCAGGAGTGGAGCATTGCTGGAGCCTGGCGTGCCTTCCCTGGCCCACAGGGTCCGCGCCCCCCCGCGGGAGCCGCTGCAGCCGTTGCTGTCATGGCAACGCCATGTCATCCCATAGCCCCCGTTCCTCGCTGGGCACGGTGTATTGACCCCAAAGGGTTACCCCCCCATTTCCCCTGCCCCCCCCCAGCATCACAGCCACCCGCCCCAGAGAGGAGATGGAGTGGGTAACCCTTTGGGGTCAATCACCCCCCTCCAGGCAGCCGCTGAGGGCCAGTCCTTGGCCTGCCCTAGCTGGGCTCCCCCCATGGAGTGGCTGCTTCCCACGGGGGTGCCCCCAGCCTGGTGCCCGGGGACACCAGCGCTGCAGAGCTGAGACAAAGCCAACAAGGGCAGAGGAGTTGGGCATGTGCTGCAGCCTGACCTGCCCCTGGTGCCTCAGAGCCCCCCTGGCACCGCTTTGCCCTCAGGGGCAGGCCCAGTGGCTGGGACCAAGCCATGGCTTTGGCCTGCTGGGGCTTTTTCATGGCTCACACCAGTACAGAGACAGGCCCTTAGCAGCTCTTCCAGGGAATGTCCATTGAAAGCTTCCCTGCTGGGTGCAGCGTGCAGTGCGTGGCAGCATGAAGTAGGGGGCAGCGTGCAGTGCGTGGCAGCATGAAGTAGGGGGCAGCGTGCAGTGGGTGGCAGCATGCAGTGGGTAGCAGGGTGCAGTAGGGGGCAGCGTGCAGTAGGGGGCAGCGTGCAGTGGGTGGCAGGGTGCAGTAGGGAGCTTCATGCAGTGTAGGGCAGCATGCAGTGGGGAGCAGTGTGCAGTAGGGGACAGTGTGCAGTAGGGGGCAGCATGCAGTAGGGGATAGTGTGCAGTGGGTGCAGCGTGCAGTGGGTGGCAGCGTGCAGTAGGGGACAGTGTGCAGTAGGGGGCAGCGTGCAGTAGGGGGTAGCATGCAGTGGGTGCAGTGTGCAGTGGGTGGCAGCATGCAGTAGGGGGCAGCGTGCAGTGGGTGGCAGCATGTAGTAGGGGACAGTGTGCAGTAGGGGGCAGCGTGCAGTAGGGGGTAGTGTGCAGTGGGTTTAGCGTGCAGTGGGTGGCAACATGCAGTAGGGGACAGTGTGCAGTAGGGGGCAGCGTGCAGTGGATAGCAGGGTCCAGTAGGGGGCAGCGTGCAGTGGGTGGCAGCATGCAGTAGGGGACAGCGTGCAGTAGGGGGTAGTGTGCAGTGGGTTTAGCGTGCAGTGGGTGGCAACATGCAGTAGGGGACAGTGTGCAGTAGGGGGCAGCGTGGAGTGGATAGCAGGGTCCAGTAGGGGGCAGCGTGCAGTGGGTGGCAGGGTGCAGTAGGGAGCTTCATGCAGTGTAGGGCAGCATGCAATGGGAATCAGTGTGCAGGGGAAGCAGCGTGCAGTGGGTGGCAGTGTGCAATGTGGGGCAGCATGCAGCAGGGTGCAGTATGCTGTGGGGTGCAACAGCAGGTGGGGGAGGGATGCAAGGTCACTGCTTCCAGGGGACCCAGCCTGGCTATGCTGCTGCCTCACAGACACTCTATCCAGCTGGGGACAAACTCTCCAAGCCAACCAGCCCCCTTCCCAGGCTTCTCCTCAGGGGCCAGGGCGCTGGCCACCGATCGTGGATGGGACACAGGGTCCTGGGAGTTCAGGAGGCAGTCGGCACAGGAGGGCCTGGCTTGGGCATGGGCTTGGGAGGGCTGGGGGCCCTGGGGCAGCTCTGGAAATGGAGGGAGGGAGGGCGCCCCGGGGAGCTCACGTGGGGGGGCAGGTGGGATGGGGGCACATGGCAGCCTTGCCTGGGTGCTGCGGGCAGGGCGCTGCGTCTCGTGAGTAGTGCGCGTGGCCTGGATGTCTCAGAGCCGCCTGTCATCCCCAGATGGCCGCATGCTGGTCCGTGGCACTCGTCAGCGGGCGGCAAGACGTGGCAGCAAGAACATTGGCTGTGACAGGCTCGTCTGGCCACGCTCGGGAGGGTACTGGGGGGCGGGTTCTGGAGTCTGCGAGGGCTGCGGGGAAGGGCTCTGTGACGGCCCCCCCATGCTTTATGGAACTCAGCTTATGAATACAAATATGCCTAACTCAAAGGTGCTTTAGACAAAACCCCCATGTAACCTATCGATTTTAATGCTACCGGCTGCTGGGTCTGGCTAGCCGATTCCAGAGCATGTATCGTCCTTGGATGAGAAGTTAGAAGTGTGTCGTGGGAGCCGGTTTATAGTTTTAAATGTGCTAAGGACCCTAATCATTAGCACATCACTGGGTAATCAACTTAGCGACTTATAAACAGCCTGGTTTGTCCTGTAAGTCGGAGCGAGGGTTGATCTGGAGGGACATGTGACCATACCACCTGGTGCTAGGATCCATCTTGAACCTGGCATATTTCCTCGGAAGGGGGGATGCAAAACAAGATTCCCTCCTTGGAGGAGGATCTCTTTAAGCAATGGAAAGCCGTCGGCCTGGGTCTTTGGCTGGCCTGGGGAACAGTCTGGCACACCCTGAAAGGCTACAAAGAAGGCTGGAGACCCAAGTCAGAATAAAAGAGTTTGTTCCTGACTTGAAGATTATGCCTGAAATAAGAGCAGCGCGTTAGGGTAAGAATCTGCTTGCCGTACGTTTCTTAGTGGATCAGAGCTAGCTCTGCGATTTCTTTTCATTTTAATTTAGTAAATTACGTTGATCTGGCTGGTTTCACTTGCAGCCATTGAAGTCGTACTGCTGGGCCCTAACACAAACACTTTTGTTTACTATCAGGTCCAGTGTCAATAACGGCTCCCCAGGGGGATCAACCACTGTGCATATCTCTCTTTCATGGATAACAGGGGCAGACCATGATGAGCTTTCACTGTGGAAAACTTTTCCACGGACAAAGATGGGTTCATAGGGGGGTTCTGGCCCGTTTGGGGGTCGGATTCTTGGGTGCTGAGCCCTTAGAACTGAGTCCTCCCAGAGCTGAGCTGGTTCAGTGTCTGTGTCGATAACCCCAACTCTGTGCCTTAGCAGGGGGAAACCAGAGGATCCGGCCCAGGCCAGGATGGTGGGGAGCCCCAGAGAGCGGAAAGATGGGTGTCAGTGGCAGGATCAGCACACTGGGGAACAATCCCAAGGGGTCTTCTGTGACCCCATCCTGGCACAGGAGTATCTTCTGCCACCGAGATGGAAACAAACTTGCTCCCCATTGAGTGTGAACCAGGTTGTGCCTCGGCCCTGGGCCCTGCACCTGGCACTAGGGGGGGCACCTAGACTCTAGCTTGCAGTCACTGACCAACAGCTGGAGCCAGGTTAATGCCAGCCCCCCGCCTTCTTCCTTTCACTCTGCAGAGGAGTTGGAAGCTACTGACTGTGGCCCCCTCTGCCTCCTGGGGACTGGGCTTCAGAGCCCTGCAGACACCCTGGGAAAGCAGGGCCCTGGGGCGTCTGGTGCATCAGAACATCCGTCAGTTACCTGTGGAGGTGGGGAATTCAACCCCACATTGTGCCCAATCTGCCGGGGGCTGCTGGTGTCGGAACATGGGCCTGGCAGGCCGGGCCCGTCCTGGGGGGATCCAGGGGTCCGAGTGGCCAGAAATCTCCTGGCGGGGAGCCCAAGAGTGGAGCTGATCCGTGGGGGCACAGACAGGAGAGTGGGACTAGGGAGGGGGGTTACCTCTGTGTCTGGGGAGACGGATCCCAGTCCTGGGGGGCCAGGATTTGAAAGGACATTGAGAAAATGAGGAGGTGCCCAAACTGCCCGGAGAGTGGAGCAAACCCCTGGCCGGTGAAGGCACTTTCACTGCCTACTGAATACAGGGCCCCAAATGCCTGCACCTCTGCTGCTGGGGATGTTTCCCTACCCCCAGCCCCCTGTGTCTTTGGAACCAGTCCTCGATGCGCGGGCCGGTTTCTTTTTCCAGCGAGGGCCCCCAGTGGCCAGCAGCCCTGGCAGCTGAGGTTTGGGGTCCCCGTTGTCAGGGTGGCTTGGCGCCCCCCGACTGTTTGTGGTGTTTGGGTCCGGCCTGCACCCCGCGCCTCTCTGACGGCGTGTCCCCCCGCGAGGCACACACCCGCCGGTCGCCCCGTCTCTCCAGCGCAGGCCGCTCCGGGTGTGACTTGTCTCCCCACCCCCTCGCCCCGCAGCGCCGCAAAGGTGGGTTTCAACGAGGTGTCGCGTCTCTCCTCACTGACCGGCCGCCGAGGCTTCTTTTCATGGGAGCGGCCGGCCTGGCTCTCCAGACGGCGGAGAAACCCGAAGCCTGAACCAGTGCAAAGTGGGACCAGTTACGGTGCATTGTGACCTTACCGAAGGGCCGGCTCTGCTGACCTTTGACCTCTCCACTGCCCGATTTGGGCTCAGAGCTGGATCATTTCCATTGGGTGTCATGGGGGGGAGGTGACCCGATGTCTAGCTCTCCCCCAAACCCACAGAGCAGCTGTGCTGAGGGAGGTGTGTACATTTATGGTGGGGGGCTGGGTTTTTATTAATCCATGGTGTACGGATGTGGCCTGTTTCTGGAGCCAGCATGGGAGGCCAGAGCCTACGGCCTCCATCTGCAGCCAGACTGGCCGGTCCCCTCCTCGCAGTCCCTGTGTCCCGCCAGGCTGGCGAGGAGCAGCCCCCGTCCCAATGGGCTAGAAAAGTTGGTTCATAAAATGTTAGTGCAGGAACTGGTTCCATTCTAGCTACTCAGGACGCGAGAGCCACTCTGTGAACTGGGGTCCCACCGGAAGTTCTTGGGGACTGGCCCCCCTCAGCGCTGCCCGGCCACAGCCCTGTGCCGATGACACGGGGTGGAAACTGGAGCCCCCCCGACGGCCCTGATCCTGCCTGGCCAGCGAGACAAGCCCTGTGGGGAGCGGGGAGCCCTGGGTGCCAGCGTGGACGCGCCGTGCGGGGGGCTGTCGCTAGCGAGGGGACGTGGGGATTCTGCTGTGAGGCTCGTCCCTGGTAAATGACCCCGCAAGCCCGCAGAGGGACAAGGGTGCACCTGAGCCCCTAAAGGCGGGTCCAGGAAGCCCTCGAGCGTGCGAACGACGGAGAACTTTGTGCGACAACGCTCATACTGTCGCGCCTTTCTGGTCCCGTCCAGACCCTGGATTCCCCTGGGTTGGACGCGCCCCCAGGACAGCTCTGTGCCAGGTGGCTGGAGAGCGCCAGAGACGGTTGGGAACAGCAGGCCCCTCCCATGGAAAGGGCCCGTACAAAGACTCGGGTCTCTTTCCTGATCTCCCTTTCCGCATGCATTCTAAGCCCGCCCCACGTGCCTGCCGGGGCTTGTGGGGGCCACACCAGAGAGGTGGGACCCAAGACAACTGTTCTTGGGGCTCTTCTTCCCAACCCAGACATCGCCGGCTTCCCCCTGCGCCCCCCACCCTGCCCCTTGGCCAAGCCATTGACGTCGTAGAGCAATCCCCAGCCCCCGGGCAGCTGGAGTCCCACCTCGCCCCCTTTGCATCCCAGAAGCCTTTTCCCCAGCCTGGCAAGGGTGTCGCTAGCATTCCGATTTGGCATCATTCCCTTGCAGTCCAGATGCGTCCCCCAAGCCCTGGATTTCTCTGGAACCTGTCAGCAGGGAACTATTTTGTTTAGGTAGAAATAATACGATGTCATCGGCCTCTGGGGCTGCTTTCTGCTGTGTGCCTGCGTGTGTAATTCCTGGGATTGGTCCTTTGCTCCCGACCCTCTGAGCAAAGGGCTCCGTCAACAGTGCACAAAGGGGCCATAGACAAGTTTCGAGCAGCGAGGGGGATTAACCACCGGGGCACGCCACCAAGGGCAGGGCTGGCTTCTCCGTCTCCTGATGAAATTCTCTGGCCCACGCTACCCCGAAGGTCAGACTAGATGGAGTAATGGTCCCTTTGGGGGGCGGGGAATATGTTCCTTCTAAAACTCTGGGCTGTTATTTAGTATCTGCGATTTTAACTCGATTTTAACTCGGTCTCACTCTCCAGAGGTCTGGTCATTTTTCAAACCCTGCTAAATTATGGCCTTCATTGCATCCAGTGGCAGTGAGTTCCACAGGGTATCTGCGTGTTTCCTTTTCGTGTTGAGCTTGTCCCATGTCGTTGTCCCTGAACTGTTCTTGTCCCCTCTTGCTCACCCCTCCCTCGCTTTGCCTCCCAAATGTTCTGTCCCCTTTGGATGAGGTACTCCACGCCCAGCATTCTTGTCACCCTCTTTGAACGCCCTCTCTCTTTCTCCCAGAGTAAGGTGCTACTTAGCTGGAGTAACAGTGTCAGAATCCGGCCCTAGCAGACGTATTGGACAGTGTCGCTGTCGTGGCTTTTAACTGTGGTATTCTGAGCAGCCAGCCTGGCTCGGCAGCTCTGGGAGCCAGAACTGCACCTGCAGGACTGTCTCCGTTTGTAAACACCAGAAATACTCAGGGCTGGTCTAGGGATGTTAACTATCGAATTCTTATCGGTTACTCGACTAGTCTATAGCCCCCAGGGGGCGGGGCCAGCAGCCAGTGCGCTCCGGCCCCACCCCTGAGAAGCCCCCTGCCACTCCGCACGGCTGCCTCTGGATCAGTGCAGGGTGCAAGGCGGGAGCTGTCTGCGAGGGGAGCCAGTTCAAAAACCAGCTCCCCTCGTGGACCGGCTGCCTGTTGCCCCCTGCTGCTCCCTCTGATACAGAGGCAGCAGTGTGGGCTGGCAGCAGCCCCTGTCTCGAGGGGGGAGGGGCTAAGCTCCTGGACCCGGCGCAAGCTGGAACAGAGCCGGGCTCCCTGCCAGCCTGGCCCATAATGCACTTTGAATGTGGAGTTTTAAATGCCTGTCGCCCCACGCGGTTCATCGACGACACTGTTACGTCCCCAGGCTACGGGCGCCTGCCTTTCAAACCGGGAGGAAAGCGGGACTGGGCAGCGGAACTCACCCGCGGGGCTGCAGGTCTGGGCGCTGTCTGCAGACAGCCAGTGCCCTGTGGCTCGCTGTCTGTGTGCTCAGCAGCGGGGGCGCTGCGCAGTGCGGGTCCTGCCAGCTCCGAAGGAGGAACGCGAGGTCGAGCTTGCCTGCCTGCGGGTCGGACTCGGGGGCAATTCCCCAGCACGGCCCCATGGCGACGCCAGCCTGGCAGGAACCGTCCCGCAGTAACGGCGGCCGGGCTATGAGCCCTGGTCTGCGCTGGGAACCTCGGTAGGCCGCCAGTTTCTGCCCAGGGCTGCCAGTGCGGGAGCAGGCATCTCTCCAATGCCCCCAACCCTGTAGCCCTCTTTGCTGGGTTATTGCACTGCCCAGCCTTGGCGGCAGGCACAGCTCTCCCCAGCCACGGCCCAGGTGTGCTACGGGGCTGAGTGGGAGGGGGTGGAAAGGCAGATGTTAGCAGCTGGCAAAGAGGTGGCTAGACCAGGCCTGCACCCACCCCCTGGCACAGCCGACCCCAGGGCACTGCTGTGCCCGGCACCGCTTGGAGTTCACCAGGGACTCAGCCCCTCTCCCTGCACACAGAGGCAGCTGGGCTAGGGGGAGAGCTGGGGTTGGGGTCCCCGCTCTGGCCCTGGCTCCCTGAGTGCAGGGAGACTTGGGGGGGCAGTAGGGAGGGTGCTCCCTTGCATCCCAGGCAGAGCAGCAGCCAGTGCCAGGGCAGAGGCAGCAGGCGGGCAGATGCCACCAGCACGCAGCACGGGGGCAGCATGCAGTGCCCGCCGGTGGCGCTGGCAGAAACGGGCACGTCCACGCTCAGAAACCCCAGCAGCCCACAGCCCGCCAGTGGCCCTGGCCAGTGACCGGACACGGGGCAGCCCGGCCAGCGAGGGGGCAGTACGGGGCTCCACTGCGGCGCTGCCCCAGGGGGCGCTGCAATGGCCCGGGTCTCCCACACTGTCACACTCCCGGGGAGGGGGGAATGGCAAGGCCTCCCCCCCCCCGCACTGTGCGCTGCTGTGCACGCTGGCTCCACCCCAGAGGTGGCTGCAAGCCCCTGGCAGGGATCTCGCAGGCTCCCAGCGGGCCCAGTTCCGCACAGCCGAGCTCAGCGAGCTCTGCCCGCCAAGGAGCTCGCCACGCAGCGCCACGTGCGCCCCTCGGTCCTGCGCTGCGCGCTTCCCGCGAGGGGTGGCCGGGACAGCCGCGCGCAGCGCCCCCTCCCCGCGCGGCGGGGCCTGTCCATGGTGCTGCGTGCGCGGGCCGGGCCTGTGGTGCACCGGGCTCTGCCCTCGGCGGGGGGAGGGGCGCGTGTGCGCGCGTGTGAGCATCTGTGTGTGTGTCTGTGAGTGCGCGCGTGCCCGCGCGTGTCTGTATGCGCGTGTGTGCGTGCGCCCGTGGCGGGGTGTGTGTGTGTCTGGCGGGGTGTGTGTGTGGTGTCTGTATGCGCGTGTGTGTGTGCGCCCGTGGCGGGGGGTGTGTGTGTCTGGCGGGGGGGGGGGTGCGCGCCCGTGGCGGGGTGTGTGTGTGTGTCTGGCGGGCTGTGTGTGTGGTGTGTGTGTGTGTGTGTGTGTCTGTGCCCGTGGCGGGGTGTGTGTGTGTGTCTGGCGGGGTGTGTGTGTGGTGTGTGTGTGTATGTGTGTGTGTGTGCCCGTGGCGGGGTGTGTGTGTGTGTGTGTGTGTGTGTGCGCGCCCGTGGCGGGGTGTGTGTGTGTGTGTGTGTCTGGCGGGGTGTGTGTGTGGTGTGTGTGTGTGTGTGTGTGTCTGTGCCCGTGGCGGGGTGTGTGTGTGTGTCTGGCGGAGTGTGTGTGTGGTGTGTGTGTGTATGTGTGTGTGTGTGCCCGTGGCGGGGTGTGTGTGTGTGTGTGTGTGCGTGTGTGCGCCCGTGGCGGGGTGTGTGTGTGTGTGTGTGTCTGGCGGGGTGTGTGTGTGGTGTGTGTGTGTGTGTGTGTGTCTGTGCCCGTGGCGGGGTGTGTGTGTGTGTCTGGCGGAGTGTGTGTGTGGTGTGTGTGTGTATGTGTGTGTGTGTGCCCGTGGCGGGGTGTGTGTGTGTGTGTGTGTGCGTGTGTGCGCCCGTGGCGGGGTGTGTGTGTGTGTGTGTGTCTGGCGGGGTGTGTGTGTGGTGTGTGTGTGTATGTGTGTGTGTGTGCCCGTGGCGGGGTGTGTGTGTGTGTCTGGCGGGGTGTGTGTGTGGTGTGTGTGTGTGTGCCCGTGGCGGGGTGTGTGTGTGTGTGTGTGTGTGTGTGTCTGGCGGTGTGTGCGGGGTGTGCGCGTGTGTGTGCGCCCGTGGCGGAGTGTGCGCGTGTGTGTGTGTGCGCGCCGGTGGCGGGGTGTGCGTGTGTGTCTGGCGGGGTGTGTGTGTGTGTATGCCCGTGGCGGGGTGTGCATGTGTGTGTGTGCGCGCCCGTGGCGGGGTGTGTGTGTGTGTATGCCCGTGGCGGGGTGTGCGTGTGTGTGTGTGCGCGCCCGTGGCGGGGTGTGTGTGTGTGTGTATGCCCGTGGCGGGTGTGCGTGTGTGTGTGTGCGCGCCCGTGGCGGGGTGTGCGTGTGTGTCTGGCGGGGTGTGTGTGTGTGTGTGTGTGCGTGTGTGCGCCCGTGGCGGGGTGTGTGTGTGTGTCTGGCGGGGTGTGTGTGTGTCTGGCGGGGTTTGTGTGTGTGTGTGTGTGTGTGTTTGTGTGTGTGTGTGTGCGCGCCCGTGGCGGGGTGTGTGTGTGTGTCTGGCGGTGTGTGTGTGTGTGTGTGTCTGGCGGGGTGTGTGTGTGTGTGTGTGTTTGTGTGTGTGTGTGCGCGCCCGTGGCGGGGTGTGTGTGTGTGTCTGGCGGTGTGTGTGTGTGTGTGTGTGTGTGTGTGTGTGTGTGTGTGTGCGCGCGCGCCCGTGGCGGGGTGTGTGTGTGTGTCTGGCGGTGTGTGTGTGTGTGTGTGTGTGTGTGTGTGCCCGTGGCGGGGTGTGTGTGTGTGTCTGGCGGTGTGTGTGTGTGTGTGTGTGTGTGTGTGTGTGGCGGGGTGTGCGTGTCTCGGTGCGTGCCCCAGCTCACGCGCCGGGCTGACACGGGTGGTGTTTACACGCTCGCGGTGCACACTCTGCTCCCCCCGCCCGGCCCCTTGGCCGACGCTCCCCCCTCCCCCCGCCAGACCCCAGCCCCGAGGCACGGGGGGAGGGGGGTCTGGAGCCGGCGGGGCGGGGCCAGCGGCGGGGGGCGGGGCTTGCCTGCTTTTGCCCCCAGCCTCCCAAACTTTCCTGCAACTCGGCAGCGCGAGCCGCGTCCCAGCGCAGCCGGGCAGCCGAGGCTGGAGCGGGGCTGCCCCGGGCTGACGCAACGTCCCCGCCGGGACCCCCCGGCCAGGCTGCGAGCCGGCCCCGGGCGGCATGGAGGGGGTAAGAAGCGGGGCGCCGGGCCGGCGGGGAGGGGGCGCGGACCGGGGGGGGCGCAGAGCCGGCGGGGAGGGGGCGGGGAGCGGGGGGCGCAGAGCCCGCGGGGTCGGGGCGCGGAGCGGGGGGCGCAGAGCCGGCGGGGAGGGGGCGCGGAGCCGGCGGGGAGAGGGCGCGGAGCTGGGGGCGCAGAGCCGGCGGGGAGAGGGCGCGGAGCGGGGGGCGCAGAGCCGGCGGGGAGAGGGCGCGGAGCTGGGGGCGCAGAGCCGGCGGGGAGAGGGCGCGGAGCGGGGGGGCGCAGAGCCGGCGAGGCCGGGGGGCGCGGAGCCGGCGGGGAGGGGGCGCAGAGCGGGGGGCGCAGAGCCGGCGGGGAGGGGGCGCGGAGCGGGGGGCGCGGGGCCGGGGCGCGGAGCGGGGGGGCGCAGGGCCGGGGGGCGCAAAGGGGGGCGCGGAGCGGGGGGCGCGGAGCCGGCGGGGCCGGGGGGCGCGGAGCGGGGGGCGCAGAGCCGGCGGGGCCGGGGGGCGCGGAGCGGGGGGCGCGGAGCCGGCGGGGCCGGGGCGCGGAGCGGGGGGCGCGGAGCCGGCGGGGCCGGGGGGCGCGGAGCGGGGGGCGCGGAGCCGGCGGGGCCGGGGGGCGCGGAGCGGGGGGCGCGGAGCCGGCGGGGCCGGGGCGCACAGCGGGGGCTGGCGGGGGCTGGCTGGAGGGCGGCGTGTTGCCCGGTGCGCTGGGTGTTGCCCGCCCGGCAGGGAGCCGCAGCGGCGCTGGGGTCGGGGGTCCCCGGCTGCAGGACACAGGGGATCCGCAGTTGCCATGGTTCCCAGCATCAGCGCCCCGCTGTCAAAAGTGTCCCACCCCGCTGGGGGCGGTGCCCGAAGGGGGCTGGTACCCGGCCGGAATGCCCGGGGGCAGGCCATGGGCAGCGGGGCTGGGACGGGGGGGCGGTGCCCGCGGTAGAGGCGGGGCTGGGACAGGGGGAGGGGCGGTGCCCGGGGTGGGGGGGTAGGATTGGGGGAAGGGTGGGGCTGGGACAGGGGAAGCCCCCCCCACTTCGGTCGCCCGCCCCCCCGCGGGCCCAGGGCAGCTCCGCCTCTCCTCAGGCTAGGCGAGCCCGACCCGACCCGCACCTCCCCTCCTTGGGGCGCCCCAGCCCGGCGGGGGCCGGGGGAGACCCCGGGGCCGGGGGCGTCTCCATGTCAGTAATTTTCCACCCGGCATGTGGAGGGGCGGGCCCGAGGAGTAGTTACCACGTGGCGGCTGATGTAACCCCCCCCCCCCCCCGCTGCTTAAAGGGGTCGCTGCTGGGAAGCTCTGGGGTTCTGCTGGGGGCCCGGCCCTTGCTGGGGCTTTTTGACCTCCCCATAGGGGCCCCGAGGTCACTGACTCCCCCATAGGAACGAGGGGGTCTCCCCTCGGGGCTCCCTGACCCCCAGAGACAGGGTCTTTCCTCTCCCGTCACTGACCCCCCCATAGGGAACATTGGGGGGCTCCCTTCCCTGGGGTCACAGACCCCCCCCATAGGGAACATTGGGGGGCTCCCTTCCCTGGGGTCACTGACCCCCCCATAGGGAACATTGGGGGGCTCCCTTCCCCAAGGTCACTGACACCCCATAGAGAGGTGGGGGCTCCTCTCCCCCAGGATCACTGATGCCCCATAGGAAACATGGGGGCTCCCCTCCCCTGGGATCACAGACCCCACAGGGGTGGGTCTCTGCCCCAGACTCAGTTCCCTGGCAGAGTGGGGCACAGTATGCTGGCTAGACGGCTCAGTGTGAGCTCCGTGGGTCCCTAGCCCAGGTGGGTCCTGAGCCCTGGGGGTGTCCCCAAGCTGGGGAGGGGCTAGAGCTCCTAGGGGCCAGCACCCCCAGGGGCCGTTGCAATGGGTCTGAGAGGGACCGCCAGGACCGAGAAAGGGATCGCCAAGATCGAGAGAGGCAGCGGCAGCATGAGCTGGCCATGGCAGAGCGGAGAACCGGCGGGGCACCGGCTGCGCCAAGTGCGGATGGGCCCCAGGGTCCCAGGACTGCCAGATGCTTGGAGAGGCCCGTGGTGGCCCAATTGAAGGACATGGGTGACATAGACGGGTTCCTCAGTGCCTTTGAGAGGGCCTGTGGACTGCAACGGGTCCCCCCAGCTGACTGGCTGCAGGAGCTCATCCCTGCACTGAACCAGGAGGCGGCCGGAGTGCTCAGTCAGCTGGAGGACCTACAGCCCGGGGATTACAACCGAGTCAAGGAGGCCCTGCTGCACAAGTTCGGGCTGACCCCCGAGATGTACAGGAAGAAGTTCCGGGGGGTACAGAAAGGGCCACGGGAGACCTATGTGGATCTGGCCTCCCGCCTGGCGCAATACTGCCGCAAGTGGGTGTCTGGAGTCGGAGCCCAGACCGCAGAGGAGCTGCTCAAGCTGGTCATGATGGAGCAGTTCTATGAAGCGTGCCCACCCAAACTGAGGCTGTGGCTCAAGGACCGGAGACCAGAGAACCCCCAGGAGGCCGGGAGGCTGGCGGATGAGTTCACGGAGAGCCGGTCCGGGTGTGAACGGGAGTCCCGGAGAGAAAGGGAACCGCGCAGAGACCGGATCTCGGCTGAGCGACGGAGGGAGTCAACTACGGGGCGAGACCAAGGAACAGGTCGTCTGCGCCCCAGAGAACCAGCCAGGGCCTGGACAGAGACAGCCCAAAGCCTAACTTGCCAGCGCTGTGGGCAAAAAGGCCACAAGAGGGCTCAGTGCACCAGGTCCCGGGACCGGGGACTTTCCAGGGTTAACTGGCTGGGGCGGGAGGAAGGGCAGGCTGCCCCAGAGGCAGGGGCTGGCAGGCAAACCTCAGCTCAGAGAGAGGGGAAGGATGCTCAGTGCACCTCCCCTGGGAGGTCTGATTCTCAGGAGGCGGATTTCTCCGTGTACCGGGTGGGGGCAGGACGGCCCCTGCGGAGCGAGTGCCTCATACCCCTGGAGGTGGATGGTAGGAAGGTGACGGGCTTCTGGGACACGGGGGCGGAGGTGACTCTGGCCCGATCCGACATAGTGGCCCAGGAGCGGATACTACCCCACGCGCAGCTGACCCTGAAGGGCATAGACGGGTCCCCGTTTAAGGTGCCTGTAGCCAGGGTGCATCTGAAATGGGGGGCCAAGGAGGGCCTCAAGGAAGTGGGGGTGCACCCGCACTTGCCCACCGAGGTGCTGATGGGGAATGACCTAGAGGAGTGGCCCCATGGATCCCAGCGGGCTCTAGTCCCTACCCGGAGCCAGAGCCAGCGGGGGGCCGACAACGTGGGTCCAGGGAAGGACTCCTGGCAGCGTCCTCAGGGTCCCATCCCAGTGGACACGGGGTCCAGCCAGGCTGGGACTCCGGACCTAGGCAGAGGTGGGGGACAGATCCCGATCCCTGCCTCAGCAGCTGAATTCCAGGCTGAGGTGCAGGCAGACCCCTCCTTGCAGAGGCTGAGGGACCAGGCTGGCCTCCATGCAGCTCAGCCCCGGGGGAGAGGTGGCCAGGAGAGATTCCTGCGGGAGCGTGGGCTCCTGTTCCGTGAGTGGCTCCCCCCCAGGAAGGCGAGGGCATGGGGTGTCCAGCGGCAGCTGGTCGTCCCCCGAAAGTATCGCCTCAAGCTGCTGTATTTGGCCCACGATGTCCCCGTTGGGGGCCACCGGGGGATCCGGAGCACCCGGCTGAAGCTGCTCCAGCACTTCTATTGGCCAGGAATCTTTACAGCCGTGCAGCGGTACTGCCGGTCCTGTGACTCCTGCCAGAGGGGCGGGAAGGCCCAAGACAGGAGGAAAGCGGCTTGGGGGTCTCTACCCCAGATAGACCCTCTGGGCTTGCTGAGAGAGTTATGGGAGGGGAAGACCTCCCTGGATGGAGCTTCGGGGGTGGAAGCCGCCCTGGTTGTCCAGAGAAGGCTCACTGGGCTCATGGCCCCGGCCCGAGAGACCCTGGCCAGAGATCAAGGCCAGCGGAAGGGTGGGTGTGACCCCCGAGGACAGGCCTGCGCCAGTCGCCCTGGAGCGGGGCGGCGAGTGGACAGAGGGAAGCCAGCTCATGTGGGGCCTTGCCACGGCCGGCCTGAGTCAAGGGGAGCACCCATGTCCCCGGGGCGGGTTCCCACGCAGAGGACCCGAACTTCCCTAGGTCACGAGCGGAGTGACCCTGCTCAGTTCGCTCTCGGAGGGGGGAGAACTGTGACGTAGTGGGGGTAATTGCTGGGCTGTGGTGACCCCTGCTGTCTGGAGCAAGACCCAGCAGGGAAAACCTGGCTAGGCAGAGATAAGGCCAAACTGGTTGAACAAGTATGGCCAGACACCCCCCATGGAGAGGAACAAAGGAAGGTGGAATGCTGCCCTGACTGCGGGGGCAGGGCTGGAGGGGAATTTAGTTAGACGGTGGAAGAGCATGGAGGAGAGCCTAGGGGAAGGGGCTGGAGTTTAGGGGCCCAGTCTCCCCCATCTCAAGGGGGCCTGAGGCATCCTAGCCCAGTTCCTGTAACCAGATTACATCTGTGTTGCGCTGTGCTGGAGGAGCAATAAACCACCCTCAATTCCACTGGCTGGTGCAGTCTGTTTGTGCCATTTCGGGGTGCAGTGTGACGGCACGTTGGGGGTTCCCCGTCTCCTGCACCCCGAAATGGCACAAACAGACTGCACCAGCCAGTGGAATTGAGGGTGGTTTATTGCTCCTCCAGCACAGCGCAGCACAGATGTAATCTGGTCACAGGAACTGGGCTAGGATGCCTCAGGCCCCCTTGAGATGGGGGAGACTGGGCCCCTAAACTCCAGCTCCTCTCCCTAGGCTGTCTCATCCATGCCCTCCGACAGCCAGCAACCAACTCCCTAACTTCCAGCCCTGCCCCCCAGCCAAGGCAGCATTCCACCTTCCTTTGTTCCTCTCCATGGGGGGTGTCTGGCCACTGGTTTGCATAGTGACTCATCCTGTTTTGCTGGGTCGTGGTACCCACAGCAGCCAGTGGGGGTTCCCCCAGAGCCAGCAGCATAGAAACCAGCCAGGTACCCCCACTACGTCACAGTTCTCCCCCCTCCGAGAGCGAACTGAGCAGGGTCACTCCGCTCGTGACCTAGGGAAGTTCGGGTCCTCTGCGTGGGAACCCGCCCTGGGGACATGGGTGCTCCCCTTGACTCGGGCCGGCCGTGGCGAGGCCCCACATGAATTGGCTTCCCTCTGTCCACTCGCCGCCCCGCTCCAGGGCGACTGGCACAGGCCTGTCCTCGGGGGTCACACCCACCCTTCCGCTGGCCTTGATCTCTGGCCGGGGTCTCTCGGGCCAGGGCCATGAGCCCAGCGAGCCTTCTCTGGACAGCCAGGGCGGCTTCCACCCCCGATGCTCCATCCAGGGAGGACTTCCCCTCCCATAACTCTCTCAGCAAGCCCAGAGGGTCCTCTATCTGGGGTAGAGACCCCCAAGCCGCGTTCCTCCTGTCTTGGGCCTTCCCGCCCCTCTGGCAGGAGTCACAGGACCGGCAGTACCGCTGCACGGCTGTAAAGATTCCCGGCCAATAGAAGTGCTGGAGCAGCTTCAGCCGGGTGCTCCGGATCCCCCGGTGGCCCCCAACGGGGACATCGTGGGCCAAATACAGCAGCTTGAGGCGATACTTTCGGGGGACGACCAGCTGCCGCTCTACCCTCCATGCCCTCGCCTTCCTGGGGGGGAGCCACTCACGGAACAGGAGCCCACGCTCCCGCAGGAATCTCTCCTGGCCACCTCTCCCCCGGGGCTGAGCTGCACGGAGGCCAGCCTGGTCCCTCAGCCTCTGCAAGGAGGGGTCTGCCTGCACCTCAGCCTGGAATTCAGCTGCTGAGGCAGGGATCGGGACCTGTCCCCCACCTCTGCCTAGGTCCGGAGTCCCAGCCTGGCTGGACCCCGTGTCCACTGGGATGGGACCCTGAGGACGCTGCCAGGAGTCCTTCCCTGGACCCACGTTGTCAGCCCCCCGCTGGCTCTGGCTCCGGGTAGTGACTAGAGCCCGCTGGGATTCATGGGGCCACTCCTCTAGGTCGTTCCCCATCAGCACCTCGGTGGGCAAGTGCGGGTGCACCCCCACTTCCTTGAGGCCTTCCTTCGCCCCCCATTTCAGATGCACCCTGGCTACAGGCACCTTAAACGGGGACCCGTCTATGCCCTTCAGGGTCAGCTGCGCGTGGGGTAGTATCCGCTCCTGGGCCACTATGTCAGATCGGGCCAGAGTCACCTCCGCCCCCGTGTCCCAGAAGCCCGTCACCTTCCTACCATCCACCTCCAGGGGTATGAGGCACTCGCTCCGCAGGGGCCGTCCTGCCCCCACCCGGTACACGGAGGAATCCGCCTCCTGAGAATCAGACCTCCCAGGGGAGGTGCACTGAGCATCCTTCCCCTCTCTCTGAGCTGAGGTTTGCCTGCCAGCCCCTGCCTCTGGGGCAGCCTGCCCTTCCTCCCGCCCCAGCCAGTTAACCCTGGACAGTCCCCGGTCCTGGGACCTGGTGCACTGAGCCCTCTTGTGGCCTTTTTGCCCACAGCGATGGCAAGTTAGGCTTTGGGCTGTCTCTGTCCAGGCCCTGGCTGGTTCTCTGGGGCGCAGACGACCTGTTCCTTGGTCTCGCCCCGTAGTTGACTCCCTCCGTCGCTCAGCCGAGATCCGGTCTCTGCGCGGTTCCCTCTCTCTCCGGGACTCCCGTTCACACCCGGACCGGCTCTCCGTGAACTCATCCGCCAGTCTCCCGGCCTCCTGGGGGTTCTCTGGTCTCCGGTCCTTGAGCCACAGCCTCAGTTTGGGTGGGCACGCTTCATAGAACTGCTCCATCATGACCAGCTTGAGCAGCTCCTCTGCGGTCTGGGCTCCAACTCCAGACACCCACTTGCGGCAGTATTGCGCCAGGCGGGAGGCCAGGTCCACATAGGTCTCCCGTGGCCCTTTCTGTACCCCCCGGAACTTCTTCCTGTACATCTCGGGGGTCAGCCCGAACTTGTGCAGCAGGGCCTCCTTGACTCGGTTGTAATCCCCTGGCTGTAGGTCCTCCAGCTGACTGAGCACTCCGGCCGCCTCCTGGCTCAGTGCGGGGATGAGCTCCTGCAGCCAGTCAGCTGGGGGAACCCGTTGCAGTCCACAGGCCCTCTCAAAGGAGCTGAGGAACCCGTCTATGTCACCCATGTCCTTCAATTGGGCCACCACGAGCCTCTCCAAGTGGCTGGCAGCCCTGGGACCTTGGGGCCCATCCGCACTTGGCGCAGCCGGTGCCCCGCCGGTTCTCCGCTCTGCCATGGCCAGCTCATGCTGTCGCTGCCTCTCTCGATCTTGGCGCTCCTTCTCTCGGTCCTCTACTTCCAATTCCCTGATCCGCAGCTGGATCTCCAGCCGCCGCAGCTCCGCTGGGCTGGCCCCTGCCCTAGATGGGCTACGGCTTGCAGGCCTCCCGGGAGACGCTGTCTCATCTCTCCGTTGGGTTCCAGCGCTCCTCCCCCTCTCTGAGCCTGACACACTCTCAGGGGGGGTCTGGCTGCTTCCCCTGGGGACAAGATCCTGGCCCTGTGGCTGGTCATTCTCTTCCAGCTGGGTAATCAGCTGGGCCTTGGTTGCTTTCCGCACAGGCAAGCCCCTCTCTCTGCACAGCCCCACCAGCTCTGCCTTCAAGAGTCGGGCGTAGGCCATCTGCCCGCTGGGCCCCTCGGTGCAGACTCACCAGTCTAGTGCTGCAGCGCCCCACGATTCCCAGGAACCGCTTCGCTCTGTCTCCAGCACGCCTGGCTCCAGGGCTCTTGCTTCTACTGCGCCTTGTCGCTTGCCGCTGGGAGCTTCATCCACGGGGTGCAGTGCATCCCACTCCTGACACCAGTGTGACGGCACGTTGGGGGTTCCCCGTCTCCTGCACCCCGAAATGGCACAAACAGACTGCACCAGCCAGTGGAATTGAGGGTGGTTTATTGCTCCTCCAGCACAGCGCAGCACAGATGTAATCTGGTCACAGGAACTGGGCTAGGATGCCTCAGGCCCCCTTGAGATGGGGGAGACTGGGCCCCTAAACTCCAGCTCCTCTCCCTAGGCTGTCTCATCCATGCCCTCCGACAGCCAGCAACCAACTCCCTAACTTCCAGCCCTGCCCCCCAGCCAAGGCAGCATTCCACCTTCCTTTGTTCCTCTCCATGGGGGGTGTCTGGCCACTGGTTTGCATAGTGACTCATCCTGTTTTGCTGGGTCGTGGTACCCACAGCAGCCAGTGGGGGTTCCCCCAGAGCCAGCAGCATAGAAACCAGCCAGGTACCCCCACTACGTCACAGGTCTGACCCAGTCTCCTGGAGAGCCCCCTCAGGCCTGGGGAAATGGTTCCCCCAGCCACCGTGGCGAGTCAGACGCACTGCCCGGGTCGCCAGTCGCCCGCCACAGGCTGACGCGGGCGCTGCCCAGTGGCTGTGGGGAGGAGGGGCTGTGCTGGCAGCTGGGGGGGGGGGGGGTCAGGCACGCCCATCGCCCGGCGTGGGGAGGGACAGAGGACCTGAGCTGGACTCAGGGAGGCGGCGGGAGTTGGCGCTTCCAGAGCGACGGGTTGGAGCTGGTGGGCGCTGCTGGGCTGCCAGCCGCCGGAAAGGTCAGTGCCAGGCTGCAGGGAGCGTGGGGGAGCAAGGCTGGGATCTGGGGCACTGCCCCATGGCAGACAGCGCAGGTCCGGTCAGTGGGGAGCTTGGATTCCCAGCCCTGGCGTGCGCGCCGGGGCCCTGGCAGAGCTGGCACGGAGCTCCCGGCCCCTGGGCTGCGTTGACGGGGGGCCTGAGCCCAGCAGGGTGGTGGTGTGAGCTGCAGGGCTCAGCACGTGGGTCAGGAAGGCCCCTTGCTCCCCGAAGGACACAGCCATCTGCCCGTCCCACCGCCCCCCTGGGCCCGTGGGGAGTCCGGGGCCAGCCTCGGGGGACTCTCTTAACCCCACTGAGCAAACGTGCCGAGGGACGGGGCATCCTCCATCACCGAGCACCTTGAAATCCGGAGCACGTGTGTCCTGGCCCGTGTGAGAGCCGCTCCTCCCGCCTGCAGCCCCCCCGGACGATGCCCTCCGCTCCGGCGAGTGCCTGGCTGGGGACGAGGCCTGGGGCTGGAAGCTGAAGGCAGCCCGGGCCAAGGAGAAGCTGGCACACGAGTGGCACCGGGGAGCGAGCCCTCGTGCCGGGCTCTGTGCCGGGCGCCTGGTGCTCGAGGGTGGGTCGGGACAGCCCCCGGCTCCTCCTGCTCTGCTGGCCTTCCCGCCCCACACGGGGCCAGGTGGCCAGAGACAGCAGCGCCCTGATTTACCTACATGCAAATTGCCAGAGCCGGGCTGGGGGAGGGGCATTTGCCTGGCATTTTCCACCCCGGAGGGCTGCTAGCTGGGCTGCCCCATTTGCTGGCGGCTGAGCGGCAGCCACCTCGGGGCGCGGGCAGCAGCTGCTTGGCCAGAGCCCAGGCTGGGGCAGGCTGGGGAAGAGGCACCTGGACCTGTTGGCAGGGGGGGGGGGAGGGGCCAGGGCAGTGGGGGGGGGGGCCCTTGTGCCAGGCTCTCTCCAGCTCACCTGGAAGCCCCACTGGGTGAATGCGGGGCAGCCAGGCGGGGGGGCCACGGCACAGCCTGCCTGCCGGGGCGGGGCGGGGGGATTCGTGCCCCTCCCCAGGCCCCATTGTGCTTCTGCCCCCTCCGCGCCAGGGTAGGAGGCAGGGGCTGGGGGCCAGGCCAGGAGCCATTGGCCCTGGGCGGTGCCTCCTCCATCTTATCTCCCTGGCTCAGGCCTGGCCCCGGAGACCCCACCCTGCTCCAGCCCCACCCCCTCCCCGCTGTGCCCTGCCCTCCGACCAGCACCCCCCTCCCGCCGCCTGCTCCCTGCTCTGCTGGGCTGGCCCCCTCCCGCCCCACCCCCTCCCCGCTGTGCCCTGCCCTCCAACCAGCACCCCCCTCCCGCCGCCTGCTCCCTGCTCTGCTGGGCTGGCCCCCTCCCGCCCCACCCCACCCCCTCCCCGCTGTGCCCTGCCCTCCGACCAGCACCCCCCTCCCGCCGCCTGCTCTCTGCTCTGCTGGGCTGGCCCCCTCCCACCCCACCCCCTCCCCGCTGTGCCCTGCCCTCCAACCAGCACCCCCCTCCCGCCGCCTGCTCCCTGCTCTGCTGGGCTGGCCCCCTCCCGCCCCAGCCCAGCCCTAGCTCGCGCTTGGGGGCATGCTGGGCACAGGGCTGTGGGGGGTCCTGCCGGGTGCCCTGTCGGCAGCGCTGAGCCGGGGGCCCTGGCGGGAGGGCTCCTGGCAGCCGAGCAGGGTTTTGTCAGGGCGAGCGGGAGGCGCGCCGGGGGGGGGGGGGCTGCACCCCCAGGTCTGGCAGCAGCTGGTCCCCGGGACGGCCGGCCGCTCCGACCCAGGCAGCCGCGCGGTGCAGTGGGGCAGAAGGAAATCGCCTCCCATCTGTGTCCTCCGCGGCAGCTGAGCTCCAGGCCGGCCCTGCTCTGGCCGGGTCCCTCTGCTCCCGGCGCTGGCAGTGCCAGGCGCAGCCACACGCCTCCTCCAGCGCTGTCTGGGGGGCACGGGGCAGGCTGCCCCGGCTCTGCCCCTCACGCCCACCCCACAGCCCCTGCCAGCCCGGTCCTGCCCCCCAGCCCTGCCTCTGCCCCTCACGCCCGCCCCACAGCCCCTGCCAGCCCGGTCCTGCCCCCCAGCCCTGCCTCTGCCCCTCACGCCCGCCCCACAGCCCCTGCCAGCCCGGTCCTGCCCCCCAGCCCTGCCTCTGCCCCTCACGCCCGCCCCACAGCCCCTGCCAGCCCGGTCCTGCCCCCCAGCCCTGCCTCTGCCCCTCACGCCCGCCCCACAGCCCCTGCCAGCCCGGTCCTGCCCCCCAGCCCTGCCTCTGCCCCTCACGCCCGCCCCACAGCCCCGGCCCCCAGCCCTGGGCCTTCTGGGCATAGCTGCCAAGCCGTGGAACCGTTCAGGGATTGTCACGGGGAGACGTGGCCCCCGACCCCGCTGGACTCGAGGGCTGGGCCCTCCTTGAGGAGGTGCAGGGGGGCCCCCAGGGACGGGGGGGGGGCACTTCCCGACTGGCTCGGCGTCCCCGTGCCCGCGAGTCACTCCGGTCTCGTCCCTCCCCAGCTCTCCTGGGCGCTGTGCGAGGACTGACCCGCCGGGTGCCGACGTCTGCGTGCCAGCCACGTGCACCAGCAAGAGCGCCGGAGTGTGGCCAGGCGGGCGCCCCCAGCCATGGCCGACAAGTGCAGCGGGGGGTTACTGGTGAGTGCTGGGGGTCCCGCTGCCTGGGCCCTGCTTTGCTGGGGGGGGGGGGATTGGGCAGCGGGGGGGGTTACTGGTGAGTGCTGGGGGTCCCGCTGCCTGGACCCTGCTTTGCTGGGGGGGGGGATTGGGCAGCGGGGGGGTTACTGGTGAGTGCTGGGGGTCCCGCTGCCTGGACCCTGCTTTGCTGGGGGGGGGAGATTGGGCAGCGGCTGGCAGGCAGTGTGGCCCTGCCCATCGGAGGGGAGTCCGTGGCAATCTCCGGGAACCCCCCCACCCCCAGCCAGCTGTGCAATGCTGCCTGACTCCCTGGGGCGGGAGAGGCCCCTGTTCTGGGCAAGGCTGTCACCAGGCAGAGGCTGGATCGGGAGCCCCGTGTCAGGACCTGCCTTGATTTGCTGCATCCCACCCCACTGCGTGCCTCGGTTTCTCCGTCAGCCTGGCCTGGAGGGGCCGGGGGACTGGCTGGTGTCATGGCTGCTCTGTTCCGGGGCTTGCGCCTGGTGCTTCTGGAAATCTCTCCTGTGCCATTGACTGTCTGGGCGGCTGGGGGGGAGATTGCCAGCCCCCCCAGTGGGTGCTGGGCTCTGGTGCTGCCTGTCCCCATGCGGGACTTGCTAGGAGTTGGGCCGGCTCCAGCTTGCAGAGCTGAGCTTAGATCTTGCTGCTGCTGGCTCCCCTTGGGCTGTGGGGGACAGGCCCTCCTGGGCACCGTGCCACCCTCTCTCGGCTGGTGGGGCGGGAGCTGGGGGGGTAAGTGCAGTGCAGGAGCACTGGGTTGTCGGGGGTGGGGAGCTCGTCGTAGTTCCGCCAATGGGAAGGGCGGGGTGGCTGAGGGGGTGCTAGGGCTGAGCTCAGCCGCCTCCATCTCCTCTCACTGCAGTGGGGGTGCTGGATTGAGAGCCAGGTCTCCTGGTTCCTTCCTGACTGAAGGCGCCGCTCTGCCTCAGTTTCCCCTGGGGAGCAGTAGCACAGACCCAGCCAGGCTTGTCACCACGAGCTGGATGGGCCTGGCTGGGCTCCCTCTCCTCGTCACAGCTCTCCGGGCAGCAGCCGGTGCCCCCGGGCCTGTCTCTGGCAGGGCCTCGGCAGCCCAGGGTGAGGCCCGGAGGGACTCTATCTCCCAGCATGCCCTGCAAGGTGTGAGAGCCCTGCCCGGTGCAGCCCCACGTTCGCCGTGGTGTCAGCACGAGGGTCCTTGGCCCCGTGTGTTGGCTCGGGCTGTGCACACTCACCGGTGGGCTCTGATCACTAGTCCGTGCTCCCGTGAGCATGGGCCGGTGGGTGTGATGGCCGAGGCAAGGTGTGTAGTGTTGTGCCTCCCCCCCGCGCTGTCTGCCGATTGACTCGGTTCAGGGTTGCTGGGGGAGGGGGAAAAGGAGGCACTTTCCAGAGGGCCTGCAGGCCCCTTCCCAGGCCTCTGTATGGGAAAAGGGGGCTGTGCTGTGGGGCTGTGCGGATCTGCCATGGGGGTGGAGCAGGGGCCGGCTGTGGCATTTGTAAGGGGTCCAGCGGGCAGGGGCTGCTCTCACCGATGGGGAACTCGGGTCTGATCGCTGGGGGGGGATGCCAGGCCAGGTCCTACCCCGCTCCCTGTGCCCCCTGCGGTGTTGCCCATCCGCGTGCCCTGGAGACATGTGCCCATGTCCTGCCCCCCATCCTCCCTACAGCCAGATCTGAACCCCGTGCCCATGGTGCCGCCCTCTGCTGTCGCTCACTCCTGCCCCAAAGGGCCCCCCTTGGCGCTGCCCCCATCTCCGTCTCTTCTCCTGGGATCTACTGTCCCCTCCTCCTCCCAATCACTCGCCGGCAGCTGGGCTTCTGACTCCCTCCAGGGCACCCCGGTGGGGGGCTGGGAGCCCCTGACCAGCACTGGCCTTTGGGGGCACCGTGGCCTCCCCGGCTGTGCCAAGCAGAATGTGCGGGCTGAGCCCAGCCCCTGCAGGATGCTCCGCGGCATCTCCGCCCAGTCCCCGTTTCCCTGGCAACGGGGCTCGGTCAGTGGTACCCGGCGCAGCATCACTTGGCTCCAGCGAGGGGCAGGTCCGGGCAGCCCGGCCACACCCTGCATCTGGGCTGGGCTCTGGCTTTACCTCCCCCAGGAGCCGGGAATGAAGATACTACCCCAGGATGAATTGGCAGCTGGTCCCTCCTGCTCCCAAAATAGCCCTGTGCCCCAGCCAAAGGGAAGGGAGCCAGGCCTCCCCTGGGAAGCCTGAGCGCTGGAGGGGCGGGAGCGGTGTGTGCGAGCGAGCGGGTGTAGTGCTGCTCCGCACGCACTCGCCCGCCTCGGCTGTGCACACGCTTGTGCGCTCTGCACGCGCCCGCTTAAAGCAGCTTGGCTCCGGGCTGTGCACTGGCTCTGGGCGTGGATGCCAGCTCCGGCTCTCTCCAGTGCCCCTGGGGATGGGGTGTGCGGTGCCGGGCGTCCTGTGGCGGGGGATGAGCCTGGGAACTCCCTGCAGGGGGGTCTCCGGGCCGGGCGCGAGGCTGGGCTGCGGCAGGCGCGAAGCCGCCCGGCGTTGGGGACAAAACCCGGCTCTGGCTGGCGAATGCCTCAGCCCGTCCTGCCGGGCTCTGCAGCCGCCGGGCCAGGGCTGATGGGCCGTGGGGCCGGACCCATTTGGCTGTTGCAGAGCCAGGCTGGTTCCTGGGTGGTGCTGGGGGGAGCAGGGCCCCACAGCTCTGCCCCTGAGTGCCCAGCACCCGCCCAGCTGGGCACCCCATCAAGGAGAGTCTCCCCTGGGCACGCTGCAGAGCCAGTGACCCAAGAACCCCCTGTCCTCTGGTTGGAGGTGGAGGGGGCCCAGAGTCTATGGGGATGGGCTGTGGGATGAACCCCTCGTGTTACCAGCTTGCTGCCAGGGGAGGCCTGAGCCCGGGGTGGGGCGAGGGCTGTTGCGCACAGGCGGGCCCTCCGTTGCCAGCTCCCGGCTCTGGGCACGCCCAGGGCTGGCGGTGCGTTGCACGGCGAGGGAGGCTGCTGTCGTGTTGCCTGCAGGGGAAGCCCTGGTTGCTCACTGGGCACCGGGGGGGCCCCGGTCTGGATGGGGGGTGCCGGAAGTGCAGGGGTTCCGTGTCCTGACGGGCTCTCAGCCTCGGGGTGGCAGGGTGGTGTAAGAGCCCCGGCACCCACCCCGGGCCAGCCTGCACCCTCCCCCCCTTGCGCTGCAGGGCCCGGGGGAGGCTGCCCGCTGGCATGGACAGCCCCACGCCACCTGGCTCTGACACCGGCTGGGCTCTCCTGCCCCCTGGCCAGGCCAGGCTGCCCTGGTGTCACAGCTGCTCACACTCACGTGCCTGTGCCTTGCACACCCACCCGTGCACTCACACTCGGTCCCCGTGCGCTCACGCGCTGTCCTGGTACAGCTCCCAGCCAGCCCCCAGCCACGGCTTTGCGCTGCCCTGAACTGGGGGGCCTGGCACTGATGGGGGGAGCCATGGCAGGGCACCAGGCAGGCGTGAGGCCCCGGATCCGCTCCGCGTAAAGCTGCCAGCACATGGCCATGCATGGCTCAGTTCAGGAAGGCAGCGGGGGGAGACACGGGGGGCTGGCTAAGCCCCTCAACCCCGACTCCCAGCCCCCTGTATCCCGGCCTGTGCTCCCCCAGCCCCCTTCCTTCTCTGTGCTGGGTTGGAGAGGGGAGCCCGGCCCCCAGGCTGGAGGAGGGATGACCCCATGGGGCTGAGCCAGGGGGCAGGGCAGGCGCTGCTGGGGCTGAGGTAGAGGGGTCCCATGGGGCTGGGGGGGCAGGGCAGGAGCTGCCGGGGCTGAGGTAGAGGGGTCCCATGGGGCTGGGGGGGCAGGGCAGGAGCTGCCGGGGCTGAGGTAGAGGGGTCCCATGGGGCTGGAGGGGGGCAGGGCAGGAGCTGCCGGGGCTGAGGTAGAGGGGTCGGCCTGGGATGGGGGCAGGGCAGGCGCTGCCGGGGCTGAGGTAGAGGGGTCGGCCTGGGGGGGGCCAGGGCAGGTGCTGCCGGGGCTGAGATAGAGGGGTCGGCCTGGGAGGGGGCCAGGGCAGGCGCTGCCGGGGCTGAGGTAGAGGGGTCCCATGGGGCTGGGGGGGCAGGGCAGGCGCTGCCGGGGCTGAGGTAGAGGGGTCGGCCTGGGAGGGGGCCAGGGCAGGCGCTGCCGGGGCTGAGGTAGAGGGGTCCCATGGGGCTGGAGGGGGGCAGGGCAGGCGCTGCCGGGGCTGAGGTAGAGGGGTCGGCCTGGGAGGGGGGCAGGGCAGGCGCTGCCGGGGCTGAGGTAGAGGGGTCCCATGGGGCTGGAGGGGGGCAGGGCAGGCGCTGCCGGGGCTGAGGTAGAGGGGTCGGCCTGGGGGGGGGCAGGGCAGGCGCTGCCGGGGCTGAGGTAGAGGGGTCGGCCTGGGAGGGGGGCAGGGCAGGCGCTGCCGGGGCTGAGATAGAGGGGTCGGCCTGGGGGGGGGCAGGGCAGGTGCTGCCGGGGCTGAGGTAGAGGGGTCGGCCTGGGGGGGGGCAGGGCAGGAGCTGCCGGGGCTGAGGTAGAGGGGTCCCATGGGGCTGGGGGGGCAGGGCAGGCGCTGCCGGGGCTGAGGTAGAGGGGTCGGCCTGGGGGGGGGCAGGGCAGGAGCTGCCGGGGCTGAGGTAGAGGGGTCGGCCTGGGAGGGGGGCAGGGCAGGTGCTGCCGGGGCTGAGGTAGAGGGGTCGGCCTGGGAGGGGGGCAGGGCAGGCGCTGCCGGGGCTGAGATAGAGGGGTCGGCCTGGGGGGGGGCAGGGCAGGTGCTGCCGGGGCTGAGGTAGAGGGGTCGGCCTGGGGGGGGGCAGGGCAGGAGCTGCCGGGGCTGAGGTAGAGGGGTCCCATGGGGCTGGGGGGGCAGGGCAGGCGCTGCCGGGGCTGAGGTAGAGGGGTCGGCCGGGGGGGGGGCAGGGCAGGCGCTACCGGGGCTGAGGTAGAGGGGTCGGCCTGGGAGGGGGGCAGGGCAGGCTCTGCCGGGGCTGAGGTAGAGGGGTCGGCCTGGGAGGGGGGCAGGGCAGGCGCTGCCGGGGCTGAGGTAGAGGGGTCGGCCTGGGGGGGGGGCAGGGCAGGCTCTGCCGGGGCTGAGGTAGAGGGGTCGGCCTGGGAGGGGGGCAGGGCAGGCGCTGCCGGGGCTGAGGTAGAGGGGTCGGCCTGGGAGGGGGGCAGGGCAGGCGCTGCCGGGGCTGAGGTAGAGGGGTCGGCCTGGGGGGGGGGCAGGGCAGGCTCTGCCGGGGCTGAGGTAGAGGGGTCGGCCTGGGGGGGGGGGCAGGGCAGGCTCTGCCGGGGCTGAGGTAGAGGGGTCGGCCTGGGAGGGGGGCAGGGCAGGCGCTGCCGGGGCTGAGGTAGAGGGGTCGGCCTGGGAGGGGGGCAGGGCAGGCGCTACCGGGGCTGAGGTAGAGGGGTCGGCCTGGGGGGGGGGCAGGGCAGGTGCTGCCGGGGCTGAGATAGAGGGGTCGGCCTGGGGGGGGGGGGGCAGGGCAGGCTCTGCCGGGGCTGAGGTAGAGGGGTCGGCCTGGGGGGGGGGGCAGGGCAGGCTCTGCCGGGGCTGAGGTAGAGGGGTCGGCCTGGGGGGGGGGGCAGGGCTGGCTCTGCCGGGGCTGAGGTAGAGGGGTCCCATGGGGCTGGGGTGGCAGGGCAGGCTCTGCCGGGGCTGAGGGCTGCAGCCTGCACCGTTTGGGTTGCAGTAGGGCAGGGCCCCCGAGCGACTGCTCCCAGCTCAGCGCCCAGCAGCCCCTGGGTGTGGGGCCCCTGTAGGGCCAGTGGGGCTCCCTGCGGCCCTGCCCCGAGCCAGAGGCCCTGCTGCGGCGGTCTGGGGGCCGTGCGAGGGAGCTAATCCCCTTGGACAGCCGCCAGGGCCATAGAAATAGCATCATAAACCCAGCCCCGGCCCTGCCCCCTAATCCTGCAGGTACCTCCCCCCTTGCGGTGTGGCAGCCACGGGCCTGGCAGGGCTCCCCTGGAGTCTCCAGCCAGGCCTGGCTGCGGCTCGGGGGGGGGGGGGTCCTGCCGGCACGTCCCCCGGGCACCTCCGGGAGCTGTTGCATGGGGGCAGCTGCCTGCCCGGGGCCGCTTGCCCTGCGCCAGGGAGCACCTGGCAGGGGAGGGAGGCTCCGGCCAAGCTGGGGTGAAGCTGCCGTTCCTGTGCCAGCCCCGGAGCTGCTGACGCGACTGCTCCCCCAGCTCTGAGGGGGGGTCAGCGCTCGGGGGGGGAGCTCACTCCAGCCCCGGGAATGCAGAGGGGGGGCCAGGCCCGGACCCGTGCCCCCCATGGCACTGGGCAGCCGCATCCCGGGCTGTCTGTGCGGCTGCCAGGGCGGGAGGCCGCAGGGCTGGAGAGCCCTGGACATGCCCAGCCCGATGGGCGCAGGGACGGGGCTGCAGAGGGACCTGAGGGTGCCAGCCTGGCCCAGTGACCACTTGGCTGCGGGAGGGAGCCCACCCCAGGGGCACCAGGGTGGCCCAGACGGGGATGGGGCATTGGCACATCTTTCCCGCGTATGGCCCCTGCGATGGCGCCCGGGCAGCAGCCTCCCAGCCGGTGGGGGCGGGCAGGGAAGGGTGCTTTGTCCAGACTCCGGGAAGGGGCCGGGTGTCACCGGGGCAAGGGGGGGCTGGGGCCTGGTAGCAGGGCAGACAGAGGCGTTTGTGCTGCACCCGCTGCTCAGTCCTGGCTCAGGCACCTCTGGCCATGCCGGGGGAGTCCCGGACTGGGGGCGTGGAGCCCCACGTCCATCCCAGCCCCCCCCCCAGGCTGCAGCGCTGCCCCAACCCGGCTTTGCCAGGACGCACTGCCCGGAATAACAAGGCGCCGCTGGGGGGGGCACCGGGGGATTTTCTGCCTGAGTGCCCCGGGAAAATGAAGTCAGCGCCAGCTGGGAGGAAAAAGTTGTTCCAGGGTTGGCTGTGCCTGGCACCGGGGCTGGCAGCCCAGTCATGCCCTCCCCTGCACCCCGCCCCATCCGCCTTCCCGGCTCCCGGTGCGCCCAGGGCTGCTGTGACAGCCGGCGCCAGGGGGCCGGGGCCCCATTTGCACCCCCAGGGCCCGCTGCCTGCCCCTGCACTCTGCCCCAGTCCCCCACCCCCACCCTCCCAGGATTGGAGCCCTCCACGTGCTGCAGGCAGAACAGGCCACGGCCGGGTGCCAGGCTGGGGAGGGGTCGCTGGGGCAGCCCATGGGACAGGACCAGGCCCGGCTGCTAGCTGGAGGGGACGCGGCAGCACTGTTCTGTGGGGCTCCTGGGGCAGCCGGGGGGGGGGGCCTAGACAGGATTGTGCCAGGCCCGGGGAGCCACCCGCGAGAGACCCCAGGCAGGTCCCACCCAGGCCCTAGCCACGGGCCCAGCCAGAGAGGTGGGGGGGCAGCTGTCCCAGGCACTGCCAGGGCGCTGTGAGGCAGAGGGCAGCCAGCACTGAACCCCCAGCCGGGAGGGGCTGGGGAGACCCCGTGCACCCCAGAGAGGGAAGGAAGGGACGGGCTGGGCCAGAGCCCCCGCAGGGAGCCAGGGAAGGGGCATGAATTGGGGGACAGAGACTCCTGGGGGGTGGCAGGGAAGGTGGGGTCCCAGTGCTGGAGGAGGGACCCCCAGGGCAAAGGCAGAGGGAGGAGGGGCCTGCGGGGGAGCGCTGTGCAGGGGCCCCAGCCCGCGTGGCTGGGCGTGTCCAGCCCCTGCCGCACAGCCGGGCTGGCGCAGGGTTTGGCGCTGGAGCTGTCTGTGGTCTCACTCTCCCTGCCGGCGCCGGGGGGTGTCTGAAGATTCCTGTTACCCGCGCGCTCGCCCCGTCCCTCTGGGAGCCTCGTGGGGCCTTGGCCCTGACTTCCAGTGGCAGGGAGTCCCGCCGCCTCCCCCTCTCCGCTGGCTGCAGCGCCCCTGGGAGCAAGGCCCTGCTCCCCCGCCTGCGTGTGGTTTGCTCTTTCCTGGGCAGGGAGCAGCGGGCATGACAGAGACCGGGGGGGCGTCTCGCGAAGCAGCAGCAGCAGCACTGGGGCGCGGGGGCAGAACAAGGCCAGGAGGGGGACGTCAGAGCACTGAAAGCAGAAGCAGGTGCAGGCTGCGGTGCGCACGTGTGTCCCTTCCGCTCCGGTGCCTTGCGCTGAGCCAGCCTGCCGTTCCACTCGGGTTAGCGCCTCGCGAGCAGCGGGGACAGCTGGGGAAGCTGGGGGTGGGGGACAGCCGGGTGTGACCCGTGGGTCTGGGCTGCTCGGCGTTGTGCAGACACCGATACTGGCTCCCGTCGCTCGCCTCTGCCCCCAGCTACCTGCGGGTGATGCCCCCACTGATGTCGAGTGCCTGGGTAGCGGGGCCCATCCCCCCAGGCTGCGTCCAGTGGCTGCGGGACTGCACCGGCCTGCGGGGGCCAGCCCCGTGCCCGGGCTGTGCAGTGCCACGGCTGTGTGCGCCTGTGCTGGTGCACGGAAGGGAGGGGGCCCTGCGGGGGCCAGCTGTGTGCGCCTGTGCTGGTGCACGGAAGGGAGGGGGCCCTGCGGGGGGTGCCCGGGCTGTGCAGTGCCACGGCTGTGTGCACCTGTGCTGGTGCACGGAAGGGAGGGGGCCCTGCGGGGGGTGCCCGGGCTGTGCAGTGCCACGGCTGTGTGCACCTGTGCTGGTGCACGGAAGGGAGGGGGCCCTGCGGGGGCCAGCTGTGTGCGCCTGTGCTGGTGCACGGAAGGGAGGGGGCCCTGCAGGGGGTTCCCGGGCTGTGCAGTGCCACGGCTGTGTGCACCTGTGCTGGTGCACGGAAGGGAGGGGGCCCTGCGGGGGGTGCCCGGGCTGTGCAGTGCCACGGCTGTGTGCGCCTGTGCTGGTGCACGGAAGGGAGGGGGCCCTGCGGGGGCCAGCCCCGTGCCCGGGCTGTGCAGTGCCACGGCTGTGTGCACCTGTGCTGGTGCACGGAAGGGAGGGGGCCCTGCGGGGGGTGCCCGGGCCGGCACTGTGGCTGGAAGGCGGGAGGGTTTTGCAGGTGGGATTTTGGGTCCTTTGGCCGGGCACGGGGCTCCCCGCCGATTTGCTGCTGGCCTCGGCTGGCGAATGGGGGGCGGGCCGGGGCCAGCCTGGCGGCACGTGCTGCTTGCGAGCGGGCGCCACGTGTCCCTGCGAGTGACGGCCCGGAGCTGGCCCGTGCATGTGTGCCGCACGCGTGCGAGCGGGCCGCCTCCTCCGCCCACTCCCCAGACCCCAGATGGGCTCCAGAAAGCACAGCCCCTCCGCGGCCTGTCTCATTCACGCCTCGCTGGGCACCTTGGCTGCCTCCCGCCTGCCCGGGAACAGCTGGGGCGCTCCGAGCCATGGGGGGGCACGTTGGTGCCAGCATGCCAGGGCAGGGAGGTCTCACAGGGAGCGGGGGGGGACTCGTGAGCCCCCTGCATGGGCGGGCTGGGCTGGGTGATGCCGGAGCGCTGGCAGGGCTGCTGGGGGGAGATGGCCCCACCCCCCCTTGTGTGGGGGGCGCCAGGGACCAGAACCCGCCGGAGCCAGATTGCCCGGCTGATGGGCAGTGACCTCCCAGGCGTTGCCATGGAGACGTGGGTGATGCCGCGAACGGGGCACGGTGATGTCAGGAGAGGAGGGCGAGCAGCCGGGGTCCTGTCCCCTGCGGAGACGCCCGGGCGGGGGCAGCTCAGGAGGGAACCCGCCCCCTGGCTGTGTGCCGGAGCCTGCAGAGCCGGGCCCGGCAAACCCACCCAGCCGCCCGCAGGGTGAGAGGCGGGTAGCGACTCCCGGCTACATCCTCAGCCCGTCTGCCCTGGGCCCGGCCAGGAGCCTGCGTCCCCCCAGGCCCTGCCCTGCCCGTGAGCTGCCGGGGCACTGGCTGGGGGGCAGAGGCGTCCAGCCCCTGATCCCAGTGTGCCCTTTGGGGGCACCAGTGACCGGCACATCCCGGGTCAGGCCTGCCCCGATTCCTTCCTCGCCCTCTGTGCCCAGGCCAGGCCCCACCCTGCCTGCAGCCCCTTGTCTCCTCCTGCCAGCCTTGCTGCCCAGCCCGGGGCTATAGGCATGGCTGGGCAGACACCGACTAACCGGCCTCGGGGGCCATGGGCAGGGCAGGGCAGGAGGACGCGCGGGTCCGTCCGCTCTGCGATCCCCTCACGTCCGTGTTTCACCTGGCTCAGTGGCCCTGTGTCGCGGCGGCCGCGCACGGGCCTGGAAAGCAGCTCTCGCTCAGCCGACCCGAGCGCCGCCCGGACCCCTGGCCAGCCTGCCCCTCGCCCGGTCTCCTGACCCGCCTGGCCGGGTCCCGCCTGCCCCTCGCCGCCAGCCTCAGCACGCCCCGCTCCCGGCCCCTCCGGCCCTGCCCTGGCTGGCCCAGCCATACAGCGCCACCGCCCCGCTGGGCCCCCGGCTTTCTGGGCGAGTCCCTGCAGCGTTTCCTGGGGGGGGGCCGCGCCCCCGTCTCTGCCCAGGGCTCCTGGAGGCTGCTGTGTCTCCCTCCAGCTCGCTGGCTTTGCCCCGCAGGCCGCTCGGCTGCTCCTCGGGCTCAGCTTCTGCTGTGCTGGAGCCCAGGGCAGGCGCCTGGGCAGACGGGCACCGGGCGGGCGCTCCCTCCCAGGCTGGCTCGGAGCCCGGCTTTCTGGCCAAGGAGCCACAGCGCCATGCCGGGGGCGAGGGGCTGTTGGCAGCTGCGCTGCGTGTCGGGCCGTGCCCGGCGTCCCACTGGCCCAGGCCTCGGGCCACGCTTCCGGCCACGGGCTGGACGCGCCTCAGGGCTCCCCCCAGTGTGCCCAGGAGCCTGGAGTCCTTGGGGGGCATTGCCCTCTGCCCCCCACTAGCTGGAGGGGCGCCTTCCCCCTGGCCACGCGTGGCACTTGCCAGAGTGGGGGTGCCTGCGGAGTCGGGCTCATGAGAACTGCTGCCCCCCATTGTAGTTGGCAGCCCCCACCCGTGCCCAGTCTGCGCCAGGCTGCAGGCCCAGCCCCAGCCCCGCTCCCAATGGCATGGCCAGGCAGGGCACCCGCGACAGCTGGGGCAGGCAAGGGCAGGGGATTTAAATAGCAGCAGGGGTCTGCGCTCAGACACCCCAGTGCTCCCTGTGCCCCCCAGCCCCCCTTACACAGGGGAGAGGTTAGAACCCATCCCCCACCTCCCCTCACACACCCCAGTGCTCCCTGTGCCCCCCAGCCCCCTCACACAGGGGAGAGGTTCTAACCCATCCCCCACCTCCCCTCACGCACCCCAGTGCTCCCTGTGCCCCCCCAGCCCCCCTTACACAGGGGAGAGGTTAGAACCCATCCCCCCCTCCCCTCAGACACCCCAGTGCTCCCTGTGCCCCCCAACCCCCCCTCACACAGGGGAGAGGTTAGAACCCATCCCCCCCTCCCCTCAGACACCCCAGTGCTCCCTGTGCCCCCCAGCCCCCTCACACAGGGGAGAGGTTATAACCCATCCCCCACCTCCCCTCACACACCCCAGTGCTCCCTGTGCCCCCCAGCCCCCTCACACAGGGGAGAGGTTATAACCCATCCCCCACCTCCCCTCAGACACCCCAGTGCCCCCCCAGCCTCCCCTCACACAGGGGAGAGGTTATAACCCATCCCCCCACTGTTGACTCATATCCAGCTTCTAACCCCCAGGTCCTTTTCTGCAGAACTGCTACTTAGCCAGTCGGTCCCCAGCCTGTAACAATACTTGGGAATCTTCCGTCCCAAGGGCAGGACTCTGCACTTGTCCTTGTTGAACCTCATCAGATTTCTTGTGGCCCAGTCCCCCAATCTGTCCAGGTCCCTGCCCTCAAGCGTATCTGCCTCTCCCCCCAGCTTAGTGTCATCCGCAAACTTGCTGCGGGTGCAACCCATCCCCTCAGCCAGGTCAGTCATAAAGATATTGAACAAAACTGGTCCCAGAACAGATCCTTGGGGCACCGCTAGAAACCGACCGCCAACCTGACATGGAGCCGTTGATCACTACCCATTGGGCCTGACAGTCTAGCCAGCTTTCTATCCATCTTACCGTCCATTTATCCATCCACATTCCCTTAACTTGCTGGCAAGGATATTGTGGGAGACCGTATCAGAAGCCTTGCTAAAGTCAAGGTATATCACATCCACTGACTTCCCCACGTCCACCGAGCCAGTTACCTCCTCATAGAAGCTAATCAGATTGGTCAGGCACGACTTGCCCTTGGTGAGTCCATGCTGACTATTCCTGATCACCTTCCCCTCTTCCAAGTGTCTCAAAATGGATTAATGAGGATCCCTCCAGGATTTTTGCAGGGGCTGAGATAAGGCTGACCCGCCTGGGTCGTTGTCCTTCCCTTTTTTAAAGCTGAGCACTGCTTTGCCTTTTTCCAATCATCCGGGATCTCTCCCGATCTCCACGAGCTTTCGGAGATAACGGCCAAAGGCTCCTCAATGACATCTGCCATCTCCCTCAGTCCCCTCGTCTGTGTTAAGTCCAGGCCCATGGACGTGTGTACATTTAGCTTTTCTAAACAGTTCCTAACCCGTTCTCCCCCCCCGAGGGCTGTCACCTTCGTCCCATCTTGCGTCACTTAGCGCATTAGTCCGGGAGCCGACCTTGTCCGTGAAGACATTTAAACCCAGTCACATGCCACATGGGCAGGGCCCCAGGGCAGAAGCCCCCGTGCAAGAGGGGAGGGTGCTGGGGGCAGGACGGAGGAGGTTGGGTCTCAGCGTCGGGCCCACCCAGCGAGGGTCGGCAGTGCCAGGATGGGCGCTGAGGGGGCAGGCGATACTAGCACAGTGCCCACAGCCCTGGGCCGAGCGGAGTGACTCTGGTCTAAGCTAATTCTCCATCCCTCACGGTTGCCCTTGGCCACCTGTGGCAGGGAGTTCCCCAGGCCCATGCTGTGCTGCAGGGAGAAGGGGCTGGGATAGGGGGCAGAGTAGCCGGAGATGAGGCAGGGAGCAGGGACCCCATGGTGATGGCCAGGCTCTGTCATGGCTTTGGGGTCCTCACAGCACGGACCAAGCCCCCACCCCACAGCCTGCGGCTTCGGGGGGCAGATGCTCCGTGGGGCTCTAAGCTGGGGTAGCTGAGGGGGCTCAGTGCAGCGGGGTGAGCCCTGGGACTGTTCCCAGCAGGGCCGGGCTCTGAGCACTGGGGCAGAGACGGGTTAGGCACAGACACGGCCCCTCGCAAGCCTCCCCAGGGAGCACAGCACAGCCAGCCCCACCTGTCTGGGGGCTGGACTAGGGCACTGCCTCAATGAACCAGGACCTCCAGGTCTTCCTCACACCACGGAGCAACCCAGGTCTCCACTGGCCTCCCACCGGGGCAGGGGCTGGGCTGGGGCGCGCGTTCCAGGGGCTCCTCTGGCTCAGTTCTTGCTCAGTCGCTCCCTCCCTCGTGGCAAGTCCCTTCCCTGAGCACAGCCCTCCCAGGGCGCATCCGCCCCGCCCCGCCCCACGGCTGGTCGCTGGTCCCTGGGAGGGGTTGGGTGCTCGGGGCAGCAGCAGGCCCCGGCCCCCCCGCTGTGATGGGCTTACCCCGAGTTCTGGGCCGAGGGGGGCTCTACCGCAGGCTGCCGAGCGTGTGACCTCGGCGCCCAGAGGGCTGGTGCGTGGGTTAGCGCTGGCTCGGCACGAGGGCTTTTTCTGTCTGGCTTGCGGGTGCCCCCGGTGCCTGGCACGTCTGACCCAGCTGTGTGGACACAGAGCGTGGTGCCCGTACCGCGTGGGCCTGGTCCCGCCCTGCCACCCGGCGCCCGCAGGGGCACGAGGGCTTTGGGCCTCCCGCCACATGGGTGAGCAGGCGCTGCCCTGCCCCGGGAAACCAGCTCCTTGTCTCTGGCTGCAGTGGCTCCAGCCTTCCCTGGGCCTCAGTTTCCCTTCAGTAGCGTGGCCAGAGACAGGCCTTGGAGGTAACTCCAAGCTGGAGCCGAGCCTTCATCTGGGGATGTCAGGGAGGGAGAAGTGGCTCTGGGCTCTCCCAGCACCGAGATGCAGCCAGCTCTGGGCTGGAGCACAGCAGCCCTTTAACAGCCAGGGCCCCACTGAGAAAGCTACGGCCAATCCAAGGGAAGTGGCCAGGAGCTGGGGCATGCGGCACAGCACTCCCCACGGGAATGGGGGCGCTTGGAGAGGACAGGAGCCGCCGCCCCCAAGCCAGCTGGGTGGTTAGAACACAGTGTGACCTGGCCGCAGGGTCCTTGCACCCAGGGCTGGGCTGGCAGGGGCTGCAGGTCGGGAGTGAGGGGCACTGGCAGGGGGGGGGGCCAGGGCTGGGCTGGCAGGGGCTGCAGGTCGGGAGTGAGGGGCACTGGCGGGGGGGGGGGCAGGGCTGGGCTGGCAGGGGCTGCAGGTCGGGAGCGAGGGGCACTGGCGGGGGGGGGGCAGGGCTGGGCTGGCAGGGGCTGCAGGTCGGGAGTGAGGGGCACTGGCGGGGGGGGGGCAGGGCTGGGCTGGCAGGGGCTGTAGGTCGGGAGTGAGGGGCACTGGCGGGGGGGGGGCAGGGCTGGGCTGGCAGGGGCTGCAGGTCGGGAGTGAGGGGCACTGGCGGGGGGGGGCAGGGCTGGGCTGGCAGGGGCTGCAGGTCGGGAGTGAGGGGCACTGGCGGGGGGGGGGCAGGGCTGGGCTGGCAGGGGCTGCAGGTCGGGAGTGAGGGGCACTGGCGGGGGGGGGCAGGGCTGGGCTGGCAGGGGCTGCAGGTCGGGAGTGAGGGGCACTGGCGGGGGGGGCAGGGCTGGGCTGGCAGGGGCTGCAGGTCGGGAGTGAGGGGCACTGGCGGGGGGGGGCAGGGCTGGGCTGGCAGGGGCTGCAGGTCGGGAGTGAGGGGCACTGGCGGGGGGGGGGGCAGGGCTGGGCTGGCAGGGGCTGCAGGTCGGGAGCGAGGGGCACTGGCGGGGGGGGGGCAGGGCTGGGCTGGCAGGGGCTGCAGGTCGGGAGCGAGGGGCACTGGCAGGGGGGGGCAGGGCTGGGCTGGCAGGGGCTGCAGGTCGGGAGCGAGGGGCACTGGCGGGGGGGGGGCCAGGGCTGGGCTGGCAGGGGCTGCAGGTCGGGAGTGAGGGGCACTGGCGGGGGGGGGGGGGGCCAGGGCTGGGCTGGCAGGGGCTGTAGGTCGGGAGTGAGGGGCACTGGCGGGGGGGGGGCAGGGCTGGGCTGGCAGGGGCTGCAGGTCGGGAGTGAGGGGCACTGGCGGGGGGGGGGCAGGGCTGGGCTGGCAGGGGCTGCAGGTCGGGAGTGAGGGGCACAAGCCCTCAGTGCTCCTGAGTCCCCCCCCTCCACTGGCTGTGCTCCCCTGTCCCTCGCAGGCCGCCTGCGACACAGAGACTTGCGCCTGGTGCTGGGGTGGAGCCCAGCCGGCTTCCCCTCCGCAGCAGGGGATCCGTGGCCGGGTCCGTGTGCACCGAGCGGCGGGAGGAACGGCCCCGTGCCAGCTCGGGCCCCAAGCTGCTGTCCCCTGCAGCCAGGCTGAGCGTCCGTGCCTCGTGCGCAGGGAGCAGATGGGCGCAGGGCAGGCAGTGCCTGCAGCGGGCACCGGAGCTGCCACGGGAGGAGGGGCACGTGGGCCAAACCCCCCCGTCCCGTGGCAGGACTGCCAGCCCCCAGCCTGTGCTGCAGTGGGGCTCCGTGTCCTGGGGCGCTTGGGGCCAGGAGCTGGCACAGCAAGCCCCCCCCTCCCCGGTGCAGCGTCCCCTCCTCCAGACGAGCTGGGGGGCCCGGCGAGGGGCTGGGAAAGGGCAATTTAGAGACAGTTAATTAGCATCTCTTTAACCTCCCCCCCCCCCCCCCCCGTCCCCTGCCTATGACCTCACTGCCATCCCCATGGCAACCGGCTGTGATGCTGGCTCTGGAGGTGGGTGATGTCCAGGCATCTGGGTACGAGCTCCCTGTGCCCCCGCAGGCTCCCCGCCCGGAAAGGGAGGGGCTGCTGGGCAGAGCCTGGGGCCCCGAGGGGGTCTGGGGTGACACAGAGACCCCCCAGCAGGAGCAGCCCCACGGAGCCCAGCTGGGCCCCCAGCCTGATGGGCACCAGAGGGCAGGGCTGTGTGGGGCATGCGGGCAGGGCGGAGGCAAGGGGGGGAAGACCTGTGTGGGGCAGGGTGAGGGCAGGGCATGCTGGTGGGGCAGGAGCAAGGGGGGGCAGGGTGTGTGGGGCAGGGCGAGGGCAGGGCATGCTAGTGGGGCAGGAGCAAGGGGGGGCAGGGTGTGTGGGGCAGGGCGAGGGCAGGGCATGCTAGTGGGGCAGGAGCAAGGGGGGGCAGGGTGTGTGGGGCAGGGCAAGGGCAGGGCATGCTGGCGGGGCAGGGGTACAGGGGGTGGGGTGTGTGGGGCGTGGGGGCAGGGCATGCTGGCGGGGCAGGGGTACAGGGGGCGGGGTGTGTGGGGCGTGGGGGCAGGGCATGCTGGTGGGGCAGAGGTACAGGGGGCAGGGTGTGTGGGGCGTGGGGGCAGCTGCGGGGCAGGGGTACAAGGGGGCAGGGTGTGTGGGGCAGGGCGAGGGCAGGGCATGCTGGCGGGGCAGGGTGTGTGGGGCGTGGGGGCAGCTGCGGGGCAGGGGTACAAGGGGGCAGGGTGTGTGGGGCAGGGCGAGGGCAGGGCATGCTGGCGGGGCAGGGGTACAGGGGGCAGGGTGTGTGGGGCGTGGGGGCAGGGCATGCTGGCGGGGCAGGGGTACAGGGGGCAGGGTGTGTGGGGCGTGGGGCCAGGGCCGTGTGATGCTGGTAATTCAATGAGCTAA
The DNA here is from genome assembly GCF_049634645.1 of Pelodiscus sinensis. Lineage (NCBI taxonomy): Eukaryota > Metazoa > Chordata > Testudines > Trionychidae > Pelodiscus > Pelodiscus sinensis. Next base: position 94,795 of record NC_134719.1, on the reverse strand, counting down.
TTTGCATCTAGTTCACACACGACTGCACGTTTTAGCTCCGGAGTCAGGGAAACTAGGGAGTCAGCATAGGGGCCACCCCATGGCACCCGCAGCCCCAGCGCCCGTCACCATAGCGCCTGGCGCCCGCCTGCAGCCCAGAAATACCCAGGGGGCGCTGTGGGGCGGGGGGCAGATGGGGCAGGCAGGGCTGGTCCCTGTGCAGCACTAGGGGGCGCTGTGGGGCGGGGGGCAGGCAGGGCTGGTCCCAATGCAGCACTAGGGGGCGCTGTGGGGCGGGGGGCAGGCAGGGCTGGGCCCAGGGCAGCACTAGGGGGCGCTGTGGGGCGGGGGGCAGGCAGGGCTGGTCCCAATGCAGCACTAGGGGGCGCTGTGGGGCGGGGGGCAGGCGGGGCTGGTCCCAATGCAGCACTAGGGGGCGCTGTGGGGCGGGGGGCAGGCAGGGCTGGTCCCTGTGCAGCACTAGGGGGCGCTGTGGGGTGTGGGGCAGGCGGGGCTGGTCCCAATGCAGCACTAGGGGGCGCTGTGGGGCGGGGGGCAGGCAGGGCTGGGCCCAGGGCAGCACTAGGGGGCGCTGTGGGGCGGGGGGCAGGCGGGGCTGGTCCCAATGCAGCACTAGGGGGCGCTGTGGGGCGGGGGGCAGGCAGGGCTGGTCCCAATGCAGCACTAGGGGGCGCTGTGGGGCGGGGGGCAGGCAGGGCTGGTCCCTGTGCAGCACTAGGGGGCGCTGTGGGGCGGGGGGCAGGCGGGGCTGGTCCCAATGCAGCACTAGGGGGCGCTGTGGGGTGTGGGGCAGGCGGGGCTGGTCCCAATGCAGCACTAGGGGGCGCTGTGGGGCGGGGGGCAGGCAGGGCTGGGCCCAGGGCAGCACTAGGGGGCGCTGTGGGGCGGGGGGCAGGCGGGGCTGGTCCCAATGCAGCACTAGGGGGCGCTGTGGGGCGGGGGGCAGGCGGGGCTGGTCCCAATGCAGCACTAGGGGGCGCTGTGGGGCTGGGGGCAGGCAGGGCTGGTCCCAATGCAGCACTAGGGGGCGCTGTGGGGCGGGGGGCAGATGGGGCAGGCAGGGCTGGTCCCAGGGCAGCACTAGGGGGCACTGTTCGGTGTGGGGCAGGCGGGGCTGGTCCCAATGCAGCACTAGGGGGCGCTGTGGGGCGGGGGGCAGGCGGGGCTGGTCCCAATGCAGCACTAGGGGGCGCTGTGGGGCGGGGGGCAGGCAGGGCTGGTCCCTGTGCAGCACTAGGGGGCGCTGTGGGGCGGGGGGCAGGCAGGGCTGGTCCCAGGGCAGCACTAGGGGGCGCTGTGGGGTGTGGGGCAGGCAGGGCTGGTCCCAGGGCAGCACTAGGGGGCGCTGTGGGGCGGGGGGCAGGCAGGGCTGGTCCCAATGCAGCACTAGGGGGCGCTGTGGGGCGGGGGGCAGGCGGGGCTGGTCCCAATGCAGCACTAGGGGGCGCTGTGGGGTGTGGGGCAGGCGGGGCCGGTCCCAGGGCAGCACTAGGGGGCGCTGTGGGGTGTGGGGCAGGCGGGGCTGGTCCCAATGCAGCACTAGGGGGCGCTGTGGGGCGGGGGGCAGATGGGGCAGGCAGGGCTGGTCTCAATGCAGCACTAGGGGGCGCTGTGGGGTGTGGGGCAGGCGGGGCTGGTCCCAATGCAGCACTAGGGGGCGCTGTGGGGCGGGGGGCAGGCAGGGTGTGACGGCGCGTTGGGGTCCCCCGCCTCCTGCACCCCCGAAATGGCACGAACAGACTCCGCCAGCCAGTAGAATAGAGGTGGTTTATTGCCTCTCCAGGATACAGCACAGCACAGATGTCATCAGGTTACAGGGCAGGCCTAGGATGCCTCAGCCCCCCTTGATATGGGGCAGGGGTCTCGGCTTCTAAACCCCCCAGCCTGTTGCTGAGGCTGCTTCCTCCATCCTCCCAGACAGAAACTAACTCACCCTCCTCCAGCCCTGCCCCCCAGCCAGGGCGGCATCCACCTTCCTTTGTTCCTCCCCATGGGGGGTAGCTGGTCGGACCGGTTTGGAGCCCCCTTTGCATAATGACTCGTGTTACAGACAGCAGAGGTCGCCACAGCGTTGGCAAGTTACCCCCACTACGTCACACAGGGCTGGTACCAATGCAGCACTAGGGGGCGCTGTGGGGCGGGGGGCAGGCGGGGCTGGTCCCAGGGCAGCACTAGGGGGCGCTGTGGGGCGGGGGGCTGGCAGGGCTGGTCCCAGGGCAGCACTAGGGGGCGCTGTGGGGCGGGGGGCAGGTAGGGCTGGGCCCAGGGCAGCACTAGGGGGCGCTGTGGGGCGGGGGGCAGGCAGGGCTGGTCCCAGGGCAGCACTAGGGGGCGCTGTGGGGCGGGGGGCAGGCAGGGCTGGTCCCAGGGCAGCACTAGGGGGCGCTGTGGGGTGTGGGGCTGGCAGGGCTGGTCCCAGGGCAGCACTAGGGGGCGCTGTGGGGCGGGGGGCAGGCAGGGCTGGTCCCAGGGCAGCACTAGGGGGCGCTGTGGGGCGGGGGGCAGGCAGGGCTGGTCCCAGGGCTGCACTAGGGGGCGCTGTGGGGCGGGGGGCAGGCGGGGCTGGTCCCAGGGCAGCACTAGGGGGCGCTGTGGGGCGGGGGGCAGGCAGGGCTGGGCCCAGGGCAGCACTAGGGGGCGCTATGGGGCGGGGGGCAGGCAGGGCTGGGCCCAGGGCAGCACTAGGGGGCGCTGTGGGGCGGGGGGCAGGCAGGGCTGGGCCCAATGCAGCACTAGGGGGCGCTATGGGGCGGGGGGGCAGGCAGGGCTGGGCCCAGGGCAGCACTAGGGGGCGCTATGGGGCGGGGGGCAGGCAGGGCTGGTCCCAATGCAGGTCCCAGGGCTCTGCTAGGCGGCGCCTTTCTGGCTTTGGCAGGAGCAGGGTGCCGGGTGGCTGCTCCCCAGACCCCACGCGCCCAACGGAGTTTTCTTTGCCCACGTGGAGCCCTGCGGCTTCCCCGCAGTCAGTGGGCGCCGTTGGGACGGGGGCTGCTCCTCGCCAGCCTGGCGGGACACTGGGACTGCGAGGAGGGGACCGGCCAGTCTGGCTGCAGACGGAGGCCGTAGGCTCTGGCCTCCCACGCTGGCTCCAAATAAAGATCTTCTCCTTACGTGTGTGTATACACCCTGTGTGTGCACTTTGTACCGTGTGCACCATGTATGTGCACGTGTGTGATTGGATGCACACTGTGTGCACCGTGTGTACGCACAGTGTGTGTGCTCGTACCGTGTGTGCACCGTGTGTGTATGCACACGTTATGGACATGCACTGTGTGGTTGTGTGTGCCGTGTGTGTGCGCTGTGTGCGCGCACGCAGAGGGACATTCCCTGTCACACACAGCGCAGGGAGACCCCACATGCTGGAGAAGGGGGGGTACGCCCTGTGTTGGGAGGAGTCTGGGGAGATAGGTCTGACCCCAGCCCCTCCACCCCTCTTCCTGCCAGTCGCACTTGGCTTCACCTGCCCCGCTCACCCCATGGCAGCCCCCTGTGCCAGCCCACCGGCCCCCGGCCAGGGCACAGGGATCTGCCCGGCTCCAGCCAGGCTGCCGCTCCCAGCATGGCGCTGGCTGGGCACGGTGTGCGCTGCCCATAGGACAGCAACAGGGATGGCGCTGGGGAGAGTGGGGGGTGCGGACTCCCGGTGCCGGGCATGGAGCCTCCCCCCGCGGCGCTGGCGGTGGCCACGCCTGGCCTGGTGCCCAGCAGGCACTGCCCCCCCTCCCTGCCCTGCCATCAGCTCCGGGGTGAGTCCAGCCCAGGGAGGCATGTGACCGGACGTTGCGCCAGTCCCTGGTGCTGGCAGAGCCGCCTGGGGGCAGGGAGCCAGCGGCCGGGGCAGGAGCCACACCAGGAAGGGGCCACAGCGGAAAGAGGGCTCGTGTGCTCCAGCACCTCCATCTGGGGGGCCGCCTGCGGTGCCAGGGCCCTGGGGGGCTCGCAGTCACTCCAGGGAATTCTCTCCCGGGCGCCCGTGTGCTCTGATCTGGGGTCAGGAAGGAATTCTGCCCTGGGGCACCGGCTGCTCGGAAGTAGGATAAACCGCAGCTCCTCTGCGGCGCGACTCACCCCGGCCTTGGCGGTGGCCGAGGCTCAGCCAGGGGTCGGGCTGGGGGGCGGTGCCCTGCCACCTGCCGGTCGGACTAGTTCACAATGGCCCTGGCCGCCCTTGGAGCCTGGGAGCGTGTTCGGAGCCTGCCCGTGCTGGTGGCCAGCCCGCCGGGGGGAGGGCGTGGGGGCCTGGCACAGGCCGGGGAAGGAGCCAGGCTCTGGCCCCAGCCACTGGAAGTGGGCGCAAGGCCCTAACCTGCCCACTTGCCCTGGAGTGAGCCGGGTGGACAAAGGCCTGGGATGAGCTGGCTCCTCTCCGTGCACGAGCACGTGTGAGAGCACGTGTGAGAGCACGTGTGCACCACTGCCGTCAGTGGGAACAGTCCAGGAGCCGGCTGGGAGCAAGGCCCCTGCTTTGGGGCTCGGGGCAGAGCCATGCTTGACCCGCGCTGGTGCCAGGGACCCGAGGTGCAGCAGCGCTGGGCCCACTGGTGAGGCTGGTTGTTGGGGTCCTGGACCTCAGACCTCACCCCGAGTCGCACCCTGAACCCTAAGCACCTCCCGCCGGCTGGCTTGTGTGTAAAAGGCTTGTCTCACAGTGAAGTGTCATTAGAGGAGGTTTTGGAAATAATTGATAAACTGAACAGTAACAAGTCACCAGGACCAGATGGCATTAAAAACTCTAATGGGAAATTGCGGAACTAACAACTATGTTTGTAACCTAGCCTTTAAAACAGCTTCTGTACCCAAGGACTGGAAGGTAGCTAATGTAACGCCAATATATAAAAAGGACTCTAAAGGCGATCCCAGTAATTACAGACCGGTACGTCTGACATCAGTACCAAGCAAATTAGTTGAAATAGTAAAGAATAAAATTGTCAGACACATAGAAGAACATAATTTGTGGGGCAAAAGTCAACATGGTTTCTGTAAAGGGAAATCCTGTTTTACTAATCTATTAGGGTGCGTCTAGAGTGCTGAGATTTTGCGCAAAAGCAGCTGCTTTTGCGCAAAAACTTGCCAGCTGTCTACACTGGCCGCTTGAATTTGCGCAAGAACACTGACTTCCTACTGTAAGAATTCAGTGCTTCTTGCACAAATACTTTGATGCTCCCACTCAGGGATAAGCCCTCTTACACAAGAATACTTGCGCAAGAGGGCCAGTGTAGACAGGCACCTTAATTTTTTGCGCAAGAAAGCCCGATGGCTAAAATGGCTATCGGAGCTTTCTTGTGCAAAAGCGCGTCTACACTGGGTACGGATGCTTTTGTGCAAAGGCATCCGTGCCAATCTAGATGCTCTTTTGCAGAAACACTTTTAACGGAAAAACTTTTCCATTAAAAGTATTTCCGCAAAATCATGCCAGTCTAGATGCAGCCTTAGAGTTCTTTAAGGGGTCAACAAACATGCAGACAAGGGGGATCCAGTAGATCTAGTGAACTTAGATTTCCAGAAAGCCTTTGACAAGGTCCCTCACCAAAGGCTCTTGTGTAAATTAAGTTGTCATGGGATAAGAGGGAAGGTCCTTTCATGGACTGAGAACTGGTTAAAAGACAGGAAACAAAGGGAGGAATAAATGGTAAATTTTCAGAACGGAGAGGGGTAACTAGCGGTGTCCCCCAAGGGTCAGTCCTGGGACCAATCCTTTTCAACTTATTCATAAATGATCTGGAGAAAGAGGTAAACAGGGAGGTGGCAAAGTTTGGGGACGATACTAAACTGCTCAAGGTAGTTAAGCCCAAAGCAGACTGTGAAGAACTTCAAAACAATCTCCCCAAACTAAGTGACTGGGCAACAAAATGGCAAATGAAGTTTAATGTGGATAAGTGTAAAGTAATGCACATCGGGAAAAATAACCCGACTATACGTACAGTATGATGGGGGGTAATTTAGCTACAACTAATCAGGAAAGATCTTGGAGTCATAGTGGGTCGTTCTCTGGAGACGTCCACGCAGGGTGCAGCAGCAGCCAAAAAAGCAAACAGGATGTTAGGAATCATTAAAAAAAGGATAGAGAATGAGAATATCTTATTGCCCGTCTATAAATCCATGGTACGCCCACATCTGGAATACTGCGTACAGATGTGGTCTCCTCATCTCAAAAAAGAGATACTGGCATTAGAAAAGGTTCAGAGAAGGGCAACTAAAATGATGAGGGGTTTGGAACGGGTCCCATATGAAGAGAGATTAAAGAGACTGGGACTTTTCAGCTTGGAAAAGAGGAGACTGAGGGGGAATATGATAGAGGTCTATAAAATCATGAGTGGTGTGGAGAAAGTGAATAAGGAAAAGTTATTTACTTTTTCCCATAATATAAGAACTAGAAAAGGAAGTTGTTCTTCACACAGCGCATAGTCAACCTGTGGAACTCCTTGCTGCAGGAGGCTGTGAAGGCTAGGACTATAACAGGGTTTAAAAGAGAACTAGATAAATTTATGGAGGTTAAGTTCATAAATGGCTATTAGCCAGGCTGGGTAAGGAATGGTGTCAGAGGGTGGAGATGGATGCAGGAGGGAGATCGCTTGATCATTACCTGTTTGATTCACTCCCCCTAGAGCACCTGGCGCTGGCCACTGTGGGCTGACAGGACACTGGGCTGGATTGACCTTGGGTCTGACCCCGTCTGGCCATTCTTATGTTCTAAGAAAGACGGGAGGGAGGCAGGGAGGAGGGAGGGGGGGAGGTGAGAGAGGGAAGAAGAGGAGAAAGGGAGGAGGGGAGGAAGGAGGAAGGAGAGGGAGGGAGGGAGGGGGGAGAAGGGGAGGGGTAAAACAGGCCAAAGGAATCAGCCAGGCACCAATTGCAGAGTTCCCGGTTCAGGGCGCAGCGGTGATGGAGCAAACGGTCGGCGTGAATCCCGTCTGGGCCCTTCCCCCTCGGCCCCTGTGGGGGGCGCTCCCCGTGGGGTTAGGGCGGGGGCGGGCAGGCGAACGGCCGGCGTCCCCAGGGCCTCTTGCAGCTTCTCGGGCCGGGAGGGAATCCCGTGGGTCGGGCTGGGGCCGGGCACAGCGCCGCGCTGGCGTCTGTCCTGGGGTCGGCGCATGGGCCAGCCCCCAGCCAGGCCGGACTCGGCTCCTCGCGGGCGCCCGCCTCGGCTCCCGGGCTGGTCTGCTGGGGCCCAGGGTCAGCCGGGTGTCTCTGGGCGGGCCCCTCAGCTGGGCCCCCCAATGCGCTGCCCAGCCTCCTGTTGGCGGCTCCCTGCGCGGGCGCTGGACACACCTGGGGCCCCACGCGGCGGTGAGACGGGCCCTGGGCAAGGTGGAGCCGCGGTGCCAGCAGGGAGCCCCGGGCCCGTGCTGCCCAGGTCCTCGTGGCTGGGCGTGTCCGGGGCACCGTCGGACCTGGCGTGAGGCCGTGGGGTGAGCAGGCCTGGGGCTGTGCCCTGTCTGCCAGGGCTGCAAGGTGCCACCCAAGGACCCGATCCCTGCATGCCAGCCCAGAGCGCACCCACGGCACGGCCCCCAGGGCCTGACCGCAATGCTGGCAGCCTGCAGCGCCCACCCCAGCTGCTGCCAATCAGGCTGAACAGCAGCCTCGTTAGCTCCGCCACTCAGCCGGCCGATTAGCCTGCACACGTGAGCTCCCCTCCCCCCACAAAGGGCTCAGGCCAGCACACCCCAGGCTAGGGGGCCCGAGGGGCCGGGTGGAGCAGGAGCATGGGGGGCAGAGGTAAGCAGCTGAGCCCCAGCAAGGGCGCTGCCGAGAGACGAGGGCCCACTCCAGCCGGGCACCCAGGCACGTGACCTGCTAATGGGCCCTGCGGCGGGGCGGCCCGGCCTCGTGCTGCCGGCAGGAGCGGGGGCTCCCGTGGGGCTGGGTCGCTTCCTGCCCCAGGCCAGGCTCGCAGAGCCCGCCCCATTGCTGTGGGGCAGCACTGATGGCTGGGGGAGTGGCAGAGCCCGGCGTGGGCTGGGGCTGTGGGGCAGGCACTGGGGCCCACTGGCAATGGGGCAGGCTGGAGGTGCCCCTGGGGGCTGTGTACCGTGGGGCAGACCAAGCGCCAGGCTCTGGGAGTCCTGGCTGGGGCTGTGGGGCAGGCACTGGGGCCCACTGGCAATGGGGCAGGCTGGGACAAGAGAAACTCCCCGGCCCCCATGCCCTGGGACCCTGTTCACAGCCGCGGAGCCAGGCTCCCCGATGGCTCGCTGGGGCTCTGTGGGTGGGAGGTGGCAGCCAGCCCCCTGCCCCAGGGTCCCTTGTCTGGGGGCCGGCCTGGGTGGGGCTGGGGGCTCTCCCTGGCTGTGGCGCGTGCGGGGCTGGCTCGGCCGCGCGGCGCGGGAATCGGGAGCTATGGCTGCTCCCGGTGCTGATAGAATGACACGCTCGGGCGCCCGCGCCGGAGGCAGATTGGAGCCGCTGGCAGCGCGCCCGCAACAGCTGCTACCGATCAGGAAGTCACATGCGGGGCGGGGGGGTGGCCCCCCAGCTCCCAGTGCAGGGCCACGGAGCCCCCCCCCGCAGGGCAAGGAGACGTGCCTGGGAGCCCGGGGGTGCCAGCTCCCTGCCCAGACAATGCCAGGTGCTCCGGGGGGCCCCTCTCGGTACCCACCTGGGCTGGCTGGCCCAAGGGGGGGGCTGGGCTGGACTGGGCTCAGAGCGGACACAGGCAGAGTCGGGGGCATGGTGCTGCCACCTCCCGGGACCCCGTCGTGCCCTCGCTGGCTGAGAGCTGCAGGGGGATCATGTCTGGGGGGCAGCCAGTTTGCCAGGGCAGGGCTCTGCTCCCTCGCCCCCTTGGCTCACCGGGCACAATTTCAGAAGCAGTTCCACCTATGGCAGGGCCGCGGGGCAGGGCCAAAGCCAGCTCAGCCCTGGGCACCCGGCTGCAAGGTGCTTGCTGGCCTCCATGCCCCTCACTCGCCGGGCGCTGGGCCCCCGGCTGCCGACAGCCCCAGCCCTTCCCTCGTGGGGCCCTGGTGTGAGGCTGCATTGTGCACCCGGCACGGCGCCGGCACCAGCCACCCCGCAGCAGGAGGGACTCGGCCCGGACAAAGCTCCATTCTTGCCCCAGGGAAAGCTGGGTCCAGGCTGCGCCAGGGGCACCTACCGGCGTCCAGCCCCTGCCATGGCACTGAGCACCAGTGCCGTGGGGCAGGGCCCAGTGCCCCGCGTGGGGGCAGAACGGCCCGGGGGGGATGGAGAGCAGCGTCTGGCCAGCACCCCGCGCGGCAACAGAAGAGCCCGGCGAAGGCAGGAGGTGGCTCCGGAGCCCCGTGTTCCCGCTCGGCCGAGGGGCGCGGGTGCAGTTCGCTGTCGGATTTGGGAGCAGGGCGCTGTTCAGAGCGGGCCCACGCGGGGGGCTGCAGGGCAGGGCTGCCTCTGCAAAGGGAACAGGCTGGCAAGGCGGAGAGCCACTGGCCTAGATCCCCTGCCCCATGCTGGGCTGGGAACCCCAGAGTCCTGAACCCCCTCCCCGAGTCCTGTCCCCCACGATTCCTGGCCCCCCCCCCCCGTGCCCGGCTCCCCGGCGCTGCTCCCGGCCCCACCCGTCAGGCATCACTTTAGTCCCAGGGGTCGGGGGGCCAATCCCCTTCCCTCCCAGCTCCGGGCTCGCGGTGCCGGAGGCAGCCCAGCCAAGGCTGCTGGACGGGGGGGGGGGGGGGGGCGGTGGGAACAGAGGTGCCTTTGTGCTGCCTCCGCTCGGCCCTGCTTTGTATGAGTCGCAGCCTCCAGCTTCCCTGCAGTCATGGGGGAGGAGGGAGGATCCGGGGGAGGCCTCTGTTCGGGGGGGGGGCTGCCTCCTCTTCTCCCTGCAGCACCTGCCCCTGCCTGCAGAGAGCCTGGGGCCCCGGCATCTGGGGAAAGAGTTGGAGCAGCTGTGGGGCTGGAATGGGCAGAACCAGCTGCTTAGTGCAGTATCTCCCCTCCCCCATCTCCTGGGGGGGGTCTCCAGTTGGCAGGGCCTTGGGGGAGGCGTCCCCTGCTAATGGCGCTGCCCCCACCTCTCTCCACAGAACGGCGCCGTCCCTGGGGAGCCGACCAAGCGAGACGAGAACGTGAAACGGGGCAACTGGGGCAACCAGATTGAGTTTGTGCTGACCAGCGTGGGCTACGCCGTGGGGCTGGGCAATGTGTGGCGCTTCCCCTACCTCTGCTACCGCAACGGGGGAGGTGTGTGCTCAGCGCTGCCTGGCCTGCGGAGAGCGGGCGGGGCCAGCAGGGGGCACCAGGCCGCAGGGAGTGGGCAGGGCCAGCAGGGGGCGCCGGGATGTAGGAAGCAGGTGGGGCCAGCAGGGGGCATTGGCCTGCAGGGAGTGGGCAGGGCCAGCAGGGGGCACCAGGCTGCAGGGAGCGGGCGGGGCCAGAAAGGGGCATTGGCCTGCAGGGAGCGGGTGGGTTCAGCAGGGGGTGCCGGGCTGCAGGGAGCAGGCGGGGCCAGCAGGGGATGCCGGGCTGCAGGGAGCAGGCGGGGCCAGCAGGGGATGCAGGGAGCAGGCGGGGCCAGCAGGGAGCGGGCGGGGCCAGCAGGGGGCGCCGGGCTGCAGGGAGCGGGCGGGGCCAGCAGGGGGTGCCGGGCTGCAGGGAGCGGGCGGGGCCAGCAGGGGGCGCCGGGCTGCAGGGAGCGGGCGGGGCCAGCAGGGGATGCCGGGCTGCAGGGAGCGGGCGGGGCCAGCAGGGGGCGCCGGGCTGCAGGGAGCGGGCGGGGCCAGCAGGGGGTGCCGGGCTGCAGGGAGCGGGCGGGGCCAGCAGGGGGTGCCGGGCTGCAGGGAGCGGGCGGGGCCAGCAGGGGGCGCCGGGCTGCAGGGAGTGGGCGGGGCCAGCAGGAAGCTTTGGTGAGGGGCTGGGGGTCAGCGGAGAGCTGGTGGGGCCGGGCTGGCTCCCTCACCCACAGCTCCCCTGACCCCCCGTCTCTGCCCCTCGCCCCCAGGAGCCTTCATGTTCCCCTACTTCATCATGCTGGTCTTCTGCGGCATCCCCCTCTTCTTCATGGAGCTCTCCTTCGGCCAGTTCGCCAGCCAGGGCTGCCTGGGCGTCTGGAGGATCAGCCCCATGTTCAAAGGTCAGAGGGCCTCCCGCCCCCCTCGGCGCACAGCCGCCCGTCCCGCCCCGGCACCCGCCCCGCCCCGGCACCCGCCCCGCCCCAGCACCCTCACCCGGCCTGCCCCAGCACCCACACCCGCCCTGCCCTGGCGCCCGCCCCAGCACCCACCCTGCCCCGGCACCCGCCCCAGCACCCGCCCCGCCCCAGCACCCACACCCGGCCTGCCCCAGAACACACACACACCCCAGCCAGTGTTTAGGCTCACACCTACCCTGTGCACACTCATTCCTCTCCCTGCACAAGCTCATGCACACCCCAACGCACGGTCACACCCACCTCTGCACACACTTGCTCCCGGCCCAGTGCTCACTCATGCTCACACCTGCCCTGGTGCGTGCTCACGCCCACCCCTCTTCATACTTACACTGGCCTTGGGTACACTCACACACACCTTGAGCTTGTGCTCACACCTGCCCGCAGATACTCACTTGGGTTTGCACACACCCCCTCACACTCTTCCTCTGCCCTCACAGCGTGCACGTTCCCACCAACACAGCCACAGGCTGCACACACTTTGGCACACTTTCCCCATGACCCTCGCCTGCACACTCGCTTGTGCACACACACATTGTCCACTCGTGCGTATGCTCCATTGCACACTCGTCCCTGTAAACATCCAACTTGGCCACTCACATGCACACTCACACACACACTGCTGTGCACAGAGCCTCCTCGCATACTCACCCATCTACTCACACACGCTCTTGAACACACGCTTTACATGCCCATTTGCACACACGTTTGCGTGCTTGGTCCGGTGTGCCCGCATACGCACTGCACACTTAACTGTGTGCACACGTGTTGCACACTTGCATGTGACTACACTTGTTGCACTCCCACCTACTCCCGCTCACTGGCTCTAGCGCTGCCCCTCCCCTCACGCGCTGCCTGTCCCCAGGCGTGGGCTACGGGATGATGGTGGTCTCCACGTACATCGGCATCTACTACAACGTGGTCATCTGCCTGGCCTTCTACTACTTCTTCTCCTCCATGACGCGGGTGCTGCCCTGGGCCTTCTGCTCCAACCCCTGGAACACGCCCGACTGCAGCGGGGTGCTGGACGCCACCAACGGCTCCGCCGCGCCGCCCCGCAACCTCAGCCAGCTCCTCAACCACACGCTGCAGCGCACCAGCCCCAGCGAGGAGTTCTGGAGGTGCCCGCCTGGAGCAGAGGGGCAGGGCGCTGTGCCCAGAGCCAGGCCCCAGGGCGGGATGGGGTTGACGTCCCTGCTGGTTGGAGTCCCCGAGGCAGAGGGCGGGGAAAAGAGATGGGGCAGAAAGGCTCTGGGGTATAGGGGTTGGACTCCAGGGCGGGGGGGGGGCTGCAGGACAAAGGGGCGGGGCAGAGGGGTGGAGCAGAGGAGCAGAGCTCTGGGGCAGAGGGGTGGAGCTGCAGGACAAAGGGGCGGGGCTCCGGGGCAGGTGGCTGCTGCTGGCGTCTCTCACACTCGCTCCCCGTGGGGCAGGCGCTACGTGCTGAAGATCTCGGACGACATCGGGAACCTGGGCGAGGTGCGGCTCCCCCTGCTGGGCTGCCTGGGCGTCTCCTGGGTCGTGGTCTTCCTCTGCCTCATCAAGGGTGTCAAGTCATCAGGAAAAGCAAGTAGACTGTCTGGCTCCTCCCCTCCCTAGGCCTGGCTCCTCCCTCTCCATAGCTCCTCCCCTCCTGGGCCTGGCTCCTCCCTCTCCATAGCTCCTCCCCTCCTGGGCCTGGCTCCTCCCTCTCCATAGCTCTTCCCGTCGGGCTGTGCATGGATCCAGAAGTCCAGTGCGACCCAGGGCTGGGTGCTGGCTGGAGCTGTGTGCTGCAGGGCTCCGGGAAATATTTTCACACGTGGGGACCGAAGCCACCCACCCCAGTAGCCCCAAGACCTCCCCGCCCATGGCCGAAGTCTGGAGCCTTGTTGCTCTGCAGGGGTGAAGCCCTCAGCTGCCCCGCTCCCCCCACTATGGTCCTGGGTTTTTATGGCACGTGGGGGGGTACCAGTCCTTCCCTCCAGAGCCGGCCCCATGACCCCACTACCTCTGGGCTGCAGGCCCCGGCTCTGCCCAGCGTGCCCCAACACAGGCGCCGGGGGAGACTCCGCCTGGGGGGCTGAGCCTGCATGGCACCTGCGCCTGGCTGCGTTGGCGACGGAGCGGCTGGGGCTCCCTGGGGCCAGCGCCCGGCTCCGCGGCTCTGGCAGTGCCGGCTCAGAGCCCCACGTCTCCGCCAGCACAGCTCCTACCGCGAGCCCTGTGCCAGGCGGTGCCCCTGTGCCGTGCCAGGCCCTTGCAGCCCCCCTGTCTGAAGCAGCTGGGCGCAGGCCTCGTCCACGGTGCCGCCAGGGTGCCCCGGGGAGCTCTGCCGGCACGGAGCCTGCCTCCAGGTGGCACAGAGAACGGCCGCTGAGCCGGGATCCGGGGCAGCCCCCGCGTGGGCAGGGCCAGGGCGGCGAGGCTGAGCCGTGGCTCCGTCCGTCCGCCCGCCAGGTGGTGTACTTCACAGCCACCTTCCCCTACGTGGTGCTCACCATCCTCTTCGTGCGCGGCATCACCCTGGAGGGCGCCGCCACCGGGATCGCCTACTACCTGACGCCCCAGTGGGACAAGATCCTGGACGCCAAGGTGGGTCTGAGCCGGGGACGCGCCGGGCGGGGGGCTCTGCCCTTCCCTGGGCACGGGAGTCTTGAGGAGGCTGCGTTGGATCCCTCGCTCCCTGTCCCCAGCCCTGCTGGTGACCACCCCCCCCGACCCACAGCCCCTGCCCCCCAGCCCGCCGGTGCCCCTGACTCCCGCCCCGCAGCCCCTGCCCCCCAGCCCTGCTGGTGACCACGCCCCCGACCCACAGCCCCTGCCCCCCAGCCCTGCCGGTGCCCCTGACTCCCGCCCCGCAGCCCCTGCCCCCCAGCCCTGCTGGTGACCACCCCCCCGACCCACAGCCCCTGCCCCCCAGCCCTGCCGGTGCCCCTGACTCCCGCCCCGCAGCCCCTGCCCCCCAGCCCTGCCGGTGCCCCTGACTCCCGCCCCGCAGCCCCTGCCCCCCAGCCCTGCTGGTGACCACCCCCCCCGACCCACAGCCCCTGCCCCCCAGCCCTGCCGGTGCCCCTGACTCCCGCCCCGCAGCCCCTGCCCCCCAGCCCTGCTGGTGACCACCCCCCCGACCCACAGCCCCTGCCCCCCAGCCCTGCCGGTGCCCCTGACTCCCGCCCCGCAGCCCCTGCCCCCCAGCCCTGCCGGTGCCCCTGACTCCCGCCCCGCAGCCCCTGCCCCCCAGCCCTGCTGGTGACCACCCCCCCCGACCCACAGCCCCTGCCCCCCAGCCCTGCCGGTGCCCCTGACTCCCGCCCCGCAGCCCCTGCCCCCCAGCCCTGCTGGTGACCACCCCCCCCGACCCACAGCCCCTGCCCCCCACCCCGCCAGTGCCCCTGACTCCCGCCCCACAGTCCCTGCCCCCCAGCCCTGCTGGTGCCCCTGACTCCCGCCCCGCAGCCCCTGCCAGCCCAGCCCTGCCGGTGCCCCTGACTCCTGCCCCGCTGCCCCTGCCAGCCCAGCCCTGCCGGTGCCCCTGACTCCTGCCCCACAGCCTCTGCCCCCCAGCCCTGCCAGTGCCACTGACTCCCACCCCGCTGCCCCTGCCAGCCCTGCGCCCCCAGCCCTGCCGGTGCCCCTCACTCCCATCCCACAGCCCCTGCCAGCCCAGCCCTGCCCCTCACCCCTGACAATGCCCCCCACTCCTGCCCCATAGCCCCTGCCAGCCCAGCCCTGCCCCTCACCCCTGACGATGCCCCCCACTCCTGCCCCATAGCCCCTGCCAGTGCGGCCCTGAGCCATCTGTGGCTGCCAACCCCAGCAGTGTGGAGTGGGGTGACCCTGGGCTGGGCTCCTGCCCGTCCCTCTGGGCCAGTGGTAACCTCTCTGTGTCTGCCAGGTCTGGGGAGACGCTGCCTCCCAGATCTTCTACTCCCTGGGCTGCGCCTGGGGCGGGCTCATCACCATGGCCTCCTACAACAAGTTCCACAACAACTGCTACAGGTGAGCGGCCCACCTGCTGGGACACGCCCTCCCAGCCCCGCCTGGCCACGCCTACTGACCCCCCCGCCTGGCCACGCCTACTGACCCCCCCCGCCTGGCCACGCCCACTGACTCCCACCCTCCCCCCGGCCACGCCCCCTGACTCCCACCCCTGCCTGGCCACGCCCACTGACTCCCACCCCTGCCTGGCCACGCCCACTGACTCCCAGCCCCCGCCTGGCCACGCCCACTGACTTCCCGCTCTCCCCCGGCCACGGCCCCTGACTCTCAGCCCCTGCCTGGCCATGCCCCCTGAATCCCAGCCCCCACCTGGCCACGCCCCCTGACTCCCACCCCTGCCTGGCCACGCCCACTGACTCCCAGCCCCTGCCTGGCCACGTCCACTGACTCCCCCCTCTCCCCCGGCCACGGCCCCTGACTCTCAGCCCCTGCCTGGCCACGCCCCCGACTCCCAGCCCCTGCCTGGCCACGCCCAGTGACTCCCACCCCCCGCCTGGCCACACCCCCTGACTCCCACCCCTGCCTGGCCACGCCCCCTGACTCCCACCCCTGCCTGGCCACACCCCCTGCCTGCCAACGCCCCCTGCCCATTCTCTGACTCACCTGCCCTGCAGGGACAGCATCATCATCAGCATCACCAACTGCTCCACCAGCGTCTACGCCGGCTTCGTCATCTTCTCCATCCTGGGCTTCATGGCCCAGCACCTGGGCGTGGACGTCTCCCAGGTGGCCGACCACGGGCCCGGCCTGGCCTTCGTGGCCTACCCCGAGGCCCTGACGCTGCTGCCCATCTCGCCCCTCTGGTCCGTCCTCTTCTTCTTCATGCTCATCCTGCTGGGGCTGGGCACACAGGTACCAGCGCCCGCCGGCGGGCAGGGCAGGGGCCCCAGGGATGGGGAGGGCAGCAGAGGGTGGGGAGGGCAGAGGGGGTGGCAAGGGGCAGCAGCAGAGCCAGGGCAGGGGCAGGGGGCAGCCGGCAGAGCCAGGGGCAGGGCAGGAAGCAGGTGGCAGAGCCAGGGGCAGGGCAGGAGGCAGCCGGCAGAGCCAGGGGCAGGGCAGGGGGCAGCCGGCAAAGCCAGGGGCAGGGCAGGAAGCAGGTGGCAGAGCCAGGGGAGGGGCAGGGGGCAGCCGGCAGAGCCAGGGGCAGGGCAGGGGGCAGCTGGCAGAGCCAGGGGCAGGGCAGGAGGCAGGTGGCAGAGCCAGGGGCAGGGCAGGGGGCAGCCGGCAGAGCCAGAGGCAGGGCAGGGGGCAGGCGGCAGAGCCAGGGGCAGGACGGGGCAGCCGGCAGAGCCAGGGGCAGGGCAGGAGGCAGCCGGCAGAGCCAGGGGCAGGGCAGGGGGCAGCCGGCAGAGCCAGGGGCAGGGCAGGGGGCAGCCGGCAGAGCCAGGGGCAGGGCAGGGGGCAGCTGGCAGAGCCAGGGGCAGGGTAGGAGGCAGCCGGCAGAGCCAGGGGCAGGGCAGGAGGCAGCCGGCAGAGCCAGGGGCAGGACAGGGGGCAGCCGGCAGAGCCAGGGGCAGGGTAGGAGGCAGCCGGCAGAGCCAGGGGCAGGGCAGGGGGCAGCCGGCAGAGCCAGGGCAGGAGGCAGACGGCAGAGCCAGGAGCAGGGCAGGGGGCAGGTGGCAGAGCCAGGGGCAGGGCAGGGGGCAGCTGGCAGAGCCAGGGGCAGGGCAGGGGGCAGCCGGCAGAGCCAGGGGCAGGGCAGGGGGCAGCCGGCAGAGCCAGGGGCAGGGCAGGGGGCAGCCGGCAGAGCCAGGGGCAGGGGCAGGGCAGGGGGCAGCCGGCAGAGCCAGGGGCAGGGCGGGGGGCAGCCGGCAGAGCCAGGGGCAGGGCGGGGGGCAGCCGGCAGAGCCAGGGGCAGGGCAGGGGGCAGACGGCAGAGCCAGAGGCAGGGCAGGGGGCAGCCGGCAGAGCCAGGGGCAGGACAGGGGGCAGCCGGCAGAGCCAGGGGCAGGACAGGGGGCAGCCGGCAGAGCCAGGGGCAGGGCAGGGGGCAGCCGGCAGAGCCAGGGGCAGGGCAGGGGGCAGCCGGCAGAGCCAGGGGCAGGGCAGGGGGCAGCCGGCAGAGCCAGGGGCACCATGCCCAGGCCTCGCACTGGCTGACGCTGGCTCCCGGCAGTTCTGCCTGCTGGAGACGCTGGTCACGGCCATCGTGGACGAGGTGGGCAACGACTGGATCATCCAGCGGAAGATGTTCGTGACGCTGGGCGTGGCCGTGGTGGGCTTCCTGCTGGGCATCCCACTCACCACCCAGGTAGGGCATGGGGCAGCCTGACCCCCCACTGTCCTTCCTGCCCCATCGCTCTGCGGAAGGGCTGGGGACCGTCCCCCCTTGCTCCGGCGTTCCGGACCCTGCCCGGGGTGGCTGTGGCGGGGCCGGGCGAGGCGACGCGGCGGGAGCAGAGCTGGGGCCCATGGCACTAGCAGCCGGCTCGCAGGTCCTGTGGCCTTGGCGCGGGCACGCTGGGCTTTGCCAGGGCTGTCGAGGGCCCTGTGCCTCGCCTGCCCCCTTCCTGCAGGGCCAGGCCGGGCGCCGTGGGCCCATGCAGTGCCGGGATAGGATAGCGTCCTGGCGGCAGTGCCAGGTGGTGCTAGGCAGCGATGCCCATGCTGGGTGGGGCTGGCAGTGTGTTACTGAGCAGTGGGGGAGGCCCCGGGCTCTGCCTCCCCCCCCCAGCCACAGCCAGACAGGTCTCCCAGCCGGCTGGGAGCAGGACCCCAGCGCCGCACAGACTGGTCAGCACAGGGACCAGGAGCAGCCAGGGCAGCCCACCCTGGGGAGAGGGGACCCCAGAGCCAGGGCCCTGCCCCCCTCCCTGCACCCTAAGCCAGTGAGACTGAACCCCCCCCCCCACACACACACGCATGCACAAGGCTCTTCTCCTGGCCTTTGCTGTCCCAGGGCACTGCTGGCCCCCTGGCCCGGCTCCAGGTTGCAAAGGGCATCGGCCTTGGTGCACGTGGGGGCCGCGGGGCAGCCTCACCTCAAATTCCCACCCTTAGCTAGCATCAGTCAGCGCCCAGGGAAACTGAGGCATGCGCACGGGGTTACTCTAGGACGGTAGCGCTCATGTTCACCAGAAAGTGAGTAAAATCCCTGCCGAGTCAGGCATCCGTGCCAAGCCGCAGTGGTCCTGCGGATGTTTTCCAGCCATGTGTGGAATGCATTTTGTGCCATGCACTAATGCATGTGCAGACGTGGACCACAGGAGACACAGGCTGTGGGCTGTGGGTGTGCTGCCAATCTGCTGGGCGGCGGTTGAATCTCTCCTGGTGCCCGCCCCAGCGCTCTGCTCACAGGGAGCCTGCCAGACAGGGATGGCGGTGCCAGGCCCCAGTGCCAGGCGGCCATGCCAAGGCCAGGAAGGAGGGCAGTGCCAGGCAGGGCTGGTGGTGCCCAGGCTGTCCCGCTCTGACCCCTGCTCTCCCCAGGCCGGGATATACTGGCTCCTGCTGATGGACAATTACGCTGCCAGCTTCTCCCTGGTCGTCATCTCCTGCATCATGTGCGTCTCCATCATGTACATCTACGGTAGGTCCCCAGCGCCATGGCAACCGTGCCACAGGTGGGGTACCTGGCCTGCCAGGAGCCAATGGGAACCCAGCTTGTGCAGACCCCAGCGCCAGCAGGAACAGGCTGCGCTCGGATGGGCTGGCCCACAGCGGGGAGAGGGCGCCAGGATGCGCGGGTTCTGGCCTGGCTGAGGGAGCAGGGTCTAGTGGTTAAAGCAATGGGGGTTGGGTGCCCAGGACGCTCGGGTTCTGGCCCGGCTGAGGGAGCAGGGTCTAGTGGTTACAGCAATGGGGGTTGGGTGCCCAGGACGCTCGGGTTCTGGCCCGGCTGAGGGAGCAGGGTCTAGTGGTTACAGCAATGGGGGTTGGGTGCCCAGGACGCTCGGGTTCTGGCCCGGCTGAGGGAGCAGGGTCTAGTGGTTACAGCAATGGGGGTTGGGTGCCCAGGACGCTCGGGTTCTGGCCCGGCTGAGGGAGCAGGGTCTAGTGGTTACAGCAATGGGGGTTGGGTGCCCAGGACGCGCGGGTTCTGGCCCGGCTGAGGGAGCAGGGTCTAGTGGTTACAGCAATGGGGGGTTGGGTGCCCAGGACGCTCGGGTTCTGGCCCGGCTAGGGGAGCAGGGTCTAGTGGTTAAAGCAATGGGGGTTGGGTGCCCAGGACGCTCGGGTTCTGGCCCGGCTGAGGGAGCAGGGTCTAGTGGTTACAGCAATGGGGGGTTGGGTGCCCAGGACGCTCGGGTTCTGGCCCGGCTAGGGGAGCAGGGTCTAGTGGTTAAAGCAATGGGGGTTGGGTGCCCAGGACGCTCGGGTTCTGGCCCGGCTGAGGGAGCAGGGTCTAGTGGTTACAGCAATGGGGGTTGGGTGCCCAGGACGCTCGTGTTCTGGCCCGGCTAGGGGAGCAGGCTCTAGTGGTTAAAGCAATGGGGGTTGGGTGCCCAGGACGCTCGGGTTCTGGCCCGGCTGAGGGAGCAGGGTCTAGTGGTTACAGCAATGGGGGTTGGGTGCCCAGGACGCTCGGGTTCTGGCCCGGCTGAGGGAGCAGGGTCTAGTGGTTACAGCAATGGGGGTTGGGTGCCCAGGACGCGCGGGTTCTGGCCCGGCTGAGGGAGCAGGGTCTAGTGGTTACAGCAATGGGGGTTGGGTGCCCAGGACGCTCGTGTTCTGGCCCGGCTAGGGGAGCAGGCTCTAGTGGTTAAAGCAATGGGGGTTGGGTGCCCAGGACGCTCGGGTTCTGGCCCGGCTGAGGGAGCAGGGTCTAGTGGTTACAGCAATGGGGGTTGGGTGCCCAGGACGCTCGTGTTCTGGCCCGGCTAGGGGAGCAGGGTCTAGTGGTTAAAGCAATGGGGGTTGGGTGCCCAGGACGCTCGGGTTCTGGCCCGGCTGAGGGAGCAGGGTCTAGTGGTTACAGCAATGGGGGTTGGGTGCCCAGGACGCTCGGGTTCTGGCCCGGCTGAGGGAGCAGGGTCTAGTGGTTACAGCAATGGGGGTTGGGTGCCCAGGACGCTCGGGTTCTGGCCCGGCTGAGGGAGCAGGGTCTAGTGGTTACAGCAATGGGGGTTGGGTGCCCAGGACGCGCGGGTTCTGGCCCGGCTGAGGGAGCAGGGTCTAGTGGTTACAGCAATGGGGGGTTGGGTGCCCAGGACGCTCGGGTTCTGGCCCGGCTAGGGGAGCAGGGTCTAGTGGTTAAAGCAATGGGGGTTGGGTGCCCAGGACGCTCGGGTTCTGGCCCGGCTGAGGGAGCAGGGTCTAGTGGTTACAGCAATGGTGGTTGGGTGCCCAGGACGCTCGTGTTCTGGCCCGGCTAGGGGAGCAGGGTCTAGTGGTTAAAGCAATGGGGGTTGGGTGCCCAGGACGCTCGGGTTCTGGCCCGGCTGAGGGAGCAGGGTCTAGTGGTTACAGCAATGGGGGTTGGGTGCCCAGGACGCTCGGGTTCTGGCCCGGCTGAGGGAGCAGGGTCTAGTGGTTACAGCAATGGGGGTTGGGTGCCCAGGACGCTTGGGTTCTGGCCCGGCTAGGGGAGCAGGGTCTAGTGGTTAAAGCGGGGGGAAAGGAGGGGAGCTGGGCGCCCAGGATGCCTGGGTTCTGTTTCCATTTGGTCCCTGTGGGGTGACGCCTGAGCCCCCCCCCCCCCGGGTACTGGTGAGGGCAGGGGCAGGCCGGGGACACTGTAAGGTGGGGGCTGAGGCTGCAGCAGCTGGCCACGCGTGAGGGAGGCAGCAGCCCTGGGTGCCGGCCTGGCACAACGTGAGGGCTGGGCGTGGCTGTTCCCTGCCTGGCTCCAGGTCCCCCGGGGGGAGGGGTGGATGCGCCCAGGGACATTGACCCCCCCCCGCGCTGGGGGGGCTGCCCAAGTGACACCCTGCCTGCGCCCCCAGGGCATCGGAACTACTTCAGGGACATTGAGATGATGCTGGGCTTCCCGCCCCCCCTCTTCTTCCAGATCTGCTGGAGATTCTTCTCGCCCGCCATCATCTTCGTAAGCGCGCAGCCCGGCTCGGGTGCCAGCCCGTGGGGGCGGGGGTGGGGGCGGGGGCGTGCCAGCCCGTGGGGGGCGGGAGGGGCAGGGGCGTGCTAGCCCGTTGGGGGCGGGAGGGGCAGGGGCGTGCCAGCCCATTGGGGGCGGGAGGGGCAGGGGCGTGCTAGCCCGTTGGGGGCGGGAGGGGCAGGGGCGTGCCAGCCCGTTGGGGGCGGGAGGGGCAGGGGCGTGCTAGCCCGTTGGGGGCGGGGGCAGGGGCGTGCCAGCCCGTGGGGACGGGGGCAGGGGTGAAGGTTTGCTTGGCTGTAGCCTCAGGACGCCGCCAGCCCTGCTCCTGCTTCTCGGAGGGAGTGTGACGGCGCGTCGGGCCCCCCGATCCTGCACCCCCCGTGACGGCGCGTCGGGCCCCCCGATCCTGCACCCCCCGTGACGGCGCGTCGGGCCCCCCGATCCTGCACCCCCCGTGACGGCGCGTCGGGGCCCCCCGATCCTGCACCCCCCGTGACGGCGCGTCGGGCCCCCCGATCCTGCACCCCCATAGCAGCCAGAACAGACTCTGCCAGCAGTAGAAGGGGTGGGGGGTTTATTGCTCCCCCCGGACACAGCCCAGCACAGACGTGATGGGGACACAGGAGTCAGGGCTGGGATGCCTCAGCCCCCTTGGGGTGGGGGGTCCAGCTGGAGGGAGCAGGCATGGCTGGGGGCTGGCTGTGGCCGGGGGGGCTAGCAGAATGTGGAGCAGGTAGGTTTGGGGCCCATGAGTCAGCCCCCAGCAGGGGGGGCATGGGCAGGCCTGGGGGGCCCAGCTGAGCCCCACTCCCGCTTCTGTGCCCCCCAGTTCATCCTGGTGTTCACGGTCATCCAGTACCAGCCCATCTCCTACAACACCTACGTCTACCCGCCCTGGGCCATCGGCATCGGGTTCCTCATGGCGCTGTCCTCTGTGCTCTGCATCCCGGTGTACGCCGCCTACCGGCTCTGCCGCGCCGAGGGCGACTCGCTGCTCCAGGTGGGGGCTCTAGGCCCCACTGCTGCTGTGGGGCGGGCTCTGGGCCCTGGCCAGCAAAGACCCCCCAAGCTGTGCCCCGGCAGGGGTTGAACCTGCCCTGGGGGCTGGGAGCCAGGCCTCCTGTGCTCTGGCCTCAGCTCCGGGGGGGTAGGGGAGGGCAGCGGGATCTAATGGGTAGAGTGGGGGCTGGGAGCCAGGACTCCTGGGCTATGTCTACACTGGCGGGTTCTTGTGCAAGAACTTTTGCACAAGACCACGTCCACGTGCTTTTGCACAAGAGCACCCATGGCGGTGTGGACGCTCTTCTGTGCAAGAAAGCTCCGCTGGCCCCACTCTTGCGCACGAGAGCGCACACGTGTTAGACGCGAGCGTAGCTCTCGCGCAGGACGCCCTCTCTTCCCACGCGTTACTGGAACCCGCCGGTGCAGACGTAGCCCTGCCTAGGGGGGTCGTGGGGGCTGGCGGGTTGACTTGGCGCCTCCTTCCCTGGGCCCCTCAGGCCTGGCCGAGTGTCCGGCTGCCCTCCGCTTGGGGTCGGTGTGGGGCAGAGGTGGCCAACCCGAGGGCTGCGGGTGGCTGGTGGCCTGGGGGCACAGGGCCATGGCCCGTGGCGGAGCTAACACCCCTTCTCCCTCTCTCTAGCGTTTGAAAAACGCCACCAAGCCCAGCCAGGACTGGGGCCCGGCGCTGGCCGAGCACCGGACCGGGCCCTACGCCCCGGCCCCCACGGCCCGCCTGGAGGTGCAGCCGCTGAACCCCGAGAAGCTGCGGAGCGAGGACCTCGCCCTCCCCGTGCAGGGCAGCAACGGCTCAGCCCACAGCCAGGACTCCAGACTGTGACCCGGCGCCCACCCCTGCGCCCCCCACCCACCCTGCCCGGTGCCACACCACAGTGCCCCCTGCTGGGGGAGCCAGGCTGCACCGGGTGCCACCGGGGGTCCCTGTCTGTGTGTCCCCGCCCCCGCCCCTCCCCCGGTGTGTGACCCTCATGTTTACAGTATGGGCCCCGCAGCCGGCAGGAGGGGAGCGGCTGCCAGGCCCCAGCCTGCCCCCGGTGGCGCCACTCGGCAAGGGCTGAAGGCACCGTGGAGGGCGTGCGGACCTGGGCAGAGCGGCAGGAGCCGGGGGGCAGCTTTGCCCAGTGTGTGACGGGGGTAGAGCAATGCCAGGGCCCAAGTGGCCCGGTGGGGGGGGGGGGGCGAGCTGCCATGTGGCCCAAGGGGCCCAGGCAACCCCCACAGGCCGCACAGATGGGGCCCAGGAGTGGCCGCCAGGAGGAATCGAGCCCCATTGCAGTGGGGCAGCAGCACAGAGTCAGTGGGGCTGGAGGCAAAGCCAAGAGCCTGCAGGGGTGGAGGGGGGGGGTGGGTCTGTCAGGTGCCGTGGGGGCTGGACGGCAGGAACTGGATCAGAGTAGTCCAGCCCTTTCCTCTGCCCCCCCCCCCCCCCCGGGCCTTCCCCACCCGGCTGGCCAAAGGGGGAGGGAGCTGCTGCTGGGGGGGGCACAGTTGTGCAGAGGGTCAGAGCCAGGGCCGTGTCTGGGGCAGGCAGGGGGCAGCCCCACATTGGGCACGAGCGTGCCTGGCAGAAAGCGTACACCTGCCCCAGGTATGGCCAAGCCCTAGGGTGGCACCCTGGCCAGCCGGCGCCCCTGGCAGCTGCCCCCGCGCACTCAGAACTGGAGAGCAGAGGGGCTGTAGGGCAGGACGGGGGGGGGCTCCCCTTTGCCACAGCTCACGCCCACAAGCACTGCTGCCATGGTACACGCATGGCACACGCACTGCCACAACACGCCTGGTCCACGCACTCCTCCCGTGTTACACGCATGGCACACGCACTGCTGCCACGACACGCATGGCACAAGCACTGCTCCATGTTACACGCATGGTCCGCGCACTGCTGCCACGGCACACACATGGCACAAGCACTGCTCCCATGTTACATGCATGGTCCATGCACTGCTGCCACGGCACACGCATGGCACAAGCACTGCTCCCATGTTACATGCATGGTCCATGCACTGCTGCCACGGCACACGCATGGCACAAGCACTGCTCCCATGTTACACGCACTGCTGCCACGGCACACGCATTGGCACAAGCACTGCTCCCATGTTACACGCATGGTCCGCGCACTGCTGCCACGGCACACACATGGCACGTACTGCTGCCATGGCACATGCATGGTATACACACACACACACAGAGCGCCATGTTACACGCATTGTGCCCGTGTTACACACATGGCATACATGTGGCCACAGCACACGCAGTGCTGCTATGGTACATGCACAGACATGGCACACAGACATGTGACATGCACTGCTGCCACCACTGCTGCCACAGCACAAACGGTACGCGCACGGTTCCCCTGTTACATGCATGTCACATGCACTGCTGCCACAGTGCACACATAGCACACGCATGGCCCCACCGCTGCTGCCACGACACATGCACAGAGATGCTACATGTGCTGCTCCCCTGACACATGCACAGACACACTCTTCCCACCGCACATGTGCAGCCACGCATGGCCCATGCGCACGCGCTGTGCGCACACACACACACACACACACACACACGTTGCCTGGTGGCACGGGGCTGGGCTGGGCTCAGCGTGTGCCTAGTGCAGTGCCCTGCAGAAGCAGCAGTGGGGCCGGGTCCCAGTGCCAGCCGCCAGCCAGGGCAGGCCCCAGCAGGGGGGTGGAGGGTCAGGCCCTGCCCCACATGTGCTGGCAGGGTGGCAGACGGGCGTTGCTGGGCTCGCCCCAGGCCCCATGCAGGTGGGGAGCAGGCAGCTGGGGGCGGGGCAGTGCCCCAGCCTGTTGCTATGGAGACACATGAGGCCCCTGGAGCCCCTGGGCGCGGGGGGGGGGGGGGGGGAACTCCCTGCCCCCGACAGGCACGTCTCTCTGCCTCAGACAAGTATTAATGGCGGGTGGCTCCCTGTCCACAGCCCCCCAGGAAGCTGCCCCCCGCGTTGGGGTTGGCTCAGGCAGGCACTGGGCCCGGTCCCTGCCCCCGCCGGTCGCCCTGCCGTGCCTGAGGCGGGCAGGGGGCACGTGGCGCCCTGGGGTGGCTCAGGCCACGGGGAAGGCGTTTGGTGGGGCTTGGGCAGGGGCCACGGGCAGCAAAGCCACGGATGCACGGCTGGGGAAGGTGCCACGGGGGGGCCTGTGGAGCCCAGAGGGCACCTCTCCCCGGGCGCCACGCCCGGCCCCACGCCGACAGCGCTGCACTACTTCCTGCATGGATCCTGTGCCCCGCCCTCGCCCCTCGGATATTAGCACTACGGAGCTGGGCCCGGGCCACGCCCGGCGTCGAGGTTTCACGTCTGATAGAGTTTAATGAAATTTCTATTCCTGCGTCCGCGTGCTGGCTGCGTTTCTGGGGGGAGCGAGCGGGGCCCCTGGCACTGCCCGCCCTGGCGCAGCGGGGTCCTCCACAGCCGGTCCCAGCCCCACAGCCCAGGCCCCCAAGCCAGCCTGGGGTTGGGAGACCCAGCACCTGCCCCCCGGCGGCCCATCTGCCCAGAGGCAGGAGCACCGCAAGGTGCCAGTGGGTAGGCAGCTGCCCGCCCTGCCCACGCAGGGGGCAGCCAGGAGGGGGCGCTGCCCAGTACCAGGTGCAGGGAGCTGATGCCAGGGAAAGGGGCCGGGCCCTCCAGGAGGGCAGGAGCCAACTGGAAGGAACTGGAGCTAGAGTGGGGGACCCCCCATGCCCGACTGTCCTGCCCTAGCCAGGCGCCTGGCAGCCCAGCAGCCTCAGGCGGCGGCAGGAGATGGGGCGTGGCGGCGGGCGCTGCTCCGTGGGAGGCGAGGGGAGGAAGGCCAGGCTGCAGGCCGGGCCGGCAGGAGGGGCCCCGGCTCCCCGCGGTGCTGCGCCCCGGTCCTGGCACTCAGCACTGCCGTCTGTCTGTCCTTGCCCACTGGCCCAGCCCCGGCGCCCCCTGGCCAGGCTGCCCAGAGAGGGGGGCACTGGGCCCGTGGCGCTGCCTGGGGCTGACGGTGCCGGCCCCAGCCGGGACCAAGTGGGTGCCAGGCCGGGGCAGACGCTGGCCGGTGCAGGGCTCCCCAAGCCCTCGGGGCAGCTGCAGAGCCAGGAGACAGGGCAGTTAGCAGGGCACGGCCGGGACGCCCACCCCACAGCCCAGCCCGGGAAAAGCCCTGGGAGCAGGATCCGGCCATGCCCCACCCCTAAGCGCCCGCCAGCCTGCAGAGCCCAGCAACGGGCCCCCTGCACGCACCACGGCCATGCCCCACCCGCTGCCCCCCAGGTTCCCAGCCAGCCCCCCACTTCCACCCTCTGCCCCCCGGGGTCCCAGCCAGCCCCCCACTCCCACCTGCTGCCCCCCGGGTTCCCAGCCAGCCCCCCACTCCCACCTGCTGCCCCCAGGTTCCCAGCCAGCCCCTCACTTCCACCCTCTGCCCCCCGGGGTCCCAGCCAGCCCCCCACTCCCACCCGCTGCACCCCGGGTTCCCAGCCAGCCCCCCACTCCCACCCTCTGCCCCCCAGGGTCCCAGCCAGCCCCCCACTCCCACCCGCTGCCCCCCAGGTTCCCAGCCAGCCCCCCACTCCCACCCTCTGCCCCCCGGGGTCCCAGCCTGCCCCCCACTCCCACCCTCTGCCCCCCAGGGTCCCAGCCAGCCCCCCACTCCCACCCTCTGTCCTAGGTTCCCAGCCTGCCCACCCGCTCCCACTCGCTGCCCCCCAGGGTCCCAGCCTGCCCCCCCCACTCCCGCCCTCTGCCCCCCGGGGTCCTAGCCAGCCCCCCTGCTCCCACCCGCTGCCCCAGGGTCCCAGCGTGCCCCCCGCTCCCGCCCTCTGCCCTCCAGGGTCCCAGCCAGCCCCCCCTCTGCCCCCCAGGGTCCCAGCCTGCCCCCCCGCTCCCACCCGCTGCCCCAGGGTCCCAGCCAGCCCCCCACTCCCGCCCTCTGCCCCCCAGGGTCTCAGCCTGCCCCCCCCACTCCTGCTCGCTGCCCCCCAGGATCCCAGCCTGTCCCACCCACTCCTGCCCGCTGCCCCCCGGGATCCCAGCCAGCCCCCTACTCCCACCCTCTGCCCCAGGGTCCTAGCCTGCCTCTTACTCCCACCCTCCGCCCCCCGAGGTCCCAGCTGGCCCCCTACTCCCGCCCTCTGTCCTGGGGGCTCAGCCTGCCCCCCACTCCCACCCGCTGCCCCCCGGGATCCCAGCCGCCCCCCCCCACTCCCACCCACTGCCCCTGGGGTCCCAGCCGGCCCCCTATTCCTGCCCACTACCCCTAGGATCTACAGCCCTGACAGTGACCCCCCATCTCTGGTGCCCCCTCAATGCCAGACCTGAGGGGCTTGAACGGGCTGAGAGTCAGGGCTCCCCATGGGCCAGCCCTCCTGAAGGGGCTTACCTGGGCTGCCAGGGGGGTGCAGGCCCAGGGCGCTGGTCCCCTGGGCAGAAGCCAGGCCCGGGCTCAGACTGGCCCTGCTGCAGGTCCCGCTCCATGGCTCGCCTCTGCTCCTGCAGCTCTGTGCACAGGGGAGGGGCTGCTGAGAGGCCTGACCTGCCCCCCACCCACTGGGGTGCAGCCCTGCAGGGCACTGAGCAAGGAGGAGCTCTGCCGGCCTGCGGCTCCTCTTCCTCAGAGCCACTAGCACAGCTGGCTCCTGGCTGCCGCACGCACGTCCCTCCCCAGAGCCAGCTGCATCTCCAGGCTGGGGACATGGCCCGGCAGCCTGACCAGGGCAGGCAGGCTGGGCACTCCCCGCAAGGCCCCCCAGGAGGAGGGTGGGCCCCTTACCAGCCATGGTTGGCTCCTGCGCCGGCTGCATGGGCCCCGTGGTGGCTCCGTGTTCCTCCTCCAGGCAGCGCTGGGGAGAGGCAGAGATTCAGAGCCCAGCCTGGCCCACTGCCCCTGGCCTGCAGAGAGGCACCTTTGTTGTTGTAGGGTCTCTCCCGCCCCACGCCCGGGACTGCCTGCAGCACGTTCCTCCAGGGGGCTGGCCCTGGCCCCTGCTGCAGCACTGCCCGGAAAAGGCTGGTGAAGCATTTCCCCACATACGCTGGGCTCGCCACCCCCGCCCAGAGCCAGAGAAGCCAGGAGTCCTGGTTCCCCCTCACCCCCCCGCTCTAACCACTAGTGCCCACTCCCCGCCCAGGGCCAGGAATGGGACCCAGGAGTCCTGGTTCCCCCTCACCCCCCCCCGCTCTAACCACTAGTGCCCACTCCCCGCCCAGGGCCAGGAATAGGACCCAGGAGTCCTGGTTCCCCCTCACCCCCCCGCTCTAACCACTAGTGCCCACTCCCCGCCCAGGGCCAGGAATAGGACCCAGGAGTCCTGGTTCCCCCTCACCCCCCCCCGCTTTACCACTAGTGCCCACTCCCCGCCCAGGGCCAGGAATGGGACCCAGGAGTCCTGGTTCCCCCTCACCCCCCCGCTCTAACCACTAGTGCCCACTCCCCGCCCAGGGCCAGGAATAGGACCCAGGAGTCCTGGTTCCCCCTCACCCCCCCGCTCTAACCACTAGTGCCCACTCCCCGCCCAGGGCCAGGAATAGGACCCAGGAGTCCTGGTTCCCCCTCACCCCCCCGCTCTAACCACTAGTGCCCACTCCCCGCCCAGGGCCAGGAATAGGACCCAGGAGTCCTGGTTCCCCCTCACCCCCCCGCTCTAACCACTAGTGCCCACTCCCCGCCCAGGGCCAGGAATAGGACCCAGGAGTCCTGGTTCCCCCTCTCCCCCCCCGCTCTAACCACTAGTGCCCACTCCCCGCCCAGGGCCAGGAATAGGACCCAGGAGTCCTGGTTCCCCCTCTCCCCCCCCGCTCTAACCACTAGTGCCCACTCCCCGCCCAGGGCCAGGAATGGGATCCAGGAGTCCTGGTTCCCCCTCACCCCCCCGCTCTAACCACTAGTGCCCACTCCCCGCCCAGGGCCAGGAATGGGACCCAGGAGTCCTGGTTCCCCCTCTCCCCCCCCCCCGCTCTAACCACTAGTGCCCACTCCCCGCCCAGGGCCAGGAATGGGACCCAGGAGTCCTGGTTCCCCCTCACCCCCCCGCTCTAACCACTAGTGCCCACTCCCCGCCCAGGGCCAGGAATGGGACCCAGGAGTCCTGGTTCCCCCTCTCCCCCCCCGCTCTAACCACTAGTGCCCACTCCCTGCCCAGGGCCAGGAATAGGACCCAGGAGTCCTGGTTCCCCCTCACCCCCCCCGCTCTAACCACTAGTGCCCACTCCCCGCCCAGGGCCAGGAATGGGACCCAGGAGTCCTGGTTCCCCCTCTCCCCCCCCCCCGCTCTAACCACTAGTGCCCACTCCCCGCCCAGGGCCAGGAATGGGACCCAGGAGTCCTGGTTCCCCCTCACCCCCCCGCTCTAACCACTAGTGCCCACTCCCCGCCCAGGGCCAGGAATGGGACCCAGGAGTCCTGGTTCCCCCTCACCCCCCCGCTCTAACCACTAGTGCCCACTCCCAGCCCAGGGCCAGGAATAGGACCCAGGAGTCCTGGTTCCCCCTCACCCCCCCGCTCTAACCACTAGTGCCCACTCCCAGCCCAGGGCCAGGAATAGGACCCAGGAGTCCTGGTTCCCCCTCACCCCCCCCGCTCTAACCACTAGTGCCCACTCCCCGCCCAGGGCCAGGAATGGGACCCAGGAGTCCTGGTTCCCCCTCACCCCCCCGCTCTAACCACTAGTGCCCACTCCCCGCCCAGGGCCAGGAATGGGACCCAGGAGTCCTGGTTCCCCCTCTCACCCCCCCCGCTCTAACCACTAGTGCCCACTCCCCGCCCAGGGCCAGGAATAGGACCCAGGAGTCCTGGTTCCCCCTCACCCCCCCGCTCTAACCACTAGTGCCCACTCCCCGCCCAGGGCCAGGAATAGGACCCAGGAGTCCTGGTTCCCCCTCACCCCCCCCGCTCTAACCACTAGTGCCCACTCCCCGCCCAGGGCCAGGAATGGGACCCAGGAGTCCAGGTTCAAAACATTGTTCCTGCCCCAAGCTCTACCCACTTGCCCATGCTGCCCCCCAATCCCTCCTGCAGATCTTGCTCTGAGAGCTGACATGGGCGGGGGGGCGGGGGTGGCTGCCCGGGACTGGGCCGCCCCGACCCCAGGCATCCCGCAGCCCCCCAGGACAGCTCTCCTGCAGCGCCCCCCCTTAGTGCAGCCAGTGCCGGAGACCTGCGGGCACCAGCTCAGCCAGCCAACCACAAGGGGGCCGCGATGGCCCCTGTGAGCACCCTGCTGTGGGGCCAGCCCCAGACCCTCCCACCCACGGGTCCCGGGAGCCTGCGCTGCTGGGGAGGGGCCGGGAGCTGCACGTCTGGCTTCTCCCCAGCCCCTGCCTGGAGCATCTCCCCAGCTGCCGCCTGCACCGGGGCGGGAGGGCCCCCCCCCCCCCGGCCCTGTGGGGCTCTGTTGGCAGGGCCGGGGCAGGTGGCTCCGAGGGGCGCCGCAGCTCAGGGCCCTACCTGCAGGTGGCAGACGTGTCTCTCCAGGGCCTGGCACTCTTCCTCCAGCAGGGCCCTGGCAGAAGGGGGGGTTAGGGGGCACCAGGGGCATGGGAACGAGGGGGCCAGGTCAAGGGTCCTGGGCACCCCCCCCCCCCCCCGCGCTTGGGCATGTGCCCCTCCCAGCTCCTCTCTCACCAGGGGCCAGAGTGAACCCGCTTCCCAGGGGCCCCAGCCCAGCCAGTGCCCCTCACTCCTGCCCCATAGCCCCTGCCGATGCCCTTCACTCCCACCCCACAGCTCCTGCCCCCCCACCCTGGGCTCCCCCAGCCCTGCCAGTGCCCCTCACTCCTGCCCCATAGCCCCTGCCGATGCCCTTCACTCCCACCCCACAGCTCCTGCCCCCCCACCCTGGGCTCCCCCAGCCCTGCCAGTGCCCCCCACTGCTGCCCCCCCACCCTGGGCTCCCCCAGCCCTGCCGGTGCCCCCCACTGCTGCCCCCCCCACCCTGGGCTCCCCCAGCCCAGCCAGTGCCCCTCACTCCTGCCCCATAGCCCCTGCCGATGCCCTTCACTCCCACCCCACAGCTCCTGCCCCCCCACCCTGGGCTCCCCCAGCCCTGCCAGTGCCCCTCACTCCTGCCCCATAGCCCCTGCCGATGCCCTTCACTCCCACCCCGCAGCTCCTGCCCCCCCACCCTGGGCTCCCCCAGCCCTGCCGGTGCCCCCCACTATTGCCCCCCCACCATAGGCTCCCCCACTGCTGCCCCCACACCCTGGGATCCCCCAGCCCTGCCGGTGCCCCCCACTATTGCCCCCACCCTAGGCTCCCCCACTGCTGCCCCCGCACCCTGGGATCCCCCAGCCCTGCCGGTGCCCCCCACTATTGCCCCCCCACCATAGGCTCCCCCACTGCTGCCCCCACACCCTGGGATCCCCCAGCCCTGCCGGTGCCCCCCACTATTGCCCCCACCCTAGGCTCCCCCACTGCTGCCCCCGCACCCTGGGATCCCCCAGCCCAGCCAGTGCCCCTCACTCCTGCCCCATAGCCCCTGCCGATGCCCTTCACTCCCACCCCACAGCTCCTGCCCCCCCACCCTGGGCTCCCCCAGCCCTGCCAGTGCCCCCCACTGCTGCCCCCCCACCCTGGGCTCCCCCAGCCCTGCCGGTGCCCCCCACTGCTGCCCCCCCACCCTGGGCTCCCCCAGCCCAGCCAGTGCCCCTCACTCCTGCCCCATAGCCCCTGCCGATGCCCTTCACTCCCACCCCGCAGCTCCTGCCCCCCCACCCTGGGCTCCCCCAGCCCTGCCAGTGCCCCCCACTGCTGCCCCCCCACCCTGGGCTCCCCCAGCCCTGCCGGTGCCCCCCACTGCTGCCCCCCCACCCTGGGCTCCCCCAGCCCAGCCAGTGCCCCTCACTCCTGCCCCATAGCCCCTGCCGATGCCCTTCACTCCCACCCCGCAGCTCCTGCCCCCCCACCCTGGGCTCCCCCCACCCTGCGGGTGCCCCCCACTATTGCCCCCCCACCATAGGCTCCCCCACTGCTGCCCCCGCACCCTGGGATCCCCCAGCCCTGCCTGTGCCCCCCACTATTGCCCCCACCCTAGGCTCCCCCACTGCTGTCCCCCTACCCTGGGCTCCCCCAGCCCTGCCGGTGCCCCCCACTGCTGCCCTGCAGCCCCAGTCCCTCCCCCCAGCTCTACCAGGACCCTCACTTGCCAGGGTGCCCTGAGGGGAGCTGGGTGGGTTCCTGGGAGCAGAGGGGCAGAGACGCGGCCGTGAGCAGCACTCTGAGCCCGAGAAGCCCCCTGGAGTCCTGCACCGGGGCTGGGCTGGGCTGGGCGGAGGCTCTGCCAGTCCCTGGCTCACTTACCGGAGCTGGGCCCGAGCCTGATGGATGCGGGAGACGCTCAGCTTGTCCTTGAGGGGCTCCAAGTGGTGGACGAGGCTGGCTGGGCTGGGGCAGAGCAGAGACAGGGCTTGCCAGGGGCCATGCCCAGATGGGAGGGAGGTAGGGAAGGGAGCAGCACCCCCTATGGGAGCCTGGCTGACAGCGCAGGCTTGTCTGCCTATCCTGAGGCGGGGAGTTCCACAGGCCCACAGACCTGGGCCTGGCAGAGGTTGCTAGTGAGTGGGCAGGGCCGGGGGCCAGGAAGGGGATGGCAGGGCCTGGGGGAAGCAGCGTGTGTGTTGGGGGGGGGACCCACACTCCCACTATCGCCAGAGCACCAGGAGCTGGGGGAGGGGAGCTGGCGGAGCCAGACAGCAGAGTGCCGAATCTCGGGCACCCTTTTCTGAGCATTCTGGTGCAGCGCAGCTGTCTGGACGTGGCGTACCATGCACGGCGGGGCAGGGGCATGCGGGGACGGAGGGGTGCCCAGCGCCAGGGGGCTGCGATGCAGGAGCCAGGATCCAGCACACACTAGCCGGCCCCCACCCCCCAGGAGCGCTGCCCAGTGCCCCAGGTCCAGGACAGAGGCGCAGGAGGGCCCAGATACCAGTGACAGGCCCATGGCTGGCTGACGAGCAGAGGGGCAGAAGCAGCGGGCACCGTGCCCGGGCACAGACCCACCTGGGGCTGGTGGTGCCAGACAGGCCTCCATCCTGTCCCGCCGGCTCCCCTCCAGCGCTCGGCCCCAAGGCGAAGCTGACCACGTGGGGGCTGTACTTGGCAATGGCCCCGGCTGTGTCCCTGTGGCAGAGACATGGCATGAGCCCCCTGCCCTGGGCCGGGCCCTGGGGGGCTGGGCTAAGGAGCCCATGGGGGGGGGCTCTGGTGCCTAAGGAGCAGGCCCAGGCGGCATGAAGAGCTGGCGTACGAGGCGGGCATTGGGGTGCCCCTGAGCAGGGACCCGGGCTCCAGCCAGGTGATGCCCAGGGCAGAGGGTCCAGAGCTGCTCAGGCTGACAGATGGGCACAGAGAGCCGGTGGCAATGGGAAGGACCAGGCGTCCTGCTGCCTGGTGGGGTCCCCAGTGCCCAGCGTGTTCCCGGGCACCTCGCTCAGCTGCGGGCTCCCTGCACGTGACCCTCAGCCGGCCCAAGCTGCATCCTGCACTGCCGGGGGAGGGGCTGCCCAGGTGCCCAGCTGGCTAAGGCCCTGCCAAGTGCTGCTGGGCTGGCACAGAGAAGGAAGGAACTTCGGATCCCTGGCCCCAGGCAGAGAGATACAGCCAGCCACGAGTGCAGCCACGCGGGCCGGCCGGGCTCAGCTCCCCACGCAGGGCCAGCCACGAACGCAGCCACGCGGGCCGGCCGGGCTCAGCGCCCCACGGCACGGCCAGCCATGAGCGCAGCCACGCAGGCCGGCCGGGCTCAGCGCCCCACGGCACGGCCAGCCACGAGCGCAGCCACGCAGGCCGGCCGGGCTCAGCACCCCACGGCACGGCCAGCCACGAGCGCAGCCACGCGGGCCGGCCGGGCTCAGCTCCCCACGCAGGGCCAGCCACGAATGCAGCCACGCGGGCCAGCTGGGCTCAGCGCCCCACGGTACGGCCAGCCACGAGCGCAGCCACGCAGGCCGGCCGGGCTCAGCTCCCCACGGCACGGCCAGCCACGAGCGCAGCCACGCAGGCCGGCCGGGCTCAGCTCCCCACGGCAGGGCCAGCCACGAACGCAGCCACGCAGGCCGGCCGGGCTCAGCTCCCCACGCAGGGCCAGCCACGAACGCAGCCACGCGGGCCGGCTGGGCTCAGCGCCCCACGGTACGGCCAGCCACGAGCGCAGCCACGCGGACCGGCCGGGCTCAGCACCCCATGGCACGGCCAGCCACAAACGCAGCCACACAGACCGGCCGGGCTCAGTGCCCCACGGTACGGCCAGCCACGAACGCAGCAATGCGGACTGGCCAGGCCCAGCTCCCCACGCAGGGCCAGCCACGAGCGCAGCCACGCGGACCGGCCGGGCTCAGCGCCCCACGGCACGGCCAGCCACGAGCGCAGCCACGCGGACCGGCCGGGCTCAGCGCCCCACGGCATGGCCAGCCACGAGCGCAGCCACGCAGACCGGACGGGCCCAGTGCCCCACGCAGGGCCAGCAGCGAGCGCAGCAATGCAGACCAGCCAGGCCCAGCACCCCACGGCACGGCCAGCCATGAGCGCAGCCACGTGGACCGGCTGGGCTCAGCGCCCCACAGCATGGCCAGCCACGAGCGCAGCCACGCAGACCGGCCGGGCCCAGTGCCCCACGCAGGGCCAGCAGCGAGCGCAGCAATGCGGACCGGCCGGGCCCAGCGCCCCACGCAGGGCCAGCAGCGAGCGCAGCAATGCGGACCGGCCGGGCCCAGCGCCCCACGCAGGGCCAGCAGCAAGCGCAGCAATGCGGACCGGCCGGGCTCAGCGCCCCACGGCATGGCCAGCCACGAGCGCAGCCACGCAGACTGGCCGGGCCCAGTGCCCCACACAGGGCCAGCAGCGAGCGCAGCAATGCGGACCGGCCAGGCCCAGCACCCCACGCAGGGCCAGCAGCAAGCGCAGCAATGCGGACCGGCCGGGCCCAGCGCGCCACGCAGGGCCAGCAGCAAGCGCAGCAATGCGGACCGGCCGGGCTCAGTGCCCCACGGCATGGCCAGCCACGAGCGCAGCCACGCAGACTGGCCGGGCCCAGTGCCCCACGCAGGGCCAGCAGCGAGCGCAGCAATGCGGACCGGCCAGGCCCAGCACCCCACGCAGGGCCAGCAGCAAGCGCAGCCACGCGGACCGGCCGGGCCCAGTGCCCCACGCAGGGCCAGCCACGAGCGCAGCCACGCAGACCGGCCGGGCCCAGCGCCCCACGCAGGGCCAGCAGCAAGCGCAGCAATGCAGACCGGCCGGGCCCAGTGCCCCACGCAGGGCCAGCCACGAGCGCAGCCACGCGGACCGGCCGGGCCCAGCACCCCATGGCATGGCCAGCCACGAGCGCAGCCACGCGGACCGGCCGGGCCCAGCACCCCACGGCATGGCCAGCCGCGAGCGCAGCCACGCGGACCAGCCGGGCCCAGCGCCCCACGGCATGGCCAGCAGCGAGCGCAGCCACGCGGACCGGCCGGGCCCAGCGCCCCACGGCATGGCCAGCCACGAGCGCAGCCACGCGGACCGGCCGGGCCCAGCGCCCCACGGCATGGCCAGCCACGAGCGCAGCCACGCGGACCGGCCGGGCCCAGCGCCCCACGGCATGGCCAGCCACGAGCGCAGCCACGCGGACCGGCCGGGCCCAGCACCCCACGCAGGGCCAGCAGCAAGCGCAGCCACGCGGACCGGCCAGGCCCAGTGCCCCACGCAGGGCCAGCCACGAGCGCAGCCACGCGGACCGGCCGGGCCCAGCGCCCCACGGCATGGCCAGCCACGAGCGCAGCCACGCGGACCGGCCGGGCCCAGCGCCCCACGGCATGGCCAGCCACGAGCGCAGCCACGCGGACCGGCCGGGCCCAGCACCCCACGCAGGGCCAGCAGCAAGCGCAGCCACGCGGACCGGCCAGGCCCAGTGCCCCACGCAGGGCCAGCCACGAGCGCAGCCACGCAGACCGGCCGGGCCCAGCGCCCCACGCAGGGCCAGCAGCAAGCGCAGCCACGCGGACCGGCCAGGCCCAGTGCCCCACGCAGGGCCAGCCACGAGCGCAGCCACGCAGACCGGCCGGGCCCAGCGCCCCACGCAGGGCCAGCAGCAAGCGCAGCAATGCGGACCGGCCGGGCCCAGTGCCCCACGCAGGGCCAGCCACGAGCGCAGCCACGCGGACCGGCCAGGCCCAGCACCCCACGGCATGGCCAGCCACGAGCGCAGCCACGCGGACCGGCCGGGCCCAGCGCCCCACGGCATGGCCAGCCACGAGCGCAGCCACGCGGACCGGCCGGGCCCAGCGCCCCACGGCATGGCCAGCAGCGAGCGCAGCCACGCGGACCAGCCGGGCCCAGCACCCCACGGCATGGCCAGCCACGAGCGCAGCCACGCGGACCGGCCAGGCCCAGCACCCCACGGCATGGCCAGCCACGAGCGCAGCCACGCGGACCGGCCGGGCCCAGCGCCCCACGGCATGGCCAGCAGCGAGCGCAGCCACGCGGACCGGCCGGGCCCAGCACCCCACGGCATGGCCAGCCACGAGTGCAGCCACGCGGACCGGCCAGGCCCAGCACCCCACGGCATGGCCAGCCACGAGCGCAGCCACGCGGACCGGCCGGGCCCAGCGCCCCACGGCATGGCCAGCAGCGAGCGCAGCCACGCGGACCGGCCGGGCCCAGCGCTCCACACACCACCACTCCCAGAATTCCAGCTGGGGGCAAGAACCAGCTGCACACCCGGATTTAGGCAGGGTCCTCGGCTCCCTGCCCACGGTACTGGGGACAGTGCGGGATGCCCTCATCCCAAAGTGCCCCCCCATGCCCACTGGGCCATGCAGGTCTCATGGGGGGGGCAGCTCCCCACACACAGTACTACCAGGAAGGGCGGGGGACCCAGGCAGGCTGGTGGGGGGAGATGGGTTCCATTTCTGGGTGCTGAGCAGAGACAAGCCCCCCCCCCCCCCCCCCCCCACCGACATACATTGCAGGAGTCTGAGAAAGGGAAAGGTTCTGCAGCATTTCCATTAAGCGTTTGTGTGCCTCGGTTTCCCTTCCAGTGCCACTGCAGGGAAGCTGAGCCCAGAGACACAGGCCTGGGGGGAGGCTACAGGAAGGAATCAGAGCCCAGGGGTTCCCCACAGTGCGGCTGGCTTGGGCTGAGCAGGGCCGGCACACTGCAGACCCCTCCCAGACCGCGCCAGGGCTGGGTGGGCCACGCGGCTCAGCGCCCGCCCGGGTACCTGCCCTCCTCGGACGCCTTCTGCTGGAGGCCGAGCAGCAGCAGCCGGAGCTCCCGTCTCACCAGCTCCTTGAGGTGTGGGGGGGCCGTCAGGAGAGCCCAGGCCCCGTCCCCCTGCGGGGGGCACCAATCCAGCCTGGCACAAGCCGAGCGTGCCTCCTGCCACAGCTCCGCCAGGGTCGCCACCTAGGATGTGGGGCAGGAGAGGTGTTAGCTGGGAACGCAGCCCCCAGCCCCACGGCACTGCGCAGGGATCCGCGGGGGGGGGGGGGGGAAGCGCCTCCAGCTCTTCTGGCCCCTGTGCCTGTCTGCACCAGGAATGGGGACCCCCTGTGTGCACCCCCACCCCACGCCGGCCCCCCCAGCCCCAGTGGGGCAGGTGTGGGGGCGGGGCCTCCTCAGGTGGGGTAGGGGTGGGGGCGGGGCCTCACCTCCACATGTAGCTCCAAGCTGCGCTCCACCAGCTCTGCCCCCAGGATGCTCCTCACCTCGTGCCGCTCGCTGGGCCCCACCTGCTCCTCCACCAGGCTCCACAGGGGGGGCAGGGGCTGCCCGGTGCCGCCGGGGGCAGGGAGCATGGGGGCAGCGCCCGCTGCTGGGGGAGAGGGGAGGTCAGGCGGGCACGGCGGGGGCACCCCATCCTCAGGCTGAGCTCCAGCCCCCACAGTCCCCAGCACGTCCACCCCACAGCCCCTCTGCCGACACATCCACCCCACGGCCCCCTCCGCCCCTCCCCCAGCACGTCCACCCCACAGCCCCTCTGCCGACACATCCACCCCACGGCCCCCTCCGCCCCTCCCCCAGCACGTCCACCCCACGGCCCCTCTGCCGACACATCCACCCCACGGCCCCCTCCGCCCCTCCCCCAGCACGTCCACCCCACAGCCCCTCTGCCGACACATCCACCCCACGGCCCCCTCCGCCCACCCCCCAGCACATCCACCCCACGGCCCCTCTGCCAACACATCCACCCCACGGCCCCCTCCGCCCCTCCCCCAGCACGTCCACCCCACAGCCCCTCTGCCAACACATCCACCCCACGGCCCCCTCCGCCCACCCCCCAGCACATCCACCCCACGGCCCCTCTGCCAACACATCCACCCCACGGCCCCCTCCGCCCCTCCCCCAGCACGTCCACCCCACGGCCCCTCTGCCAACACATCCACCCCACGGCCCCCTCCGCCCCTCCCCCAGCACGTCCACCCCACGGCCCCTCTGCCAACACATCCACCCCACGGCCCCCTCCGCCCCTCCCCCAGCACGTCCACCCCACGGCCCCTCTGCCGACACATCCACCCCACGGCCCCCTCCGCCCCTCCCCCAGCACGTCCACCCCACAGCCCCTCTGCCGACACATCCACCCCACGGCCCCCTCCGCCCCTCCCCCAGCACATCCACCCCACGGCCCCTCTGCCAACACATCCACCCCACTGCCCCCTCCGCCCCTCCCCCAGCACGCCCACCCCACGGCCCCTCTGCCGACACGTCCACCCCACTGCCCCCTCCGCCCCTCCCCCAGCACGTCCACCCCACGGCCCCTCTGCCGACACATCCACCCCACGGCCCCCTCCGCCCCTCCCCCAGCACGTCCACCCCACGGCCCCCTCCGCCCCTCCCCCAGCACGTCCACCCCACGGCCCCTCCCCCGCGCACCGAACCCGCAGAGCCCAAGCAGGGGCCGGCTCCGCCCCTTCCAGCCTGGCGCTCGGCGCCCCGCCCCCCGTTGCCAGGGTAAACTCCTCGTCTCCATAGCGAGGTCCCGCCCCCCGCCAGCTCGGCCCCTTTAAAGGGGAAACGGCCAGAAAACGCCGGTGGGCCCCCCCTTGCCAAGGCGAGACTGGAAGAGACGGGGGCGCGGGGGGCCGGAGGGGGGCTGCAGGGGGCAGGCGCTGGGGGGCAGGGGGGTGAGGGGCCCGGGGGCAGGCGCTGGGGGGCAGGGGGGTGAGGGGCTCGGGGGCAGGCGCTGGGGGGCAGGGGAGGGTGAGGGGCCCGGGGGCAGGCGCGGGGGGCAGGGGGGTGAGGGGCTCGGGGGCAGGCGCTGGGGGGCAGGGGAGGGTGAGGGGCTCGGGGGCAGGCGCGGGAGGCAGGGGGGTGAGGGGCTCGGGGGCAGGCGCGGGGGGCAGGGGAGGGTGAGGGGCTCGGGGGCAGGCGCGGGGGGCAGGGGGGTGAGGGGCTCGGGGGCAGGCGCTGGGGGGCAGGGGGGTGAGGGGCCCGGGGGCAGGCGCGGGGGGCAGGGGGGTGAGGGGCTCGGGGGCAGGCGCTGGGGGGCAGAGGAGGGTGAGGGGCTCGGGGGCAGGGGAGGGTGAGGGGCTCGGGGGCAGAGGAGGGTGAAGGGCCCGGGGGCAGGGGAGGGTGAGGGGCTCGGGGGCAGGCGCTGGGGGGCAGGGGAGGGTGAGGGGCCCGGGGGCAGGCGCGGGGGGCAGGGGGGTGAGGGGCTCGGGGGCAGGCGCTGGGGGGCAGGGCAGGGTGAGGGGCCCGGGGGCAGGGGGGTGAGGGGCTCGGGGGCAGGCGCGGGGGGCAGGGGCGTGAGGGGCTCGGGGGCAGGCGCTGGGGGGCAGGGGAGGGTGAGGGGCTCGGGGGCAGGCGCTGGGGGGCAGGGGGGTGAGGGGCTCGGGGGCAGGCGCGGGGGGCAGGGGGTGAGGGGCTCGGGGGCAGGCGCTGGGGGGCAGGGAAGGGTGAGGGGCTCGGGGGCAGGCGCGGGGGGCAGGGGAGGGTGAGGGGCTCGGGGGCAGGCGCTGGGGGGCAGGGGGGTGAGGGGCCCGGGGGCAGGCGCGAGGGGCAGGGGGGTGAGGGGCTCGGGGGCAGGCGCTGGGGGGCAGAGGAGGGTGAGGGGCCCGGGGGCAGGGGGGTGAGGGGCTCGGGGGCAGGCGCTGGGGGGCAGGGGAGGGTGAGGGGCCCGGGGGCAGGCGCTGGGGGGCAGGGGAGGGTGAGGGGCCCGGGGGCAGGCGCGGGGGGCAGGGGGGTGAGGGGCTCGGGGGCAGGCGCTGGGGGGCAGGGGAGGGTGAGGGGCCCGGGGGCAGGCGCTGGGGGGCAGGGGGGTGAGGGGCTCGGGGGCAGGCGCTGGGGGGCAGGGGAGGGTGAGGGGCCCGGGGGCAGGCGCGGGGGGCAGGGGGGTGAGGGGCCCGGGGGCAGGCGCTGGGCGTGGAGGGGGCAGGTCACTGTCTGGGCAGAGGCCCCCTTTGCTGCCGGGCAGGGCTGGGCGGGGGGGTCCCTGCCCCACGAGGGAGGTGCGGTGTCCAGGGGCAGAGGGAGGCCGCACTGAGCTGGGGGCCGGCCGGGGCTCACACTGGGGCAGTGAGCCAAAGCCTCTGGCCTGGGGCGCTGGCCGAGGGGCCGGGAGAATCCCTCTGGCTGCTCCTGTCGGGGGGGGGGGGGGGGGTATTTGCAGCGCCTGGAGGCAGAGTGGGGCAGATGGGGCCACCAGCCACTGACCTGGGCTCTTGGGACAGGCGCCCGGGTACCACAAGCTGCCCGGCTGCACCTGCTGCTCCCTGGAGCACTTTCCCCCAGGTCAGGCGCCGGCCACAGGTCCCCCCGCGGGAGGGGCGGGCTGGGGGGGTCTCTGCAGCTGCTGCCACGTGGGCTACTGCAAGGGCCACCCTGCGGCCAAGTGTGACGCGCTCCGTCGCTGCTGCTATGGCCCCCCCCCCTTGCAGGTGCAGAACCCCCTGGGCCACAGCGCCTCAGACCCCCAACCCCTCATCTCCCACACGTGCAAAGCTCCCCAGCCCCCCAGCTCCTGTGGGCCCCCGTGGCCCCCTCTAATCTTCCTCAAACAGCCCTCCCCCACTTCCTGCTGGGTTGCAAAGCCTCCCCCGCTGCCCTAACCTCCCACAGGTGGCTGGGAGCAAGGCCAGC
This sequence comes from Pelodiscus sinensis, assembly GCF_049634645.1. Classification (NCBI taxonomy): domain Eukaryota; kingdom Metazoa; phylum Chordata; order Testudines; family Trionychidae; genus Pelodiscus; species Pelodiscus sinensis. The sequence goes on along the minus strand of NC_134719.1, from coordinate 53,642 downwards.
CCCCCGGCTCTTCCCAGCCCAGCTCCAGGCCTCAGCGGCTCAGAGGGCCTGGGGGCAGAGGGTGGCCCTGGCCCTGCTAGGGTGGATGGGGACTCTGCAGCAGGCCTCGCTCCCCCCCACACCCCTCCCCCAACAAAGGCCCTGAATTTTCCAAACTTTATTAAATAGAAAAGTCTGGTCGCTGGGACCAAAAGCTGCATTCCGGAGACGCTCAAACCAGGTCAAACATTCAAATGTACAAAAGTCAACAGGGCCCTGGCCCGGGCATGCTGCCCGCTGCTGCCCCCCTCGCCCCCGAGCAGCGGGGCAGGGCTCCCCACACAGGCACTGGCTGCTTCTCTGCCCCAGCTCCAGGACTTGGCCGGGACCGGGCCCAGGCCCTGCCCGGGGGCTCAGCACTGGGGAGGAGCAGGCTGGGCAGCAGGGGGGTTGGCTGGGCCCCCACTTCCCCCAGTTTGCCCCCAGCAAGGCCAGGGATGGAGCCTGGGGCACGGGGTCGGCAGGCAAAACTGTACAAGGAGCCTGCCTCGGGCAGCAGAGCCAGCAGGGCTCCCCCGCCCCGGGCAGGCAGCAGCCCCAGCCAAGGAGCACCCCACTTGCCCAGGCAGCAGGGAAAGGTGCCAGAGAAAGAAGCCCCGCCCCCAGACCAGCTGGGCTGGAATGTTGTATTGTAAAGGCCCCTGCCGGGTGCAGCAAGCCCCGAGCCCCCCGTTTCTGCACTAGCAGTCACTGTGGTGTGACCCACCTAGCGGGGCTCTGGGACTCCTTCCCCACTGGCTGCAGCAGCCCCTGGGAGAGGCTGCAGGGAAGGAGCAGCGCAGACAAGGGCTCCCCCCATGTGTAACTGCCCCTTCCAAGTCCCCCAAGGACACTGCTGCTGTGTGTGGGAGGGGCCAGCCCATGAGCCCCTGGGAGGGGGAAACTGAGGCACAAAGAGGGGCAGGCACTTGCCCAAGGTGTGCGCCTGGGGCAGAGCCGAGAGCAGGACCCAGGCTCTGAGCACTAGCTGACGCGGCCGAGGAAGACAGCGAGAGGGGCTGTGTCCGTGCTCGGAGCCCTCGGCCCTGGGGCAGCAAGGCACCCACCTGGCAGGGAGCCTCCCTGGGCCCGGCAGAGGGCTCTGCTCCCTCCCCCAGCCACTCTGCCCCGCGAGCACCCACGGGAGGGAGCCCCTGGTGCTGAGCAGGCCAGGGCAGAAGGGAGGGGGGGGTTACTCCCGGCGCAGAGCAGACCCGGCCCCAGGCAAGCTGCAGGAGCAGCTCCGTCCTTGGATCCCCTCAAACGGGCGGGGGGCTCGTTGGCCAGGGCCAGAAGCCCCCCTCGCGGGGCAGTTCTGCACAGCTGGGGCAGCGCCCGGCGGGGATCCTGGCGCAGTCACGCCCAGCAGGCCAAAACGTCCTGGTTCCAGCTGCACGGCCAGGCCGAGGCTCCTCCGCAGCCGGCCAGCCCAGGGCACGGAGCCTCCCCTGCCGCCTCGTGCGCCCAGGGGCTGGGCGAGCCAGTGACGGCGCTAGCCCCGGGCTGGGCGCGGGGGCGGCCTGCCGATGTCCACCGTGACATTCGTGTACATGGGCCAGCGGGTCACTTCCACCAGCCGGTACTGCAGGGAGCTGATGCCGTCCCGTTTCATCGTCACCTTGGTGTTCTGGATCTTGGCGAACCTGCCGGAGGCGTGGAGCAGTGAGCAGGACCGGCAGCAGTAGGGGCCATGGCCAGCGGTAGCCGCGCCAAGCAGGGCCAGCCACAGCTCCGGGCAGCCCTCGGGGCTCCAGTCCCTGCCGGGCGGGGCCAGTCACAGCTCCGGGCAGCCCTCGGGGCCAGTCACAGCTCCGGGCAGCCCTCAGGGCTCCGGTCCCTGCCGGGCAGGGCCAGTCACAGCTCCGGGCAGCCCTCAGGGCTCCGGTCCCTGCCGGGCGGGGCCAGTCACAGCTCCGGGCAGCCCTCGGGGCTCCGGTCCCTGCCGGGCAGGGCCAGCCCCAGGGAAGAAGCGGCTGCCCTCTTGCCCAGCCAGCACGCCAGGGTCTAAAGGGAGCAGCTTCACCAAGGCCAGGCGGTGAGTCTGTGGCAGAGAGAAGGGAACCCAGGTATCCTGACTCCCAGCACAAGAGCCAGGATTAGCCAGGGGCCCGCCTGGAGGCAGAGCTGACGCCCCAGGGGTTGGGTGAGGTGACCCCACGGCGAGGGGCAGGGGGGGCCGGGCAGGCTCCCTGGGCTGTGCCCAGCCGTGGTGCCCACGGGGCACTGGGGGGAGCGACCAGGCGTGGGGCTCACCTCTGCGGGTTGGGCTCGTTGTGTTTGTCGCGCTCGTGTTTGATCATCCGGTACCTGCCGATGCGGATGTCGGGGCGCGACACCTTCATGCCGTTCAGAGAGATCCTGGGGACAGAGGGTGCAGCTCGCGTCAGCCCCCCAGGGAGACAGTCACTGGCCTGAGCCCCACCCCACAGGGCCCTGCCCTCCCCACGCTGCTCCCACCGGGGCTGGGCGCTTTGGAACGGCCACGCTCCCGGCTCCTCTGGGGCAGGACAGACAGTGCAAGGGGGTTGGCCCGGCAGCACGGGGGGAGGGGGGAGCTCACCAAGGGGGCTGGCCCGGCAGCCGGGGGGGGGGGGGGAAGCTAACCAAGGGGGCTGGCCCGGCAGCACGGGGGGGGGGGGAGCTCACCAAGGGGGCTGGCCCGGCAGCGGGGGGGGGGGGGGGGGGGGGGGGAGGGAGCTAACCAAGGGGGCTGGCCCGGCAGCGGGGGGGGGGGGGGAGGGAGCTAACCAAGGGGGCTGGCCCGGCAGCACGGGGGGGGGGGGGGGGTTTGCTCACTAGGGCGGCTGGCCTGCCAGCGGGGGGGGGGGGGGGGGCTCACCCACCGATTGAAGATGTCATCGTCCTCCCCGCCCCAGCCCCAGTACTCGTTGGGGAAGCCGTTGATCTTCAGGAACTGGGACCGGCTCAGGCCAGAGACGCCCCCGAAGTAGCCGGCGTAGGGCAGCCTGCAGGGACAGGCAGCAGCTGGCGTCAGTGTGGGCACCAGAGCCGTGGGGGGGGGGGGGGGGCTGGGCTGGGCTCTCTGCCCCGGGGCACTGGCCTATCCCAGCTCTGGCTCTGCACTGGGGCCGGGCCCCCAGGCACCAAGCGCCACAAAGACCCCTCTGCCAGCCCCTGGCTCCCTCTCCCACCCGGCCTGCTCAGCACGGCGCTTCCTTTCCCCTCCACCCCATGCCAGGGTGCACCCCCCGGGCCTCGCGCTTGGGAGGGCGCGCACTGGCCTGAAGCTGAACTTGTCCATGGCGACGGCGAAGTGGCGGGGCTGGCCGTAGCAGCGGTACAGGTTCCGGTCGTCCATGGGCACCAGGTCCACGTCGCTGAAGATGAAGCAGTCGTAGTCGGCCTCGTCCTTCAGCGCCTCCAGGAAGCCCACGTTGAGCAGCTTGGCCCGGTTGAAGGTGTCCTCGCCGTACTGCGCGGGGACAAGCGTCGGGGTGCACAGGGAGGGGGCTCCCCAGAGATGAGCCCTGCCCGCCGCCCCGAGCACCCCGCTGGCCGGGCCCTCCCACGGCCCCTCTGGGCTGCAGCCGCCCTGCTCGGCTGGGGACGCCGACCAAGGCCTCGGGGCACCGGGGCGGGCTGAGGCGCCGCTGGGCTGCACAGCCACAGACCCGCACAACATGCCCAGTCTCAGCGGCACGGGCCGGAGTCCCTCTGCACCAGCCCTCCCAGGGGCACCCCCACACCTGCCAGGGGGTCTGCCCTGGGCTCAGCCAGCACAGCGGGCGTAGGGAGCCAGTCTGGCCACCCAGGGCCCGGCCTGGGCTCAGCCTCCACCTGGGAATTGGAGACCCTGAGCCGGGCCTCCGGGGTGCGGGGGAGGGGATACCCGTGGCCCTGCCCGTGGCCCCACCTGGTTGATGATGTAGATGCCGTAGGCCACCTGCTGCCGGCGCAGGATGGGGTGCAGGTAGTGCAGCCAGTAGCGCAGGTGGGGCTCCCGGTGGCGGAAGGGGATGAGGATGGCCACCTTCTGGCGGGGCTGGCAGTCCCGGGGCGCGTACTTCCCGCCCGCCTGCACCTCCGGGTTCTCCCGCTGCACCCGCTCCATGCTCATGGGGGAGCTGAACTCAATGAGCAGCCGGCCAACTGGGGGGCAGGGAGCCGGTTACCAGCCAGCCGCACTGCCCCCCACGGGGCGGGCTGTGCCCGGGAGTGCTCCATGCCAGTGGGGGACAGGGAACCCCCGGGCATCAGGGTGCAAAGCCACCAGCCCCGTGCCCAGGGAGCCCCCATGCCAGGCTCCGTCCCCCTGCCCCGGGGCTGCCCGGTCAATGTGGCGGCGCCCCGAGTTTATTACCAGTTCCGCTAACCAGTGCTTAGTGCCAGGGCCTGCCGGTTCCTACCCCCGCCCAGGCACCGTTCCGCGCGGCCCATGGTGAGCCCCAGACCCTATGGGGACGTGTGGGGCAAGGCCGGAGATGGAAGCCTGCACCCAGCCCAGCCCCCCAGCAAGGTCAGCCCACAGCGTGGGCCGGGGAGCCAGGCTGGCAGCACGGCCCGCACCTGGCAATAACCCTTGTGACATGGGGGACGTCCACTCTTGGGGGCTGGGCCCACTCTGCTGGACAGTCACTGGTTGCTGGGTGGGCTGGGGGGACCCCTACTGGCCGGTGTCTGTAGCACTGCCCAGCCCTGGGAGGGGGAGAAGAGACTGCACATAACCATGGTTAGCAACTTCTCAGCTGGCCAGCGGAGGGGTTTGCACACAGGAGGGGGTGGCTGCCTGGGGGAGGAGGGGTCTGTGGGCGGGAGAAGGGGAGTCTGAGTGTGGGAAGCAAGGAGGGAGCAGACTAAACCCAGCAGGGGGTTCAGGGGCCTGTGAACCCCGCCCCCAAGGGAACTAGGGCGGCCGGCCGATCCTACACCTGCATGGAGCACACGCTGGGCTGTGTCTCGAGAAGCAATAACCCTCCATGCTCCACTGGCGGGAGGAGTCATATCTGGCTGCGGTCGGAGGTGCAGGGTCGGGGTCCCCGAAGCGCCGTCACACCCCTCCGGGCCCCCCACACCTCAGGCCTGCAGCTGGCAGTGCCTCCGCCGCAGGGCAGCGTGACGACGCAGTCGGGGTCCCCCTTCCTGCACCCCGTAGCAGCAGGAACAGACTCCGCCAGCAGTAGAATAGAGGGGTTATTGCTCTTCCAGGGTACAGCCCAGCACAGAGGGGGGTGATTACAGGAGTCGGGGCCAGGATGTTTCAAACCCCTGGGCTGTGTCTAGACTGGCAAGTTTTTCTGCAAAATCAGATGATTTTGCAGAAAATCTTGCCAGCTGTCTACACTGGCCACTTGAATTTCCAGAAAAGCACTGACGATCTCAGGTAAGATTGTCAGTGCTTTTCCGGAAATCCTACGCTGCTCCTGTTCGGACAAAAGTCTTTTTCCGAAAGACTTTTGCGCAAGAGGGCCAGTGTAGACAGCACAGGACTGTTTTCTGTAAAAAAGCCCCAATGGTGAAAATGGCGATCGGGGCTTTTTTGCGGAAAACTGCGTCTAGATTGGCCACGGACGCTTTTCCTCAAAAAGCGCTTTTGTGGAAAAGCGTCCTGCCAATCTAAACGTGCTTTTCCGAAAATGCTTTTAATGGAAAACTTTTCCGTTAAAAGCATTTCCGGAAAATCCTGCCAGTGTAGACGGAGCCCTGGGGTTAGGGGTCTATCACCCCTAGGCCTCAGCCCCAGCAACCTCAGTCCCTCTCCCTCACGGCTCCAGCCCAGACCGACCCTTCCCCCAGCGCTCACTTCCTGTGTCCCCTCTTCCCTTAACCAGCAGAACTGGTCTGGCCACTGTCCTGAGGCCCCGCTTGCTGGGGTGCTACAGACCCCGCCAGTGGGGTCCCCACCGCCCAGCACCGCGACCAGCCAGGGGCTGACACTGCACCACAGGCAGCCACGTGGGCAGGGAGCTCAGCGCCGGGCACTGCTCTGGCCTGGCCGCCTGCCCAGCACGGGCGCGTCTCAGCCCTGCACGGTGCTTGGGGGCCGGACAGGCCGCGGGCCCAGGGAATGGCTAGGAAGCCAGACAGCCCCGGTGACCTGGCTCAAACCCCGAGACCGTGGGCCACAAACCAGGGAGCCCAGCCAAGCCCCAGTGCCCTGGGCCGGCACCACGGGGACCCCAGAGGTGGCGGCTGGACAAAAGGTCCCCATCGCTGCCGTGAGCTGAGCTGCCAGCCCATCTGTATCTTGCTGGGGGCAGCGCTCACACTCTCGTGGCCCCCCGCGCGCGCTCACACTCTCGTGGCCCCCCCCCGCGCGCTCACACTCTCGTGGCACCCCCCCGCACGCGCTCACACTCTCGTGGCACCCCCCCGCGTGCTCCCTCTGCTTCGTTGTGCTGTACGTGAGCGCAGTGCCCTGTGCTGTTCTGCACTTACTCCGTGTGGACGCGTGCGTGCCTGCAGGAGGGGTGGGCCGAGCACAGCTCACTGGGGACCTGTGTTCAGTCTCTCACCGCCTGAGGGCCCAGGACAGCAGCTAACACCTTGGGCCAGGGAAGCGACGAAGCAGGAGCTGGGGCTGCCTGCAGGGCTGGGGGTAGGAGTTTTTGGCTGGTTTAGGGGGACCAGAGTCTGGCTGGCTTAGGGGGCTGGGCAGGGGTCCTGGCTCTGGACCCCCCTCTCCACAGGATGGATTGTCCTGACTGCTCCTGGCTCATAAGAACGGCCAGACGGGGTCAGACCCAAGGTCCATCCAGCGCAGTGTCTGTCTGCCCGCAGTGGCCAGTGCCAGGTGCCCCAGAGGGAGGGAACCGAACAGGGAATGATCAAGTGATCTCCCTCCTGCCATCCATCTCCACCCTCAGACACACAGAGGCTGGGGACACCATTCCTTACCCAGCCTGGCTAATAGCCATTAATGGACTTAACCTCCATTAATTTATTTAGTTCTCTTTTAAACCCTGTTAGAGTCCTAGCCTTCACAGCCTCCTGCGGCAAGGAGTTCCACAGGTTGACTATGCTCTGCGTGAAGAAGAACTTCCTTTTCTTTGTTTTAAACCTGCTGCCCATTAATTTCATTTGGTGGCTCCTAGTTCTTATATTATGGGAACAAGTAAATAACTTTTCCTTATTCACCCTCTCCACACCGCTCATGATTTTATAGACCTCTATCCTATCCCCCCTTAGTCTCCACTTTCCAAGCTGAAAAGTCCTAGTCTCTAATCTCTTTTCAAATGGGACCCGTTCCAAACCCCCAATCATTTTAGTTGCCCTTCTCTGAATTTTTTCTAATGCATATCTTTTTTGAGATGAGACCACATCTGTACGCAGTATTCCAGATGTGGGCGAACCATGGATTTATATAAGGCAATAAGATATTCTCTGTCTCATTCTCTTTCCCTTTTTTAATGATTCCAAACATCTTGTTTGCTTTTTTGGCTGCTGCTGCACCCTGCGTGGACGTCTCCAGAGAACGACCCACGATGACTCCAAGATCTTTCCTGATTAGTTGTAGCTAAATTAGTCCCCATCATACTGTACGTCTAGTTGGGGTTATTTTTCCCGATGTGCATTACTTTACATTTATCCACATTACATTTCATTTGTCATGTTGATGCCCAATCATTTCGTTATGTGAGATCTTTTTGAAGTTCTTCACAGTCTGCTTTGGTCTTAACTACCTTGAGCAGTTTAGTATCGTCCCCAAACTTTGCCACCTCCGTTTATCGCTTTCTCTGGATCATTTCTGAATACAGGAGTCCCCGGGTTACATGGATCCGACTTACATCGGATCCCTACATACAAACGGGGTGAGGCAACCCCGCACTAGCTACTTCCCCCCAGCAGACCAGGGAGACGCGGAGCGGCTTTTCTCAGCAGACACCTCAGCTTGAGAATAAAGGACTGAGGGAAGTGAGGTGTGGGAGAATAAAACTGAGCTCTGGAGAAATGTTTGGCTAGAGTTTCCCCTACAATATGTACCAGTTCCGACTTACATACAGATTCAACTTAAGAACAAACCTACAGTCCCTATCTTGTACGTAACCCGGGGACTGCCTGTATGTGAATAGGGCTGGTCCCAGGACAGAGTGCTGAGGGACCCACTAGCTACCTCTCCATTCTGAAAACTGACCATTTATTCCTACCCTTGGTTTCCTATTGTTTAACCAGTTCTCAGTTCATGAAAGGATCTTCCCTCTTATCCCATGACAACTTAATTTACGTAAGAGCCCTTGGTGAGGGACCTTGTCAGAGGCTTTCTGGAAATCTAAGTTCACTAGATCTACTGGATCCCCTTCCCCACATGCTTATTGAGCCCCTCAAATAACTCTAGCAGATTAGTAAAACAGGATTTCCCTTTACAGAAACCATGTTGTCTTTTGCCCAACAAATTATGTTCTTCTGTGTGTCTAACAATTTTATTCTTTACTATGGTTTCAACTAATTTGCTCGGTACTGACATTAGACATACTGCTCTGTAATTGCCGGGATCACTGCTAGAGCCCTTTTTAAATATTGGCGTCACATTACCTATCTTCCAGTCATGAGGTATGGAAGCTGATTTAAAGGCTAGCTTACAAACCATAGTTAATAGTTCCGCAATTTCCCATTTGAGTTCTTTCAGAACTCTTGGGTGAATGCCATCTGGTCCCGCTGACTGGTTACTATGAAGTTTATCAATCAATTCCAAAACCTCCTCTACTGACACTTCAATCTGTGACAAGTCCTACAAAGGATGGGTCAGGTTTGGGAATCTCCCTCAAACTCAGCTGTGAAGACTGAAGCAAAGAATTCATTTAGTTTCTCCACAATGACTTTATCGTCTTTAAGTGCTCGATCGTCCAGGGGCCTCACTGGCTGTTTAGCCGCCTTCCTGCTTCTGATGTACTTAAAAAACATTTTGTTATTACTTTTCGAGTTTTTGGCTAGCTGTTCTTCCAACTCCTTTTTGGCTTTTCTTATTCCGTTTTTACACTTCATGTGGCAGTGTTTATGCTCCTGTCTATTTACCTCACTAGGATCTGACTTCCACTTTTTAAGTCTTTTTATCTGTCACTGCTTCTTTTACCTGGTTGTTAAGCCACAGTGGCTCTCTCTTAGTTCTTTTACTGTGTTTTTTTAATTTGGGGTATACATTTAAGTTGGGCCTCTATTATGGTGTCTTTGAAAAGCATCCATGCAGCCTGCAGGGATTTTACTTTAGTCACTGGACCTTTTCATTTCTGTTGAACTAACTGCCTCATTTTTGCATAGTTCCCCTTTTTGAAATGAAATGCCCCAGTGTTGGACTGCTGCGGGGTTCTTCCCACCACAGGAATGTTAAATGTTGTTATATTATGGTCACTAGTTCCCAGCGGTCTGGTTATAGTTACCTCCCAGGCCAGATCCTGCGCGCCACTCAGACTAAATGGAGAATCACCTCTCCCGTTGTGGGCTCCTGTACCAGCTGCTCCAAGAAGCAGTCAGTTAATGTATTGAGAAATTTTGTCTCTGCATTTCGCCTTGAGGTGATGTGTACCCAGTCAATATGGGGATAATTGAAATCCCTACTATTATTGAGTTTTTTATTTTGATAGCATTTCATAATCACTATCACTCTTCTGGTCAGGTGGTCGATAATAGATCTCTACTGTTATATTCTTATGAGAGCATGGAATTACTATCCATAGTAACAACAAGTCTGCGCTACACTGTGTCCCTGTGAACCAATAAACCTTCTGCTCTACCTGCCGCCTGAGAGGCACGTCTGGCTGCGGGATGGAGGGGCGAGCCCGGGGACTCCCCCACACCCCGTGACACCATCGCCTCCCCACCAGCAACGGCCCCAGGTCGCCCAGCCAGGCCCAACAGCCCGTCCCACTCCCGGGCGCTAGTTCCTCTGGGAGCTACGGAGGGTGTGTGTGGGGGTGAGGGGGGGACTTCGAAAGAGGTCAGCACCTGTTTCTGCCCTACTCTGCCCAACCCAGCCAGCCCCCCCGCCCACTCTCCCACCCAGATCCGGCCCAGCCCCACACTCCCTGGCCCGCCCTCCAGCCCAGCCTGTCCCAGGCCTCCTGGCCCCCCCTCCCACCCAGCCCAGCCCCACACTCCCCAGCCCGTTCTCCAGCCCAGCCGGCCCTGTGGAGCTCACCTAAGCCGGGCGGCGCGTCCGGGCAGGGCAGGACGGGCGCCTCGGTGACGGAGCGGTTGGCGCCGGGCTTGGCGCTGGGGGCGTGGGTGCCGCGGGGCCGGGAGGCGTTGGCGGGGGGCTGGGCCCGCGAGGCGTTGCGCCCGTTGAAGCGGCTGAAGAAGGCCAGGTGCTGGGCGTAGACGTCGAAGTAGAGGATGACGATGATGACGAAGTGCAGCAGGCACAGCAGCAGCACGGCCTTGCAGATCCTCTCCAGGGTCACTCCCAGGAGCAGCCTGGTCATCTTCTGGGCACTGGCGGGCACGCATGTGCGCCAGGCTCCGGGGCAGCTCCCGCCAAGGCGCCGCTCCTGCCCGGGGAGCCAACCATCAGGCCAGGCCCCTGAGCCCCTCTGAGCCCAGAGAGAGGCGGGTCCCCGAGGGCCTCTGGTGCCCTGCCAGAGGACAAGCCTGCCCGGAGCAGCCCCCCGGCCCCCTGCTGCTGCCCGCCTAGCGCCCCCAGGACCCCACTGCAGCCTGCCTAGTGCCCCCAGCACCCCTCAAATCCCCAGCACTGTACTGCTACCCGCCTAGTGCCCCCAGCACCCCTCAAAACCCCAGCACCGTACTGCTACCCGCCTAGTGCCCTCAGCACCCCACTGCCGCCCGCCTAGTGCCCCCAGCACCCCTCAAACCCCCAGCACTGTACTGCTACCCGCCTAGTGCCCTCAGCACCCCTCAAACCCCCAGCACTGTACTGCCGCCCGCCTAGTGCCCCCAGCACCCCTCAAACCCCCAGCACCGTACTGCTACCCGCCTAGTGCCCCCAGCACCCCACTGCCGCCCGCCTAGTGCCCCCAGCACCCCTCAAACCCCCAGCACCGTACTGCTACCCGCCTAGTGCCCCCAGCACCCCACTGCCGCCCGCCTAGTGCCCCCAGCACCCCTCAAACCCCCAGCACTGTACTGCTACCCGCCTAGTGCCCCCAGCACCCCACTGCCGCCCGCCTAGTGCCCCCAGCACCCCTCAAACCCCCAGCACCGTACTGCTACCCGCCTAGGGCCCTCAGCACCCCTCAAACCCCCAGCACTGTACTGCTACCCGCCTAGTGCCCCCAGCACCCTCAAACCCCCAGCACCGTACTGCTACCCGCCTAGTGCCCTCAGCACCCCTCAAACCCCCAGCACCGTACTGCTACCCACCTAGTGCCCCCAGCACCCCACTGCCACCCGCCTAGTGCCCCCAGCACCCCTCAAACCCCCAGCACCGTACTGCTACCCGCCTAGTGCCCCCAGCACCCCACTGCCGCCCGCCTAGTGCCCTCAGCACCCCTCAAACCCCCAGCACTGTACTGCTACCCGCCTAGTGCCCCCAGCACCCTCAAACCCCCAGCACCGTACTGCTACCCGCCTAGTGCCCTCAGCACCCCTCAAACCCCCAGCACCATACTGCTACCCACCTAGTGCCCCCAGCACCCCACTGCCACCCGCCTAGTGCCCCCAGCACCCCTCAAACCCCCAGCACCGTACTGCTACCCGCCTAGTGCCCCCAGCACCCCTCAAATCCCCAGCACCGTACTGCTACCCGCCTAGTGCCCCCAGCACCCCTCAAACCCCCAGCACCGTACTGCTACCCGCCTAGTGCCCCCAGCACCCCACTGCCGCCCGCCTAGTGCCCCCAGCACCCCTCAAACCCCCAGCACTGTACTGCTACCCGCCTAGTGCCCCCAGCACCCCTCAAACCCCCAGCACCGTACTGCTACCCGCCTAGTGCCCCCAGCACCCCTCAAACCCCCAGCACCGTACTGCTACCCGCCTAGTGCCCCCAGCACCCCTCAAACCCCCAGCACTGTACTGCTACCCGCCTAGTGCCCCCAGCACCCCACTGCCGCCCGCCTAGTGCCCCCAGCACCCCTCAAACCCCCAGCACCGTACTGCTACCCACCTAGTGCCCCCAGCACCCCACTGCAGCCCACCTAGTGCCCCCAGGACCTCACTGGCGCCCGCCTAGTGCCCCCAGGACCCCACTGCAGCCCACCTAGTGCCCCCAGGACCCCACTGGCGCCCGCCTAGTGCCCCCAGGACCCCACTGGCGCCCGCCTAGTGCCCCCAGGACCCCACTGGCGCCCGCCTAGTGCCCCCAGGACCCCTCAAACCCCCAGCACTGTACTGCTACCCGCCTAGTGCCCCCAGGACCCCACTGCCGCCCGCCTAGTGCCCCCAGGACCCCACTGCCGCCCGCCTAGTGCCCTCAGCTCCCCTCAAACCCCAGCACCATACTACTGTCCGCCTAGTGCCCCCAGCTCCCCGCTGCTGCCAGCCTAGGGCCCCCAGCCCCCCTCAAGCCCCCAGCACCGTACTGCTGCCAGCTTAGGGTCCCCAGCTCAGCCTTTTCCTGGGGGGGATACAAACTCCAGGCCTGCTGCCCCCACGCAGGGGAAGCCAGAGTTCCTGTCCCTTCCCCCTTCCAGCCGAACAGCAGAGGCGCAAGGGAGTTGGGGGGCCAAGGAGAGACAAACTGGGCACCAGCCAATCGGAGCCACACGCTCCGGAGGCCCAGCCTGGCCTGGGTACGGCTGGGCTCCTGCCCCGGCTCGTGCGCTGGGCCTGCGCCTCCCCCTTCCCCCCCCCAGCGCCAAGCCCTGGCCTCCCCTGGCGCTGCTCTGTCCCACGCTCGCGAGCTCCGGCTGCTCCCGCCTCCCCGCGCTCGGCCGGGGCACCCGCTGGCTTGGGGCTCACCTGGCTTGTTTCGCTGCCCAAGGGGAGCCAGCTGTCTCCCCCCCCTCACTGCTCTGCCACCTGCGCCTCTCCTGCCAGCTGGCACCCCCTCCTGGCCACGCTAGGGCCTCGCTCCCCTCGGGGCCCCTCCGCCTGCAGCCCCTGGTGCCCCCAGGCCGCCTCGCGACTCAGCCTCTGCAGGGCGGGCTTGGGGTTTCCCCTTCCTGGGGCAGGGAAGTCACTTCTCTCAGGCTTCCTGTGCCACGTCCCCAGGGCCGGACCAGCTGTCTACTCTGGGTTCCGGCCCACGGCCCCTCAGCTCAGCAGCCAAGGCCTGCTCCACCCCAGAGCTTGCTGCATTCCCGGAGCCCTTCCCTCACCCCCCCCCCCCCCCACTCCTCCCAGCCCGATTGCCACGCTCACTCTGGCAGGCGGGCACACGCACACCGGCCTTTCCCACGGCCTCATGCAGCGATACCTGGGGCCAAGGAGGGTGGGGCCGCGCCTGGGAAGCAGGGACTGCGTGGGGACCATCAGCAGAACCCGAGTTCCCAGCCTGCGGCCGGCCCCTTGGGTGCACCCAGGAATCTGAAGCAGAAGCCGAGCGGCTGTCCGGCCGCCCCAGCCCCAGTCTGCGCCCCAAGAAGGAGCCTGGGACGTCGCCGCGGCTCGGGGAAGAGGCACCCCGATGGCGACCAGGCTGGAGAACCTGCCTCCGGCGACAGACGGGTGCCTGGTCAATTCACGAGGAGCAGGCCCCGGGGGGACTTGAGCCCCGGCTACCGGCACCCCCAGAACACAGGGCTGATGGCAGCTGCTGGATGCAGGACGAGCTGTACCTGCGAGGGCAGCCGGCCGCGGGGGGGCTGCAGCCCCAGCAGCGTTGGACTCGTGCTGGCTCGTTGCGAGGGCTCAGCCAGGCCCCGGGGGCCTCACCCTGCCCGGAGCGCGCCCTCGGCGCCCCGCGCTGCAGGTTAACAGTACGCAGGATCCCCCTCGGCCTCTGTCCCAGCAGCCTGCCCCAGGGGCATGGACTGTGTGTGTGTGTGGGGGGGCTGTCTGCTCTGTGCCCGGGTCCCCCTGCGCTGGGCTGTGCGATTCCCAGTGACTCCCCCACGTGCACTGGCCCAGACACCGCGCTGAGCCGGAGGAGATGAGGTAGGCAGAGACCAACACGAGGCTTCGGGGAAGGGTCAGCTGCTGGCTGGGGGACATGAAGGAGTGAGCCTAAGCTGGGGGCTGGAGGTCTAGGGGGTGATGGACCCCCCACCCCAAGGGGGCTGAGGCAGCCTGGCCCAGGCTCCTGTAGCCACATCACGTCTGTGCTGGGCTGGACCCCGGAGAAGCAATGAACCCCCCGTTCTACTGGCCGGCGGAGTCTGTTCTGGCTGCTACGGGGGTGCAGGATTTGGGGGAACCCTGACTTGGCATCACAGACTGTACCCCAGGAGTGCCTGGGGGGAGAAGGCATGGCCCTACCAGCTCCCCCCCGCACAGTGCTGCCCTAGGGCCACCCAGAATCTAGCAACAGGCGATCCTGCTCCACACGCTCTGAGACTCGGCGACTCTCCCTCGGCCGAGGGCGGTACAGGGCTTAGGACTAGGCGGATCCCAGGCAGGGGAGCGGCGGCACAGACATGCACCGGTTCCGTAGTCAGGCGGGTGGAACCCAGCCCTTGCTCCGGTACCTGCCTGCAGCCTCCTGGCTGGGCCGAGCCTCGGGCAGGTGACCCGAGCAGGCTGGTGCAAGGTGGCCCGCCCAAGTCTGCGGGAGCCAGAGACAACGGCTCAGCGGGGTACATAGCCCCCCCCATTGTCACTGCACTGCACGCCCAGCCGGAGCCCGCCAAACGCCAGCGCCGGGCAGGGCGCGTCCGGAAGCTCAATCGAGGGTAACCAGAGCCCAGCGCCTACGGATCGCCCCAGGTCCCAGGGATCCCCCCTGCCTGCCAGCCCCGAACACCCCCACCCTCAGCGCAGGCTGCCAGTGCAAACAGCCACAGCCCCTGCAAGGGAGATGGGGGGAGCCAGCCCCAGAAAATGCCCCTCCCTACAGCCGAGGGGCCCCCCAGTCTGGCGGCTGAGCAGAGAACTGACAACGCGTCTGCTTCTTTGTGACAGGGGTGGGCGACTCAGTTTCCCTCTCCCCGGTGCGCTAGCCGGGGGGGGGGGGGTTTCCAGACGAGCAGGGCGGCGTGCGGGATGAGGAGGCCTCGCAGCGGCTCTGTCCCGACACCGAACCTCGGCCGAGGCCTGCGGGGCAAGGCAGGAGGCGCTGCAGCCCAAGGCCCGGTCTGGGGGCGTGGGATGGGTGAGGCTGGCGAGGCGGCGGCTCAGAGGTGCGGTTACGGATTCCAGCAGGGCTGGGGGCGTCCGTGGAGCAGGAGGGGCCGCGCCCAGGGGACAGCTGCCCCCAGCTCCCCAAGCACCAGGTGGGCAGCAGGCCCAGCCCGTGGAGCCGCGCTGGGGAGCAGGCGTGAGGCGATGGCCCGGGGCCAGGGAAAGCGGCAGAGGCAGCCTGGGGCACGCACGAGGCAGCAGCGGAGCAGCGAGTGGAACGGCACGCCCTGTGCTCGGAAGCCAGCGCCCTGCGGAGCGGGAGTGCAGCCGGCCGGCAGGCGGGGCGACACGGCGTCTCTGGGGAGGCCTGCAGGGCCACGTGCCCCCGCGCTCCCAATGCCTGAAGCCCTGCAGAGCTGTGTACCCCCGGCCGCTCAGCCACGGGCAATGGGGAGGCCTGCGAGCTGGCAGCTCCCTACACGTGCCCACAGGGCGACCGCAGAGCTCGCGGGATGCTCCGCACGCCGGCCAGCGCCCCGGCCCGGCTCCGACACGGTGCCCGAGTGCCCAAGGCGGAGCGACAGACCTGCCGCCCCCGGCTGGGGGCACCCGAGACCAGGGCCCTGCACCCAGCTCTACCACATCCCTGCCTCAGCCGCCTCGCTGCCAGCATGGCACAAGGCCCCGCCCGGGCCCGCCTCAGCCCATCGGAGCAGGCACGAACCCCCAGCCTGCCAGCGCGGTTAGGAGCCCCCCCCTCGGCCTGCCAGGGCGGTTAGGAGCCCCCCCCTCGGCCTGCCAGCGCGGTTAGGAGCCCCCCCCTTTGGCCTGCCAGGGCGGTTAGGAGCCCCCCCTTTGGCCTGCCAGGGCGGTTAGGAGCCCCCCCCTCGGCCTGCCAGGGCGGTTAGGAGCCCCCCCCTCGGCCTGCCAGCGCGGTTAGGAGCCCCCCCCTTTGGCCTGCCAGGGCGGTTAGGAGCCCCCCCTTTGGCCTGCCAGGGCGGTTAGGAGCCCCCCCTTTGGCCTGCCAGGGCGGTTAGGAGCCCCCCCCTCGGCCTGCCAGGGCGGTTAGGAGCCCCCCCCTCGGCCTGCCAGCGCGGTTAGGAGCCCCCCCCTTCGGCCTGCCAGGGCGGTTAGGAGCCCCCCCTCGGCCTGCCAGGGCGGGAGTGAGCTCCCCAGTGCTGGCCCCGGATGGTCGCACCACCGTCCTCCTCGCAGCCTGCCCCCTTGTACCCGGAGCTCTGGCATCCCACAGGCACACCCCTGCAGCACCTCCAGGGCACAACCGCCCCCAGCCCAGCCCCCGAGAGAGTCTTGGGGGCAGGGGAGGGACCCCGAGCCCGTGGCATGGGGGAGGGCCGCAGGAGTCCCTGAATGGGCCGGGTATGTGGCCCCCGGCGGGTGGGAGGGCCAGGGGCGTGGGCTGGGCGCTATGAACGGCCCCGCCCAGCTATTCAGCCAGCGAGCCGGGCAGTCGCCACCGCGACCGGAGCACGGAGCACCCCAGCGAGCGGCGCCCTGCCCAGCTCCTGCCCGCCACGGCGCTCTGAGCGGGGCAGCTCGCCACGCAGCGCCCAGGGCTCAGCTCCGTCACGCCCCTCGGGGCTGCTCTGCCCAGGGGAGCAAAACGCCCGACTCCGTTTGGAGCTACGTGGCTTCGCTGCTCCCCGTTCCCGGGGCCATGGAGCCCGGCTGCGTAGGGATCCCACCGGCCCCGCGAGGGGCTCAGCAGCCGGGGCAGGGAGCCCGCGCTGAGCGTGAGAAATGCCTCTTGCCAGGCCAGCCATGGCCCGGGGCAGGGAGCCCGCGCTGAGCGTGAGAAATGCCTCTTGCCAGGCCAGCCGAGGCCCGGGGCAGGGAGCCCGCGCTGAGCGTGAGAAATGCCTCTTGCCAGGCCAGCCATGGCCCGGGGCAGGGAGCCCGCGCTGAGCGTGAGAAATGCCTCTTGCCAGGCCAGCCATGGCCCGGGGCAGGGAGCCCGCGCTGAGCGTGAGAAATGCCTCTTGCCAGGCCAGCCGAGGCCCGGGGCAGGGAGCCCGCGCTGAGCGTGAGAAATGCCTCTTGCCAGGCCAGCCGAGGCCCGGGGCAGGGAGCCCGCGCTGAGCGTGAGAAATGCCTCTTGCCAGGCCAGCCGAGGCCCGGGGCAGGGAGCCCGCACTGAGCGTGAGAAATGCCTCTTGCCAGGCCAGCCGAGGCCCGGGGCAGGGAGCCCGCGCTGAGCGTGAGAAATGCCTCTTGCCAGGCCAGCCATGGCCCGGGGCAGGGAGCCCGCGCTGAGCGTGAGAAATGCCTCTTGCCAGGCCAGCCATGGCCCGGGGCAGGGAGCCCGCGCTGAGCGCGAGAAATGCCTCTTGCCAGGCCAGCCATGGCCCGGGGCAGGGAGCCCGCGCTGAGCGTGAGAAATGCCTCTTGCCAGGCCAGCCGGGGCCCGGGGCAGGGAGCCCGCGCTGAGCGTGAGAAATGCCTCTTGCCAGGCCAGCCGAGGCCCGGGGCAGGGAGCCCGCGCTGAGCGTGAGAAATGCCTCTTGCCAGGCCAGCCGAGGCCCGGGGCAGGGAGCCCGCGCTGAGCGTGAGAAATGCCTCTTGCCAGGCCAGCCATGGCCCGGGGCAGGGAGCCCGCGCTGAGCGTGAGAAATGCCTCTTGCCAGGCCAGCCATGGCCCGGGGCAGGGAGCCCGCGCTGAGCGTGAGAAATGCCTCTTGCCAGGCCAGCCATGGCCCAGGGCAGGGAGCCCGCGCTGAGCGTGAGAAATGCCTCTTGCCAGGCCAGCCATGGCCCGGGGCAGGGAGCCCGCGCTGAGCGTGAGAAATGCCTCTTGCCAGGCCAGCCGAGGCCCGGGGCAGGGAGCCCGCGCTGAGCGCGAGAAATGCCTCTTGCCAGGCCAGCCGAGGCCCGGGGCAGGGAGCCCGCGCTGAGCGTGAGAAATGCCTCTTGCCAGGCCAGCCGAGGCCCAGGGCAGGGAGCCCGCGCTGAGCGTGAGAAATGCCTCTTGCCAGGCCAGCCATGGCCCGGGGCAGGGAGCCCGCGCTGAGCGTGAGAAATGCCTCTTGCCAGGCCAGCCATGGCCCAGGGCAGGGAGCCCGCGCTGAGCGTGAGAAATGCCTCTTGCCAGGCCAGCCCTGGCCCGGGGCAGGGAGCCCGCGCTGAGCGTGAGAAATGCCTCTTGCCAGGCCAGCCATGGCCGGGGGCAGGGAGCCCGCGCTGAGCGTGAGAAATGCCTCTTGCCAGGCCAGCCGAGGCCCGGGGCGTGCAGCTAGGCACAAAGACCGCAGGCCAGCCAGGCGAGGCGCGATCCTGGGGAGCAGGGACTCTGAAAACGGGGGGGGGGGGGGGGGGTGCTGCGATCACCTGCCCACGAGCTCCCAGAGCTACCCCAGCCAGAACGGCGCACACGGGAGCAGCCGCCAACTTGCCAACGCAAAGGTTAAGGAGGCCGCTTTTAACGGCGAGGGTAATTAACCCTTCCCGGGGCTGGTTCTCCCGTTCTAGGGGCAGGTCTCAGGCCTGGGAGACCCAGGAGGTCAGACCGGCTGCCCACACCCGCACCCCGCTGTGCCAGCCCCCCCATGCCAGCCCCCCACACCTCGCCGTGCCCCACTGGGGATCTCACACGAACCACGGGCGAGAGCCTCCTGCCCCGCGCGCCAGCTCCCCCACACCCAACCTTGCCTTACATCTGGGGGCAAGGAGCGCAGGGGTGTGGAAACAGAGTCAAGGGTTCACAGCAGCTGCACGCCCGAGAAATCTCTTCTTCTTCCTCCCTTATCAAGCGTGTGGCCGGCCTGGTCCGTGCCAGCGGGTGGGCGGGGCGAGGGCCCAGGCAGAGCCCATACATGGAGCGTGCTGCGAGCAGAGCCAGGCCAGTGACTTGCTGCGAAGAAGCGGCTGGCGCGCTCCACCCTTTCCCTGTTTGCCAAGGACCAGTGAGCGCAGCCCGGACGCGCCGTTGGGATGAGCACGGCCCCGTTGGGGCCCAAGCAGCCATCCCACCGAACGGGGGGCTCAGCAGCCACCCCAGAACACACAGGGGCACCCACACACAAGTCAACAGGGTCACAGCTCGCACGAACTCAAAACAAACCCCAGCTTGGGTCTAGTGGCCCAGCGAGGGCAGGGGCAGCCCCTGGGGACACCAGGCAGGTGCTGAGCAGTGCAGGGTGCCAGGGAAAGGCAAGAGCCGCGCCCACCCTGCGTGCCAGCCCCTTGCTGTGCCAGCCTGCACACCCGCAACTTACTGTGCCAGCCTGCACACCCGCACCTCGCTGTTCCCCCCATGCCAGCCCCACTGCGCCCTGCCTTGCCAGCCTGCACACCCGCAACTTACTGTGCCAGCCTGCACACCCGCATCTCGCTGTTCCTCCCATGCCAGCCCCACTGTGCCCTGCCTTGCCAGCCTGCACACCCGCACCTTACTGTGCCAGCCTGCACACCCGCATCTCGCTGTTCCCCCCATGCCAGCCCCACTGTGCCCTGCCTTGCCAGCCTGCACACCCGCACCTTACTGTGCCAGCCTGCACACCCGCATCTCGCTGTTCCCCCCATGCCAGCCCCACTGTGCCCTACCTTGCCAGCCTGCACACCCGCACCTTACTGTGCCAGCCTGCACACCCGCATCTCGCTGTTCCCCCCATGCCAGCCCCACTGTGCCCTGCCTTGCCAGCCTGCACACCCGCACCTTACTGTGCCAGCCTGCACACCCGCATCTCGCTGTTCCCCCCATGCCAGCCCCACTGTGCCCTGCCTTGCCAGCCTGCACACCCGCACCTCGCTCTCCCCCCCGTGCTAGGCCTGCCGCACCCGCCGTGCCAATCCCCACACCCGCACCTCGCTGCGCCCCCCTGGGCCGGGCCCCCCGCTGCAGCCAGGCCCGGGCGGGGCGATCTCACCGGGCTGGCCCGGAAAGGCCCCGGCGATGCCCAGCGCCTGCGGCCGGGGCCGGGCGGAGCCCTCGGGCTGCCACTCGCCCCGGGAGCGGCCGGGCCGGAGCGGGGGGGGATCCGGGGGTGGAACGTCCCCCCCCCGCTCCGAGCCCAGCCCGCAGACCGGCCGCGCGCCTCGCCGCCCGTTAGCCCCCCCGCACCCCGGCCCCGCCCGGCCCCCCCGCTCGAGGCGCCAGCCAGGGCAGACGGGGGGGCCGGGGGGGCGGACAATGGGCGGAGGGGACCTCGGGGGGCGGTTGGGGGATCCGGGGGGGGCGGGGGGCCCCGAGGGGGGGCGGTTCCGGGGGGGCGGTTGGGGGACCCCGGGGGGGGCGGTTCCGGGGGGCGGGGGGGCCGCGCTCACCCGGCTCCGGGGGTCCAGGCGCGGCGGCTCCGGCTCCCCCGGGCCGGGCGGGCTCAGTGCGGGCGGCTCCGGCTCCTCCGCCTGCCCCGCAGCCCGGCCCCGTCAGCAGCGGCAGCGCCCGCTCCGGGCCACGGGGCGCCCATCCCGGGCCGCGGGGCCTCCCTCCGCACCAGCAGGCCCCGCTCGCTCCGCAGCGCCCCGCCCCCGGGACTGGCCCCGCCCCGCCCCGCCCGCAGGCCCCGCCCCCGGGACTGGCCCCGCCCCGCCCGCAGGCCCCGCCCCCCGACACTGGCCCCGCCCCGCCCGCAAGCCCCGCCCTCCCCGAGACGGACCCCGCCCCTGCCAATAGGACCCTCCCGTCATCCATAGGCCACGCCTTCAAAAGACTGGCCACGCCCATGACCATGGGCTCCACCCCCAGGACCGCCCATCCCCTACGTCCACCCGGCCCCTTCACTCAGTCCCTGGGTTCCCCTGCCCCCCACTGCCCCCCACTGCCTGTCTGGGGGCAGGGCCCTGGGGCTCCCACACCAGCGCTCAGGGACAATGCAGGGGGAAGTGTGGGTGGGCACCGCTGGGTAGGGGTGGTGCAGGATGGGGGGCATGGGGGAGCTGATGCAACAGGCACCAGAGGGTGGGAGTCAGCCAGGATGGGGCCCAGCGGGGGGGTGGGGCCAGAGGGCACCCATGCTACATACCAGGGTGACAGCCAAGAGGCGCTACACACACTTCTGGGTGACACCATGTGTGCCACGCGTGGGCGGGGCTCCCCGAGTCACCTGACTGCAACGTTAAATTCTGGCTCCACCCCCTGTGGGAAGCATGGGGGGGGCTGTCACAGACAAGCGGCCTCCACCTCAGAGCCACCAACCCCTGCCCTGGCCTTAGGGCCACTGCAGGACGGGCCCCCAGGATGTTCCTCCACACCCCAGTAGGCCAGAGGGCTCGGCTGGAGCCAGGGACCAGGTCGAGCTGCGTCTCCCACCTCACCGTGTGCCGAAGGAGCCCTGGG
Source organism: Pelodiscus sinensis (assembly GCF_049634645.1). Taxonomy (NCBI): domain Eukaryota; kingdom Metazoa; phylum Chordata; order Testudines; family Trionychidae; genus Pelodiscus; species Pelodiscus sinensis. The sequence continues at coordinate 32,266 of NC_134719.1, read as the reverse complement.
CGAGCGGGGAGCCGGCGCAACGCAGCCTGTGAAAGCTTTGCACGCAAACAGCGCGGCAGCCGACCTGGGCCGACGCTCCGTCATACCCGCTGGGGGGCGCCGGTGGCTGCAGCTCCGTCAGCTCCCCCCCCAGCGGGGGCCAATACAAGATCCTGCCTCACCCACCTTCTCTCGCTAACGGTGACACGTCTCCCGGGGTGCCCGTGTCTGGCAAAGCCAACGGGGAGTCCTGGGGCACCGGAGCGACTCACCATTTACATGGGCAGACGCTCTCGTGGGGAAAACCCACTTCGCCAGCGTGCTCCGTGCATCTGACAAAGCGGCTTCTACCCACCGAAGCTGCTGCCCCTTGCCCACATAAATCGGTGAGTCTCGGGTGCCTCGGGACTCCTCGCTGTTTTACAATGTTACAGCTGCCTGGGTGCTTGTGTAACCCCCACCGGGCAGCTTTGAACCTGGGGCCTCTGAAGCTTAGTATAGGCGCGGCAGCTATGAAGCCAGCCGGGTCTCAGCTCTGGCTGCAGAGCTCCCTGCTTCTGGTCTCTCGCTGGAAGTGGTCTCAGTGCCTCTGCATGGGACAGTGACCCCCAGGCGTGTGGGTTACACTAGGCCTGTCTGCACACGAGGGAGCGTCCCAGCTGGGAACGGACAAGGGCCAGCTTCCAAGGCTGAGACAATTGTGAGGAAAATGTCAAAAGGCCACGTGCGGGGCGGGCCAGCCTCAGGCTGCAGTGCTCCCCACCCCGAGCAGTCCCACAATTGGGAGCGAGGCCTTGGTGGGTTAAGAGGAGGAGGCGACAGCAGCGGCTCCCCCACCCCCAAAAACAAGTGGGAAAAGGGGGCGCGGGCAGCGAGGAGCAGACCCCGAAAGCCAGGCCGTGCAGCCTGCTGGGCGGAAGCGAGCAGCATCGGTGACGACGAGCCTGTGGGGAAGAGCTGGGCAGGATCCGTGAACGGATCAGGCAGATGCCAAACCCTAGTAACAGCCCTGGCTGCAGTTCGTGTAGAGCGTAACCCTGGGAATCCCAGCTGGACAGCGGTTTGAAGGAGGCAGGGGGACGTGTCCATGTCGGACAGTGACAACGGACCCATCTGAGGCCCTCAGGAATGAGGGAAGATGCCAGAAGGCAAGGTCACAAGGGAACATTGCTGCCCGCCCGACGGGATAACTTGCACTCAAAAGACTTGGCTGAGGAGCCTTTGCACCCCCCCCCCCCCACTTGGCCACATGTCAAAGGTGCTGCCGAGGCCTGAGGAAAGCTAACGCTGGGCTGCGTCCAGCCCGTTCACCCGCTGTCAGTCCAACCCAATCTGGCCAAGACGGCGCATGGTGCGGAGCCAGGGAAGGGCAGTGTGCCCTCCGTGTCTAAGCCATTTCTGAAAACGAGACCCTGAGCGCGCGGGGGGCTGTTCATTTCCCATCCCCCCAAGCCGAGTGCACTGGCGCGCTTTCACGAGCTTCACCCTGGACAACACATCTGCACAGGGAATCTAGCCAGCCGCGTGCTCAGCCGGCAGGACTACATGGGTGCCGTGTCTGCTTTCTCCTGGAATAGGTGGGCAGGGATGAGGCTGACACCACCCCAGGGGACCCCTGGCTAGGAGGCCCCTTGCTCCCACCTGCCCTGAGTGTGAGGGGTCCCTGTCAGTATTGGCCACGGCTCAGCTCAACGCCGGCAGCCCTGCTCTGCCCCTAGGCCCAGCTGTCCTGACACCCACCCCTGCCGGGCATCCCTTGGCATCCCCCTGCAAGGCCCAGCCCTGGCCCACCAGACACTTGTAATCTTCCCAGTGCTGCTGCGCCTCGCTTACCAGTCCCCCTCCAGCTCCTCGTCCCGCACAACCCGCCCCTGGTATTTCTGCAACCCAGAACCGAGATTCCCAACGCAGGTAGAACGAATGGAACCAGCTGGTTCTAGATCGAATATTAGCAGATTTTCCTGGCGTTTCTCAGGTTCCTAACAATGGATTTGGGTAAAACAAAAGGAAAATGAACATGCTGCATTTAAATTACTTACTTTTATGAAGTTCATTTTTATTTTGGATTTCCTAAAAACTCATATCGTTCGCAGGGCAATAGTCAGGTTACCAATAACATTTTTTTCTAGTTTTCAAACCTTCAGCATTGATTTAGCTGGGCCAAAACAGAGCACTGCTCCAAAGTCTCCGTTTGACCGCTTTTCTGGTTGGTTTGAAGGGGAGCCGGCCCACCCCTGGCCCACCCCGTTGTCCTGGCCCAGCCAAGCCCAGACCTCGCTTTACGTTATGAGCAGAGGGAGCTGGATGCTGAGTCAGGGTGCCTAGCCCTCACCGTGAGGAGTTCCGGGACAGACAGGCAAACTCTCTGAAACGTATGGTAGAAAAGGAAACATGCTTCCTAGAGCCAGAACCGAATGCACAAGCCATTCTAGCTCCCCACAGCTTTCCCCCAGCGTTAACCTGGCCGGCAGCGCTCCAGGCGTACGTCCGGCCAACTGGCAGCTTGTGCTGGAGGAGTCCCTCTGCACCACCAGAGTTCTGAGCAGTCCCTGTGTTCTCTTGTGAACAAGGTAACCCTTCCTGCTCGCTTCCTCCTCTTGGAGAGGTCACCAGGGGCGATTCTAGGATGTGATAAGCATTTGGCTCAGGCAGGCAATAGGCAGCCAGAGCAAAACACACAAATTAACATGGAGCAGACAGGTAACAAGGAAGTATTTCTTCACGCAGTGCACAGTCAACCTGTGGAACTCCTCGCCAGAGGATGTGGTGAAGACCAGGACTGTAGCAGGGCTCAAAAAAGCGCTAGATAAATTCATGGAGGACAGATCCATCTGTGGCTATTAGCCAGGCTGGGCAGGGAAGGTATCCATAGCCGCTGTGTGTCAGGGGCTGGGAATGGGTGAGAGGGGAGGGATCACTGGATGGTTCCCCGCTCTGGTCACTCCCGTTGGGGCACCGGGCGCTGGCCACTGAGGGCAGACAGGACACTGGGTTGGATGGGCCTTTGGTCTGACCCAGCCTGGCCGCTCTGATGTTCTTCCAGTGACCAGCCCCTGCTCGCAGACCCCCAGAGCAGGGTGTTCAGGGCCCTAGCTCAGTGTGCATTAGCCCTGCCCACAAGGGAGCCCCCAGCAGGTGGGGCGGTGTTAGGCAGAGGGAGCCCCACGCCCCACGGGGAAGGGCATGCCTTGGGAGGCAGAGCCACACTGCCCGTCCAGGCCGTGCCAGAGCCAGCGAGCTCGTTACCTGGGGCATGTCCCACGGCCGATCCCGACCCGGCTGGTGACACGCTCAGGGAGACGAGACAGGCTACAAGCACAGAAAACCCACTGATCCCTTTGACTGGATACACGCCCCGCAGGGACTCGCCAGGCACTAGGAGTGTCTACTTCTGGAGCAGCTAGTCCTGGGCCCCGAGAGAAGAGGCCATTCTTGATTGAGTCCTGCTGGGGCACAGGAGCTGGCCCGAGAGATGCCATCCTGGGGGGAGGGGATACCCGAGACACCCCCCTTTGTGTGTCAAAAAGGGAGCTGACAAAACCATTGAAGCTGGTTCCATGGAAATTAAAAGGTGCAGCGAGAAATCGACAAGCACGAAATTCCTGGAAACTAATTTAAAAAACCCAACCCCATGCAATAAAGGCTCAAATGTCTACCCACAGCGGGGGGCGGAGCAAGGGGACCAACCAAATGCCACCGGGGCTAAAGAGTCACAAAGGCAGGTGGAGGCAAAAATGAGCTCTCTCTGAAAGACTGGAAGTCGAACGCCACTGAGGAAAGCAAAGGAGCAGAAACCAGCAAGCCAGGCGGGACGGGGAATGAGGAGGGTGAAGGGCAGCGAGCAGCACCCGCCCCAGCAAACCCCTGGGCCGAGGGAGCCTGCCCGGCAGCGTGCAGGGAGGAGGTGCTGGCGGAGCCTCGCAGGAAGACGCGGCTAGGCTGGGGTGCCGAGGTGGAGCCCCACGCCTGAGCCACCCTGGTAGGCGACAGACTGGCCGGCGTGTCCCACAGGGAGGGGGCAGGAGAGGTCTGGAGAAGCGCCAAGCAGCGCCAGGTGTGTCCTTGGCCCCCTCTCCTCTTGGGGGATTCCTTTTCTTTTTCTTATATAAACGATGAGCAGCCCTGGGCCCTTAGAGCCAGCGAGCATCCATGGGTAACACCCACTTCGCTCAGGAGCTGTGTTAGGGCCTCTGCGGTGCCCCAGGACTGCTCGTTGTCCTCACAGTGAGACTGACCCGGCTCCCCTCGGAGACGGCACTTGGAGCCCACTTCATGGGCCCAGTTGCTGTGCGAGATTTATCCTGCCTGCCACGTCCCGCTCCGTCACACTGCCGTGCCAGACTGACCGGCAATCCCTGCTCCTTATGCACCCGCGCGGGCACACGGGTGACCAGCTCTAGGAGGTGCAAGGAAAATGTAGTTCTCGGAGAGTCTGCAAAGTGCCACAAGATCCTACACGTTCCAGCGACGCTCCTGGCGATCACAGGCTGGTAAATCGAACGTCAGGGCCGGGCAACCTGGCTGGACTAGTTCAGGACAGAGCTGTCAGACGCATGGATGGGCTGAATTTGTTGGGGGAAGGTCAACGTGGTCTCTGTAAAGGGAAATCCTGCCTCACCAATCTGCTAGAGTCCTTTGAGGGGTCAACAAGCATGTGCACAAGGGGGATCCAGTGGATACAGCGCACTTGGGATTTCCAGAAAGCCTTTGTGATGGCGCGTTGGGGGTCCCCCGTCTCCTGCACCCCGAAATGGCACAAACAGACTGCACCAGCCGGTGGAATAGAGGAAGTTTATTGCCTCTCCAGGATACAGCACAGCACAGATGTGATCTGGTCACAGAGCTGGGCTAGGATGCCTCAGGCCCCCTTGAGATGGGGGAGACTGGGCCCCTAAACTCCAGCCCCTTTCCCTAGGCTGTCTCCTCCATGCTCCCAGCCCGCAACTAACCAACTCTCTTCCAGCCCTGCCCCCCAGCCAGGGCAGCATCCCCCTTCCTTTGTCCCTCTCCATGGGGGTGTCTGGTTCAACAAGTTTGGCATTACCTCTGCCTAGTGAGGTTTTCCCTGCTGGGTCTTGCTCCAGACAGCAGGGGTCACCACAGCCCAGCAAGTACCCCCACTACGTCACAGCCTTTCGCAAGGTCCCTCCCCAAAGGCTCTTAAGCAAAGCGAGCTGCCATGGGATGAGGGGGGAGGTCTTCACTGATTGGGAGCTGGTTACAAGACAGGAAACCAAGGGTAGGGATGAATGGTCGGCTTGCCCCGTGGAGCGAGGCGAGCCACTAGCCATGTGCTGCAGGCCTGGGCTGCTCGAGGTACGAATGGCCTGGCAAAGGCAGCAAACAGTGAGTGAGCAAAGTCTGCAGATCCCAGCATACGCAGGGCAGCTCAGTCCCACGCAGGCTGGGAAGGGCTACGAAAGGGCCTCACAAAACGGGCCGGCTGAGCACCAACACGGCCGCGGACAGGCAGCGCCAAGAAGAGCAAAAGGATGCAGCTTAGAAAAGAATCGTCCTGCCGGAAACGCCGGGGTGGAACCCAGCTAACGCGACCCACCACCGAGCTCCCGGCGCCAGCTGCACGCTTCTCAGAGAGCATCCACTCCGCACGCAGCAGCAGCAAGACCAGGAACGCTCAGGGAAGAAACCACTGGGGGAGGGAAGGATCATATGGTGGAAATACGACTGGCCTGTTCTGCACATTCCCACTAGAGCAGCTGGCACCAGCTGCCGTCAGGAGACAGGGCCCTGGGCTAGCTGGGCCCTCAGAATCATAGAACACGAGAGCTGGAAGGGACCTCGAGTCATCAAGTCCAGTCCCTGCCCTCACGGCAGGACCCAGCACCGTCTAGACCATCTGTCCAACCTGCTCTGAAATATCCCGGGATGCAGATTCCACAACCCCCCAGGCAACTTATTCCAGTGTCCAACCACCCCCACAGTTGGGAAGTTTTTCCTGTCCCACCTAAACCTCCCTGGCCAGTCCTCGGAGGCCAAGGAGAGCAATTCCCCCTCCTCCTTGTGACACCCTTTCGGACACTTGAAAACAGCTCTCGGGCCCCGTCTGCTCTTTTCCAGACTAAACAAGCCCAGTTCCTTAGGCCGCCCCTCCTAGCTCCTGTTCTCTGGGCCTTTCCCCATTCCCGCTGCTCTTCTCTGGACCCTCCCCAATTTCATCACATCTTTCTTGATCAACGTGTAGATCAGGCTGAGCCATCTTTGCTGGGTCAGGAGCTGCTGCCCCACAGAAAAATTAGGGAGGGAACACCAGAGTGAGAAGCAACCCCCCCCAACCCTTCTGAGGTGGCCCCACATCCCCTCCCGCACCAGAGCTTAGGGGGACCAGCTCCAAGCAAACCAGGAGCCACATTCAGCGCCCAGGCCGAGGTTCCCCACCCCAGTAGACACTGCTCTGTTTGCAAGCCTGGGCCCCGCGCTGCCTGGCGAGGCGTCGCTGGGCCCGTTCCGGCTCGCTGGGCACTGCTGGCCCCGCGTGCCTGGCTCCCCTTGCACGAAGCACTGACGGTGGCACAGCGCACATTGACTGCCAGACTGACCCACAACGCCTGGCCCCGCCCGACGGGAGGGGGCTGCTGGGCTCACCAGGTCACCGCCAAGGGACAGGAGCCATAGACAGCCAGCTACCCCGATCAGCCGGAGCTCATGGAGGACGGACATTCAGTTGGGTGAAGGGGGCTTTGGGGCAAATTCCTGGCACAGCTGCCTGGGAACACCCGTGTTCGGGCAGAGCTACTGTTCCCAGCAGGCCAGCCCGGCAGCTGAGTCCGGCCTGGCTGGGGGCTGGCCCATGCGCCGACCCCGGGACAGACGCCAGTGCGTCGCTGTGCCCAGCCCCAGCCCGACCCACGGGATTCCCTCCCGGCCGGAGAAGCTGCAAGAGGCCCTGGGGACGCCGGCCCGCCCCTGCCCCCACGGGGAGCGCCCCCCAAAGGGGTCACGAGTCTTCTAGTGACCAAAGCCCCCCGAGTATCCCCTGCTACCTCACCCTCCTTCCCCCGCTGGCCTGACTCAGGGAAAGCCCTCTGCCCGCTCTCCCCAGAGCCTTTGCTGGCTGCAAGTTATCCGGGGCAGCCTCCCCCAACAAACCCGCGGGCACGAGGTCCTCACCAGCCCCAGGTTCTTCTCCTCCTGCCTCACCACTGGCAGGGGGCAGCGTCAGGCCGGCTCACCCCTGGCCCTACTAGCGCCGGAGCAGAGCTCTGGGAACAGGAGGCCCCCGTGGCCGGGGGGGGGGGGGGGGGGGCGCGGGCTGGGGCAGCACAGGGCACACACAAGGGAGCCGGGGGGGACAGGAACCACGTTTATTTCACGTGACACGGACTTGCACTGGTCGATTGGTCTCTACACACACCGGGGACACTCAGCGGCCAAGCCCCGCCCGGCTGGCCCGGATTCACACACAGATGATTATTTCTTCCGTGGGGCCAGTGGGTGGCGGATCAGCAGGGACGGTTCTATACACCTGGGCGCCCCCCCCGCTCGGGGAATAGAAACATTAAATAAATATGTACAGTCGCGCCGCGGGGGCCAGGCCGAACGGGCAGGGCAGCAGGGGCTCAGTCCCCCATCTTTACTTTGGATGTCTGCGGAGAGAAAGGAGACAGGTCAGAGCCCCCCCCAGAGACCCTGCTTGGGAGCATGCCTGGCTGGGTGCCCCAGGGACCGCAACCCCCCCCAAAGAGCCCCCTCCCCAGGGCCCGTCCAGCCTTTCCCTGCGGCCGCTGGAGGGACCAGGCAGCCTGGCCAACTAGTGTGGTCACCGGGAGTTGCTCCCACCCCGCCAGCGCCCTCACGTGGGCCCCTCATTGGCAGCCCACGCGGGACACTGAGGCCCAGCCGGTACCTGCAGGATGGCGACGATGACCCCGAAGAGCCCGATGGCGCTGCCAAAGATCTCCACGATCAGGATCTTGACGAAGAGGCTGGCGTTCTGGGCGTCGGCCAGCGCGGCCCCGCTGCCCACGATGCCCACGCACACCCCGCAGAACAGGTTGGAGAGGCCCACGGTCAGGCCGGCCCCAAACATGGAGTAACCTGCAGGGGAGCAGAGAGCGGTGAGACGTGGCAGGCCACAGGCCAGGGCCTGCCTTGCCCAGGGACTCAGCCCCCTCCCGGGAAGCCTGCTGGGCGCTGTGTCGGGGCAGAGTTAAGGGGACAGAACAGAATATGAAGAGGACAAACCAAGGGCCCTGCGGGCAGCGAACCGACACCAGCAACCATGGAGGCTGGTCCCCATCCATGGCCAGGCAGCAGCCTCTGAGGGAGTCGAGTTTCAGTGCCCTGCCTGAGCCGTCCTGGACCCAGAGCCCGGCCACAGGGCGGAGGACGTGTCTGGCAGGCTCCGAGGGCCCCGGGGCAGTGTTCTACCAACCCAGACACCCCCTGCTCCTGGCCCAGCATCGGGAGCAGCCCAAGCTAGCAGGCAGGCCGCCAGCCTGACCAGCCTGCCTCAGGGGCGGAGGGGGGCTGGGCTGCCTCTGGGGCAGGCAGCCTGGGGAGCAGAGTGTCCCCCCGAGACAAGGCCCACAGCCGCACTGGCAGGGCTGCATGGTGCCCAGGGCACTCAGGCCCTTCGCCCCCCTCCCCTCAGGGCACAGCCCCCCCGCCACGGGGCAGGGCCCTGCTCACCCGCGTGGTAGTTCTTGGCGCCGATGGTCTCTGGGGTGGTGCCGCTGAAAGGCTGGAAGAAGCCACACGGGGCAGTTAGCGGCCGGTGGAGCCGGCTCAGGGCGCCGCGCTGCGGGGGGACGCGGAGACACGGGGCCAAGGGCAGCTCAGGGGGCTAGCGCAGCGCTCCTGCTCAGAGTTTCCATCCGGGGCAGAAGACATTTTGTTCTGCGGACCAAAGCACGTGCGGATGTGCACCACCTGCTGCCGTCTGGGGGCGCTGTGCTCACCAGCTGGGCGGCGTCTGACTCTCCCCTGGGCACTCAGCTGACAGGAACCCTGGGCCCGGGTCCTGCATCCCCCTGGGGATGACCCTGGCAGCAGGGGCTCAGCACCCGCCCAGAAGGGCCCAGGCTGCCAAGCGGCGGGATCAAACCCCAGCGCCAGGGCCTTCTCCACCTGCTCCCCATGGCGGGGCAGAGGGATTCCCCTGCATGTCAGCGGCTGGCGGCCTGGCTCCAAGCAGGCGTGTGGCAGCGCCGGCGCCCGCAGGCTGGGCTGGCAAGAGGCAGCCCCGGTGCCGTGCCCAACGGACGATCCCGGCAAGTCAGGGAACACAGCCCGGGGCTGGTGGCTGCCTCAGACAGGCTGGGTGGCGCTGCCCGAAGCCACGATGGGACCCGAGGGCCCAGCTGCGCACTCGGGGGCAGCCTCGGGCCCAGGTCGGCTGGACGGGCCCCTCGGGACGGCCCGGCGGGCTGCTGAGCCCAGCGAGGGGAGGGAAGCCGTGGAGTGGCCCTGCCCTGCCAAGCTCCAGGGGCTGCCGGTGCCACCCCCGGCCAGGCCCGCACCTCGGCCATGTTGCTGATGACGATGGCCATGATGATCCCGTAGATCGCCACGGCCTCGCAGAAGATGATGCTGCAGACGAGGGGCAGTGTTAGCGACCGACAGCCTGGACCAGGACACACCCCTCCCCCGCCAGACCTGGGGCAGTCGCCCCCCCCGCCCCGACACACCCCTCCCCCGCCCAGCCCGGGACAGACCTGTCACTCCCCCCACCCCGACACACCCCTCCCCCGCCCGGCCGGGGACAGACCTGTCACCCCCCATCCAGCCAAGGACAGACCTGTCACCCCCCGCCCCGACACACCCCTCCCCCGCCCGGCCAAGGACAGACCTGTCACCCCCCGCCCCGACACACCCCTCCCCCGCCCAGCCCGGGACAGACCTGTCACTCCCCCCACCCCGACACACCCCTCCCCCGCCCGGCCGGGGACAGACCTGTCACCCCCCACCCAGCCAAGGACAGACCTGTCACCCCCCGCCCCGACACACCCCTCCCCCGCCCGGCCCAGGACAGACCTGTCACCCCCCCCCGCCCCGACACACCCCTCCCCCGCCCGGCCCAGGTCAGACCTGTCGCCCCCCCGCCCCGACACACCCCTCCCCCGCCCGGCCCAGGTCAGACCTGTTGCCCCCCCGCCCCGACACACCTCTCCCCCGCTTGGCCCCAGCCCAGCCCAGAACCCACCAGTCGCCCCCTGCCCCGACACACCCCTCCCCCGCTTGGCCCCAGCCAAGCCCAGAACCCACCAGTCGCCCCCTGCCCCGACACACCTCTCCCCCGCTTGGCCCCAGCCCAGCCCAGAACCCACCAGTCGCCCCCTGCCCAGCACAGCCCTCTCCTGCCCGGCCTGGGACAGACCAATTGCCCCTCGCCCCCCAGCCCGGGGGAGGGGACGGTGTGCCAGCCAGCAGAGGGAGGGACCCCACAGCGGCACCAGCTGCCCTTACCTGACCAGGTTCTTGGTTTTAATCCTGGGGGCCTTCACGCCCCCGCCGATGATGCTGGAGCCGGTGATGAAGATGCCCCTGAAGGAGAGGGGGGGGGTGAGCGAGGGGCCCTGGCGGGCGGGTGCCTGCAGGAGACGACGGCACCTCCCTGCGGAAGGGCCGAGCACGGGCCGGGGAGAGCCGGCGGCACCCTCGGCAGGAGCCAACGCCCCACTCCCCCCACTGCTGGGCGCGGCGAGACAGGCTGGGGGGCAGCCCCACCCCGGCCGGGCCAGGGTCCCGGGCACAGAATCCCCGGAGAACAGCCTCTCCCCTCCCCCGCAGCAGCCCCCCAGGAGCACTCACCAGGCCGCGCCCACCACGGAGAGCGAGATGGCCAGGCCGATGCCCAGGTTGGACCACATGAAGGGCGAGGTTTCCGTTAAGAACCTAAACGGAAGGGAGGCTCGTCGGTGCCCAGGGACCCTTCCCTGCTGTGCGCCCCCCAAACGGCCAGGCTCACGCCCACAGCGAGCGGCGGCCCCGCCATGCAGACACTGGACCGGCCTCCCTCAGCGCCATGGCAGAGCCGGATGCTGCACCCAGACCAAGCCACCAGGCCCCCAGCCTTCACCCCGGAGCCCTGGCATGGCCACGCAGGCTCCCCCCACCGGGCAGGCCTGCACACCCAGCACCCGGGGCAACCCGCCAGCCCAGGGCAGGGGCGGCTGGACAGCGGCTGCTGGCAGCACAGGCAGGGCCAGTGGAGCGTGGCTGGAAGCTGAGCCCGGGCCAGGCTTCCCTGGGGAGGGAGGCGAGGTGCATGGGAACGGCCCGTGGCAGGCTCCAGCAGACGCGCGCAGAGGGCACCGGGCCAGCCGGGCACACAAGCCCTCCGTCCCGGCCAGCGGGCTCCGAGCCAGGGCAGAGGAGCGCTCGGTCTCTGCTGCTGGAGCAGGGGCTGCTTCCTGGCCACCTCTGGCCCTCAGCAGCCTGCCCGGCGGGCCCCGGGGCCAGCCTGAGCCAACTCACCAGGCCACGTCGAAACGGAAGCCCAGGTCGAATATCGTGTAGCAGATACCTAAAGACAAGAGGCGACCGTCAGCCAGCCGGGCCCCTCTGCCCCCCCTGCCACGTCCTGCCCAGCCCAGCCGCCCACACCAGCCCTGCAGCCTGGCCCCTCTGCCCCCCCTGCCACGTCCTGCCCAGCCCAGCCGCCCACACCAGCCGTGCAGCCTGGCCCCTCTGCTCCCCCCCCCGGCCCGGCCTCCCACACCAGCCCTGCAGCCTGGCCTCTCGGCTCCCCCCTGGCCCAGCCGCCCACACCAGCCGTGAAGCCTGGCCCCTCTGCTCCCCCCGGCCCGGCCTCCCACACCAGCCGTGCAGCCTGGCCCCTCTGCTCCCCCCGGCCCGGCCTCCCACACCAGCCCTGCTGCCGGGCCCCTCTGCTCCCCCCGGCCCGGCCTCCCACACCAGCCATGCAGCCTGGCCCCTCTGCTCCCCCCGGCCCGGCCTCCCACACCAGCCGTGCAGCCTGGCCCCTCTGCTCCCCCCGGCCCGGCCTCCCACACCAGCCGTGCAGCCGGGCCCCTCTGCTCCCCCCGGCCCAGCTGCCCACACCAGCCGCGCAGCCTGGCCCCTCTGCTCCCCCCTGGCCCAGCTGCCCACACCAGCCGCGCAGCCTGGCTGCCGGAGGGCAGGAAGCCACGTGCCAGGCAGCGCTCTCAGCAGGGAGCCTGGCACTGGGAAGGTACGGAGTCAGGGGGGACAGATGCCCCGTGGCTTCCCCATGCCCAGGGGCGTCCCTGTGATTCCCCAGCCACGTGGGCCGAAAGCGGCTGCGGCTCAGCCCCACAACAGTCTCCCTGCACACCAGCGCTGCGGGTGTTGCCGCTGCGCCCATCCCCACGGTACCCGGCCGGGCAGACACGGTGACGCCACCAGGGGAGGCCGGGACGCTAGCTCAGGGCCCACGACCCCTCCTCCGCCCACAGAGCTGAGACTCGCCCCGGGGTGCAGCCGAGCTCGCCCTCCCCCCAGGCAGCAGGCCCCTGACTCAGAGGGAGCGAGCATGCCCGGGGAGCCTGGCTCATTCCCTCCACAGCCGAGAGCCTCACGTGCTGCCCCGTCAGGCGCGAGTCAGCGCCAGCCCTCGCCACCAAGAACAGGGAGCCCCGCCGGGCACAACAGCCGGGCCACTCTGGGCTGCTTGGCCCTGGGACCCGCTGTCTGACGGCTTCGCAGCAGCGCGAGCAGCTGGCCGAGGGTGCCCAGCAGCCGGACCGGCAGGCGATGGAGCCGGGCCTAGCAGCAAGCTTCCCTGCCCTAACCGCTAGACCACATTGCCCCAATACACACGAAGGAGCCAGCGCAGCCTGCCCAGGCCAGAGGAGCATGGTGCTGGCATCACTGCGTCCCCAGGAGGCTACTCGTTGGCTGAGCCAGCCTGGGAGGGCCTGGTTCCCATTAGCACAGGCAGGTGAGCCAGCCTGGGAGGGCCTGGTTCCCATTAGCACAGGCAGGTGTCCCTGGACTGCACAGCCCCCAGCATGGGCACACGGGGGACCCGGCGCCAACAGTTTTATCCCATCACCCCTTCGTCTCCGGGGAAAGTCCCCCTCTTCCTAGGGCACCCGTCCAAACCCCTCCGTTGCGTTGCCCTTCTCAACCTCCCAGGCCCGGTTGGAGCCGGGGCGAGCAGGCCTGAGGCCTGTTCAACGCGTGGGCGGCCCCAGCAGTTTCCAGGGGCATTAGGACGTTCTCTTAGTCTCTGTCCCGGATTTCATGGCTCCCAACTGTCTGTTCGCCCCTTTGACTGCGGCTGCTCAGCGAGTGGCCGTTCTCCCCCCGCGACAGGGGGCACTCGGCGTCCACCCACGTTAGACAATCGCTAGGAACGAGATGGCACCGCAGCGCACCGGCACGGCTGGGGACAAGCCCTTCCCAGGCCAGACGGGCCCCGCGGGAACGGCTTCTTTCTGAGGGCTGGTGCCAGGGACTCGGAAACGCACCGGCCAGCCGGGGACACAAGGCAGAGCTGGCGAGGGGGCCAGGGCCGGACGTGAACTAGGCTTGGGTCAGTTTCCCGGCTGAGGAGCCAGGCGCTGCTCTCAGCCTGGGCAACCTCCCTGTGCCTGCGGGCAGCAGGAGCAGGGCACTGGTCAGACGCCTGACAAGAGCCGCGGCGCCGGGCTGACAGATTCGCCCAGATCCCTAAGTGGCCCCTCAAGGATCGAACTCACAACCTCGGGTTTAGCAGGCCAGTGCTCACACCACTGAGCTGCCCCTCCCCCTCCCGTGGCTCAGGAGCAGTGGGTCTCACCCCGCGCGCAGACCTGCCAGCCAAGGGGGCGACGCTCCGAAAGCCCCTCCCCCCGCCCGGATGCTGCGCCGGGGCGCTCAGCCAGCGGCTCTGGCGCTCCCCAAGCGGGGACAGCTGGACAGGTGCACAGGGCAGGCCAGGCCCGAATGCGCCCCGCTGCAGGGAGCTAGAGCTGCACCCTAGCGCTGCCTGACGGGGGGAAGGCCGGCGGCTCAGCCGTGAGCTCCCAGCCCAGAGGAGGGCCAGCAGGGCCACGCGCCAACCCAGCCAGCCGAGCGAGGGCCACGTGCGCCTAGCCCCCGCAGAGCTGAGTGAGACGGTCCCACTGCCCAGCCCCGCCTTGCACACCGATGTCAGACGTTCCCCCGGCCCACGGGCGCGAAGGGCCAGCCGGCAAACGGAGCTGCAGAGCGGAGGAGATGCGGGTTAGTCTCAGCCCAGAAACGTGCCGGCTGCAGCCCAGCGGGGGCGGCCGCACCCTGCGCCGAGGGGCAGGCATTACCAGCTGGGCCCGTCGGGGCAGAGAGCAGCAGCAGCGCGAGGGCCAGACGGCTTTGTGGGGCGCACAGCGTGTCAATCACCCTCGGCGAAGCAGGGCTGGCGGGGAACACGGAGGGAGAGAGGCTGGCGTCCAAGCCCTGCCCTCCAGCGCCAGAATCCGGCCGAACTCTCAGCCCGGCCGCACCCCTAGGCGCTGTCCAGTGGCCCCAGCAGGCAGAACGGAGGGTTCAGGTCAGCCCAGGGCCGCTCCCCAGCTGGCTGAGCTGCCAGGCCCCGCTTGGGCCTGGTCCACGAGCAAGTGGGGGCTGAGGGCTCAGTGCAGCAGGTGCCAGCCCCACGTGCGGGCAGGGAGTTGCGGGGAGCACTCTATCGCTGCGCAGACCAGCCCGGGCACTCTCAGGCTCTTGCGGGCAGGGAGCTGGCATTCCTATAGCCCACTGAGGACAGTCGGCTCCTGTGCAGGGGGGCCACCCGTGGGGGTGGAGCAGCCCCCTGCCCGTGGTAGGCAGGGAGCTGCTTCAGACCCTCCCGGTTAACCTGACCTGGGAAGCCTAGCCCCAGGAAAACATTCACATCCCTGGAGAAATGGTCGGAGGCCAACAGGATAAAGTTTAATAAGGACAAATGCAAAGTGCTCCACTTGGGAAGGAACAATCCGTGTCACACACAGAAGGGGAAGCGACCGAGTAGGAAGGAGTCCGCAGAAAGGGATCTAGGGGTCAGAGTGGACCACAAGCTGAATATGAGTCAGCAGTGTGAGGCTGTTGCAAAAAAAAGGAAACATGATTCTGGGCTGCATGAACAGGAGTGTGGTGAGCAAGACACGAGAAGTCATTCTTCCGCTCTGCTCTGCTCTGCGCTGATTAGGCCTCCGTTGGAGTATTGTGTCCAGTGCTGGGCGCCACATTTCAAGAAAGACGTGGAGAAATTGGAGAGGGTCCAGAGAAGAGCAACGAGAATGATGAAGGGTCTGGAGAACATGAGCTAGGAGGGGAGGCTGAAGGAATTGGGCTTGTTTAGTTTGGAAAGAGAAGACTGAGGGGACACGAGAGCGGTTTCCAAGTATCTAAACGGGTGTTAACAAGGAGGAGGGAGAAAAATTGTTCTCCTTGGCCTCTGAGGACAGGACAAGAAGCAAGGGGCTTAAACTGCAGCAAGGGAGGTTTAGGTTGGACATTAGGAAAAAGTTCCTAACTGTCAGGGGGGTCAAACACTGGGATAAATTGCCCAGGCGGGTTGTGGAATCTCCATCCCTGGAGATCTCAGAGCAGGTTGGACACATGCCTGCCAGGGATGGTCTAGATGGTGCCTGGTCCGGCCGGGGACTGGACTCGACGACCTCTCGAGGTCCCTGCCAGTTCTAGGACTCAGTGTATGATCCCGAACACACAGGCCCCTCGTCTATGCCCAGCCGTGCTGTGTAGCTGCTAACTGGAGGGACAGGCTCCTTCTGCATAACTCGCGCCAAGTTAAACCACCAGGCTGGCTGGGGCTCCGGCAGGGTTGAGGCTCCATCCAGCCAACAGGGCTGGGCTGAGTGGGTGAGTCAGGTCTCAGTCCTACCCCGTCTTACTGTCGAGGGACAGCAGGCCCAGTGGTCGGTCACCCCAGGGCACCCGGCCCGAGTCACAGGGCTTGGCTGAGCCAGCAGCTCACAGACGGGGTGCTGGCTCTATCGCTTAAATGCATTAAAAGCGGCTCAGAGCCCACCACAGGCTGCCTGCCTGCCAGCCTCAAGCCAACAAAGGGCTGGGCCTGGGAAGCCGGGCAAAGGAGGGATCTACCCCAGCCAAGCCCTGCCCTAGATTAGCCGTGTGCCTGTGGGAGGTGACTCCAGCCTGCTGGGTCCCCACAATGCCTGGGACCCACCCACCCCAGCCCTGCCCGCTAAGAACCAGCCCATGGGCTGCGGACAGAACCACCACTGCGATTGTGCCAGGGCTCCCTGCGTCCCTGGCCTCCCCACTGGGCTGCGCAGCGTCTGTTTGCCAGGAACTACCCTCGCCCATGGGCGACACTCCCCACAACAGCCACAGGCCTCAGCGGCTCCTGCGCCCCCCGTGCTAAGACTGGGGCCACCCCCTCCGGGCGCCGCTCAGCTGAGCGCTGGCAGCTACCGGTGGGCAAGAAAGGAAGTCTGGTGGCCAGACACCCAGCAGGGCCCCGCGCAGGGTGCGAGTGTGATCGGCCCCACACACTCGGGCTGCAGCAGCCATGGGCTGAGGGCAGGAGAGGAAGCAAAACTGATCCCAGCAGGAGGAAGGAACGAGTCACTCGCGCCAGTTGAGCAACCCACAGGAACGCCCCGCACAGGGGCAGCGCTGCCCCTGCCAGCAAAGCCGCCCCAGCGGAGGAGGCTGCGCCCAGCTGGGCCCACGCCTGTAGCATGGGCAGGAGCATTTCCAGCCCTTTCCCTTCCCTCAGCCCCACGCTTGCCCACGTGCCCGGGTGTCTCTGCCAGGGCAGACCTGCCCGGTTACTGTTTGGGGTTCTACAGTCCCTGCTCCGCCGGCCAGGGCGGCCACCAGGCCCAGCCAGTCACAGCTGCCGCCAACTGGCCCCAGGCTCAACCCAGAGCAGGTTCCTACAGCATCGTCTCACTGGCGCAGCACAGATCCAGCCCTGGGTTTATTGCCAAAACACGCCAGGTGGCGGGCACCGGTTCCATTGTGTGCGAGCGTCCGGACGCTGCATAGCCTGGGGGAGGGCGCTGAAGGCCAGGAGCCCGGTGTATTCCCAGTGCTTGTTCTCTGGCACGTTGCTGATCATCCAAGGGCGCCGGCACGGAGACACAGATCGGTTCCTGCCTGTTCTTTACTGGGCCAGTTCTGCACAGGCCTCAGCTAGAAACCCTTCTCTGACGGCTCCGCAAGCCCCTCAGACGCTGCAGCCGGCATGTCTCAGCGCTGCCTGGTTCATGGATCCCATTAAGCCAACTCCCCCGTGGGGTTCACTTTGGCTAGAGAGGTCCTGGCAGGAGTGAGCCAGCAGCGCCGTCCCCTTGCTATTCAGCTGCCCCTTGATCTGAGCACCCAGGCGAGCCAGGCTGCTGGTGCCCACCTCATTCAGGGCTCTGACCCACCACCCTGCCAACATACACACCTGGCTGGCGCTCTGACCCCTCCAAACTAGGGTCACCACAAGGACACCAGACTGACTGCACTGCCACCAGGGCTGGCCTAACATGGGCAGGCCCCCTTGGGCTAGGCTTGCTGCGCCACCGACCTCCAGCCAAGGACTCCTGCACGTTCCCTGAACGCCACGTTCCTGAGACACAGCGCGAGTCCGCTTCTCACGGCGAGGCTCGGTTATTCCTTCAGCACTGGTTTCCTGCAGTGCCCCCCCCCCACTGCCCCAACGCCCTTTCTGAGCCAAGTGACAACCTCTCTGGCACTGGATAGACACAGGCTAACCCCACCCCGAGCACGGCGCTAGACAGAGACCCAGGATGAGAACCCAGAGGCCTGGCTCCCAGGTCTGCGCACAGACTGGCAGATCTGTCCCCCCCAAAAGAACTGCAGATGAGCGTAAGAGTCCTTCCGGCGCAGCCAGGGCCAGAGGGAAGTCTTAGTGGGAGACCCCCGCAGTGAAAGGAGACTAGTCCCTGCACTCACCAGTAGGCCTGCCCCCCCCATCCATTTGTGCTCAGTACCGGGCCCTCCGACAGCAGCGACGCAAACCTCCCAGAGCCCCCCGTGTTCCTCAACGCTGCCCTGCGGGCACAAGGGCCCGGAGCCCCTGAGCCAGGATGAGACACACGGGGCCTCGGGCCAACATCCAGCTGAAGGACCAGCCCAGGCCAGGCCAGCTCAGCCCACACAGCCCTGGCGGGGGGGGGGGGGGGGGGCAGGGCCCTGCCCGGACAGAAGCGACCCGCGCACCGGGCCAGCGCCAGGGCCCCCCCCCCGCAACTGCCCCCTCCCCTCCTCCTCCCCCCCCGCAACTGCCCCCTCCCCTCCTCCTCCCCCCCCCGCAACTGCCCCCTCCCCCTCCCCCCCCCGCAACTGCCCCCTCCCCCTCCCCTCCCCGCCCCGCAACTGCCCCCTCCCCCTCCCCGCCCCGCAACTGCCCCCTCCCCCCGCAACTGCCCCCCCCCGCTCACCCACGCCGGCCAGCGCGGCCCAGCAGGCCAGGCCGAGGCCCGCGTAGAGCAGGAGGGGCCCGGACATGGCGGCGGCTCCGGAGCGCGGCGGGACTGCGGGAGGCGCGGGCCGGCCGGGTGCGGGCAGGTCACCTGACTGACACCATGTGACCGGGCGGGCGGGGCCACCCCGTGACCGCGGGGAGCCTGGCGATTGGCTGCGGGCTGGGCGGGCGCTCGAACTACACGGCCCAGCGGGCTCCGCGCGCCCCGCCCGGCCCGCGCGCCCCCTGCCATTGGCTGCGGCCGCGGAGCCCCGCCCCAGCCGGATGCGATTGGCTCGGGGCTCCGGGGGCGGGATTTCCCGGCAGAGCCGGCTCCGCATTGGCTGGCCCTGGCCCTGGCCTGGAAGCGCCTCGCGGTGAGCCCGCGTGGTCGTGCCGCGCGCGGGGCTGTTCACTCTGGGCCCTAGTGACGGCGGCGCCGCGGCCCGCTCCGCGCAGGGGCCTCTGGGAGCCCGGCAGCCACCCCCCCACTGCCCCCTCAGGCAGCCAGACCCCCCCCCCGCCCCAGCCAGCCGCTGCCCCCGAGCCCCGCCCGCCCCAGAGACCGGCCCCCGAGGGGAGGGCCCAGGTCGCGGGGGGGACGGTCTGGGGGGGCCCCAGGTCGTGGGGGGGCCCAGGCCGCGGGGGGGATCTGGGGGGCCCAAGGTCGTGGGGGGGAGTCGGGGGGGGGGCCGGGCTCTGCAGCTGCCCCTCGGGGCGGGGGGTCCCCGGCCCATGGACCCCCCCACTGACCCTCGCCCCCCCCCTCCCCGGTGGGTGCAGGTGATGCGGCGTAACCATGGCGACGCTGTTCAGCAGTGATGGGGCCGGGGTGGTCCAGCGGGCTCTGCCCCTGGGGCCGGGCGCCAGGGCCCCCCCCGCGGCGCTGGCCGAGTTCTACGAGCTGGAGCGCGCCGCCGCCTTCGTCACCGCCAGCGGCTTTCGCAGGGTGAGTCGCTGCCGGGCCCCGCAGCTCCCTGGGTAACGGGTGGGCGTCAGGCTCACCGTGTGCAGAATAGTGTTGTTCTGTGTGCGCCAAGGCATGTGCAGATGTGCACCACACGAGAAACAAACCTAGCAGGGGGCTCTGCTCATCAGCTGGGCGGCACGAGCCCCCTGGCCAGGCCCGCGCTGGGCTGGTGCGGCACAAGGAGCCAGCCTGCTAGAGACCCTGTCACAGAGGAACCGAGGCCTCGTGCCCTCCCCGTGGCTGGGGCAGGTTCCCTTGGGAGCTGGGGATCGTCCTGGCCCCGACTGGTGGAGCGGACAGGAGCATTGTAAGGTGGGGGGGGGTCACAGAGAGGCGGCTGGCTAGAGTCCCGTTCTGCTCGCTGGGTGCTGGGCGGTGGCTGCGTATGCAGCAGGCAGAGATGGCTCCTGTATTTCACATCCCCCGCGCTGGCCCTGCCACAGGTGGCCCTGCAGTTCCCCGACGAGCTCCTGGCAGATTCAGCCGCCGTCGCCGCTAAGATGGAAGAGGCGACCGGCTCCAAAATGTACATCCTGGGGGACACGTCCTATGGCAGGTAGGTGCCGCCGGGGGTCTCAGGGGCTGGGCCGGTGGGGAGTGAGACCCTGCCAGCGACATGGCTGACCCTTTCCTTTCCGGCGGTAGCTGCTGCGTGGACGAGGTGGCTGCGGAGCACGTGGAGGCGGAGGCTGTGGTGCACTATGGCCCCGCGTGTCTCAGCCCCTGCAGGAAGCTGCCGGTGTTGCACGTCTTTGGCCGGCAGCCCCTGGACACGGAGCGTTGCGCGGGGGCCTTCCGGGAGCTCTACCCTGACCCCCAGAGCCACGTGGTGGTGCTGAGTGACGTGGTCTACGCCCACGCGCTAGGTGAGAGCTACGCTGGGGTGGGCGTCTGCCCCGGGCTGTGGTCTGGAAGCTGTGGGAACTGCTGGGCAGGCCCTTCTCCTGCTACCCGGCTGGTACCTCGCCCCACCTGTCCAGGCCCTGCTAGCACCGACTCGGGGGAGGCGGCACTTGAACCCACGACCCTGTCCTCCCCAGGCGAGCGCTGGCGCTGCCACCGGCTGTTGACATCTCTGAGCAGCCAGCGGGGCTGGGTTCTGCTGCACCAGCACGAGCAAAGTCACGGGAGCCCCCAGCTCTGCCCCCACCCACATGCGGTGTGGCGCCTGCAGGGCGGGTGAGGGGAGCGAGTGAGCTTGTCGGGCAGGGCAAGCTGGCTAAGTCTGGGTTCAGACGTCGGTAGCGCCAGGCCCAGGAGCTGGGCCGCCGGTTCTGGCTGCCCTGGTAACGCACTCAGCAGGGGCGACGAGGGGTTCCTGTAGCACCGTCTAGACTCACGTGTATTTCGTGGGTCTTTGCCCACGAACGCTCATGCTCCGATACATCTGTGAGTCTGGAAGGTGCCCCAGGACTCCTCGTCGCTTTCCAGCTCCAGACTAACACGGCTGCCCCTCGGATACTCGGCCCTCAGCGGGGGGTGACGCTGCGCAGCTCTGAGCCTGCACCCGCCCGGTCGCTCACAGCCAGCGCGCGCCAAGGCTCCTTGTCAGCGCTTCGGGCGTTCCCCACGCCGGTGAGGGGGTTCCATGACGTGGGCAAAGCAGCGCTCCCCCCCCGCCAAACGTCGGCCTTCGCGTGTGGGCCGGGCTCAGCGCCCACGAAGCACAAGCCTACGCGTGGCCACCCTCTCTCCCTAGGTCCCACGCTGAGTCCCAGCCCAGGGCGTGGCCCGGTGCCCTGCCGGGTCAGAGCAGCCCTCACTCGTGGCCTGGGCCCAGTGGCTGAGCCACGTGCACTGCCTGGCAGGAAATGCAGAGCCCCGCACAGCTCGTTACAGCGCCCCCGGCAGTAGTGAACGATCCGTGCCAGCAAACCAGACCCATGGCCCGAGTCGGCCGGTACCAGGGGCCTCGTGCTCCTCGCGCTGTGGTGAACGTGGGGCGCGGTATCACTCTGTGCACGAGGGCTTGTGGGTCGCTGCACCCCGACCCTTTGCTGGGCTCGTGTGGCAGCAGGAACCAAACCAGGCTGCTGGCCAAGCCCTGCCGCCCTGGGCCGCCCACACACACTCCTGTCCCTGCCTAGGGGGCTCCAGTGTGGGGCTGGCCTGGGGATGGGCCTGGCCAACGGGGAGGAGCTGGAGCTGCTCAGCCTGTGCCCCCCCCAGGTGAGCTGGAGCGGCGGCTGCGCCCGGAGTACCCTCATGTCGTCTTCTCCCGCCCGGCGTGCGCCGAGGCCCCCGCCTGCCCGCCGGGCCCGGGGGCTGGTGCAGCAGCACGGGCGGGTCTTCGCGCTGGAGGCGGGGCGCGGGCTGCAGGACTACGCCATGTTCTACGTGGGCGCCGAGGGCCTGGCCCTCACCAACTTCATACTGAGCTGGAACTGCTGCCCCTTCAGCTCCTTCGAGCCAGCCACGGGCCACGGCCGGCACGAGAGGCTCAGCGGCAACCGGGCGCTGCTCCGGCGCCTCTACCTGGTGGAGCGGGCCCGGGACGCCCGCGTGGTGGGCATCCTGGTGGGCACGCTGGGCGTGGCTGGCTACCTCTCCGTGCTGGAGCGCCTGCGGGACGTCCCTGCACCGGGCGGGCAAGCGCAGCTACACCCTGGCCATGGGCAAGCTCAGCCCGGCCAAGCTGGCCAACTTCCTGGAGGTGGACGTCTTCGTGCTGGTGGCCTGTCCCCAGAACTCCCTGCTGGACTCCCGGGACTTCTACCGGCCCGTGGTGACGCCCTACGAGCTGGAGCTGGCCTGCAAACCCGGCCCGCGAGTGGAGCAGCCGCTACGTCACAGACTTCAGGGACCTGCTGCCAGGTACGGGCGGCACCTTGCCAAGGGGCGGAGCCAGCGCCCCCTGCTGGGGAAGGCCAGTGCTGAGCGGCCGGAGCCCAGGTGGCTCCCACCCAGACTCGGGCTGAGCTGGCCACGCGGGCGCTGGGGGGGCCGGGCCGGGCGGCTCCCACCCAGACTCGGGCTGAGCTGGCCACGCGGGCGCGGGGGGGGCCGGGGCCGGGCGGCTCCCACCCAGACTCGGGCTGAGCTGGCCACGCGGGCGCGGGGGGGCCGGGCCGGGTGGCTCCCACCCAGACTCGGGCTGAGCTGGCCACGCGGGCGCGGGGGGGCCGGGCCGGGCGCTCTCATGTCTCTCGCCCTGCAGGTGGCTGCGCCCACGTCGGCTTCCCAAGCCGCGGCCCCCGGGGAAGGGGACGTTCCCGACGTCTCGCTGATCACGGGGGGGCTGCGAGCGGCCGGTCTCTCCAGCAGCCCCGCCCCGGCCGCCAGCTCCGCCCTGGCCTGCAGGAACCCAGAGCACGCCCTGGCCGAGACCAGCCCGGCGGGTTTGTGCTTTACTCTCTCTTCCCTCCGCCCCGCCACTGCCCGCAGCCCCCTGCCGGGACGGGAGGACCCAATGACCCCCAGCCAGCGCTCCTGCCCCCCTGCCGGGACGGGAGGACCCAGTCGCCCCCCAGCCAGCGCTCCTGCCCCCCTGCCGGGGCGGGAGGACCCAGTGACCCCCCCCAGCCAGCGCCCCTGCCCCCCTGCCGGGGCGGGAGGACCCAGTGACCCCCCAGCCAGCGCCCCTGCCCCCCTGCCGGGGCGGGAGGACCCAATGGCCCCCCAGCCAGCGCTCCTGCCCCCCTGCCGGGACGGGAGGACCCAGTGACCCCCCCCAGCCAGCGCCTCCTGCCCCCCTACCGGGGCGGGAGGACCCAATGGCCCCCCAGCCAGCGCCCCTGCCCCCCTGCCGGGGCGGGAGGACCCAATGGCCCCCCAGCCAGCGCTCCTGCCCCCCTGCCGGGGCGGGAGGACCCAGTCACCCCCCAGCCAGCGCTCCTGCCCCCCTGCCAGGACGGGAGGACCCAGTCGCCCCCCAGCCAGCGCTCCTGCCCCCCTGCTGGGACAGGAGGACCCAATGGCCCCCCAGCCAGCGCTCCTGCCCCCCTGCCGGGGCGGGAGGACCCAGTCGCCCCCCAGCCAGCGCTCCTGCCCCCCCTGCCGGGGCGGGAGGACCCAATGGCCCCCCAGCCAGCGCTCCTGCCCCCCTGCCGGGACGGGAGGACCCAGTCGCCCCCCTGCCAGCGCTCCTGCCCCCCTGCCGGGGCGGGAGGACCCAATGGCCCCCCAGCCAGCGCGCTCCTGCCCCCCTGCCGGGGCGGGAGGACCCAATGACCCCCAGCCAGCGCTCCTGCCCCCCTGCCGGGACGGGAGGACCCAGTCGCCCCCCTGCCAGCGCTCCTGCCCCCCTGCCGGGGCGGGAGGACCCAATGGCCCCCAGCCAGCGCTCCTGCCCCCCTGCCGGGGTGGGAGGACCCAATGGCCCCCCTGCCAGCGCTCCTGCCCCCCTGCCGGGGTGGGAGGACCCAATGGCCCCCCTGCCAGCGCTCCTGCCCCCCTGCCGGGACGGGAGGACCCAGTCGCCCCCCAGCCAGCGCTCCTGCCCCCCTGCCGGGACGGGAGGACCCAATGGCCCCCCTGCCAGCGCTCCTGCCCCCCTGCCGGGGTGGGAGGACCCAATGGCCCCCCAGCCAGCGCTCCTGCCCCCCTGCCGGGACGGGAGGACCCAATGGCCCCCAGCCAGCGCTCCTGCCCCCCTGCCGGGGCGGGAGGACCCAATGGCCCCCCAGCCAGCGCTCCTGCCCCCCTGCCAGGACGGGAGGGACCCAGTCGCCCCCCAGCCAGCGCTCCTGCCCCCCTGCTGGGACAGGAGGACCCAATGGCCCCCAGCCAGCGCTCCTGCCCCCCTGCCGGGACGGGAGGACCCAATGGCCCCCCAGCCAGCGCTCCTGCCCCCCTGCCGGGACGGGAGGACCCAGTCGCCCCCCTGCCAGCGCTCCTGCCCCCCTGCCGGGACGGGAGGACCCAGTCGCCCCCCAGCCAGCGCTCCTGCCCCCCTGCCGGGACGGGAGGACCCAGTCGCCCCCCAGCCAGCGCTCCTGCCCCCCTGCCGGGACGGGAGGACCCAGTCGCCCCCCAGCCAGCGCTCCTGCCCCCCTGCCGGGGCGGGAGGACCCAATGGCCCCCTGCCAGCGCTCCTGCCCCCCTGCCGGGACGGGAGGACCCAGTCGCCCCCCAGCCAGCGCTCCTGCCCCCCTGCCGGGACGGGAGGACCCAATGGCCCCCCAGCCAGCGCTCCTGCCCCCCCTGCCGGGGCGGGAGGACCCAATGGCCCCCTGCCAGCGCTCCTGCCCCCCTGCCGGGGCGGGAGGACCCAATGGCCCCCAGCCAGCGCTCCTGCCCCCCTGCCGGGACGGGAGGACCCAATGGCCCCCCAGCCAGCGCTCCTGCCCCCCTGCGGGACGGGAGGACCCAGTCGCCCCCCAGCCAGCGCTCCTGCCCCCCTGCCGGGACGGGAGGACCCCAGTCGCCCCCCCAGCCAGCGCTCCTGCCCCCCTGCCGGGACGGGAGGACCCAGTCGCCCCCCAGCCAGCGCTCCTGCCCCCCTGCCGGGGCGGGAGGACCCAATGGCCCCCAGCCAGCGCTCCTGCCCCCCTGCCGGGACGGGAGGACCCAATGGCCCCCTGCCAGCGCTCCTGCCCCCCTGCCGGGACGGGAGGACCCAGTCGCCCCCCAGCCAGCGCTCCTGCCCCCCTGCCGGGACGGGAGGACCCAATGGCCCCCCTGCCAGCGCTCCTGCCCCCCCTGCCGGGACGGGAGGACCCAGTCGCCCCCCAGCCAGCGCTCCTGCCCCCCTGCCGGGGCGGGAGGACCCAATGGCCCCCCAGCCAGCGCTCCTGCCCCCCTGCCGGGACGGGAGGACCCAATGGCCCCCCTGCCAGCGCTCCTGCCCCCCTGCCGGGACGGGAGGACCCAGTCGCCCCCCAGCCAGCGCTCCTGCCCCCCTGCCAGGACGGGAGGACCCAGTCGCCCCCCAGCCAGCGCTCCTGCCCCCCTGCCGGGACGGGAGGACCCAGTCGCCCCCCAGCCAGCGCTCCTGCCCCCCTGCCGGGGCGGGAGGACCCAATGGCCCCCCCTGCCAGCGCTCCTGCCCCCCTGCCGGGACGGGAGGACCCAATGGCCCCCCAGCCAGCGCTCCTGCCCCCCTGCCGGGACGGGAGGACCCAATGGCCCCCTGCCAGCGCTCCTGCCCCCTGCCGGGACGGGAGGACCCAGTCGCCCCCCAGCCAGCGCTCCTGCCCCCCTGCTGGGACAGGAGGACCCAATGGCCCCCCAGCCAGCGCTCCTGCCCCCCCTGCCGGGACGGGAGGACCCAATGGCCCCCAGCCAGCGCCCCTGCCCCCCTGCCGGGACGGGAGGACCCAATGGCCCCCCAGCCAGCGCTCCTGCCCCCCCCTGCCGGGACGGGGAGGACCCAGTCGCCCCCCTGCCAGCGCTCCTGCCCCCCTGCCGGGACGGGAGGACCCAGTCGCCCCCCCAGCCAGCGCTCCTGCCCCCCCTGCCGGGACGGGAGGACCCAGTCGCCCCCCAGCCAGCGCTCCTGCCCCCCTGCCGGGACGGGAGGACCCAGTCGCCCCCCAGCCAGCGCTCCTGCCCCCCTGCCGGGGCGGGAGGACCCAATGGCCCCCAGCCAGCGCTCCTGCCCCCCTGCCGGGACGGAGGACCCAATGGCCCCTGCCAGCGCTCCTGCCCCCCTGCCGGGACGGGAGGACCCAGTCGCCCCCCAGCCAGCGCTCCCTGCCCCCCTGCCGGGACGGGAGGACCCAATGGCCCCCTGCCAGCGCTCCTGCCCCCCTGCCGGGGCGGGAGGACCCAATGGCCCCCCCAGCCAGCGCTCCTGCCCCCCTGCCGGGGCGGGAGGACCCAATGGCCCCCTGCCAGCGCTCCGGCCCCCCTGCCGGGGCGGGAGGACCCAATGGCCCCCTGCCAGCGCTCCTGCCCCCCTGCCGGGGCGGGAGGACCCAATGGCCCCCAGCCAGCGCTCCTGCCCCCCTGCCGGGACGGGAGGACCCAATGGCCCCCAGCCAGCGCTCCTGCCCCCCTGCCGGGGCGGGAGGACCCAATGGCCCCCCAGCCAGCGCTCCTGCCCCCCTGCCGGGACGGGAGGACCCAATGGCCCCCCAGCCAGCGCGTCCTGCCCCCCTGCCGGGGCGGGAGGACCCAGTCGCCCCCCCTGCCAGCGCTCCTGCCCCCCTGCCGGGACGGGAGGGACCCAGTCGCCCCCCTGCCAGCGCTCCTGCCCCCCTGCCGGACGGGAGGACCCAGTCGCCCCCCCAGCCAGCGCTCCTGCCCCCCTGCCGGGACGGGAGGACCCAGTCGCCCCCCCGCCAGCGCTCCTGCCCCCCCTGCCGGGGCGGGAGGACCCAATGGCCCCCAGCCAGCGCTCCTGCCCCCCTGCCGGGACGGGAGGACCCAATGGCCCCCTGCCAGCGCTCCTGCCCCCCTGCCGGGACGGGAGGACCCAGTCGCCCCCCCAGCCAGCGCTCCTGCCCCCCTGCCGGGACGGGAGGACCCAGTCGCCCCCCAGCCAGCGCTCCTGCCCCCCCTGCCGGGACGGGGAGGACCCAATGGCCCCCCTGCCAGCGCTCCTGCCCCCCTGCCGGGACGGGAGGACCCAGTCGCCCCCCCAGCCAGCGCTCCTGCCCCCCTGCCGGGGCGGGAGGACCCAATGGCCCCCCAGCCAGCGCTCCTGCCCCCCTGCCGGGACGGGAGGACCCAATGGCCCCCTGCCAGCGCTCCTGCCCCCCCCTGCCGGGACGGGAGGACCCAGTCGCCCCCCAGCCAGCGCTCCTGCCCCCCCTGCCGGGGCGGGAGGACCCAATGGCCCCCCCTGCCAGCGCTCCTGCCCCCCTGCCGGGACGGGAGGACCCAATGGCCCCCCAGCCAGCGCTCCTGCCCCCCTGCCGGGACGGGAGGACCCAATGGCCCCCCAGCCAGCGCTCCTGCCCCCCTGCCGGGACGGGAGGACCCAGTCGCCCCCAGCCAGCGCTCCTGCCCCCCCTGCCGGGACGGGAGGACCCAGTCGCCCCCCCAGCCAGCGCTCCTGCCCCCCTGCCGGGACGGGAGGACCCAATGGCCCCCCAGCCAGCGCTCCTGCCCCCCTGCCGGGACGGGAGGACCCAATGGCCCCCCAGCCAGCGCTCCTGCCCCCCTGCTGGGGCGGGAGGACCCAATGGCCCCCAGCCAGCGCTCCTGCCCCCCTGCCGGGACGGGAGGACCCAATGGCCCCCCAGCCAGCGCTCCTGCCCCCCTGCCGGGACGGGAGGACCCAATGGCCCCCCCAGCCAGCGCTCCTGCCCCCCTGCCGGGACGGGAGGACCCAATGGCCCCCCAGCCAGCGCTCCTGCCCCCCTGCGGGACGGGAGGACCCAATGGCCCCCCAGCCAGCGCTCCTGCCCCCCTGCCGGGACGGGAGGACCCAATGGCCCCCCCAGCCAGCGCTCCTGCCCCCCTGCCGGGACGGGAGGACCCAATGGCCCCCCAGCCAGCGCTCCTGCCCCCCTGCCGGGACGGGAGGACCCAGTCGCCCCCCAAGCCAGCGCTCCTGCCCCCCTGCCGGGACGGGAGGACCCAGTCGCCCCCCCAGCCAGCGCTCCTGCCCCCCTGCCGGGACGGGAGGACCCAGTCGCCCCCCAGCCAGCGCATCCTGCCCCCCTGCCGGGACGGGAGGACCCAGTCGCCCCCCAGCCAGCGCTCCTGCCCCCCTGCCGGGGCGGGAGGACCCAATGGCCCCCCAGCCAGCGCTCCTGCCCCCCTGCCGGGGCGGGAGGACCCAATGGCCCCCCAGCCAGCGCTCCTGCCCCCCTGCCGGGACGGGAGGACCCAATGGCCCCCCAGCCAGCGCTCCTGCCCCCCTGCCGGGACGGGGTAGTGGGGCCCGCGCCCGGTAGCGCCCCCTGCTGGGGGAGGCTGGGGCTCCCCTGCGGGGCTGTGGCGTCCCCCACTAACGGCTCCATCTCTTGCTTCCAGCGTCCTTCCTGGAGTCTCGCAGCTGGCGGGGCTTGGAGCAGCAGCTGGGCCAGACGCCGGTGGCCAAGGCCGTGCCGGGTCGCAGGGGCGTTGCCATCGCCTACGAGGACGAGGCTTGTGGGGTGACCCTGGCACTCGGGGGGCTGCCGTGAGGAGACAGGCCCTGGGGCGCTGGGCTGGGGGGAGCGGGGACTTACAGGAGCGAGTGGCGGCCTGCACCCCCCAGCCCCATTCTGCCACCAGCCCCCAGGGCACCTTGGCCCTTCCGTGCCGCGGTGCAGGGCGTGAGCCTCCACAGGCCAGGCCTGCAGCAGGGCCTGGGCTGCCGGGAATTAAAGGTGTCAAGGAGACCCTTGTGTTGTGTGATGAGACCTCCAGGGCCACATCCCCTGAACACCGGCCTGGCGGGGGTCACACGCCCCCCGGGGGGAAATCTGGCCCAGCGGGCGAGTCTGAAACTCCCCCAGTCGGGGGTAAATACGGCCCAAGGCCAGCTCTATACGGCCCCTTGACTGGGGGCCAGGCCCTCCCTCTCCCCTGGCCCCAGCCCAGGCCCTAGCAGCAGTGGGTGGTTCCCACCCCGGCTCGGTTACCCCGCAGCACGCTGAGCGCTCCCGGCTGCCTCCTGCCCCCGGCCCCCGCCTGGGCTGGCGAACGCTGCGGCGCTGGCGGCTGCGGCTTGGTTCCCTTCCCCCTCTGTGGTCAGCCCTGGCAGCTGCTCCACCGGCCTTTACACAGCCCTGGGGCTGGAGCATGCCCCCACAGGGCCTTGGGGCAGGGCCCTTCTCAGCCCAGCCAGCCTGGTTAACCCCTCCCATCACAGGGCCCGTTATTGGCCGGTGCCCATGCCCGTCACAGCGAGCCCTGCGCGCTCCGGGGCGTGGCGCTAGCAGAGCTGCCTTGCGCATACAAATGGCCCCCCAGGGTCAGGCCAAGGCCCGCCCAGCCCCGTCTGTCTGCCCACCACGGCCAGTGCCAGCAGCCCAGAGGAGTGAACGGGAACCTCCCGTCGCCCAGCCCCAGGGCACCCTCCCCGCCCAGCCTGGCTAACACTCTCTGGTGGGCCCAACCTCCAGGAACTTCAGCTCCTTTGAGGGCCAACAGGGCTCACCACAGCCGCGAGGAGTTCCACAGTTATGTGAAGAAAACCGTCCCTGGGTTTGCTTTAAACCTGCTGCCTCTTCATTTCATTGGCTGACCCTTGTGTGAGGGGAAGGAGTAAAAACTTCCTTTGTTCACTAGCCCGCTGGCTCGTCCACTAGCCCGTCCCCCTTCCTGGCTGGAGAGGCCGAGGCGTTTCAGTCTCCGCGCCGGGCAGCCCTTCCAAACCCTGGGCGTGTGTGTTGCCCGGTTGTGCCCTGGAGGCGCCCGCGGCTGCACACAGTCCCGGGGTTTAGACAGCGGCACCACGCCGGTCTCTGATTCTTTAACCGGTTCTCAGTGGGTCCCAGCAGCCCGTTGGCGCGGCAGGTCAGTGAGGGCGGAGTCCAGAGAACGCCCCCGTCTCTCTGGGCGGGAGGGGCCCTGGAAGAAGAGTGAAGCCGGCAGGGCCGGAGGCCAGGACAGAGCGAGGGGCTGGAGCCTGCAGGCGACGCCGAGGAGGGTGCTGGGCTCGGCTGAGCCAGCCGGACACACTGTGGGACCCAGGGACTCTACACACCCCAGGCAGCGGCGCCCTCCTGTTTTCCCACTGACAGCGCTGCCCGCGCCGGGCACGGCTCCCGTGCAAGTGGCCGTGCTGCAGGGAGCTCCTGGGGGCTGGCATCTCCGAGGGGGAGGCGGGGAAGTAGCAGGGGCCAGCGACAGGCAGAGCCATCCCAGAGCAGCCGGCCTGTGGCTGCATGGCACCCACCAGAGCCAGCTGCCCGCCCCGCTGTGACCCGGCCAGGGCAAGGGCTGTGCCCTCGGGGCCATGCAGCCCTATGGCACTGCCCCCATAGCTGTTTGCTCATGACCCTTGGCGCCGGGGCCCAGCCACCAAGGAGCAGGCCAGGACACGGCTTTGCCCCAGACCCAGTGGTGACATGCGTGTGCACACGCGTGTACAAGTGCACACACCTGTGGGACCGGCTCAGCTTCCCCAGGCACTGCAGCCCCCTAGCGAGGGACGGGGGGGGGGGGGGGGGGGGGAGGACGCAATGCGCAGGCCAACACCTTGGCAATGGCCTGGGCAGGTGGGAACCCGGTGGCACGTTTTGCCCAGGGGCTGGCAGAGCCAGGCTAGCCGGGCTGGGGGGGAGGGGACTGGTAGGTGAGTCGCTGGGTTGGGGGGGCAGGGCCCTGGCTCTGGGGCCCCCCCTCCCCACGCTGGGCAGCCTGGCTGCTCCTGATCCCTGTGCTGGCCCAGGCTGTGCCGGGCTGGGGCCGGGGGTGCCCCACTGGAGCCGAGCTGGCAGGGCCGGGCCAGGGAGCCTTCGCCCCACTCGCTGGCACACAGGGTACGGCCACGTCCTGCCCCAGCCCCCTCCCTGCAGCCCCCCCCCCAGTCCCGCCGCCCCAGCCCCCTCCTGTCCCAGTCCCGCCGCCCCAGCCCCCTGCCTGCAGCCCCCCCCGGTCCTGCTGCCCCAGCCCCCTCCTGTCCCAGCCTCCCCCGGTCCTGCCGCCCCAGCCCCCTCCCTGCAGCCCCCCCCGGTCCCGCCGCCCCAGCCCCCTCCCTGCCGCCCCCCAGGTCCTGCGCCCCAGCCCCCTCCTGTCCCACCCCCCCCCCGGTCCTGCCGCCCCAGCCCCCTCCCTGCCGCCCCCCCCGGTCCTGGAGCCGAGCCCCCCGTTCGCCTGGGCACCACGTCCGGCAAGGCCCCTGCCCCAGCCCGCGCTCGAGCCTCGCGGCTGCTGCCCTAGGCCAGGGGCCTCCAGCGCCAGGAGCAGCAGAGGTGCCTGCCCCCAGCACGAGCGCAAAGGCAGGTCCCTGGTGGCCCCTCGCCCACCACCTCCCTGCCAGGCTGGTGCTGCTGCCCAGAGCCTGCACCCCCCAGCTCTGCCTGTGGCCCTGCCTCCAACGGGGGCCGGGGGACACGCCTGCCCCGCAGCAGGGCTAAGGGCTTCCTGCCCATCCCCGCGGAGCTGCTGCCTGCAGCCACCGGGCCCCAGGGCCGCTGACCGGAGGGGGCTGGACCCAGGGCAGGAGCAGCCCCCTTGGCACGGGGGAGGAAGGGGGACTGGGCCACACCCCTGCCGCGTAGGAGAGCTGCTCCGCCGAGCCTGGGGGGCCAGAGGGAGCCTCATCCCCGTAGGGGGCAGACGGGCCCCCCCAGCAGCCGCCCTCGCAGCGCTCCGGAGCATGGCAGCCCCCGCGCGGGGTCACAGCCGGGGGAGGGGGAGATGGCGCACACGGGCCCTGGCCAGGGCACAGGCAGCAGTAGCAGGGGAGGCAGCAGCTGGTACCTACAAGAGGCTGGTCCTAAGGCCTGGCGGCCCCGCCTCAGCCCCATCCCCCCACGGCCGACTGGGCCCATCAGCCAGCCCCACGCGGCCCCAGGGGGTGGGGCCTGAGGCGGTGCGCGGCTTCCACTCCCCACAGCGCTCTGGGGCAGCCGCAGGCCCCGGGGGGTCCAGCTCCCCAAGGCAGCCGCCCTACGGCACCTTCCCAGGTCAACGCTGGAGCCGCTGGGGAGGGGCCGGGCGAGGGCCCAAGTGTGGGAGGGAACCAGCAGCAGCTGAGTGCTGCTCCCCCCGCCCCCCTGCACTGAGCACAACCCCCCCCCACCCGCATTTCAGCCCAGCCCTGGTGGGGACGGGGCGCTTGGCCAGCCAAGGGGGGAGCGGCTGCTCTGGGGCAACGCATGGCCCGAGTGAGAGGGGCTCAGGGAGCAGGCCCCTCCAGCTGCCCCCCCCCCCCGGGGCCCCTCCAGCCGCCTCCCCCCGGGCCCCTCCAGCCGCCTCCCCCCGGGGGCCCCTCCAGCCACCTCTCCCCGGGCCCCATTCCTGGCCACAGGAGCGGCTGCCCGAGCCTGGCAGGGCTCACCAGGACCTGGGTGCCCCGAGCTTGGGCAGCAGGGCCAGGGGGTGCTGCCCCGAGGCGGAGGCCCCGGCTGGCCCTGCGCAGAGGGGCCGAGGCTGCGGGCTCCAGGGATGGGCCCCGCTGGGCAGAGCAGGGCCCCGGC